>NC_091977.1:338231763-338958579 GCF_044704955.1 Pristiophorus japonicus | reverse complement strand
CCCCTCAACCCCTCCCCGTCAGCCCCCCCCCCTCATCCCTCCAGCCCCCCCCCTCATCCCCACCCCCCCCGCCTCCCCTCCTGACCCCCCCCTCTCCTCCCCCCTCTCCCCTCCCCCTCCCCTCCCCTCCTCCCTCCCCCCCCCTCCTCTCCTCCCTCCCCCTCCCCTCCTCTCCTCCTCCCCTCCTCTCCTCCTCCCCTCTCCTCCTCCCCTCTCCTCCCACCCTCCTCCTCCCTCCCCCCCTCCTCCTCCCTCCTCCCCTCCCCCCCTCCTTTCCTCCCTCCCCCCTCCCCCCTCCTCCTCCCCCCTCCTCCCTCCCTCCCTCCCTCCCTCCGCACTATATATCCTTCGAGGTGCAGAGCCCAGAACTCACCACTAAATGGGGTCTTAACCAGAGCTTTATGCAACTATAGCATAACTTCCACTCCTTGTATTCCAGCCCCCTTTAGATAAAGAAGTAATTCCATTACTTCTTGCAATTTAGTATACTGTATTCGCTGCTCACGATGTGGTAAATGCAGATTGGATGACGGCTTTGCGGAACACCTCCGTTCAGTCTGCATACGTGAGCCCAAGCTCCAGATGCCTGTCACTTTAATTCTATGCTCCACTCCCACTCTGAACCCTCAGCATTTTGCACTGTTCCAACGAAGCTCAACATAAGCTCGAGGAACAGTACCGCATCTTTCTATTGGGCTCTTTACAATTTCAGACCATAACCTCTGCCCCTATATTTTCAGACAGCAGCTGTTGATGTTTCTGCTATACCTATTTACACCTCTTCTCGACCCATCTTTTGTTTCTTTACTTGTCCCATTACCATCTCCTTTTGCTTTGCACAATCATACCTTTTGTCATTTAATCACTCCTACCTTCCACCCTATCACAGACTTTCCCTTTTACTCTTTCCTCCCCTTTCTCGGCCCCTGCACTTGCTTAAAATCTGTTAACTATTTCCAGTTCAGACAAAAGCTCATCGACCTGAAACATCAGTTCTGTTTGTCTCTCCACAGATGCTGCCTGACCTGCATATTTCTGGCATTTTCTGCTTTTATTTCAGATTTCCAGCATCTACAGTATTTGGCTTTTGTAACCATTTGCACTACTCTCTGTCTCCTACCTCCTAACCAGTTCTCTACCCATATCAATAGGTTATCTCCAATTCCATGCACTCTCATTTTTGTTAACAGTCTCACGTGGAACCTTATTGAATGCCTTCTTGACATACACCAGTAGGGAAATGTTGGCCAGAACGATCTTCATGAGACTACAAAATCCAATATATTTAATGACAAGTCATATATATCTCTGGCTGTGTTCTCTTAAATCTGGGATGTTAAGGTGGGAAGGGAAGTGCAATAAGCAGGAAATAGTCCAGCTAACTTTCCTCCTTGTTTAAGTGAAATAGATTATACAATGCAATGCTCTGCAATGAGATTAGAATTGATATTCATGTGTGGATTCTGCAAAAAAAAACTACACTGCTAAAATCTTTTGTGAGGGCACTTTTACTCTCTTTTAGGGCTAGCCACTCGAGTGATCAGAAAATTGTGCTTTTATTTATGGACTTTAAAATGTAATTGAGTTACTTGAAATCGCATTTTATATTGCAGAAACATGGGTGGTATATTCATGAATCTATGTCTTTTGTGGGTGACCAAAACTTTAATCATTAGAGACATGACTAAAGTGATTTGGTTGCATTGCTAAGTAAATGCATATTATGATCTGAGAATGTAACAGGAAAATATTTGCAATATACTTTACAAAATAATCCCTTGTTTCCTTTTCCAGACTTGGCTACACTAACTGGGAAGTCTCCAAGGGTGACACGGAGCTGTTCCATGATCATGCTGCTGGGATGTTATTTATCTGGTTGCGCGTGGGGAGAAGGGAAATGTGGTACTGTTATCAAGATGATGTTTCTATGGCCTTTTACTGTGATTTGTACAAAATCTAAAATTTTAAAAAGACACAAAAACATTATTCTGATGTTCAATCTAGCAGATTCTTGTTAAATGGCACTAGGATAAATTGTGCAATAAATTTCTAATGGGATATAAGCCGTTAATGGACACTGTTAATGTTTGACTGGAATGCTTCTTTCTGTACAGCTTGATTTTTTTTTGCTTGGTCATATCCTTGGAGCTTCAGCCTATAAAAAGATACTGAATCGCAGTACCTCGTTTGTTTACTATAGCTTTTGTACTTGTATTTTGGAAAGAGACACTACTGTAAATTGTAAATACATGATTCATATCTATGCTAAGCAGAAGGGTAACTTGTAACATTCACTTGGAGAAGTGAAATAAAGTTTTATTTACTGTAATGTCTTTGTTTTTTGTTAGCCCAACCACTTGTTTGTAAATGTTTCGAGAAATGCTTTTCTGAGATCGATTTACATGCTAACCATTTTAGAGTCCGTTCACTACCTCTGTCACAGCTGTGCTACATAAAACGGCTTCCATTTAATCACAATATTTTCTTTAGTTTTGCAGTGAGACATGTACCAAACTGAAGGCCTTTATTTCAAAGAACTGCCAGTGATCTCCACTGATCTATTTTAAGTCGTCACAACAGCCAACCATGAATTTTATAAATGGAAACTACTTGTGTCAATTTAATTTAATTTATTTTAAGTTAGTAGTCAATGGCATTGCTGATAGTGGCTGAGACAGGCCAAACAATAAATCTATGATAAAAATCTCCTTTGAGCTGATCCCATTTCACCACAGTAACCATGCTGAACGTGTGACGGAAACTGTAGTTATAGGCATAAACAAAGTTTCTATAGCATGTGTGCCAAAGTTATGGAGGCTGACCCAAGAAAATGTTTTGACTGAAAAACATGACAAAAGGCTAATTTCGCTAAATGGGGAACCCCTTTTACAGCACCACCTACAGGCACCACGGACAATCACGATTATAACAGGTGTGGATGCAACTGAAAGAAATAAAAGACTTGGATTTATGTAGCGCCTTGCACGACCACTGGACGTCTCAAAGCGCTTTACAGCCAATGAAGTACTTTAGGAGTGTAGTCACTGTTGTAATGTGGGAAATGCTGCAGCCAATTTTGCGCACAGCATGGAAATCTCTATAAGGACTGTTTACTGGTGACAGGGAATATCTTTTGGAATAATGTGCTAGTGGATGTTCTGTGGCATTGTGCACAGGGAGTTGAAGATAAGTGTAATCAAGTGAAGTTGGGTTAGAGGCAAGGGAATATTTGGTCAAGATTGTATGATGAAATTTAGGTTTTAAACTTATATATCTTTTATTTTTATATGACATTTAAAGTTCTTATGTAGGGGGGTGGTGGGCGGACTGTAATTACGGCATAAATTTCTATTATAAATATGGACATAGAAATTTACAGTGGAAAAATGTAACTTGATGGCTGTGATCCCAGAAGAGGCAGGCATTCTAGTCCAAATATTCCCCAGCCTCTCTCCCAACTTCACTTGAATACACGTATCCTTGACGTGGCGCAGGACCGTGCTGTCTTCACGGACTGAGAACCTCAGCCAATATCTGAGTTACTTTCCATCGATTATACAGATAAATGTAAACTTGCACTGCTTTGCAACATCAATAAAAAACAATCCTGGCAAGTGCTGTTACTTTCAAGTATGTTTTATCCTAATTTAACATTTTTCTAAAAGAAAATATATACTTTATGCTTGTTTGTAATTTAATCGTCCCAAAAACAAGGCAGTTTATCGATAATAATAGTGTACTATACAATTCTAAAGGGAGGTTTAATTTATATGGCAAAGCCTAATCATTTAAATACAGGCAAATGGCAAAATCACTGTCTTGAAGAAATCACTTACAGTAGTTCAACTTCTGATGTTTAGTATTTGAATTTTATAACCATGTCGAATTAATTGTAAATAGTGAGTAAAAACCACAGTTTCTGACTGAAATAATCAGCACTTCAGATGCTATAACTGTCAACTTTGAAATTAGCATTAATGTAAATGGAAAATGGTTATCGCTTTTTGGGCAATATAAGCAACTGCCCATTTTAAGCATGGGGATGACTATATACTAGTAGATATTCAGCTATTGTGTAATAGTCTTTTATACAATTATATAAAAAAGTTTTTCACAAACGTTTCGCTTTACTCCTTAGACTGCCGACCACAGCTGAGCTTGGAAACTGAAGCCGAGGCTTAGCTGCATTAACCCATAACCCCAGAGGACATTTTCTAGCTTGGAGGTTCCATGCAAACAGGCTAACCCCATTGACTTGTACAAAAAAAGACTCCGCAAACTTATGCTATTTTGACCAGATAACTAAAATATAGTCAAATTATAAGCTCTATAATGCTTTAAGGCAAAATAAAAATGTTAATGAGTTTGTCCAGCGAGTAACTGGATCGTAATAACCAGGAAGATCTCCCGTTTGATCCCTGGTCTATGCTAAGCTCGCTTATATCATCCTGGAAAACCTTCTCTAGCCTCTCCAAGGCCTTGACTTCCTTCCTAAAGTGTGGTGCCCAGAATTTGTATACAATACTCCAGCTGAGGCCTAACCAATGTTTTGTAAAGGTTTAATATGACTTCCTTGTTTTTGTATTCAATACCCCTATGTACAAACCCAAATATCCCATAGGCTACCTTAACTGCCTTATCAACTTGCCCTGCCACCTTCAAACAGCTACACACCGAAGCTAAACTTGGTGTGTGAAAGGCCTAAACTGACTCATGGAAAGAGAGTGAGACTACTTCCTCCATTGACTCTCACTCCGCTTTCTTCCAGTATCAGGTCAGGCCCTGACCCTAGATTCAGGCTGCATTTAGACTGTAACTGCAGCTCCAGTATGAAGCTAACTGCTTTGCATGACATTATAGTAAAATGTGAATCCCTGAAGACTGAATCTCTCTTTTAGTCCAATGGATTGTTATATTTAAGAAATATAATTTGGGCTGTAAATGTCATTCAAGCAAGCAATCACTGGTCAGATCAGATGGCAATGCAAAGTAGCCGCACTCTCTCAGAACTGATTGAGAAGGTTGACTCACCAAGCAGCTCTTCCCAAAGTTTCCATTCTGGACCTTTACAGAACTGCTTGTGCTGAAGTGCTTCAGTCGTTCAGTACATTGGACATATTTAGCTCTTGAAAGCCAGAGAAGTATTTGATGATGTTAGGAGAAAATTAATGAAAATGCAGTAGCAAGCTCACTTTAAGATAATTAAATCTCGTTTTTTTATCTACACAGCACAGTTCTCTGGTCATTTATTGAACAGAACCTTTAGCTAGCTTTAAAATGAATGAATTATTGGTCCCTTTCATTGACTTTTTTTTATATAGATTTAGCAGAAAGCTCCAGAAGGTATGTTTTAAGATGAGGTGATATTTAGCACACCATGGTACCACCACAACTTTGAAACAGCTATCATTGCAGAAGTCTATTTGTCATTTGTCATGAAGTTTCCTCTCAAATCAGCTTCAAGTCCTTGATGATTTAATCAAACCTCACACAAAGCTTCTTCGAAGATGTATTTCTTGTTTCCTATCAATCTTTACCTTTCTCTGCTCCATAACAGCCAGAAAGGAAACCATAAATGTGTATAAACAGAGAAGGCTATAGGGCAGGTACATATTTTAAGCTTTTTGGATACTGTCAGATAGAAATGCTCTGTATTTGTTATTATAAAAGATATTGTTCGCATGTAAGGAACATTTTACAATTTTGCACTGGTTTTTGGAGCTTCGTGAGCAAGCATGAGTTGGGAATCCAGACATACAGCTCACTGAGCTCTGCAGGATTTTCATTTTGAGATTTCACTCTTTCAGGTAATGGGGCCATGGATAAACCTTCTACTTTCAATGGCTCCATCCTTACTTTTTCTTTGTTAGCTTTACTATCTTCTCTGATTTTAAATCGGACTCCTCCCCAAGTCCTCAATTGCTAAACCTGCCTCTAAGATGCTCTGTTTCCGCTTTCATGCTGAAATCTTCTTTTCACCTCAATAACTCTTAACTCTCTAAAATGTCCAAGTACAACCAAGGCTTGGATTCTTCTCTCATATCTGAAGAGAATCTTCTAGCACCTCTTTTATGCTCCTGGGTAGGATACAAGAAGAAATATATTGTCTGATTGGTGATCTCTTTTTCAGCTCTATCCTCCAACCTCTATCACGTTGCTTTTGTCAACACATCACAGCCCTTTTGTCTCTTAATTTTCTCAAAGCAACCAGCATTAGTGCTCCTCTGAAGTTTCTTCTCTTAAATCCATACAATGTCCTTCCTATTCTCTGCATCGTCGCGGGTTGAAATCCACTTATTGCACCATCTTCTACTCTAACTCATTCTTCCCCTTGACTTCAGATTGTGCCATGTCTTCTCACTTACACTTTTTACCACGAGCATTGACTTTAATAAAAAAAATCTAACAACTGACCAAAATGGGCAGCACAAATGTATATCGATATTAATCATTTGAAAGGGCCCCTGATAAGTCATTAAACATGGAAATTCCATCTATAAATATATGTAAATGCAGAAAAAATAAGATACCTTTGACTGAGGTAGAAATAAAAGTACAGGTTTTGAGGCAGTCAGACATTTTCCAGACTATTGGCAAATTAACCCTGAATCTGTCAGCAGTCTGATGTCTGATTTGTTGGTGTTGAACCCATTTAATGCTGCCAATATGAAGACTACATTATGATTAAACATGGATGAAATATAGCTTATAACATTCTTTGTCATCCATGAAAAATGTGAGGTTAAATCCAAACCAAGGTTACGTAATTGAGGACTTACTTAATGTTTGCTGCCAGAGTGAATGCAATGAGGCTTTATTTTATTACTTTTATTAAATGTGGGCCTTAATCCATAACATAAATCTGTCTTTACTGAGCAGCCTGTGCCGTTAGAAGCATGGGATGATTATAATGGTTGACTTCACAAAGCATTTCTTTGAGGTTTCAATTGTGCATTCTGGCACTAGAATCCCAAAATGATTGGATTGCCTGATCAGAATTAATATTTAGACTGATTAAGAAAAATTAATTTAACATGCCCTTGGTAGATTTTTCAGTTTTAGCTGTTCATCAAAATCTCTTTTGTTTGTTATACATTCGTATGGAATTCTGTAAATAGTACCTGTGACCTGCAGACAGATTATTGCTTAACAATGGGTAAATCCTAAATCAGTATACTGTTGGTGCTGCAGCTTGAAAAAAAAGTAAATTAATGGGAACATGATTTCAACTTTATGAGCTAGATTTTATGCCCCTTCCTGCCAGTTTCACATTGCATCTGGGGTGATCACATCCCTCAACTTAACCCCCTCTTCCCAGTGGGATGTAAAATGCTTCCACCCATATTTGGGTGGCCGCACACAAATGAGATTCAAACTACGGTAATCTCTCCTCTAACCTATTTTCTGACACTTGCATAAGTAGAATGCTAGACCCAAGGACTGTCTGTAGGCTCAAGCATTCAACACAATCTAAACTGTTACTGCATTATTGAAGATAAAAAGTTAAACCGAGACCCTGTCTCCTATTCAGGTGGACATTTAAGATCATTAGTTGAAGAAAAGCAGGAGCTACTCCCAGTGTCTGATGAATAATCCTGTCTTAACCAAAACAAAAAAGTTGATTAGGTAGTTTATCATCACATTGCTGTTTGTGGTATCTTGCTGTGAGCAAAATTGTTTGGTTTGTCTTCACAACTGCACACACTGCACTCCCAGTTAATCCACCCTGCGGTAGAAAAAAGAAAGCCTTGCATTTATATAGTGCCTTTCATGACCTCAGGACGCCTCAAAGTGCTTTACAGCCAATGAAGTACTTTTGAAGTGTAATCACTGTTGTAATGTAGGAAATGCGGCAGCCAATTGCGCACAGCAAGCTCCCACAAACAACAATGTGATAATGACCAGAACATCTGATTTTGTTACATTGATTGAGGGATAAATATTGGCCTGGACACCAGGGATAACTCTCCTGCTTTTCTACGAAATAGTGCCATGGGATCTTTTCCGTCTATCTGAGAGAGCAGACAGGGCCTCAGTTTAACATTTCATCCAAAAGACAGCACCTCCGACTGAGCAGCACTCCCTCAGATGCACTGGGGTGTCAGCCTAGATTTTTGTGCTCAAGTCTCTGGAGTGGGACTTGGACCCACAACCTTCTGACTCAGAAGTAATGGAGCCACTGCTCATGGGCTTTATGAATTTACCTGCAAACTCATAAATCCTGAATTTCCTCAGACTTTCATCTACTGCACCTCTGTAACTTCACCCGAAGTGCAGCAGACACCCCGGTGTTTCTGATGCACTTTTAGCGAAGTTACGACAGTGCAGTGGCAGAAAGTTCAAGAGAATTTAGGGACAGAGGTTCATATGACAGGAGTGCATGTTGGGAATTTGGACATGGAGCTGAACATGCTCCATATGATTTGCTGTTCATTAAAATTAATGGATGGAAAAATGTGCGGAGCTCGGAGAATCCCGATATGCACTCTTACATAAAATTCTGTTACGGTATGTTAAAAAGTAAAGTTAAATATGGGAAGTACTTTGAGACATTTTTGAGAAATATGACAATGTGCTGTCTTTGTTTACTTCTTTCATGTACCTCTTAGCCAGTTAGAGAGTAACATGGAGAACACCATGGGAGCACATCATTTACCTGCAGTCTCAGCAGGGGGTGATGGTACATGGAGAATGAACATCAGAGAGGAGGAGAAAAACACACAACCAAGTAGCAGAACAGTATCTCTTGGAGCTGTACTGAGGAACGGTCTGGAAAACTGTAAGGAACCCTCAAATCTCCACCAAATGTGTCAAAGTGCTATATGTGAATGCCAGTCCAGTGAGGGGGAGGCATTTATTCCCAAAAAGCATGCTGTAAAAGTTTGTTAAATTATATTTTCTTTCAAAAAGCAGATGTTTCCGATATTACAGGTCTAAGAGCCAAACCCTGGTGAATGGCTATATCAATTCTTCAGACCTGAAAATTATCCAGCAGTTGCCCTTCTGGCCAGCTGCCATTGAGGAGAGCCTGGGTCAACATCCTTCCTTCCTAGCTGGTAACAATGGTGTTGAAATATGTAGGGTCTTCCACCTGGTATTGAGCCAGTAATGAGCTTGGTAGTGCTGGGATCAGAATCCAGGAATGGGAGAATACAAACCCTGTCTCCCTCCTCAATAGAACAGGAGGCAGCAATGGCATGGTCGTCAATGTAGCTTAAAAATAGGTCAGGGAGGGGACCTGAATAGGGCTGGAACAAAGAGTGTTCAACAGATCTTATAAAATACAGCCGTAACTAGGATCCATGTGGGTTCCCATACACCTTTTGTTAGGAGGAAGTTAAAGGAAATGTTCAATCGGAGAACAAATTCAGCCAGGCAGAGGAGGGTGATGGTGGATGTGGACAAGTTGGGCCGTTCTCCGAGGAAGAAGCTTTCCTGGTGAGGGAGATGTAGAGGGATTGTACGTCATAGAATCATAGGGCCCAAGCTTACCCCCAGGGTTAGAACGACGTACCTCCGCTTTTGAAACAGAAACGGCACCTATTATTTACCTTGGTATTCTCCCCTCCGTCCGGTCGATCTAAGCCCTTGGCGCAGTGCAGCAGAATGCGTGGAGGGCGGAACTAAGTCCCGGTGCTGAAAACCATGCCAGTACCTCTGCACATGCGCGCTAGAGTGTGCACGCATGTGCAGTAGCTCCTCGAAGCCCGAATCTGTGCAGGCTGCGTGGGAGGGGCCCGAAGAACGCCTCCCCTAGCCCTGGTCAAATGGGCTCACCGGGCATTGAAGATCAGGACGTGGGCTTCCCTCCTGTTCAACTCCCCCCCCCCCCCCCACCCCCCACCCTCCCGTTCAGCTCCCCCTCCTTCCACCCTCCTGTTCAGCCCTTACCCCTCATCCCCACTCCTCTCCCATCCCTCCCCCACTCCCTCCTCTCCCCCACGTCGTCATTGGGGCCCACCCGCCCGGCATCTCGCTGGGGGTGGGCCCCGCCTGAAGTGTCTTCGTCGTCGGCGGGGCCTGTTCAGCTTCCTCCCGCTCAGCCCTTCGCCCCTCCTCTCTCTCCCCCCACCCACCCTCTCCTCTCCCTTGCCCCCTTCCCCACCTCCCCTCCCCCTCCTCTCCCTGCTCCCTCCCTTCCCCCTCTCCTTCCCCTCCTCTCCACCCCCTCTCACTCCCTCCCCCCTCCCCCTCCTCTTCTCCCTCCTTCCCCCCTCCTCTCCCCTCTTCCTCCCTCCTCGTCTCCTTGCTCCCTCCCTCTCTCCTCACTCCCTCCTCCTCTCCCCCCCCACACTCCTCCCCTCTCCCCCTCCCCCCTCTTTCTCCCCCTCCCCTCCCTCCCCTCTCCTCCTCCCTCCCTCTCTCCCCCCTCCCCCTCCTCTCCCCCCCCTACCCCCTCTCTCCCTCTCCCTCCTCCACCCCTTCCCCCACCCCTCGCTCAGAAACACAGAGACAGAGACAGAGAGACACTGACAGAGACAGAGAGAGACATTGGGGGTAAGTGGGGGCATCCCAGCATGCTGTTGGAGGGCTCCCGGTGGTGCAGTAGGTGCGAAGAAACTTAATTTTTTATTTATTGATTAATTTTTTTTTTAAATGTTTTTTTTTGATTGATTTATTGATCATTTATTATTGATGATGGCTCTTTATTTGTAAAAGTGTAGTGTTTAATGTTTGTAAACTTCCCTCCCGACCCCCCCCCCCACATCTCTCGTTCCCTACGCCTGATTTATAAGTGTAGGCAAGGTTTTTCTGAGCGTACAAAAATCTACACTTACTCCATTCTAAGTTAATTTGGAGTAAGTTTTTGCTGCCTAAACTTGCAAAACAGGTGTAAGTGGCTGGACACGCCCCCTTTTGGGGAAAAAAAACCTGTTCTAAAATGAAACTATTCTAACTCACTAGAACTGGAGAAAACTGAATGCCGAGAATTGCAATTTCTAAGATGCTCCATTCTAAACTAGTTGCTCCAAAAAAATAGGAGCAACTCAGGCCGAAACTTGAGCCCATAGACTTTTATAGCATGGAAGGAGGCCATTTCGGCCCATGGTGTCCGCGCCGGCCGACCAAGAGCTATCAAACCTGACCCCACTTTCCAACTCTTTGTTCGTAGCCCTGTAGGTTACGGCACTTTGTGCACATCCCAAGTATTTTTTAAATGTGAGGGTTTCTGCCTCTACCACCCTTTCAGGCAGTGTTCCAGACCCCCACTACCCTCTGGGTGAAGAAATTTCCCTTCATAACTTCTCTAAACATCCCCCCAATTACTTTAAATCTATGTCCCTTGACATCCAGGGGGCTGTAGATTTGTTAGCCCCACACTTTTTTTCTCTGTACCCTCAGGATCTCCTCTTTGAATGCCTCCCACTGCTCTGACACTGATTTACCATCAAGTAGCCGTTTCCAGTCCACTTTAGCCAAATCCCATCTCAGCTCAGCAAAATTGGCTTTACCCCAATTGAAAATGTTTTTTCCTGGTCCACCTTTGTCCTTTTCCATAACTACCTTAAATCTTACTGAATTATGATGACTAGCACCAAAATGCTCTCCCGCCTGCCCCTCTTCATTCACCAAAACCAAGTCCAGAATCGCCCCCTCCCTTGTTGGGCTTGTTATATACTGGCTAAAGAAGTTCTCCTGAATGCATTTTAAGAATTCCGCACCCTCTGTACCATTCACACTGCTTTTTTCCCAGTTACTATTAGGGTAGTTGTCTATTGCAGCTCTAAGGTTTTTGCACTTAGAGCAATTTGCCCACATATTTGTTCTTCTATCTCCCTCTGGCTGTTTGGGGGTCTATAGTACACTCCCAGTATTCTGATCACCCTTTTTTTGTTCTTCAGTTCAACACATATGGCCTCATTTGATGACCCCTCTAACATATCATCCCTTCTCACAGCTGTAATTGTTTCTTTAAGTCCATAGTAAAAATTAGACAGTCATGGCCAGAAAATCAGAATTTGTTACAGTGGCAAAGGGCGTCAGAAGAGTCGAAGATGTAGGTTATTTTTGACACAGATTCTGCACCAGAAGCATTAACTTGGTCGCATTCTCCACAGCTGCTGCCTGACCTGCTGAGTGTATCCACCATGTTCTACTTTTGTTTCAGATTTCCAGCATCTTCAGGATTTTGCTTTTTGACCCTCTAGCTGGCTGCAGGAGGATCCATCAGGCATGTCCTCCGAGCCAATCTCTTCTGTTCTTAACAGCGCACTGTTAGACCTGTAGCATTAGAAATATCTGCTTTTGGTCATCAGTCACCATTCTGGTAAAATAAATAAGGTGACACTGATGCCTCTGATGGTGCCAAGACCTGCCCAAAGAGGTGACTGTGATACCAAATATAAATGCGTTCAATATGTAAACATCTTTTTTCCTTGCCATGCAATGGTGTAATTCTTCGGTGCTTACATTACAAAGGGTTTGCATATCCTATTCCTGATTCATTTCCACATAGATAAACACCATTAAGAATTAAGACAGTCTTGTTTCTGCAAAATGAAACATTTATTACGTTTAATGAAAACAGAGAATAAACCCTCTGCATTCCTGAGTGGTTTCATTATATTTTGATTTAAAGGTTAACATCACCCAAGTTCTTTGATGCATTTTGCATTGAGTTAGTACAGTAATGGACATTTCTCATTAATAACACATCTATCTCCAGTTTAACCAATATTGTTAACAGCATGTTTAAAGTTTTTGATGGGTGGGTAAAAGAACTTGAACATAGGAACAGGAGTACCATTATAAATTACTATATAATGGAAAGCACCCATGTTAATTTGTCACACTGTAATTACAGTCTACCATCAGTGGAGACACTGCAGCACCATCACTGGGAGGAGGGTGTCGGAACATCGGAACAGGAGCAGGCTATTCAGTCCCTCCAGCCTGTTCAGCCATTCAATTAGATCATGGCTATCTGTTTCTTAACTCAATTTACCCACCCTGGTTTCTGTAATTAATAAATACCCCTGCTGAACAAAAATCTATCAATCTCTAAATGTAAATTTTCAATTGACCGAACCCCAACAACTTTTTGGGGAGAGAGTTCCAGATTTCCACTGCCCTTTGTGTGAAGAAGTGCTTCCTGACATCACCCCTGAATGGCCTAGCTCTAACTTGATGGTAATTCCCCCTTGTTGTGGACTCACTCACCAGAGGAAATAATTTCTCTCTATCTATCCTATCAACTCCTTTAATCAACTTAAACATCTATCACCTTTAATCTTCTATATACAAGCCTAGTCTGCAGCCTGTCCTCATAATTTAACCCTTTGAGACCTAGTATCATTCTGGTGAATTTGTGCTGCCGCCACTCCCCCCCGCTCTTTCCCCCCACCCCCCACCCAAGGCCAATATATTCTTCCTGAGAAATTGCATTTATATATCGTTCACGATTTTAAGACATCTCAAAGCATTTCACTGCCAATAAATTACACTTTTTGGAATGTAATCAGTGTTATGATGTAGGGATACATGACAATTTGTGCACAGCAAGGCCCCTCAAATAATAGTGTGACATCTGAACAAAGAATCTATTTTTTAAGTGATGTTAGTAGATTAGTTAGGCTCCTGTCTTGACTGGCAATATTTACCCTATTGCAGAGAGGTTTAGTGGTCCAAGAACAGAAATAACTAACAGCTAGTCGGTAGGTACAAAAAAAAATAATCGACCAAGCCAGGCAATTCATGGGTGATGTCAGGAAGCACTTCTTCACATAAAGGGCAGTGGAAATCTGGAACTCTCTCCCCAAAAACCTGCTGAGGCTCGATCAATGGAAAATGTCAAAACAGATTGATAGATTTTTGCTAGGCAAGTGTTACAGAACCAAGGCAGGTGGGTGGTGTTAAGATACAGATAGCCATGATCTAATTGAATTGTGGAACAGGCTCCGGGGCTGCATAGCCTACTCCTGTCCTATTCCAACACCTTCCAAAGAGTCTTGCTTTTTAACAGTCTTAGAATAGTCCCAAGTCTGTTGTGCGCTTCTGCCATGCAGTCGCACCTGCCTGCTGGAATACTTTGTCTTCATCCTCCATCTCCTGAAGGATAAGGGGAATACCTATGTTATGGTCAGAGTGAAGATGCCTTTGTCAAATAAAGTGGCTTGAATTGTAGGGGTGTTGAAGTAGAAGAACAAGGTCTGAAATTGGAGCTCCATTGCAAACCAAACTAAGGAGAACAAATGAAAGATGCAATTCAAAAAACACTAAAAAGCAATGATGAAACAGAAAAAAACAATTACTCTGTACTCTCACCAGAAGTCAAGGGGTACACCTTTAAGACCACTTCTAGTAGCTGGGCAACACATTATAATTTGTTGGATAGTAATAAAATGTGAATGCATGGGATAATGAGGCTTGCATTTATATCTGAGATCCTTGATAAAATGCATCCTTTAGCTTCCCTAAGGAAGTGAGTGGCTATGCCTTACAGACCCCAGTTGGTTCTGAGTTAACTGATCCCAGGCAGGGTAAAAGGTAGGTGTACTGCAATTAGCTTCAGCATCTTTGGGTTAGGGAGGAGAAAATCAGATGTGATGTTCCCCAGTGTCAAAGAGCTTACTCACATGACAGGAAGCCACTTGGGCAACAACAACAACACTAACTTTCATTTATATGCTGCCTTTAACATATCACAATGCCCAAGGAACTTCATAGGATCGCAATCAGACAAAACTTGACATCAAATAGTCGAAACTGGAAGTAACAAAGGCATGGATAAGGGTTTCAGCAGCGAATGGGCTGAGGCAGGGGCAGAGACGGGCAATGTTATGGAGATGGAAGTAGGCGATCTTGTTAATGGGAGGGAATGTGGGGTTGGAAGCTTAACTTAGTATCAAATATGACACCGAGATTGTAAACAGTCTGGTTCAGCCCGAGACAGGTGCGAGGAAGGAAATTGGAATCAGTGGCTAAGGAACAGAATTTATGGTGGGGCCAAAGACAATAGCTTTGGTCTTCCCAATGAGGGACAAGCAACGTGACAGCATGGAGGCCATGAAGGGGGCCTTGGGGGACTCCCGAGGTAATGGAGCAGAAGTGGGAAGAGAAGCCATTGTAGGAGATTCTATGGATAGATAAGGATGGAACCAGGCGTGGGCAGTCCCACCCAGCTAGACAACGGAGGAGAGGCTTTGGAGGAGGATGGTGTGGTCAATCTTGTCAAAGGCTGCAGACAGGTCGAGAAGGATGAGAAGGGATAGTGAACAACGGTCACAGTTACATTGAATGTAATTTTTAACTTTGATTACGGTCGTTTCAGTGCTGTGGCAGGGGCGGAAACCTGATTGGAGAAGTTCAAACATGGAGTTGCAATAAAGATTTGAAAGGTGACAACACATACCTTGAGACATTATGGACCAAGATGATCATTATTTTATGTAGGGGTTTCTTTTATAATTCTACAATCGACCAACCTACTTAAGATTTAATGTTACTTCGTGTTTTTCATGTCTCATAATTCAAGAACTTTGGAGAGGAGAGCGAGTTGGAGATGGGGTGGTAGTTTGTAAAAATAGAAGGGTCAAGGGTGGATTTTTTGAGGAGGGCGATCATGACAGCAGATTTGAAAGGCACAGTACTAAAGGAAAAATAATATCAGCTGGCATGTGGAGCAGGAAGGGACATTGGGTGGTTAGCAGTTTAGTGGGAATAGGGTCAAGAGAGCAGAAGGTGAATCTCGTAGAGAAAGTGAGCTCTCAGAGGCAAAGTAACATAGTTATGGTGAGAATCGGTATCCCAAAAGTACTCAAGCACCTACTGTAGAGGAGGGAGATGCTTGATGGAGTGAAAATGACGGAAAGAAACATCTCATCTGAAAACCTGGAATGAGAAAACAAACCATACAAAGAGAACATAAGTTGGATATTAAAGGCAGTAATCACTGGAAAATTGAGAGCAACAAATACATACGTGAGGGAGAAACGAATAGAAGAATACATTGAAAGAGTGCGATGAAATAAAATTGAAGGAGGCTCATGTGGAGCTACCATTTTTATGCCAAAAATACAAGGAGAAACTGAATGACGAGAGTGGCTTTTAGTTAGGAGATCTTATGCAAATTATTTGTTGCTACCTATTAACCAGACAATGAGGTTGCTTCTGTTAATGGCCAGCCTGTGCAACAAAAATGAACCAAGAACACAAACTTGACCAATGCTGGGGTGTCCGAGATCTCTAAGGCATTTCCGGTAGTGTGAAGCTATTGAAAAGACCTCTCTATAGATATCCGGCCAGTCTGATCTCTGGTTGTTCTGAGCAACACTCACTTTGAATCTGTCTCAATTAAGTAGGAATAATGACCTCGTGATTAAAGCAGGACTATTGAAATAGTCTCCGTGAGATAAGAGGAACTTGTTCAAAGCTCAGCGTTCCGCATGGCGGCAGAAACGTTTCAGGGGTATTAGGTTTAAAAGCAGTATTATCATTCATGGTTATAAGCTGCTACATTTTAAAATTTAAATTATATTCAATAAAAACATTATTCTACATATAAAGGCTACATCCTGGCAGCAAGGAGCATCTGATTATATATTTTCAATAATTCTGGAATAATTTAAAGAAAAACTCTTTTTAAGGCATGATAATTCTGTTTGTTTTTAAAAGAATGTTCCTGGGCCTGTGTGGAGTAATAGCAGCAATAGCAAATTGTAATACAAAAATAAGACCCCCTTAAAGTAAAGGATATGAGGTGAGTCACTCCTGTAATCCCACATTGGAACAGTAAGTGGAGCTGATCACCTAACACATGAGCAGTAAAGTCCATGAGTGTGATTCAATCCAAAAGTTGTTTAAGTATGTTATAACATCGGGGCTATGTGATAGGCTGGATAAATAATGACTCTATTTAAGTTTCTGAATACTTCGAATCATACAACGCACAAGGAGGCCTTTCAGCCCATTGTGCCTGTGCCGGCTCTTTGAAAGAGCCATCCAGTTCGTCCCACTCTTTCCCCATTCGCCTGCAATGTTTCCTTTTCAAGTATATATTCAATTCCTTTTTGAAAGTTACTATTGAACAGGCTTCCAACACCCTTTCAGTTAATGCATTCCAGATCATAACCACTCGCTGCGTAAAAAACGTTTCTCCTAATCTCCCCTGGAAATTTGTTTCGATTAAGTAGGCAGGATTTTTTCCTCAAGTCACATTGGTGACTCGGGCGGGTGGTGTGGAACTTGGATGGGAACTGTCCCACCCATGTACGATGGCAGCAACCATCTTTGTCCCCAGCCCTGGTAGGCTCCGTGGCGCAGAGCAGAATCCTGCCAGGATTCAGTGGCGGGGCAAACAGGCAGTGGAAATTCCACCCTGCTGCACTTATAATGTAGATTGGACTGGAGTGTGTGGAGGGAGGACAAAATCTCACCTAGTTTATCAAGTCATCAGAAGGAGTACAACAGTGGCGGGTAGTGTTAATGCAGATTGTGACGTTGAGGGTTATAAGATACAGCACCTCGCTGAATAGGAGCACAGGTCTTGGAATTGAGCACACAGGGCAGCACGCCCAATGTACATGCTTGCGACTTTCCTGGGTTGAAATGGGGCTCACAAACTGTTATTTTTTCAGGGGTTTTGATAATATATATTTTAGAATATTTCAGTATTGATGCCCTTTCCAAAAATGTATTGGCTTTTCCTGGAGCCATCACAACAACGTTTTGTCATGTAGCACACCTCACAGCAATAATCCCATATTAACACATTATCACACTGACATTATCAGCCTGGTCCTGAGGCTACTTCCGTTAAAGTACTGACCAACTTCATTCAAAACAACATAATTCCAAGTTTTGCCCCCATGAGGTTGTGACATAAACTTGGAATTTAGGATAACTCTATCAACATCTGTAACATAGTTCCACTGAAAGAAAAAAAGAAATACTTGCATTTAAATAGCGCCTTTCACAACCTCAGGATCTCCCAAGGCCTTTTACAGCCTATTGAAGCATAGTCACATTTGTAATCTATGTAAGTGGTTTCTCTTAGGTGCTTTCAAAGTACCCCCACTTTACAATAGTTCTAACGCTGGGAATTATTACTGTACGGAACAGATGAACGAGTCACGGACAGATACTTTATTAAAGTTAAAACACACACCGGCACCCAGTAAAACCACATACACCCTGCTGTGCAAAACAAAAAAATGCAGTACAATACACAGTGTGGCCTGTCTAAACAGGTCCCTAATGTGAAGTACCCATGTCTAAAACACCTCCCCTGAAAACCCCTAAGACTTGGTTGGGACACACAACATCCTTTCACACTATGCGGTGGTCTTAAAGATCCGTGGGCTGGGATAAATGCTCATCAATTACCCCTCTGGCTTACTCGCTGTTGTTTCTTCTGGGTCGATACAAAACTGTGATATTCAAGTCCAGTCTCAAGATCAGCCTCCCAGTCGAAGTAGCAAGGCTCTCTTGGCTCGTAGATGGTGGTTTCTTCTCTCTGTTCCAGATGGCGTGCTCAGTCCTTGTGCGTTGCAAGCAGGCGTACAAGAGGGGAGAGAGAGAGAGATGGCTTCCAACTGTCTTCTCTTATACCTGCAAGACTGCTTAAAATCCAACTGTCCTTCCTGCCTGAAGCTGTCCAACTGAAAAGCAAAAATCAAGTCTTTGCCTGCCCCTTTATCAACTGGGCTGTCCCTCGATGGGTGGCTCCAATGAGTCTGTGGTCAATATAGCTTTCGTTTGTCTTTCGATGGCCTGAAACACTGGCCACCTTACTTTATGTCTCACTGATGGGTTCCCATTCCATGACAAAAGGTGCTCATCAACCATGATGTTACTGCATTCAGCCATTCTCATTCTCGCCCAGTTGATGTGTATTCAACTTAAACATGTTTGGACCTGCTCCAGGTCAGCTTTTCTGCTGTACAGTGAATACGTCCCAGCAAAGGTCAAAACATTTAAGTCCAAAATTCACACTGATGTTTTCGCCGAATCTTACATCGAGAAAACCCGCCAGCCAATTTACACACAGCAAGGTCCCATAAACAGCAATGAGATAATGACCAGATCATCTATTTTTAGTGAATGTTGGTTGAGGGATAAATATTGGCCAGGACACCAGGGAGATCTCCCCTGCCCTTCCTCGAATAGTGTTCGACTAGGGTTGTCAAATCTGGTTGGACATAGTCCTGGAAGTTTAATCATATAATCTCCTGCCATGGCCCCACATTCCTGCCATTGGTTGCCTTCTATCCACCCTCACTGTGCACTGCCTTCTTAAGTCAATTGGAAAGCGTACAGACTCTTCATCATCCGATTGGGTGATGCATGAAAGTCAGCCAAACACTAAAAAATCAAAGTGCAAGTTATTTAAAAGAAGAAAAATTGCAAAGTACAGAGGGACCTGGGGGTCCTGGTGCATGAAACACAAAAGGTTAGTATGCAGGTACAGCAAATTCCATTGGCCTTTATTGCAAAGGGGATGCAGTATAAAAGTAGAGAAGTCCTGCTACAGTTAAACAGGGTATTGGTGAGGCCACACCTGGAGTACAGCGTACAGTTTTGGTTTCGATATTTACAAAAGGATATACTTGCTTTGGAGGCAGTTCAGAGAAAGTTCACTAGGTTGATTCCGGAGGTGAGGGGTTTGACTTATGAGGAAAGGTTGAGTAGGTTGGGCCTCTACTCATTGGCATTCAGAAGAATGAGAGGTGATCTTATCAAAACGTATAAGATTATGAGTGGGCTTGACAAGGTGGATGCAGAGAGGATATTTCCGTGGATAGGGGAGACTAGATCTAGGGGGCATAATCTTCAAATAAGGGGCCGCCCATTTAAAACTGAGATGAGGAGGAATTTCTTCTCACAGAGGGTTGTAAATCTGTGGAATTCGCTCAGAGAGCTGTGGAAGCTGGGTCATTGAATAAATTTAAGACAGAAATAGACAGTTTCTTAACTGATAAGGGAATAAGGGGTTATGGGGAGCGGGCAGGGAAGTGGAGCTGAGTCCATGATCGGATCAGCCATGATCGTATTAAATGGTGGAGCAGGCTCAAGGGGCTGTAGGGCCTACTCCTGCTCCTATTTCTTATGTTCTTATGTTATCGTCATCCCCAATACTTTTATAATTAATAACTAAAAGTGTTCAAAGAAAGTGAAAAAAACACAATTATTTTAATGCCCTAATCTATGTCCCAGGTTTCTCGCATCAGGGCCTAGATTAATCTTTAATTCCTGGAGCCTCCAGGACAATCCTGGAGGGTCGGCATTCTTCATGGGTGGGTGGAAGCCTCATTTAGTACCTGCTCCTGCCAGAGCTGCTACAATGGGAATGTTGCAAGCTGCAGCATGTTCCCGAATATTTGTAAACTGTAAAGGTAACTTAAGACCATAAACATAAAGCAACTGTCATAGTCTGAGGCCATTTCCCACATCAGTCAACATGGACAACTTGAGTCCCCTCCCTCCCTCCCTTCACTATGTTCCAAACTCTGAAGGTCGATTTTCGTTTCCAGTATACATCAAACTCGCTCCATCCACCCTATGAGGTTGGTGGGAGACCCATTCACTTTTCACAGTCGGACCTCATCTGCATTGAATCGGCAAGCTGTCAACATTAATTACATTCCTGCTAGGGTGCTCGCCAATTAGGATGCTGGGATATCCAGAGAGGCAGCCAATCATCACGAGACTGCTGCAGTACCTTGAAGGAGAGGAGTGAAATGGAGCAACAGTTTTCAACAGCAGGAGAATCTACAATGAAATAATGGAAATCTCTTGGGCTCAAAGCACAAATTGACTTCCGCTACAAAATTGGAACAGGTGGACACATCCCTGTTTACACCTAAAAATGAGGCAGTACCAGATGAAAACTGGGCCTGTGGAGTTAGGATCGGGAATTTTGGGACCTGCGTCCACAAGATCAGAAGCTGATTACAGAGAAGGGAGGTCCTTTGGCCCATCTAAATTCATCCATACAGAAAAACTCATAAGTCTCCTCATTGCAAAATCCAATTACTTCTTACATACCTCCATGGTTTTCACCTCCACTACTGTATGTGGAAGTTTCTCACTCTCTGGCCAGAATCTTGCCAGCCCTGCAAGTATGGTTTTTTGAGCCCTACCCTTGTGTCTTAGCTGGTATGATTGGACAAGAATGAGGGTGAATGTGAGGTGTGGCTCGTGAGATGGGGATGTGATAATGTAGATAGAGAGGGATAGGTGCAAGGTAAGTTGGTGTGAGTAAGGATGTGCAGGAGTAGGGTAGGGAATACAGAGTGATGGGGATGTGATGAGTGGCACAACAGGATGAGGTTGAGTGTGGCTTTGCAGTAACATTTCGTGATCTACTGAGAACATTGCAAGTTTTGTGTCACTGCAGCCAGCTCCTCCTGATGACATCCCTGCTTGTGCCCTGCTGTGCAATGTGCAATCAGGCTGCATTGGTGTCCTGGGGAAGTCTCTATTATAATATTTGCTTATTTAAAAAAAATATATATATATAATGTGGGAAAGGTTTATGTGCCATATGTGCAGTTTTGGTTTCCATAATTATGAAAGGATATACTTGCTTTGGAGGCAGTTCAGAGAAGGTTCACTAGGTTGATTCCTGGGATGAGGGGGTTGACTTATGAGGAAAGGTTGAGTAGGTTGGGCCTCTACTCATTGGAATTCAAAAGAATGAGAGGTGATCTTATCGAAACGTATAAGATTATGAGGGGGCTTGACAAGGTGGATGCAGAAAGGATGTTTCCACTGATGGGGGAGACTAGAACTAGCGGGCATGATCTTAGAATAAGGAGTCGCCCATTTAAAACAAATGAGGAGAAATTTCTTCTCTCAGAGGGTTGTAAATCTTTGGAATTCACTGCCTCAGAGAGCTGTGGAAGCTGGGACATTGAATAAATTTAAGACAGAAATAGACAGTTTCTTAAACGATAAGGGGTTATGGGAAGCGGGCGGGGAAGTGGAGCTGAGTCCATGATCAGATCAGCCATGATTTTATTGAATGGCGGAGCAGGCTCGAGGTGCCGTATAGCCTACTCCTGTTCCTATTTCTTATGTTCTTATGTTTTGCGAAACTCTATTCAAGATCAGAAGCCTCCACTAAGGGCTAGGTGCATCGAAGAATTGGGTACAGAGGTCAACGTGCTGAACTTGTGGCATTCCCAAATTTTCAGTGAGTGGAATTGCAACTGATCCTGAAAAAAATTATGGGCTCTCAATTTAAAGTAATATTAAAGGTTTATCTTTTACATTCCATTAACTATTTTTATTCTCGGGATATTAGCATACATTTCTTTTTTGATTGAGATTTCTCCTGAATGTTCATACTGCACTTGAAATTGGCTGCCTCTTCTTCCCCTTCCAGCTACTTTAATACCTTAATAGGCTCTAAGTAACTTGGCTCAGTAAAATAGAATTTTTGTCATTGTTACACTAATCTTTGCAGGTGATGTCATTTACAGTGATATCTTTGTATAATAGTCTGCTATTTTAAGACCTCGTGTTGATAGTTTGTCTAGATTCTAATTTACAACATTTAAAAGTTTTTTTTACAGTTGATATATGACTAGCATTTAACTATAAAACCAAGACAAAGGTTCATACAACTTTTGTATTAACATCTGGATGTTCTGTTAATAAATGATGAGTGTTACATAAGAACATAAGAAATAGGAACAGGAGTTGACCATGCGTCCCCTTGAGCCTGCAATAATATCATGGTTGAATGTTATCAAGAACATATCAGGCAAAGTTACTGCATCATTTTATGGGCTGTATTTGCTCATACTGGGGAAATTGATCGGTACTCCCACTGATGTTTGTACTGCACATGAAGAGTTATCCCACAATTCAGTGCTTGCAGAGACCAAAGGTGGGGAAATCACCAGAATCATCTTTCTTATACTGCATGGAACTTAATGTTTATATTGTAATCATTGAGGAAGTACTTTAATGACCCCTACAAGTAATTATTCTCTTGCTGTAAGTCTTTTATGCTGCAGGGTATATTTTATGTATAGGCTGTTAGTGAAACGCCTCACTCGACGGATGCACAGAACAGAGAGCCGGGAATAGAACAGAGGAACAGGAGTAGGCCATGCAGCTCCTCGAGCCTGTTCCGCCATTCAATTAGATCATTACTGACCTGTCTCTTAACACCATCTATCCGTCTTATTTCCGTAACCCTTAATATCCTTGCCTAACAAACATCTAGCGATCACAGTTTTGAAATTTTGAATTGACCGAGCCGCAACAGTGTTTTGAAGTTCAGCATGCCTGATGTGTGATGCAACCAATCTTCCAGAGATTCGTTGTAATTTTACTCACTGGAAAATTAGGAGCAGCCGATTCTCTGATTCATGCTCCAGTTGATGGAAGCTTCAGACCAGGAGCCTCGCCTCGCAACATTTACCCACAAGTGGCACACGAACCTTTGCCTCATTACATGTCCTTAACACAATGGCAACGAAGTTCCTCCAGTGGGCAAATTGTATTTTCACACTTACCTTCCATAAAAAAAATCTACATTTTCTCTACGTGAACTAATGTTAGATTGTAAAAAAGTATTTACTTGGCTGGGGCGAGAGCTTATGCATTCCTTTATATAAATTAAATAGATTTTTAAGGCTTTCTGTTAAGTTAATTTACTAGGTCTGAGCTGGTGTTGTTTTCAACAAGTTCATTTGTTTGGGTTGTACAGGCCAAAGAAAAATCAAGAGTCCCAGCTGCAGAGTGTCCCTGCTACTGCTCCTCTCCCTCCCAAATCAGCTCCTCCTTTGCATCACTCAAAAACTGTCAGGGACGAGAGGCCCAGCTTCATCTGCTTCGGTGCCAACACTGAAAATATGTCCAGGGTCTTTAGGAACAGTGCCAAGTGGTGCGTTTTACTGAAAGTGCTGCAAAACTAGGAATTAAGATTTGGCGCTCCAAAAATACAGTTGGAAACCTTTTTTTCTATCTTAACAACACCTGACTAAAACAAACTCTTTAGGTTTTCACGGAAATAGACAAAAATCCACAGGTCACGAAAGCCTGCCTGAAGGTATGATTTGTGCACAAGGTTGCACCACAGATGTTATTGGGAAAATGTGGAAAACTGGAAGTAATTTTGTAGACTGACATTGTTCAGCAAGTAAGAGGAGGTGTTCTATGTTACCAGGTGCCTATTCCATTTAACAAAATGGTGGATGTGCACTGCATTAGAAAGAGGAAAGACCGGTTAGCATTTTGGATGGGACCCTTAATTAGAACTGACATGATCAAAGTTCAGGACCCCCTTTATACCTCTGATATTTCAAATCTCCATCACTGGCTTGTTCCTTTGTCGCTACGCAATTTAGCTTATTTTATAGATTGTTTACTGGACAAGTTTCAATAATTTGGGAATTTTGCAGATAGTAGGCATGATATGTTAAATACACACTTTAATGAATCATAGGGATTACAGGACAGAGGGAGGCCATTCAGCACATCACACCTGTGCCAGTATCAGTGCTTCGACTGGAGCTGCCTAATTTCATTCCCTGGGGGTAACTTTCACCTTATCTTGACCTTGAAGTGTTCACTGTGGCTCAGTGGTAGCACACCCATCTCTGAGTCAGAAGGTTGTGTGCTCACAATCCACTCCAAAGACTTAAGTACAAAATCTAGGTTGACACTCCAATGCAGTACTGAGGGTGTGCTACATTGTCAGAGGTGCCGTCTTTCAGATGTGATGTTAAACCAAGGCCCCGTCTGCCCTCTGAGGTGGGTGTAAGAGATCCCACAGCACTATTTTGAAGACGAGCAGGGGAGTTATCCCCGGTGTCCTAGCCAATATTTATTCCTCATCCAATATAACAAAACAGATTATCTGGTCATTATCTCATTGATATTTGTGGGACCTTACTGTGTACAGATTGTCTGCTGCGTTTCCTACATTACAACAGTGACTGCACTTCAAAAGTACTTAATTAGCTGCAAATCGCTTTGGGATATCCTCAGGTTGTGAAAGGCGCTATAGAAATGCAAGTCTTTTTCCATTCTTCACCACTTGGGTGGTAATCTGGCAGAACCTGCCAGATATTAATTTCCATATTTGTTTCCATGAAGCTGTTGAAATGACAGTTCAAAAATGATCTTAAGTTCTTCAAAAATGAACAAAGCTCCTGTTAGGTGGATATTTTACGGAAAAAAAACTAAACTGCTCCCAGCCTAATGGTTCAGGAAATAAAAAATGTTCTGGTGATGGATTTGTGGGGGTAAGGACTGCAAGGAGTGACCCATCAGGATAATTGAAACACCAATACTTGAGATAGCACAACAGTGTTGGAACATTTTTATTAACATTATTTGCATTCAAGTACCCTCACTAGCACAGCTTCTTCAACATGTAACTGATCTCCATAATGCTCCATTACCCAGTGCAACCCTGTGGAAACTAAAAGAACAAAATTCACATTAATATAGATTTGGGGGAGCTAGCCTCCTAAAGTTTACATTTTCCAAAACCAATTAAAAAATAATATACACAGAGCTGGCTGAGAAAGAACTTCCCTTGACTAAAGCAGGAAGACTTAGGGACACCCCTCCCTGACCATCAGGAAGGAACATGCATATATCTGACAGGAAGGCAGATGGATACTGCCCAACCAACAGGAAATTCAGCCAATTTAATGTTGCAGAAGTCAGCATCCTCCAAGAATGCCCTGCCACACAATCTGTTCCATTACACATGTATCAAGAGAGAATATATCTAAACCAGCAAGACGGTCAAACTGTCTCCATGATAATCATTCTGTCCCGCCTGGTTCTGAATCCAGAACAATCACCGGGCACAGCACTGCACAAAATGCATGCATGCTGCTACAGGTGGCCATTGCATTAGAGAAAGAACTTGCATTAATATAGTGCAGCGTAGTTACTGTTGTTATGTAGGTGAACACAGCAGCTAATTGGTGTTGGATGAAGAATAAACATTGGCCAGGATAACTCCCTGCTCTTGTTCAAATAGTACCATAGAATCTTTTAAATCCAATCAAACAGAGTCTTTGTTTAACATTTCATCTGAAAGAAGGCACCTCCGGTAATGCAACTGTTGTGTCCTTAGATGCTCTAATAATGACTCCACGAGGCAATGTGTTGTACTTGAACTGTAGTGACCTTAGTCATTTATTTGTTAACTCCAGAGTGAGGATCACACCTGGCGGCCTGCTTTTTATACTAGGCCAGGCACACCTGTACAGGTAACCTACAAGTCTCCCACTGCGGTGCCTTCTGGTGGCACACCTTGTGATAGTGCCAACAGTAGCTATGTAGGATACATGACATCACTCTCCCCTGAGCCTTTAGTGCAAATCGCCTCTGCATTGACTGTGCTCTGGGCTTAGCTCTATGTGGGCTCTATCTGGTTGACCCTTGGCAGGTCATTTCAATCTTGGGTGAGTGGATGGTGCAGTAGAGTGCTGGTGGTTGCTGTTTGTGTTTGTCCTTGACCACTCCATTCTCTGCCCCTCCCCCCCCCCCCACAAAGAGATTATGCCAAAGACTCATTGCATTCATATACATTCAAGTTCAGGAAAACAGGCTTGCATTACATTTGTGGTTCCATTGTGAGACAAGTACGTTAGACTGGTGAGATACATTATCGATGCGGTGACCGGTGCGTAAGGACAAACTAGTTCCAGATCTGCTGGGTTGTGTCCCTGCAGTCTGGTGGCGGCGCGGTGCCCAGTGCTGGCAGTGGGAACCCGATTGGCTCAAGTTGCCTGTTCTTGGGGCTGTTGTCGTGGTTCCTAGCGTCGGGCCGGTTCACAGATGCCTGTGACCTCCCTGTCCTTTCTTTGCACCCTGGGTTGCTGCTGCTCCCTGAGGGGCTGTCGCCTCGCAGTGCACAGGGAACTGCTGACTCGCTGGCCTGGGCTTTGTTTGGTTTGGGATCCTGGCTGGTCCCGGTCCCCTTTGGGGGAACTGTGGCAGGTGACCCTTCGTTTACGGGTATGGCCTTGGTGGCGATGGGATCTGGGGGCTGCACCTTAGCACAGTCTGCTCTTTCACGCTCGTTGCGGTTGGTGCTATCAGGTGCCTGAGAGGTGGAGCCGATCAGGGGCAGGGTATCGATACCAGTGCCGTTGCCCTCCTGAGATCGCTTGCTCTGCAGCTCATGTGTGTTGGCTGCTTGTGGCCACACTCCATGGTGCATGACCCTGGTCCTCAGATGCAGGCTACAGCATTGGGTAGCTCTCTGGACCTGTGTGCTCACGATGGATGTCTGCCCGCTGCATTGGCTGCGTGCAGTTGAAATCCTACATCGCACAACTTTTCATTACTTATGATGGACACCCTGTGGGTCCTCTCCCGATTGTGCGACTTTTTCTCGCTGGTTGCATGTGCACAATTCAGATCATCAATGACACATTTTACATAATCACGCAACTTTTCCTTGCTCATTGCATATACACAACTCTGATTATTACTTACACATTTTACATGATCAATTATACATTCTGTCTCTGACTTACAGTTACTATTACATTGCTTGAGTGTGTGGAACTGTCCCTTTAATTGTAGTGGGTTGCCGGCCTCCTTTAAGAGAGCCTTGCTTGCTTTACCCCAATCCGCTTCTCTGTTTGGTGCCACGTGTTGCTTCATCAGCGCTGCATCTCGTGGTCTGGCCACGGCCATCTTTTTCTTCAGCGCCTCATCTCGTGGTTTGGGCGCCATCTTTCTTCCATCCCCGATGTCGACTGCAGTGATCCTCTTCTCCCCGGGTTCTGCCACTGATGCTGGGAAGTCGCCTTTGGATCTGATTTTCTTCCTCCGGAGCCCTGCCACTGGAGCCTGGAAGGTGCGTTCGGGTTGTCTCAGCTGGATCATCTCCACGCAGCCGTGCTGAGCGGTCTGTGCCTCGGGCGCTGTGCTGGTCTGCTCTCTAGTGCTGGGTCCACCCTCAGGTGAGGGCTTGCTTTGCCTCTGAGCATGGGATGTCGATCGCTGGAGAGGTGAAGTCTTCTCACTTCCAATGAATCTTCTCCATCCACCTTCTGCCGAGCAGCGTTGGTCCATCACCTGCAACAATCCACAGAGGTAACTTGTGCAACACGCCATCATGGAGTACCTTTACATTCCAACGACTTAGATAAGTTCCTTGGTGTAGGTGCGCAGCTTTGCCTGAACCGGGATCACCTTGGGTCATTCAGCTTGATTGCCTCATAGCCTCTCAAAGACTTCTTGATTCATCACTGACTGGCTCGCTCCCGTGTCCACTTCCATGAAGCATGGAACACCATCTAGCTCAACTTCCATCTTCAGGGGGAAACACTCGGTGGTGCAGGTAAACATGCTATGTACCTCATCGTGGGGCTAGACTACCTTTCTGCCTATCGTTTCATAGTCCACGCTGGATTCATGGCCATCTGCAGACTCTTCATCGACATAGTCAGTCATATTTCTCTTACACATTCGCTGGAGGTAGCCCTTTGTGCTGCAGCCTTTGCATACATAGTCTTTAAAGCGGCACTGGTGAGCCCTGTGATTCCCTCCACAATGCCAGCATGGAGCTACCCGAGTAGACCCCCTCGGCGGACTCTGAGTTAAGGGACTCTTGGGCCTGTTCTCTCTTCCTTGAGAAGGTTCGTGCTCCACAGTCCAACCTCTAAATGGCACCACTCAGTGCTCAGTACTTCCTGGGTTTGAGTCCTGAGGATGAGTCATCTGCCTAGAGCCGCAGGTCAAGGTCATGAATGCCTGGCTCACAGAGATGGCCTTCTGCAGTGTGACTGTGGTATCCGCCGACAGTAGCTTATGAAGAAGGCCCTCATGGCCAATTCCAATGACAAAACTGTGCTGCAACGCCTCATTAAGGTGGTCTCCGAACTCGCGTGGTGCCGCCAGCCTCCTGAGGTCTGCGGCGTATTTCGCGATTTCCTAGTCTTCGGGCTTCGGTGAGTATAGAACCAGTGTCTGGCAGTGAGGATGCTCTCCTTGCTCATGGATCAGGGTTACGAGCTCCTTGTACATCTTGGTCGTTGTCTTCGCTGGTGCCAGCAAGACCCTGACAAGGCCATAAACGGTGGGCCCCCAACTGGTTAGCAAGATAGCTCTGCTCTTATCAGCCAGGTCGTTTGCTGTGAAAAAATGTTCGAGCCTCTCCACAAAGATGTCCCAATCATCACCACCGGTGAACTGCTGCAACGAACCAAGGGTAGCCATTTTCACGTGAAAGTTCGTAATCTCGTCACCAATAGTTGTGTCCTTAGATGCTCTAGTAATGACTCCACAAAGCAATGTGCTGTACTTGAACTGTAGTGACATTAGTCCTTTATTTGTTAACTCCAGAGTGAGAATTGTTATGTATGCAACCCTATGTAATCAGCATTCCACTGCCACCAGAGGGCATATCTGTTGGAGTCCCAAGGGATCCCAGCATCCCTTGGGAGCACTGTATATAAGCAGGCCTCCCATGCTGTACCAACACTCTGGAGTTAGAATAAAGAGACTATGGTCACACTTGCTCACGTCTATAGTACTCAATCACGTTACTTTATTCTGGACATAACAACTGGCGACGAGATAATGAACCATCACGTGAAAATGCAGAGAACTGTTGGTATCCTGGAGAAATTCTCAGAAGGGGACAACTGGGAGGCCTTCGTGGAGCGACTCGACCAATACTTCGTGGCCAATGAGCTGGAAGGGAGTTTGAACGCTGCCAAACGATGGGCAATCCTCCTCACCATCTGCGGGGCAACAACCTATGGCCTCATGAAGAATCTTCTTGCTCCAGTGAAACCAACAACCAAATCGTATGAAGAACTGGGTACGCTGGTCCGGGAGCACCTAAATCCGAAGGAGAGCAAGGTATTGATTTTACATATGTCAACGGTCTGAAGGCCAGGAAGTGGTGAGCTACGTTGCTGAACTAAGGCACCTTCGAGGACATTGCAAATTTGATGGATTCCTGGAACAAATGCCAAGAGACTTTTTTGTGCTTGGCATTGGCCATGAGGTTATCCTTCGCAAACTATTGACTGTTGAAACACCGAACCTGAGCAAAGCCATAACAATAGCCCAGGCATTTATGTACACCAGCGATAACACCAAACAAATTTTGCAGCATAAAGATGTCTCGGCAAGTACTGTACACAAAGTAACATCATTTTCAGACAGGAATGCATATGGCAGAATGTACACGTCTGCGCGACCTCAGATGACTCAGAGTCTGCCATCAAGCGTTACTGCGAGGCAGTTAACACCTTGTTGGCACTGCGGAGGTGATCATCGAGCCCATCAATGCCGCTTCAAACACTATGCGTGCAAAGGCTGTGGAACAATGGGACACCTCCAGCAAATGTGCAGATGAGCTGCAAAGCCTGCAAACCACCACGTTGCAGAGGAAGACCGATCCACGGCGGATCAAACTGAACTAGAGACTCAAACCGAGGAGGCAGAAGTGTACGGGGTACACACCTTCACCACGAAATGTCCACCGATCATGTTAAAAGTTGAACTGAACGGAATTCCAGTATCCATGGAATTGGACACGGGTGTGAGTCAGTCCATCATGAGCAAAAGGCTTTCGACAGGCTGTGGTGCAACAAGGCACACAGGCCCAAGCTGACCCCCATTCACACAAAGCTGAGAACTTACACTAAAGAGCTGATCCCTGTAATTGGCAGCGCAGCAGTAAAAGTCTCCTATGATGGCGCAGTGCATGAACTACCACGATGGATAGTACCAGGAGACGGCCCCACACTGTTCGGCAGAAGCTGGCTGGGAAAAATCCGCTGGAACTGGGACAACATCCAAGCGCTTTCGGCCATCGATAATGCCTCATGTGCCCAGGTTCTGAGCAAGTTCCCGTCATTGTTTGAGCCAGGCATTGGAAGTTTCTCTGGGGCGAAGGTGCAGATCCACTTGATTCTCGGTACACAACCCATCCACCACAAGGCACGGGCGGTGCCATACATGATGCGAGAGAAAGTGGAGATCACGCTAGACAGGCTGCAACGAGAGGGCATCATCATGCTGGTGGAGTTCAACGAGTGGGCCAGTCCGATTGTTCCAGTTCTCAAGGGCGATGGCACGGTCAGAATTTGCGGGGACTATAAAATAACGATTAACCGTTTTTCGCTGCAGGACCAGTACCCACAACCCAAGGCAGATGACCTATTTGCGACGCTGGCAGGAGGAAAGACGTTCACCAAGTTGGACCTGACCTCGGCCTACATGATGGAGGAGCTGGCGGAATCTTCGAAAGGCTTCACGTGCATCAACACGCACAAAGGTCTGTTCATCTACAATAGATGCCCGTTTGGGATTTAATCGGCTGCGGCTATTTTTCAAAGGAACATGGAGAGTCTGCTAAAGTCGGTTCCGCGCGCCATGGTTTTCCAGGACGACATACGGATCACAGGTCGGGACACCATCGAACACTTACAGAACCTGGAAGAGGTTCTAAGTCGGCTAGATCTCATGGGACTCAGGTTGAAACGCTCGAAGTGTGTTTTCCTGGCACCAGAGGTCGAGTTCTTAGGAAGAAGAATCGCGGCAGACGTCATCAGACCCACCGACGCCAAGACGGAGGCCATCAAGAACACGCCGAGACCACAGAACGTGATGGAGCTGCGGTCGTTCCTGGGACTCCTCAATTATTTTGGTAATTTCCTACCCGGGTTAAGCACCTTGCTAGAACCCCTACATGTGTTGCTACTCAAGGGAGATGACTGGGTGTGGGGGAAATCACAAGAGACTGCTTTTGAGAAAGCCCGAAATCTGTTATGTTCCAACAAACTGCTTGTCCTGTATAATCCTTGTAAACGTTTAGTGATAGCTTGCGATGTGTCTTCGTACGGGGTCGGGTGTGTGTTACAACAAGCAAACGAATCGGGGACATTGCAACTGATCGCTTATGAGTCCAGGAGCTTGTCCAAGGCCGAAAGGGCCTACAGCATGATTGAAAAAGAAGCTCTGGCATGCATTTACGGGATTAAAAAAATGCATCAATATCTGTTTGGTTTTAAGTTCAAGTTAGAAACTGACCATAAGCCGTTCATATTGCTATTCTCAGAGAGCAAAGGTATCAATACCAATGCCTCTGCTTGCATCCAAAGATGGGTGCTCACGCTGTCTGCATATAACTATGTAATTTGCCACAGACAAGGCACAGAGAACTGCACTGATGTTCTCAGTCGGCTATCATTGCCCACCACCGGGGTGGAAATGGCACAGCATGCAGACTTGTTCTTGGTGATGGATGCATTTGAAAACGAAAAGTCACCCGTTACGGCCCGCCAGATCAGGACCTGGAACAGCCAAGATCCTTTACTGTCCCTTGTAAAAAAACTGTGTCCTCCATGGGAGCTGGTCCAGTGTCCCAGCGGAGATGCATGAAGAGATCAAGCTGTTCCAGCAGTGTAAAGTCGAAATGTCCATACAGACGGACTGTCTTTTGTGGGGTAATCACGCGGTTTTTCCCAAGAAAGGCAGGTAAACGTTCATACGCGACCAACACAGTAGCCACCCAGGCATAGTAATGATGAAAGCTATAGCCAGATCCCATGTGTGGTGGCCCGGCATCGACTCAGATTTGGAGTCTTGCATGCGCCAGTGCAACACTTGCTCTCAACTGAGCAATGCACCCAGGGAGGCACCGCTAAGTTTGTGCCCATGACCCTCCAAACTGTGGTCTAGGATCCACGTTGACTTCATTGGCCCATTTCTAAGCAAAATGTTCTTGGTTATTGTGGATGCTTATTCAATATGGATTGAGTGTGTAATAATGTCTGTAAGCACATCCACTGCCACCATCGAAAACCTACGAGCCATGTTTGCCACGCACGGCCTGCCTGATGTCCTTGTCAGCGACAATGGGCCGTGCTTCACCAGCGCTGAATTCAAGGAATTCATGACCCGCAATGGGATCAAGCACGTCACATCTGCCCCGTTCAAGCCTGCATCCAAATCCCAGGCAGAACGGGCAGTCCAAACCATCAAGCAAAGCTTGAAACGCGTGTCGGAAAGCTCCCTGCAGACTCGACTGTCCGAAGCCCTGCTCAGCAACCGCACCAGATCCTACTCGTTCACCGGGGTTCCCCCAGCCGAGCTGATCATGAAAAGGGCGCTCAAAACAAGGCCCTCTCTCATCCACCCGATCTCCATGATCACGTCGAGGGCAGGTGGCATCAACAAAGCATGTACCATGATTGTGCAAATTTGTCACGTGATATTGAAGTCAATGACCCTGTATTTGTACTCAATTATGGACATAGTCCCAAATGGCTTGTTGGCACTGTCATAGCCAAAGAAGGGAGCAGGGTGTTTCAGGTCAAACTCGCAAATGGACTAACTTGCAGAAAGCATTTTGGACCAAACCAAACTGCGATTCACAAACAGCCACGAGCAACCTGAAGAGGACACAACCAACTTCGACCCTCCAACACACACACAAGTGGCATCCGACATCACGGTTGACCACGAAGCTGAACTCATCATCCTCAGCAGCCATCAAGACCAGCTGCGCAGCAGCCCAGTGAAGAACCAACCCACTCACTTGCACCTGCATTTGTACCGAGACAATCGACTAGGGAGCGAAAAGCCCCAGATCGTCTTACCCTGTAAATAAGGACTATTGACTTTAGGAGGTTGTGGTGTTATGTATGCAACCCTCTGTAACCAGCATTCCACCACCACCAGAGGGCATATTTGTTGGAGTCCCAAGGGATCCCAGCATCCTTTGGGAGCACTATATATAAGCAGGCCTCCCATGCTGTACCAACACTCTGGAGTTAGAATAAAGAGACTAAGGTCACACTTACTCACGTTTACAGTACTCAATCACATTACTTTATTCTGGACATAACAAGAATCACACCTGGTAGCCTACCTTTTATACTAGGCCAGGTACACCTGTACAGGTAACCTACAAGTCTCCTACTGCTGTGCCTTCTGGTGGCACACCTTGTGACAATACTAACAGTAGCCATGTCGGATACATGACAGCTACACTCCCTTAGTACTGCACTGAAGTGTCAGCATAGAGTGTGTGCTCATGTTTTTGACTGCGGCTTAAACCCACAAGCTTCTGATTCAGAGGAGAGAATGCTATCACTGAGCCAAGCTGACAGCTCTGTAAAGTAGAAAGCTATTTGATAGAATATTACAAATCAATCATAAATTAATCTGAATTAGACTGTTTCAGATTTTTTAAATCATCTGGAGTTGACCCCAACCAGATGCAAATGTATATGGTTCAAAATTGGCCCTTTTAACCACACAGCGATAGGCAAGCTGTACCTGTGTCATCTTAAATGCCTCCATACAAGAACACCAGCAGTATAACGCAGATACAAGAGTTCAAACAATCCCTGGAAGTTTGTTCTGTAGCCCTGTGCCTCCTAGGAACTGGATTCAGACTGCTCAAATTTACTGCGCTTCGGACTCTTAGGCCTAGGAATTCTGGGTTTAGCACTGGCCGTTAAGGCCCATTTTGAAGGAAAAATGGCGGCTGCCTCGCTTCCGGTGGTTCCGGCAATGACCGGCATTTTGGGCAGTTTGCAGTGCTGCCGATGCCTGCTCTTGCTGTAGATATTTCGATTAGGCAGATCGTAATGTCAGTGAATGTGCAATGCTCACTTGATTCCCAATCTGCCATTTTCATAATCAGCATTCCACTTACCACCCTCTCTTAATCATATCCATCTGGCCAATCATTCAGTAGCAGGAAGGAAACTCCAGCAGTGATATTTAAAGGGATCATCATTAAGACTTGCAGCTGACATGGTTTCTCAATTTGACTGGCTCTGTGTAACTTTCTGCAACTCTTGCAGCTTTCTAAACTTGTTTCAAGTTCCTGAGGTGACAGGGAGTTTCACTGCCGGTGGAGAACACCTTCATTCTCATTTAAAGGCTCCCGTTCACAACACTTGCTCACAGTCATGGGGGCTCTACAAGTTTACCATCTATCACTGCATCCGCGAGGTCACAGTGGCTCTCCACACCAGAAGAAGGGACTAAGTTGTCTTCTCTCTGAACAGAGAAAAGCAGGACGAGTGTGCATGTGGCTTTGCCAAGATAGCGGGCTTTCCCGTGGTGCAGGGCACCATCGACTGCACCCACATGGCTTTGCAGGCACCACATACGAATTCTGAGATATTCCGCAACCACAAAGGCTACCATTCACTTAATGTGCAGTTGGTGTGCAACCACGCCCAGTGTCTTCATAGGCGGTCCCTCAAACGAAGATGACTTGCTTCCAGATGAATTCACAGATGTTTCAATGAAGGACCCGATGTTCCAGTCCTGAACTCCAATTCAGGGGTTGGAAGATGCATGTGTGTGAATTTTTTTAACGTGTAGTGACCATTGCACACCAGCCACCACACGGGCTTGACAGAGCTAGGCCTTTATCCAGTAGCAAGGGTTAACCAGGACAACTGGAGACCTGCTCTACTGCATGGACCTAGTGTGCACACGTGTCACAGAGTGGGCAGGCCCGTGCTGCCCCTGAACCCTTGGCTCTTCTGGGCCCCGTAACCTCATTCACCGCACTTCCACCACGATCTCTCGCTGCTCCTCCGCCAGTGGATCATTATAGTGAATGCCTGCTATCCTGTCCATAGTCAAGATGCATTCCTCCTGTGTCAGTCCAGTTTGCCAGCAATCTTCCAGCCACCACGTCAAACCCAAGGGTGGCTGCTCGGAGACAAGGGCTATCTGTCTATGCTGGCTAATGACTCCCCTCCACAACCCTATCACTCGTGGTCAGCACTCATATAATGACAGCCATGCTGCCACCAAGAACATCATCGAGCAGATCTTTGGGCTGCTAAAGCAACGGCTATGCTGCCTTGACCACTTGGGAAGACCCCTCCAGTTCTTGAAAGCAGGTGTTCCGTTTCGCAGTGGTCTGCTGCATGCTTCACAACTTAACCATCTTGAGGACACAGCCCTTGCCACCAGGGATTGCTGGACCACCTAAGGAGGAAGAAGAGGATAAGCAAGAGGCAAAAAGCAGATCCCTCTTCTGGACAGGCTGTCCTTGAAGGCCTCAGCAGACTCTGATTCCAGTAAATGAAACCCCAGATCCCCATTGCTCCCCATATCCCTATCATACCATCCCTCTGTCACGAATCTTGTTGTGCGAGGCTCCTTGGGGAAGAGTGACCATAATATGGTAGAATTCTTTATTAAGATGGAGAATGACACAGTTAATTCAGAAACTAGGGCCCTGAACTTAAGGAAAGGGTATTTCGATGGTATGAGATGTGAATTGGTTAGAATAGAGTGGCGAATGATACTTAAAGGGTTGATGGTGGATAGGCAATGGCAAACATTTAAAGATCACATAGATGAACTCCAACAATTGTACATCCCTGTCTGGAGTAAAAATAAAACGGGGAAGGTGGCTCAACCGTGGCTCACAAGGGAAATTAGGGATAGTGTAAAATCCAAGGAAGAGGCATATAAATTGGCCAGAAAAAGCAGTAAATCTGAGGACTGGGAGACATTTAGAATTCAGCAGAGGAGGATAAAGCGTTTAATTAGGAGGGGGAAACTAGAGTATGAGAGGAAGCTTGCTGGAAACATAAAAACTGACTGCAAAAGCTTCTATAGATATATGAAGAGAAAAAGATTAGTGAAGACAAACGTAGGTCCCTTGCAGTCAGATTCAGGTGAATTTATAATGGAGAACAAAGAAATGGCAGACCAGTTGAACAAATACTTTGGTTCCGTCTTCACGAAAGAAAATACAAATAACGTTCTGGAAATACTAGGGGACCGAGGGTCTAGTGAGAAGGAGGAACTGAAGGAAATCCTTATTAGGTGGGAAATTGTGTTAGGGAAATTGATGGGATTGAAGGCCAATAAATCCCAGGGCCTGATAGTCTGCATCCCAGAGTACTTAAGGAAGTGGCCCCAGAAATAGTGGCTGCATTGGTGATCATTTTCCAACAATCTATTGCCTCTGGATCAGTTCCTATGGACTGGAGGGTAGCTAATGTAACACCACTTTTTAAAAAAGGAGGGAGAGAGAAAATGTGAAATTATAGACCAGTTAGCCTGACATCAGTAGTGGTGAAAATGTTGGAATCAATTATTAAAGATGATTAGCAGCGCATTTGGAAAGCAGTGACAGGATCGGTCCAAGTCAGCATGGATTTATGAAAGGGAAATCATGCTTGACAAATCTTCTAGAATTTTTTGAGGATGTAACTAGTAGAGTGGACAAGGGAGAACAAGTGGATGTGGTGTATTTGGACTTTCAAAAGGCTTTTGACAAGGTCCCACACAAGAGATTGGTGTGCAAAATTAAAGCACATGGTATTGGGGGTAATGTATTTGACATGGATAGAGAACTGTTTGGCAGATTCGGGATAAACGGGTCCTTTTCAGAATGGCAGGCAGTGACTAGTGGGGTGCCGCAGGGCTCAGTGCTGGGACCACAGCTATTTACAATATACATCAATGATTTAGATGAAGGAATTGAGAGTAATATCTCCAAGTTTGCAGATGACACTAAGCTGGGTAGGGGTGTGAGCTGTGAGGAGGATGTTAAGAGGCTGCAGGGTGACTTGGACAGGTTAGGTGAGTGGGCAAATGCATGGCAGATGCAGTATAATGTGGATAAATGTGAGGTTATCCACTTTGGTGGCAAAAACATGAAGACAGAATATTATCTGGATGGCGGCAGATTAGGAAAAGAGGAGGTGCAATGATTCTTGGGTGTCATGGTACATCAGTCATGAAAGTTGGCATGCAGGTGCAGCAAGCGGTGAAGAAGGCAAATGGCATGTTGGCCTTCATAGCTAGCTGGATTTGAGTATAGGAGCAGGGAGGTCTTGCTGCAGCTGTACAAGCTCTTGGTGAGGCCTCACCTGGAATATTGTGTTCAGTTTTGGTCTCCTAATCTGAGGAAGGACGTTCTTGCTATTGAGGGTGTGCAGCGAAGGTTCACCAGACTGATTCCCTGGATGGCAGGACTGACGTATGAGGAGAGACTGGATTGACTGGGCTTGTATTCACTGGAGTTTAGAAGAATGAGAGGGGATCTCATAGAAACATATAAAATTCTGACGGGACTGGTCAGGTTAGATGCAGGAAGAATGTTCCCGATTTTGGGGGAGTCCAGAACCAGGGGTTACAGTCTAAGGGTAAGGGGTAAGCCATTTAGGACCGAGATGAGGAGAAACTTCTTCACTCAGAGAGTTGTTAACCTGTGGAATTCTCTTCCGCAGAGAGCTGTTGATGCTAGTTCGTTAGATATATTCAAGAGGGAGTTGGAGATGGCCCTTACAGCTAAAGGGATGAAGGGGTTATGGAGAGAAAGCAGGAAAGGGGCACTGAGGTGAATGTTCAGCCATAATCTTATTGAATGGTGGTGCAGGCTCGAAGGACTGAATCCCCTACTCCTACCCCTATCTTCTTTGTTTCTATGTTTAAAACATCGCAGCATGGGCACAAATCTTTTATGAGAGCCACCACAAAACAAACTGTGATATATTCTTTATGATATCATAAACTCACACATACACAAGATGGCTTTATAGGAACTTGTCACATGAACTTGTCACATGATCCTTTTATTTTTTTTTAACCACACAAGTAGTTGCATTACCACAGTCGTCCACTAGGTGGAGCAGTAGTCCACTAGGGGGAGCTCTATATTACACTTCACCCTCCTTAATGAAGAAGTAATCATAACAAAATAATCATCATTGCATGGTTATACACAACCAAAGATATGGACTTATTTTGCCATATTTACAAATCAAATGTAACCACTGATTTTCTGTTTCAAAAAGGATACCTTCACTCTTGAACAGAACCTTCCAAACTTGTTATAAAACTTAGATTCATTCTAGGCTGATCCTGAGGAAAGATTTTCTTCAAGGGCAACCCTTGATCTACATTTTGACTCTCTACAACTTCAGGTTGTTTGTCTACCTGACTCGGGCTCAGACTTAATTTCTGACATTCTCTTGGACTTGTGTCAAGTATATCTGATGTAGGATTTGCGACTTGTATTCTACTTGTAAAAAGACTATCTGACTCATCAGAAATAATCGAATCATTCCAACTTTCAACTCCTTCCACATCTGTAGGTAAAATGTGATCAAGGTGAACAAACCAAAACTTTCCATGATCAAATATCTTGACCAAATATGTGGGAGGACCACATATCTTCACTACTCTCCCTGGTAATCACTTTAACCATTTATGGTGATGGTTCTTCACTCTAACCTTCTGATTCAATTTCACACTTCTCTCTCTTACTCTACCTCTATCATGATTATCTTTCTGTCTTAATTGTTTCTCTTCTGTGGACTGTGCCAAGTTCGGCTTTAACAATGAGAACCTGATTCGTGGCTGTTGTTTGAGAAAAAACTCTGCTGGTATTCTACCAGTAGTTGTATAAGGAGTATTACAATAAGTAATTAAAAATTTGCCAATTTGTGGTCCAACGACAACTGCCGTTTCCTTGGATTTGGATCTAACATTTGCTTGATGAAGGCAAGTTTTACAATTTGTACTGTGTGCTCTGCTACACCATTTGAAGCAGGGTGGTACAGTGGAACTTTGGTATGTTTCACATCATTTCTGTTCATGCACTGTACAAATGCTTCTGAACAAAATTGCAACCCATTATCAGACACAATTTCTTCTGTGAGGCCATATGAAAGAAAACAATTTTCGCAAATTGTTTAGTGTTTTACTTGTTGTTATTTTCTGCAGAAAATAACCTCTACCCACTTTGAATGGCTATCAATCACAATGAACCATTGTTGTCCTTCTAGCTCAGCAAAATCTACATGTAACCTTTGCCACACCCTGGGAGGCCATTTCCATGGCTGCAATGGTACTGATGGTGGTTTCTTGCTTACCAATTGACATGTTGTACACTGACTAATGATGTACTCTATTTCTTTATCGTGACCTGGCCACCATAAGTAACTGTGTGCAAAACTCTTGGTGGTCAAGCACATTCCCAGGTGCTGGTTATGAAGATATCCTAAGAATTTGGATCTGAACTTATTCGTAATAACTACTCTTGCACCCCACATGATACAATCTTTATCCACTGACAATTCATTCCTATGAACAAAGTACGGATGAATATCTTTCTCTGATACCTGGTTTGGCCAGCCATTTGTTATATAATCATATACCTTTGACATAACTGGGTCACGTTTGGTTGCTGTATCAACCTCTTCAGCTGTGATTGATAGTTCATTAATGTATGAAAAATAGATAATTTCTTCTACCACAGAGATAATGTTCTCAGCTCTTTTGAGTTCTTGCTCAACTTTCTCCATGAGTGTGTATGGTACAGGACATGGCTTGCAGTAAACTGGTCTAGCATCCTTCTGTACCCTGACACTTGCCTTGAAACCTTGGATTGGACTGCCTGTTTCACATAATACTTTCAGATACTGCTTGATGACATCATTCTTCGATGCAAATCTCGTTTCAACACGAAAAATCTCATTCCAATCCAGCTTCAGTGATCCCAACCAATTTGTACCTATTAAGACAGGCTTGTGCCTTGATACTACTAAGCGAGGCAAGCTCTGAAACTGATTGTTGTATTTCACTGGTACGGTGATACATCCTACAACAGGAATTTGCTCTCCTAAGTCGCCTTGCAGCTCTATTTTCGATTTCTCCATCGGAAAATTACTCAACTTGTCGAGATATAGCGATTCCGGTACTACCCTCATGGATGCACCAGTGTCGATCTCCATGGGTATCCTGGTTCCTGCAACATCTACTTGGATGACAATACTTCACGAGTCGCAGTTAGATACCCCTGTGCTCCTGATGACGTGCATCTCCAAATCCTCCTTGTCATGTTGCTTCTCTTCAATGCTATGTAGTATCTGACAATTTCTACTTATAGCATTGAAAATTGGTTTACTCTTCAGTCTTTGCAAGATGCCCAGTTTTCTTGCAGAAGAAACACTCTGCCTTTACATATGGACAGCTTTGAGCAATGTGTTGTCCCAGGCACAGATAGCATGACTTCAATGCACTGTTACTTTGGCTAGTTGCTGAGGCCTTGGGGCTCAACTGTCTTTTATTTTTAACCTGCAGGCAATTCACCTCAGTTGTCTGACAACTGGAAATGGAGCAACATTCTTGGGAGTATTGGTTAGCCATATCCATCAACAAAGCTGTCTGACAAACTGAATCAAAAGTCAACTTAGAGGTTGTCAACAACTTTCTTCTGATTGCTTCATTTTTCATCCCACAAACAAAGCAGTCACACAATGCTCAGTCCTGAAAGTTTCTGAAATGACAGAAAATGGATAGCTTTTTTAAAGCTACAATGTACTCATTGTTATGCTTGTCATGTAATTGATCTCGTATTCCAAAATTCTAACTTTCAGCAATTTCCAGGAGCTTCAGGATTGTCGTGCTGAATCTCCATCAGTGGCGTGCCCTTTGACTTGACGGGAACAAGCACATTTTTCAGGGTTTCATACACTTCGAGGCCTGCTTCAGTCAGGAAAATAGCCCGTTTTCTTTCTAACACCACCCGGTTACGGTTTACATCATCGTTAATTTCGATTACACTATTTGTGGTGAAAAACATTTCTAGCTGCTCCACATACGCACCGAAAGGCTATCAGTCATGAGAGATCTCACCCAAGCGCCCTATTATTCCCATAGATGCGGCCATCTGGACTCTTCAGTTTAGCGAAGTGTGTTTGTAATTTACCATGGATTTTTAGCTGTGTTGCAAAACAAATAACCTCTCAAAGTCTCTCTGTTATTTGGCTGGATGATCCACGTACAAAAATTTCAGCTAGGGAATTCAGAGATCCTAACCTTGTTTGCCAATGTGATATTTTCCTTATATCACAAACACACAGACTACAACATGACTCAACGTGCACTTGTCATGTGAACTTGTCACATGATCGTTTTATTGTATTTATATGAATAACTAACTGCATTACCACAGTAGTTCACGAGGGGAGCTCTATATTACATGAACAAAATTAATAATTTTTTCACAATCCAATCAACATTACAATATGTGCAATCCCTTAGTGCCTATCATTCGGGTGCCTTTTCCTACACTAGTGTACCTATGCAGTGTACCCCCATGAGGGAGACTACAAACCAAGATAACCTTGACCAGCTGTGGACCTAAAAGGCCCAGCTGTAGACTGCACCACCTTGGCATGTAAAATCATGGAGTAATTGAATGGTTAGAGCACAGAAGGAGGCCATTTGGCCCATCGAGCCCATGCCGACTCTCTGTAAGACCAATTTTGCTAGTCCCATTCCCCTGTCCTTTCCCCGTTGCCCTGCAATTTTTGTTGTTGAGGTATTTTTCCAATTCCTTTTTTGAAAGCCATGATTAAGTTTGCCTCCACCACCTTTTCAGGCAGTGCATTCCATATCCTAGCCACTGGCTGCGTAAAAAAGCTTTTCCTCATGTTGCCTTTGGTTCTTCTGCCAATTACCTTAAATCTATGTCCTCTGGTTCTCGATCCTTCCACCAATGGGAACAGTTTCTCTCTATCTACACTGCCTAGACCCATCATGATTTTGATGTGCAGCAGCAGTCTAAGCTGGTAAAGGAAATGGCGGAGTGGCAGTATTAGGAGTAGGAATGTTGTCATCCTGAGCAAGGACAGCAGGTTCCTGCTCCATAGACCCACTGCCACTCCCCCGGGGCAGCGCCTTAGTATTCCTAGCAATCTGTTGGAGGACAAATTGCGGCTGGCCTGCTGCGACAGCCTGCAAGCCCCTTTCGACACTTGTAAACCTAGCCATGATGGCAGCAGTCTGAGCTTGGGTGGCAGCAAGCTGAGACATTGGATTGCTGCAATGGAAGCTGTGACATCACCCATCAAACCCAGCATGATGGCTGGATCAACAAGTTCTCTTCCAGAGTTGTCCATCATTTCCATGCTGGAAACCCTGGGCTCCAAGCTCTGCGCAAAGCCCCGTGCAATGTTGGAGCCAGACGTGGCCATCACCTTCCTTCTGAAGGCCACACCATCGACGTCATCATCTGAGCCGTGTGCAATAGAACTCATGCAGGTACACGCCCTCTGGGGAGCTGGCCCCTGAGCTATCCTTTCCCCCTGGCCTTGCTGCAGCCACTCATGCCTGATGCCTCACCATGTGCTGATCCTGCCTCTATACTACCCTCGAAATTCCACACAGTGCCAGTTTGTGAGCTGGTACAGATACAGTGACAGCATGTCTTCTTCTTCATTTCCATTCTCCTCCACCACATGAGGGACAAGCTGGCCTGCCAGCAGTTCTTGGGTATCTGAAAGCAGAAAGGCACATTCGATGGGTTTTGGTTAGGGATGGGGAGATATCAAGATATCCATTTGCACACCAACAGCAACTTGTAATTGCCACAACCAAGGCCTTCATGCTCTCTCATTAGGTTGCTGAGCCATGTCTTTAGGCTGACTGACAATGCTGCAAAAATGCAACTCCCCTTTAAGTAGTGCAGCCTAGGTCAAACAGTACTGGCATTAGATTGCAAATAGTGCTGGCCCATGACAAGCCCAATTTTTGGCCTTATCCAATTTCTAGGCCTAAGTCACAAGATAGAAGAGACTGAGATCAATTTAGGCTGTATTTGAAACCGAGTCCCAGTGAGTATTATCCAAAACTCCTAAAGGTCAGTGATTCATCACGTGTGTTCTGTTTTTACATTCAGAGTGCTAATAGGTTACTTATTCAGAGATGAAAAAAACAATAGAAATGCTCGAAGATAAGCAAAAGAAACGGCTTCTCAATTGCACATTAAATAAATCTGATTCAGGAACAGCCAGCCCTCTCGCTCCTTGTGGGATTCACTCTTTCTCCAATATTTTTAATATTCTGTTTTAATTATTGTGAAAAGACATTCAAGGTTAATGTGAATAAAATTGGTAGCAACATGTTAACAGTAGTACACGTTTTAATCATTACCTTAAAGGAAAGTTTAGATATGAATGAATCTTCTCATGCAGTACTGAGGGAGTGCTGCATTGTTGGAAGTGCTGTCTTCAGTTGAGACATTGAACTGAAGCCCCATCTCTCTGTTTAGATGGATAGTAAAGATCCCATGATACTATTAGAAGAGCAGGTGAGTTCTCCTGGTGTCCTGGCCAACATTCCTCCCTCAACCGAAACCACTGAAAGCAGACGATCTCATGTGCTTTCTGTGGGATCTTGCTTATGCTGTTTATCTACGATGACAACAATGACTCTAATTGAAAAGCCATTCATTGGCCCTGAAGTGTTTTTGGACGAAATAACTGAAAGTTCTTTCTATTTCGTTGTGCTTTAAACAAATGACATCCAGCTTTTATGAAGTCTGGGTGGGAATCTTAGAGCGTGTGTATCTTCAACAACTGTTCAAAAAAAAATCATTTGTTGCAGTTTGAATCCGGATTGTGAAGGCAAGGGTTTAAATGCTCCAATGTCGTGTTAGCTGGGCTGGGGAAACAGAAAACTTCTCCGCAGTAGCCGGTGTGTGGCGTCTTTGCTCTCTGGTTGGAGTCTCCGCTTCTCAGTCCACTCCCAGCCAGTCAGTTGATCAGAGGGGAGCACCCCTGTTCCTCTCAGCAGCTCTCAGTGTGGGAGAGTTGATCACAGCTTCTGATCAGAGACCAGCCACACTGCCAACTAACCCAATTCTTTGGTTCACCTTCAGGATTTATTTTGTGTGGCGTCTGTTCGCTGTGGAGACCCCTGAAGGAACTTCTTTTTCTTGGATCTGGCGAAGCGGGGAATGGATGGGCTGCTTGGCGAGGATATGAAGTTGCTGAAACTCTGCGTGGCTTTAATCTGGTTTGCTTTGGCGCATTCGTACAACATTGACCTGGATCACCCAGTCGTGTTTCGGGGAACCAGCGGCACTTTCTTTGGATATTCCGTGCTGGAGCATTTCCACGACAACACACGGTGGTGAGTGGAACAAGAAGTGTCAGCGAGTTAGGAAACGCCGTTGCATTTTCTGCGCCTCAAGCCCTCGGTTGGGTAGCCCCCCCTCACTCTCTCACTCGGCGACAATGTTAATTGGAGGAAATTCCAGTCGGTGTAAATGTAATTCCCCTGCTTTTTAATAAATCTCTGTAGTCGAGATGTTTGTCTGATAATGCCATTCTGAAGATAAAACGGCTCGGGACGAGTGCGAGTATTGGATAAGGAGATAGACTAGGCTGGCTGCTCCATGTACCGAGCAATTTCACTCATTTCAACCCCCGGAATCGCTCAAACCTCAACACTTTAAGGTGTTTCCTCTAGTTCATTTAAGAAGTGTAAATTTACCCTGTTGACAGTAGCTAGCAGGGACTGCCGAACTCTTCGACCTGTGTTTTGCTATATTTGGATGTGCAGATGCTTGAGACAGATTTTCTCTCTGGTGTAATGTGCTGTAATTTCTGCAGGGTGCTGGTTGGGGCCCCCCAGGCTAACTCCACCTATAGCTCGTCTGTGCTATCCCCGGGAGCTGTGTATAAATGTCGAATTCACAGTAACCCTGAGAAGAGATGTACAGAGTTGGATCTGGGTCGAGGTTAGTCTCTTTTTACTTTAAAAAAAAAACTTGTTATCCTTCCTGAATTCTAACTGTGCAGAAGCTAACAGTGCAAGTGACGCAGTGTCTCTTCATTCAGACAGCTGGAGTGCACAAGGGATACTGCAACAATTTTGCTGCCTGTCAATATTGTTCGTGGACGGTTCTTGGTGTAAATCCGGATAAAGCTGCATGTATCTTTAATGCAACCACCCTGCTAATTACTTGTGGACCCATAGCCAACTATCTCCCCCTGTGTTTGGGGGTGCTTGGGGGATTAAATTTAACTTAAAATATTTTCAGGCAAGGGAAGGCACCCCCCCCCCCTCCCCCGAATTCTGGTCCATTTGTGATGGAGTTAATTGAATGGTAAGACCAATTCTCTAAGAATATACTATTGCTTGTATGGCTGTATCAGTCATTGCGGAAGATTCTGTTTGTATCTCCCAGCCTTTAGCACCTTTTATAAAATGTTTAAAAGCTGGTTATATATATATATATATATCTCACACACACTCATTCCAGAGCACTGTATTATCATTGGACAATCACACGGGATTGCTTCAAAAAAAGATATGACATTGAACAATCTCCTGAGATGATTTTGGATGCAGTGTTAGGGTCATGTAAAATCTACAGTTACAGGAGACCAGCAAACTTATAGAATTGAACACAAAGAATGCAGTAAATTAAAGGATGATGTTGAAGTATAAATTGATATGGGAGGGTGAGCTTAATACACAACCTCACACATAGGAGGCCTAATGATCCCATCATCAGCTCTGTAATTTTTAGTATCAAAGATTTTTTCAATTACATGTCAAAGGTTATTCCATGCAGAAATATAAGAGACAACAGATAATAAGTATGTTTGTTAATCACCCGCATTTCTAAAAGGACCTTGATAAATTAATATAATGAATGGCTAAAGTTTCTTATTTCAACCGTTAATGTAAAGGTTTGGTGCTGGATCCTAACACTCTCTTCAGGGCAGAGGGTGTAAAGCCAGACTCCACCATCAACACCTTTTACATGCGAGGCCCTAATTTATACTCAGTTGCGTGCACTTGGCTTAACCTCCTATGAAAGGGACATCATCACCTTTCAGGGTGTTTATGAGCAGGCTGAGTTCCTGGAACGGCTTGGACTATTGTATTGCAAGAACTCTGCCTTGGAGCTGGTAACTGGGGAAATACACCCTTTAACAGTTGTGATAGTTCCTGCAGAACAAGGCATCACTTATTGCCCATCCCTCGATGTCCTGAGGGCATTAAGAGTCAATCTGCTGTTGGGACTGCTGTTACATGTAGACCAGACCAGGTAGGGGTGACGGGTTCCCTTCCCTGAAGGACATCAGTGAACTACTTGGGTTTCAGTCGCTTTTATGGTCATTTTCTCTGGTGACAATCCACAAATTCCCAGATTTATTGTATTCAAATGATCAGTTTGCTATGGTGGAATATGAACTCCTGACTTCTGAGCTGTGAGTCCAGTACCATAACCACCAGGGTAAATTGCTCAAGACAGCTCTTTCATTCTGGCCCTAGTTTGGTACAGGAAATGGAGCAACCTGATGGCCCAATGTGTTAGATGACAGGATAACACTATTATATTTAAAATTGGGAATTTTCTCTGCACATTTTGTTTAGACTGTGTTTGTGACATTACAATCAGTAGTTGATTCTGTTTAGCACTAAGGTCACTCATTGAAAGCAATTCCCACCGATATCACTTCGCAGGGAATGACAAAAACTCCTTTGCACATTTGACAACCCCTTGGACAATCATATATTAGGGTTTTAGTTATCGTCCAAGTATCTGAAAACCTTGGTTGTCATACCTGATTACTTAGAATAGAGGATCTGTCTCCTGCTCCTTTGTGCTCTGAAGAGAGTTGTAGGTTTGCGAATCCCGATGGCCTTAAGTTAGCAGAAGCAAATCAATTTGTATATTGTGACCCCCAGCTGAGAGAAAACCTTCATCTTTGCAGATGTGGTGGCTGGGATTTGGTTAAAGAACTCCAGGACCAGAGTAACTTTATATGCAACATGCTGCCAGGATGCAGGTTCATTCCAGTGGTCCCCCATGCCACCAGTTTCACAGTTGCTGCCATTCTAGGGATGTCACCTGAGTCAGCTTGGCTCAGTTAGTAGCACTTTTATCTCTGCATCAGACGGACAAGGATTCAAGCCCCACTCCAGGACTTGAGCGTGTAATCTAGGCTGACACATCATTATAATAGTGAGTGAGTTAGAGGTTAAGCCTTTTGGGTCAGATGTTAAACTGCCTATTCAGGTGGATGCAAAAGATGCCATAGCACTCTTTGAAGAAGAATAGGAGAGCCCTCCTGGTGTCCTGGCCAACATTTATCCCTCAGTCAGCACCACAGAAACAGATTATCTGGTCATGTATCTCACTGCTCTTTGTGGGACCTTGCTGTCCACAAGTTGGCTGCTGCATTTGTCTACATTACAACAGTGATTACATTTCAAAAATATTTCCTTGGCTTTGAAGATCTTTGGGACACCCTGAGGATGTGATAGGTGCTGCAAGTGCTTCCTTGTAGTGGCTGGTAGAGCCGTATTACACAACACCTTAAAATGGAAGAACTTAAAATAAACACCTTGAAGAGCCAAATAAATGTAGTTAAAGTCGATTTATGATGGGGTTCAGCAATCAGGTTGTGCTAGACAGCTTAAGATTACAATAATTAGTTTTAAGTACAGACATAACACTCAGGGTCAATTCCACTTTTAAGTTGAGGCAAAGCTATAGGTTGGATTTTAATGAGCAGAAGTATGTGGATTTTGGAGTGACTGAGGGGGTTAAAACCGATAAAACTGACATCACGTCGGGAAACCGGCTCCAACCCGCTGATTTCCGCATTTCACTCAAGCGCATTAGGCTGCATGCGAGAAACGCTCATGGGAGAGGCAGGTTGCCACTTAACATATATTAATCACTCAATTAGAGCGATACTGACATGGGTTTTCAAATTTATCTTTGGGTCCACGGGTTTTCCGTACTTCCTCGAACTCGCCAATGAAAACCAGGCGAGATCACAGCGGCAATTGAGGGGGCTGAAGCCATATGAGGGGAATATGCCAATAAGTACTCTGTACTGATAGCCACTTTCTGACTTGCTTGTGGGAAAGGATTTGTTAACAGTACTTGTGATGAGAGGGTTCTACAACACTTTGGAGGTATCATCTACACTTGAAGTTTGAAGGTCTGATCTGCACTTTGGAGCTCTGATCTGTCAGATTAGCATGGATGCCGTTCCACTGCCTTATATTGGACGACAGATGACCAGCCCCAGCACCAGCTCCAGTAACAGCAGCCAACTGGTCACAGACCTGTAGCTCCACAGGAGAGAGGGGAGTAGCAGAGAGGTGCAGTTCGCAGGAGGATATACCTGGCACACGGTCTACAGGCAGAAGATAAGCTTCCTCGACATGTCGTAACACAAGTGTCTTAGGAGGCGCAGGGTGTCACGTCAGGTGGTGGCAGACAGTTGCAGCCTGCTGGAACAAGACCTGCTGCCAACTGGACCTGGTGGCCGTGCTTTACGAGTGGCTGTCAAAGTGACCACCGCGCTCAACTTTTTTGCCTTTTGATTCTTCCAGGGATCTGCCGGAGACACTTGCAGGATCTCTCAGATGGCGGCACACAAATGCGTAAGACAGGTGACTGATGGGTTTTCCAGGGCCGCCAATTATGTCAACTTTGCCAGCGATGATGCCAGTCAGAATGAGCGGGCGCTCGGGTTTGTGGCTCTGACTGGCTTCCCACAGGTGCATGGCGTCATCGACTGCACACACGTGGCATTTAAGGCACCCCCAAATCACCCAGGAGTGTTCATCAACCGCAAGGGCTTCCACTCCATCAATGTGCAGCTGGTGTGAAACCACAAAAAGATCTTTATGCATGTGTGTGCAAGGTTCCTGGCAGCTGCCAGGAAGTTTTTGTCCTACGGTAGTCCACCCTCCAGACGTCTTCGCAACTGGAAGGAGAGTTACCAGCTGGCTACTGGATACCCACTTAAAATGTGATTGATGACACCTGTCAGAAACCTGAGGAATGAGGCCCAAGAGCACTACAATAAATGCCATATGACCACTAGACGTGTAATTAAACAAGCCATCGGCATGCTGAAGATGTGCTTCAGGTGCCTGGACAGATCTGGAGGCATCCTTCAGTATGCACCAGCCAGGGTCTCCAGAATGGTCGTGGTGTGCTGCGCTGTGCACAACATTGCCCAGCGGCGAGGTTTGGACCTGCAGGAGGACCAATGCAGAGTGCAGGGCATCTTCAGAGGACTAGGAAGAGGAGCAAGACCAGGAGAAGGAGGAAGATGAGGAGATGGATGGTGATGAGGGTAATGCACCCCCAGTGGCATACATTGCTGACCAGGATGCCCTCATTATTGCGAAGCTTAATTGGGTTCCACCGGTGCACCTATCTAACAACCTCATGCAAAATACATTTTTGCCCTGTCCCCAACACAACACAACGTTTAACACAAAGCAGTCCACCAAACAACCCAGCATCCCTTTGACATTCCTTGTATTTGTCAACATCAATTCAGATCTTCCCCATTCATCATCATAGAACTGAAAAGGCCACTTGCCAACCAGTAACCAAGAGTGGGAAACATGGGAAATGGTGCAAAATAATTAATATTTATGGGCATCAAACATTACAAGTAACATTACAAAATGTGCAACATATCCTTGTGCAACTACAAATCTTTACTCTTCCTTTTCCTATTACTTCTACATGGTGCAACTCCTGTAGCTTCGGTAGAGGCAGGCTGCTCAGATCCCTGCTCTGACTGCTGGGTTGCTCTTGGTCGACATCCTCCGTGTTTTTGGAGCCTGTGAGGGCCCCCACCAAAGACTGCTCCATCTGCACCTGTGCAGGGGCTGACTTGGCCATTGGGACACGAGGCAGCATGTCCGGTACTGATAAGGCGGGGCGGGGGGCAGGGGGTGCGGTTGGCAACAATGTGTGCAAAGTTGAAGCATTTTGAGTGGAGTCCCCACTTCCATGTCCCCTTTAGCCATCATCCCTCTCATAGGCCAGCTGTAATTTAACTGCTACCACTGTGCTGGAGAAAACTTTGGTGCAGATCAGAGGGGGGCTGAAAGACCAAGGCGAGGGTATCATTCATCCGATTTAAGATGGCATCCAGACTGTCCAAGCCATTGGTGAATACCTGCATGCACTCATTCAATTGCCCATTTGATGCTCCATGCAGTTGGCCACTCTATCCATAGAAGGAGACATCATCGCAATGGCCTGCGACGGCATGGTTGAGACAGACTGCTCCAACCTCTCTGCAATCGAGCACTGTGCGCTTGGAACGCCTGACAGTCCATCGGACATTCTCTGCTGCTGCTCAATAAGTAGCCTCCTCATCAACGGCCCCCGAGGTACAGCATCTGCATTTAGCTGAGCAGAGCTTGGAGAGTCCGGCGCCGTCTGACATGGACTCTCCACTGCTGTCCCTGACTCCCCCATCTGCTCTTGCTCACGAGTGAAGCATATGAGCCACCATGTGAAAACCCAATTATCTCTCTAACTTGTCCCATGGAAGTGCGAGTATCTAAGCTGGTGCATGGTCTGCATAGGTCCTGTGACAGTGCACCCTCAGAGGGAGTGAGCTCATCTGAGGAGTCGACATCGACGGCGATGACCTGGACCACCTCTGCTGGGCGCATGATGGCCCTGTGGGAGATAAAAGACATGAATGAGTTAAGAATGTTTGAAGATACATGGACATATTTCACTCACTGTTGACTACAAATCAACATGACTGAGTGTTGTATGCCATGTGGCTGTCTGGTATTTAATTCTGTCACCAGGGGAGGTCCCCATCTCCGATGGCCAGGCATGCCGAGACTCCGCTGATCTCCAGCGCTGCTTCCTCTGCAGTTGTTAGTTGTGATATCTGTGACGGGCCCCCTCTGGTTCTCTGCCTCGTTCTCGTGTTCTGTGCTCTTTTCTGCAAGGGGGGAAAGAAGAGACCCATGAGTGGGAATAATGGGATGTGTTCACCCGATGGATGGAGAGCATTTATTGAGAGTGACTATGAAGGAGAGGCATGACATTGCACAATGATGAGGAGGAATATCAGTGGTGGATGGACAGATGGGGATGTGAGCAAGTGTATAGAGATAGCGGGATGGGTGTACCTGAAGGTAAATTGGTGGAGGAGTGATTTGCTGGAATAGGCTTGAGAAGGCTGAGTGAGGGGGTTGGGGTGATGCACACATCAGGATGTAGGTGAATGGGCCATTGTTCACACTTTCCCTGCCCTGCCTAAGTCATTGAACGGCTTCCTGCACTGGATTCAGGAGCGTAGCACTGCACCCCTGCTGCTGACCTCGTGCCACCTCCAACCATGCCTTCTTGGTGTTCCCAGCCGGCTTCTTCATCTTTTTCGAGGGAACCATATCTCCCTCCGGGTCCTCACAGGCCCCAGCAGCACATCCATGGAGGCAGCGGTGAAACAGGGCACAGCCTTTGCCCATCCACTTTCCATTGCAAGAAATGTTTCTCCTTCGCAACTCCAAGTGCATCAACTTGCATGCATGGAGTGTCCCTTTGAATATTGAAGTTGAGATAGTTTAATACGATCGTCAGCATGCCTGCTGATGCTAATTTGATGGGAACCTGGAAATTATATCATGAAGTAGCTGCATTTTAAATGTCACTGACAGATGTGTTGCACAAATTTCCGGGTTTCCCACACGCTATCCTGCCCAAGCCCTATGCTCCCAGCACGTCTGCGCATTAAAATCCAAGCCATTGATTCTATTACCTCAATTACTCTGATTTTAATTATTGGTGAATCAAGAGTAACTTTACCAATTATCTAAAATTAAAAATGTCACCCAGCCATTTACAATCCATGTAATGTCATTTTACTGGGAGTGATGGCAGCTGCAGGCTCAACCATGCTCCTAAATGTACTCATTCTGACACGGCTTTGCAATTCGATAAGACAGAGAGGCTAAACATTCAGTCTTGTAAAGAACTTGCATTTATATCACATCTTTTCACATTATGTCCCTAAGCGCTTCACAGCCAATGGTAGTCACTGTTGCTATGTAGGCAAACATGGCAGCCAATTTGCATACAGAAAATTCATAGTTCACATGCTTTGGTCCAGTAAGGAATGTTGTCCAGGACAGCAGGAGAACACCCTGCTCTATGAAAAGTCCCATGAGATCTTCTATAATCCACCTGAACAGGTAGACAAAACCTCGATTTAATATCTCATCTGAAAGATGGCATCTCTGACAATGCAGCACTCCTGCAGTACTGCATTGAAGTCTCTATTATGTGCTTGAACCCAGAATCTTCTGGTTTATAGGCAAGAGTGCAATACTTTTGACACATTTATTTTCTACTACTCGGAAGTAAACTACTTTCAGACATACCATGCTGTAGCCCATGCAACAATTGATCTTAACTGTCAGACAAACATGTTCACCTGCACCAGTTTTACAGACTGGTACAACCTGTGAAATTGTACCAGTCTCTGAATTGGAATTCTGTGTGAAAGCCATCCCTGACATTTAAATCTGGTTTCCAGAAGCCTGTAACAGTCTGGTAGATAGGCTAAATCCAGGCCTGTGAGTCTGCTACCGGTGCACCATTGCCCAAAATAAGTAAATATTTTAATCACTACAAACTACCTATCTCGGAGGATACAGTGGTGTATCATTATTTATTTTATGCTGCTACTGCACAGCAACTTAAAATAAATGTAAATGTTCGAAGGAGCAGTACAAGGCCACTCGTACCGATCTTTTTAAAAATTTGGATTCTGGGAGTCAGTACCTTACTTTTATGCTGTTAAATTGGTTTTGTGCACCGGTAGCAGACTCAGGCTTGGATTTAGCCTATCTACCAGACTGTTACAGACTGCTGGAAACCAGATTTAAATGTCAGGGATGGCTTTCACACAGAATTCTAATTCAGAGACTGGTACAATTTCACAGGTTGTACCAGTCTGTACAACTGGTACAGGTGAACATGTTTGTCTGACAGTTAGGATCAATTGTTGCATAGGCTACAGCATGGTATGTCTGAAAGTAGTTTACTTCGGAGTAGTAGAAAATAAATGTGTCAAAAGTAGTGCACTCTTGCCTATAAACCAGAAGATTGTGAGTTCAATGCAGTACTGCAGGAATGCTGCATTGTCAGAGATGCCATCTTTCAGATGAGACATTAAATTTATGTCCCCTAGTTTTGGATTCTCCCATAAGTGGAAACATCGCCTCTACTTCTACCTTATCAAACCCCTTCATAATTTTAAAGAGCTCTATTAGGTCATCCCTCAGCTTTCTCTTAGCCCCAGCCTGTTTCCTGATAGTTATAACCTCTCAATTCTGCTTTCCTTCTTGTAAATCTTTTTTGCACCTTCTCCAGTGCCTCTATATCCTTTTCCTAATACAGAAATCAGAACTGTGCCCAGTACTCTTAAGTTTGGTCAACCTAAGGTTCTATACAAGTTTAACATAACCTCTCTGCTATTCAATTCTATTCAACTAGAAATGAATCCTGGTGCTTTGTTTGCATTTTTTTCATAGCTTTGTTAATTTGCATTGCAACATTTAATGGTTTGTGAATCTGTACCCCTAGATCCCTTTGCATTTTTACCCCATTTTGACACTTATTTGCCAAGGAGTGTGTGGCTTCCCTATTCTTCCTACCAAAATGCACCACCTCACAATTATCTATCTTGAAATTCATTTGTCATTTACTTGCACATTCTTCTGTAAGGTTATTAATGTCTTCTTGTATTTTGTCGCAGTCCTCTTCAGTATTCACTATACCCCCCCATACTGATTGATCCACCTGCACTTGGCTAAGATAAAAGCTTGAGAGTTCAAGCCCTACTCCAGAACTTGAACACAAAATCTTGGCCGAAACTTCAGTGTAGTGCTGAGGGACTACATATTTGAAGATGCTGTCTATCAGATGAGACATTAAATCAATATCTGCCTTTTCAGGTAGACATAAACAATCCCGTGGCACTACTTGAAGAAGAGCAGGGGAGTTCTCCTGGTGTCCTGCCCAGCAATTATCCCTCTATCAACACCACTAAAGCAGATCAACTGGTCAATTATCTCATTGCTGCGCAAAGGTTGTCAACTCTGGTTGGACGTATTTCAGGAGGTTTCATCATATGACCTCCCTCTTCGCCCCCATACACCCACCATTAGATGTCTGGTATGCCCTTCCACTTCTTCGGCAGCACCTACCACCACCTCCCAAGTTCCCCTCCAAGTCACACACCATCCTGACTTGGAAATATATTGCCATTCCTTCATCGTTACTGGGTCAAAATTCTGGAACTCCCGAACAGCACTGTGGGAGTGCCGTCACCTCACGGACTGCAGCGGTTTAAGGCGGCGGCTCACCATCACCTTCTCAAAGACAATTAGGAATGGGCAATAAATGCTGGCTTTGCCAGCGAGGCCCAGTCCCACGATTGGGATAAGAAAAAATGCCCATACTACCCACAACAATTGGAAAGCGACCAGACTCTTCGTTACACGATTGGTAGAGCTTGACTGTCAGGGATAGCCTTTAATCACATCTCTAAAATATTAATAACTAATAAACATATATGTGTTCCAAGAAAATGAAAATACACAGAATATTTTTAATTCCCCTATGATTTTTCGTCTGAGTTGTTTTCACAGTGTCTGGGAAATTAATGTTTAATTTCTGGCAACTTCAGAACTATTCTGGAAGATTGGCAGCCCTATGCTATGCACACATTGGCTGCCATGTTTGCCTACATAATAATAGTGACAACACTTCAGAAGTAACTCATTGGCTCTGAGGTGCTTAAGGACATTTCGAAGATATGAAAGATACTATACAATACGCAAGGTACTATATCATACACAAATCTTTGTAGGTGGGGGTGACAGGACAAGTTGATTGGTCTGTTAAAAAGGCATATGAAATGGTGTTATAATTAAAGGCTAAGTGTACACAATCAAAGAAGCTATGATAACCCTTTATAAAGTACTGGTTAGGCCTCAGCTGGATTATTGTGCTCAATTCTGGAGACTGCACTTAAGAAAGATGTCAAGGCGTTGAAGCGGGGGGCAGAGGAGATTTACTAGAATGAAAGAAACACTTGCATTTATAGAGCGCCTTTCACGACCAGAAATCTCAAAGCGTTTTACAGCCAACGAAGTACTTTTTGAAGTGTAGTTACTGTTGTAATATGGGAAACACAGCAGCCAATTTGCGCACAGCAGGCTCCCACAAACAGCAATGTGATAATGACCAGATAATCTGTTTTGTTATGTTGATTGAGGGATAAATATTGGCCAGGACATCAGGGATAACTCCCCTGCCTTTCTTCGAAATAGTGCCATTGGCTCTTTTACGTCCACCTGAGAGAGTAGACGGGGCCTCGGTTTAATGTCTCATCCAAAAGATGGCACCTCCGACAGTGCAGCACTCCCTCAGCACTGCACTGGAGTGTCAGCCTAGATTTATGTGCTCAAATCCCCGGAGTGGGACTTGAACCCACAACTTTCTGACTCATAGGTGAGTGTGCTACCCACCGAGCCACGGATTAGAAACATCAATTACATGGATAGACTGGTGAAGCTGCGATTGTTCGTCTTAGAGCAGAGAATGTTAAGGGAAGATTTGGTAGAGGTGTCTTAAATCATGAACTGCTTTAATAGAGCAAATAAGGAGAAACTGTTTCCACTGGCAGAAGAGTACACAGATTTAGGATAATTGGCAAAAGAACCAGGGGTTGAGGAGAGACTAATTGCATAGCTATTCCAAAGAGCTGGCTCAGGCATGATGGGACTATGTACTGTGATTCTATATAAATGCATTCTTTCACATACTACAGCTCTGTAGAATTTTTAAATAGAAGCTACAAACACTGCTAAATATTCAATTCCTTTTGCCATAACACTATGAATTTGCTTTGCTTTAATTTTTTTCTCTCTTTGCTTCACTCAAGTTGTCTATTCCTTCCATCACCTCATTCTATTTGAAAAGTCCTCCCATGCTTCTGCTTTGTAAGCTGTTGGCTCGACAATGGCCCTGAGTTGATTTAAGTTCTGATATTCTTCATTATCATCATCATCATCATGATTCCCTCTGGGAATGAGCTAGTGCACATTGGTCCCTTAACAGCATAACTGAGATTGAGAACTTACTGTGCAGGGACAGGTGAAAATTCTTATTGTATTGTCATGAATTCCATATATATTCTGATACAGCCCACTCTGAGTACAAAGTTGCTTAATTTCAATTATCTAGTCATTTGTTTTCTTACCACTAATTCTCAACTTTTTTGTGTTGCTCAATTCAAATGATTGGAAAGTTCAATTTTTTTTAACACAAACACAACTTTAAATTATTGAGAGTAGATTGTAATTGCATCCATTGCCACCCAAAGAGTTGTGAACCTGTGGAATTCTCTGCCACAGAAAGTTGTTGAGGCCAGTTCGTTGGACATATTGAAAAGGGAGTTAGATGTGGCCCTTACAGCTAAAGGGAATTAGGGGGTACGGAGAGAAGGCAGGGGTGGGGTACTGAGGGAATGATCAGCCATGATCATATTGAATGGCGGTGCAGGCTCGAAGGGCCGAATGGCCTGCTCCTGCACCTATTTTCTATATTTCTACATTCATGTGTAGGACTAGAAATATTTATATAATTGTCGAAACGTCTCAAAGTCGCAATCTGTTCGGAATAAACTGGAATGTGTTATGGTTACTTCACTTTGAGTTTAAGAATTCTTTAGTGCTCAGGAGTTTTTGTCCAAGTGTCATTCATTTGCTTCAAAATTCTTCATTGACAGAAACTTGTCATCATTAGGACTAACATGGAGCGTAACAATTGTTCTTGGAATTCTCAGGTAATCAACGGGGAAAGACCTGTGGTAAAACCTGCAAAGAGAACAGGGACAACGAGTGGATGGGAGTGAGTCTGTCCCGACAGGAAGGAGGCAACGGCAGTGTTCTGGTGAGACAATGGCTTTTCTTCGCATGTGGCACGATTCAATGCCCTTCCTCTTTATATCTGTCTGATATACTATGGTCTCTGATGCAACATGATTTGTTGATCGCTCTTTCTCCATTGGAGACGTCATCGCTTTAAAACGCTCTTCAATAAGTAAGATATGGTGCCCCAAACTGCTCCGATACCAATCTGACTGTGCAATGGGGAGTAGCCAAACAGGAGAAAGGGGGTTATTAGATGGTGAAGACCTGCCCAGTTAACTAGACCTCCTAGCAATTCATTAAAGAGGCCAGTGGTAAAAGATTTGAGTACATGATGTCTACGTTTTTAAATGCAGAAGTGAGACCCGTGTGCACCGGAGTAAAGTGGGGAACTTAGATGGAACAGTTACAGGATGATTAAGGGCCAGTATGTCAGCCACAGGTGGATAAGGGCTCTGGTCTCTGAGTAAGCATATGGCCCCTTTAAGAACATTCCCTTTAAAGATAAATGCACCTGGAGTGTGCGGAGACTGTCTCCAGCCAGGTGAGCATAAAAGGGGAGATTCAGGGGAAGTAAAGGTTAAGAGGGGCTGGGAGTTGAAGAATTAAAGAATGTATTGTGTGAGTGTGCTTTGTGTTACGTACATTAAAAGATGTTTGGAACTTGGATTGCTCAAGGATTACTGTTGGTAAAAGAAAGAAGGCTCCAAGATGGTAGGACCCTGTAATAATATGTAAAAGAACAGTTCCTGGGACAGCTGATTTGGGATATATCCAGTGATATGACAACAATGCTAAGCTCCAGGTCAATAAAATTCAAACAGAACAAATTAACAAGTAGAAAATATAAGGGCAAAAAGGACAGTGTTGCCTAGGCTGCAAGGGTCAGATTGCCACATGTAGGCCCCCAAGCTGTAGTTTGGACACTCTTTGTCTAGTGTAATGGTCAGCGTTCATCCCTCAACCCACATCACTAAAACACATTCATTGCTCATTCATTTTGTTACTATTTGTAACATGGTTGCTCTGCTCAACAACATAAACCTCACTGTGACTGCGTGAAAACCAATTCTGATCTTCCTGTAAAGTGATTTAAAGTGCTGATCATTAAATCTTTAATTGAGAACATTATAACTTAGCTTACTATGTTATGTTTCTGGGTCATATTACAAGTCAAAACAGATTCTATGTTTTAATGTTATTTATGAGATTTTATGCCTTAATTGTAGCCATTTTAAGATTGGTTGAACTAAGCACAGTCTGGTGAAGTGCAATGTGTAAAATTACCTGTGACCCAATGTGGAAAAGAAAGAACGAACTTGCATTTATATCGTGCCTTTCACAAACTCAGGATGTCCCAAAGTGCTTTACAGCCAACAAAGTACTTTGAAGTATAATCACTATTGTAATGTATGAATCGAGGCAGCCAATTTGCACACCACAAGCTCCCACAAACAGCAATGAAATAACTGACCAGATCATCTGTTTTAGTGATATTGGTTCAGGGACTAAACACTTGCCAGGACACTGGGGAAAACTGCTCTTATTCAAATAATGCCATGGGATCTATCATGTCCACCTGAAAGGATAATCAGGGCCTTGGATTAACGTCTCATCTGAAAGATGGCACCTCCAACAGTGTAGCACTCCCTCAATGCTGTCCTGAAGGGCCAGCCTAAATTATGAAGCATTTACACTCAGTGTGAAGCTGCATGCAAGCATAAAAACCGTTCAATATTGAGTATTGGGATATTGATCAATGACATATTCTAATCAGGATAGTGCAGACATGAGCAGCACTAATTAAACACCACAGGTGCCCGTCAGCATTATTTTGTGTATATATTATGGAGTTCAATGTCCACTGTTTGAACAACATGCCTCTGTCTCATCGATTGACTTCTCAGTGAATTGCATTCTAAAGGGTTTTATGGATAGAACAACCTGACAGTTCAGATGTAACGGCTGGTTCTGTTTTTGACCTTGTTATAACAGACACTATGGCAATATGCAGCTGCCTAGTTAGAACACCTTTGCAATTCAAAGACAATAATCAGTAAGGATCAGATAGCCACTCCAATTCCAACAACTGTTTGTCTATAAAAACCTGCAAAGAAAGCTGCCCAAAGAAAATAAACTGTCTGGCTTATCTGTTAAACCTTTTCCTGAACTGGGTCAAAGGTTAAGCAACACCTCGATTTCAAAATTCTCATCCTTGTTTTCAAATCCCTCCATGGCCTTGCCCTTCCCTATCTCTCTAACCTCCTCCAGCTCCACAACCTCCCCGCGCCCACCCCCCGAGATGTCTGCGCTCCTCTAATTCTACCCACTTGAGCATCCCTGATTATAATCGCTCTATCATTGGAGGCCATGCCTTCTGTTGCCTAGGCCCCAAGCTCTGGAATTCCCTCCCTAAACCTCTTCGCCTCTCTACCTCTCTTTCCTCCTTCAAGAGGCTCCTTAAAACCTACCTCTTTGACCAACCTTTTGGGCACCATCCTTAATTTCTCCTAATGTGGCTCGCTGTCAAATTTTTTGTCTCATAATACTCCTGTGAAGTGCCTTGGGACATTTCACTACGTTAAAGGTGCTATATAAATACAAGTTGTTATTATTTAACTTTCAGACTAACTTCAAAAACTGGCTGTGATTGCCTGATTCTGTCAATAACTCTATTTTTGAATAAATCATTTTGGTAGTTTTGTCTGTTACAAAAGTGCCGAGGATGACTGATAATCATTTTCAGTGGTGACGTTGGTGTGTAGTGGAAATCTAGAGATGATAAGTCTATTGTTGGGTGCAAGATATTTGCATTACTTTCTGCACAGAGTCTTGTTTCAGTTAGTAGGAAGCATGGGTTTGCTTGTGAGAGGAGAATTTTGTATTGGGCAGCAGAAAAAATACCCAGCAAAGACCAAATCATAACATGCACCTTACTGTAATTTGAGTTGGAGTAATAGAATCAACAGTATGTCTATTCATTCATGGGATGTGGGCGTCACTGACAAGGCCAGCATCTATTGCCCATCCCTAATTGCCCTTGAGAAGGTGGGGGTGAGCCACCTCCTTGAACCGCTGAGTCCATGAAGTGAAGGTACTCCCACAGTGCTGTTGGGGAGTTCTAGGATTTTGACCCAGCGACGATGAAGGAATGACAATATATTTCCAAGTTAGGATGATGTGTGAGTTGCAGAGGGTCTTGCAGATGGTGGTGTTCCCGTGCACCTGCTGCCCTTGTCCTTCTAGGTGGTAGAGGTCATGGGTTTGGGAGGTGCAGTCGAAAAAGGCCTGGCGAGTTGCTGCAGTGCATCTTGTAGCTGGTACACACTGCAGCCATGGTATTGGAGGGAGTGAATGTTTAAGGTGGTGGATGGGGTGCCAATCAAGCAAGCTGCTTTGCCCTGGATGGTGCTGAGCTTCTTGAGTGTTGTTGGAGCTGCACTCATCCAGGCAAGTGGAGAATATTCCATCACTCTCCAGACCTGTGCTTTGTAGATGGTGGAAAGGTTTTGGGGAGTTGGGAGGTGAGACATTTGTCGCAGAATACCCAGCCTCTGACCTGCTCTTGTAGCCACAGTATTTATGTGATTGGTACATTTAAGTTTCTGAGCAATGGTGACCCCCAAGATGTTCATGGTGGTGTATTCGACGGTGGTAATCTTGCTGAATGTCAAGGGGAGGTGGCTAGACTCTCTTGTTGGCGATAGTCATTGCCTGGCTCTTGTATCGTGCAAATGTTACTTGCCACTTATCAGCCCAAGCCTGAATATCATCCAGGTCTTGCTGCATGTGAGCGCAGACTGCTTCATTATCTGAGGTGTTGCAAATGGAACTGAACACAGTGCAGTCATCAGCGAATATCCCCACTTCTGACCTTATGGGGGAAGGTCATTGATGAAGCAGCTGAAGATGGTTGGGCCGAGGACACTGCCCTGAGAAACTCCTGCAGTGATGTCCTGGGGCTGTGATGATTGACCTCCATCACCACAACCATCTTTCTTTGTGCTAGGTATGACTCCAGCCAGTGGAGCATTTTCCCCCTGATTGCCATTGACTTCCGTTTTACTAGGGCTCCTTGATGTCACACTCTGTCAAATGCTGCCTTGATGTCGATGGCAGTTACTCTCACCTCACTTCTGAAATTTAATTCTTTTGTTCATATTTGAACCAAGGCTGTAATGAGGTTTGGAGCCGAGTGGTCCTGGGAGAACCAAAACTGGGCATCGTCAAACAGGTTATTGGTGAGTAAGTGCCGCTTGATAGCACTGTCGACAACACCTTCCATCACTTTACTGATGATTAAGACTAGACTGATGGGGCAGTAATTGGCTGGATTGGATTTGTCCTGCTTTTTGTGGACAGGACATACCTGGGCAATTTTCCACTTTGTCAGGTAGATGTCAGTATTGTAGCTGTACTGGAACAGCTTGGCTAAAGGCGCGGCTAGTTCTGGAGCATATAAGTCTTCATCAATACAGCCGGGATGTTGTTGGGGCCCATAACCTTTGCTGTATCCAGTGCACTCAGCCACTTCTTGATATCACGTGGAGTGAATTGAATTGGCTGAAGACTGACTTCTCTGATGGTGGGGAGCTCAGGAGGAGGCTGAGATGGATCATCCACTTCTGGCCAAATATGGTTGCATTTGCTTCAGCCTTGTCTTTTGCACTCATGTGCCTGGTTCCGCCATCATTGAAGATGGGGATGTTCATGGATGTGTGCGGTCAGTACTGGGTCCGTACAGAATTGTATTCGCATTGTAATGATATGCACTGTTGTTTGTAATCTTGAATTCACTTTTTTGAATAAAGATTGGTTTGTTGATGTTTCTGCATGTTTTTTTACTGGTAACATGACAAACACAGATAAGCAGTGACAAGAAAACTAAACCATGTTCCCTGTACCGTAATTCATGAAATCTGTTGTAACTTCTACTTGCGGCTTCTTCAGTAACAGAAGAACATTAAAAACTCTTTTTAACACACCTTTTTATGGGTAGCAGAAGCAGTGTTATAGAGAGTATGGAGACTGTACGGCACACAGATGTGAGTAATACTCAAATAACTATTCGGAGAAGGTTTGCGGTAGTGTATGTCAAATACTAGTGCTTTCAATGGTTCATTTTATTGTACCCGAGACACTCGAGAATGAGGAGACTACTGTGTGCAATAAGCAGCAATGAGGAGGAGACGAGAACGGGCTTCTGTTTTTTTTAGGGTAAATTTTCTGACTCCACTAGGCGTTTCATTGAAAGGGATTGCGGACCAGGTACAGAGATCAGCATGCTGGAGGACTGATTCACCGTGGGCCAGCGACCCTATATTTTCTGTACATTCATTTACATTCAGTACAATATATTTTTGTAAAAATGTATTCTGTACATTCATGTAAAGTCAGGGACTGCAAACTCTTGGGTTGCTGAGTAGCACTCGCTCTGATCGCCACTTCTCACCAGGAGTGCCTTCAGATTGGCTGCGCTGTTGAATTTCTGGGAATGATTCTCCAATCGGCTGCCATCAAGCAAGACTCCAATCCCGGAGTGAATTCTCGATACCCTAACTCTTCTACTGTTATTTTAATACAGTCCCCACTGCTAATAGTTGGTGCTAACACGATTTTCCCGTTATACGTTTTCGACGGTTTATATACAGTCCAGTAACTACCTTGGAATGCTTGTCAGGATGAGTCGCGGATATCTAATCCTTTTTCCATTGATATTGCTACCTGCCCCGCTCTCTGTGTCATACTGTGAAATTCTTGATCTAGTCTTGCCATCATTCCTCTCGAGTACAAGTGTGGGAAATATTTAACCTTCTTTCATCTTGCTTCTTGGATGGTTTATATGATTTTGATCTCAGCCAAGGGAGCAAGCGAGCTTGATTGCTTCAATAAATCCCCTTCTTCATTATACGTTTTTTATTGAACACATGTTTCTGCCCGAAATAGTCAGCATGCTGTAAACATGTAATTGACTTTGTAATTGAAAATAATGTTAAGGGAAATTTGTTTGCGCTTTTTGCCCGATTTAAGCGTGGGCAATTTAAGTAGTACAGACTGAACTAAAAGAAGGATTGGTTAACGAGTGTGTTTACACTGTGCAGTGTGGTGAGCAGCTAAAGGGAAGTGTCAATATTTTGAGGTTTTATGGTTTTGTACACACTTCAAATAGTTTCCATAAGTCTGGTATAGAAAGTAACCTCTCAAACTGATTTATGTGGCATCCAGAAACTGGATGTTTGTTCTGTGATATAAATGTAGACGTATGTGTTGCTGAATCCATTAACAATGAGTTATGACTATTTTTGGTTGATCTTCCCTGGCATTGCACACAGGCAGTCTAAGTGTAGCCTTCAGGTGAAGTGGGGTCAGAGGGCGGGGGATAATTGGATTAGGGTGCACAGATGTAATGTAGTCTCTCTTTTAAAGCCATACATTCTATCCTTACTTTTATATTTCCATAGTAATTTTCTACATTTATTATGAAAGCTGCGAATCGAAACTTGTCGCGCTGTAATCACTCAAAGCTAATGGACAGGTAGAAGAAATAACTTTCAATGTTAATGGAACGTTGGCCTTTATCTCGAGGCGGCTGAAATACAAAGGGGAGGAAGTTATTTATGTTACAGTTATATCAAGCTCTGATTCGATCCCATCTGGAATACTGCATTGCATTTTGGGCACCTCACCTCATGAAGGATATATTGACCAAGATCTCTTCCAGGGATATTTCCCAGGGACACAATCTCTCAGCCGGGTACTGTCACCGGTAAAAGGGGACATATGGTCACCCGAACCTAGTCTATGCAACCTGACCTAATAATTTAAGCATTTTAGCGCAAATATCATTCTGACAAATATCAGTCTGGGATAGAAAGTAACCTCTCAGCGCAGAATTACCAGAATGATATTTGCTCCAGTGGCAGGACTCCGGAGGAAGAAAATCAGATCCAAAGGCGACTTCCCAGCATCGGTGGCAGAACCCGGGGAGTAGAGGATCACCACAGTCGACATCGGGGATGGAGAAAGATGGCGCCCAAATTTGGTGAGGCGCTGAAGACAAAGCTGGTCGCGGCCAGATCACGAGGTGCAGCGCTGATGGAGCAACATGTGGCACCAAACGGAGAAGAGGATTGGGGTAAAGATAGCAAGGCTCTCTTAAAGGAGGCCTGCAACCCACTACAATTAAAGGGACAGTTCCATGCACTCAAGCAATGTAATAGAAACTGTAAGTTAGAGAGAAAATGTGTAACTGACGATCAGAGTTGTGTACATGCAATAAGCAAGGAAAACTTGCACGATCATGTAAAATGTGTAATTGATGATCAGAATTGTGTGCATGCAACCAGCGAGGAAAAGTCACGCGATCGCGATCGGAACTACAGAGTATTCACAATAAGTAATGGAAAGTTGTGTATTACATTTGTGGTTCCGTTGTGAGACAAGTACGTTAGACTAGTGAGATATATTATCGATGCGGTGACCGGTGCGTAAGGACAAACTAGTTCCAGAACTGCTGGATGGTGTCCCTGCAGTCTGGTGGCGACATGGTGCCAAGTGCTGGCGGAGCTACAGAGTATCCACAACATGTAATGAAAAGTTGTGTGATGTAGGATTTCAACCGCACGCAGCCAATGCAGCGGGCAGACATCCATCGGGAGCACACAGGTCCAGCGAGCTACCCAATGCTGTAGCCTGCGTTCCTGGGACCAGAGTTATGCACCATGGAGTGTGGCCACATGCAGCCAATACACACGAGCTGCAGAGCAAGCGATCTCAGGAGGGCAACGGCACTGGTATCGATACCCTGCCCCTGATCGGCTCCACCTCTCAGACACTCGATGGTACCAACCACCATGAGCCTGAAAGAGCAAACTGTGCTAAGGTGCAGCCCCCAGACCCCATCGCCACCAAGGTCATACCCGGAAATGAAGGGTCACCCGCTACAGGATCCCAAACCAAACAACACCCAGGCTAGAGAGTCAGCAGTTCCCTGTGCACTGCTAGATGACAGCCCCTCAGGGAGCAGCAGCAACCCAGGGCGCAAAGAAAGGACAGGGAGGTCACCTGCCCGACGCTAGGAACCACGGCAACAGCCCCTAGAGCAGGCAACTTGAGCCAACCGGGTTCCCACTGCCAGCACTGGGCACCACGCCACCACCAGACTGCAGGGACACCATCCAGCAGTTCTGGAACTAGTTTGACTTACGCATCGGTCACCGCATCGATAATGTATCTCACCAGTCTAACGTACTTGTCTCACAACGGAACCACAAATGTAATACACACTTGTTTTTCTGACATGTGTTTCTGAACTTGAATGTATATGAATGCAATGAGCCTCCGGCATAATCTATATGTGGGGGTAGGGGGGTAGAATGGAGTGGTCAGACACACACACAAACAGCAACCACCAGCAATCTACTGCACCAACCATTAACGCAAAATTGAAACGACCTGCCAAGGGTCAACCAGATAGAGCCCACCTAGAGCTAAGCCCAGAGCACAATCAATGCAGAGGCAATTTGCACTAAAGGCTCAGGGGAGAGTGATGTCATGTATCCTACATAGCTACTGTTGGTACTATCACAAGGTGTGCCACCAGAGGGCACAGCAGTGGGAGACTTGTAGGTTACCTGTACAGGTGTGCCTGGCCTAGTATAAAAGGCAGGCCACCAGGTGTGATCCACACTCTGGAGTTAACTAATAAATGACTAAGGTCACTACAGTTCAAGTACAACACATTGCCTCGTGGAGTCATTATTAGAGCATCTAAGGACACAACAGTGTGGGTGAGTGTCAGGCAGTGAGGAGGGGGAGGAGCTGGGTCAGGACGTGCTCGGTGGCCTGGGATGGTGTGGGTGAATGTTGGGCAGTGAGGAGGGGGAGGAGCTGGGTCAGGGCGTGCTCGGTGGCCTGGGATGGTGTGGGTGAATGTTGGGCAGTGAGGAGGGGGAAGAGCTGGGTCAGGACGTGCTCGATGGCCTGGGATGGTGTGGGTGAATGTTGGGCTGTGAGGAGGGGGAGGAGCTGGGTCAGGACGTGCTCGGTGGCCTGGGATGGTGTGGGTGAGTGTCAGGCAGTGAGGAGGGGGAGGAGCTGGGTCAGGACGTGCTCGATGGCCTGGGATGGTGTGGGTGAATGTTGGGCTGTGAGGAGGGGGAGGAGCCAGTGAATGTGCCCGGCAGATGCTGTGAACAGCGGCCACATTATTCAGATGCAAAGTTCTGGTGTTGCTTTTCTGGTGCAGATTCAGTTTGCATCAAAATAACAATTTTTGCCTCGCTATGCTGCACATCCTACATTTTCTGTCCTGGCTACTTTGCTGTGCTACCACCTTGTGTGTCCCCGGATTGGATTTCGAAAATATGATCACCCTAGACTAGGCTTGTATTCCCTTGAGTATAGAAAACTATGGGCTGATCGAATTGAGGTGTTTAAGATGTTTAAAGGAGTTGATTGGATAGTTCGAGTGAAACTATTTCCTCTGGCAGCAAAGTCCGGAACAAGGGGCCACATCCTGAAAATTCGAGCTAGCCCATTCAGAGGAGTTGTCAGAAAGCACTTCTTCACACAAAGGGTCATGGAAATCTGGAACTCTCTCCCCCAAAAAGCTGTTGAGGCTCAGTCAATTGAAAATTTTAAAACAGAGAATGATAGATTTTTGTTGGCCAAGGATATTAAGGGTTTTAGAACCAAGACGGGCATGAGTTTCAAATCTAACACGATCACAGTAAACAAATGTTTAAAAAAAAATCCAACGAACACTTTCTTGAAGATATTGCCCCTTTAACATTATTTTGTGACCAACTCCAACTCCAGTGGGATTCTAGAATGAGGAGACATAGCAGATTGAAGGATGTAAAAAAAAAACTGGTGTACACCCATGCAAGAACCCATGCACCTTTTGAGCTCCGCTCATTGAATTCCTGGCCTTCCTGCCGTGTCACAATGTCAACCTGTTCTTCTGAGCATTTGCACGGGATTCCCGCAGGAAGGCAGCCAAGATCTTCTTTAAATACAGGTGCAGCATTGAGAATCTGGAGTTCCGGAATCCAGAATGTTCCGGACTCCGAACCGATCGGTGACACGGTCGTCCAGAATCCGGATCCGCCGATGCTGCCGACCTTGGGGCCCCACCACTGCCCGACCTCGGGCCTCACTCACCAACGCTGCCCTTACCTCTGGGCCTCCTCACCGGCCCGCCTGAACACCTCTTCCGCGACGGGGCCGGCCAGCCCAAAAAGCTCCTTGGCAGACCCCGCCCCCCCCCCAATTTCTGATGTTCCGAAATCTGGAAATATCCAAACCTGGACTCCGGTGTTTCTGGAGTTGTGACGTTAGAAAGATGATCGAAAACCCGGAATCCGGAACGGCCTTGGTCCCAAAGGTTCCAGATTCTCGACTCTGCACTTGTATGCAGATCGGGTCCTGATAATGTTATCGGGACATGACTGCAATATTGGCCTGAGGTCTGAGCGGGGGAACGTGGACCAGAAGAAGCCCAGCAGTTAAGTTTTTTAAAATGTAACTTTGTTTTCTTGTGGGCCAGGAGTGCTCCTCTGGGTCTCATAAGGAAGCCTTGGGCCTCCCTTGCAGTGGCACTCTGAGGCTCCCCCCTCCACCTGATTGTGTCCAGAGTCCAGAGGACTTACCAGGCTCCGACATCCCGCCGCCGAATTCCTACTCCTGCCCACTGGCCAGGCAGTGGATCTGGCCGGGTTTGAGAGGGTCAGTGAGAATATTTATGGTGATGAGGCCTCTATGTCCCTGGACTCCATGGATTCATCGCCTGCTTTGGGGCGTGCATTCATTAAAACCAATGCCTCCCGTTATTTAGTACAACTTTTTGTTTAGTTCAAATTCTTTGGGGCCGAAATGCAGGGTCCGGATAAGGCCCGTTACTACCGTTTTGCGGCGGCCATGCGGTGGAATTCAATGGCCGCTGATTTCTGGTCGAATGGCCGCTGCAAGCTAAATTAGGCAGGGTTTTTTTTCTGGCGTCCCCACTTCCACCCCATCGCTGCCAAGCGGCCGTAAGTGCGTGCACCGCCGTGACCCTCTACCTCCGTCCATATTCAGCCCGAACAATCAAATCCCCTCCGAACCGTGTCCCCAACCGCTATCTCTGTCTGTGTACACTTTCTATTCTGACTACGAGCCCTGGCTGTGTGGCGGCCATTAAAGGCAAGGGCACACTGCCGCGGCTGCCATTTCATTTCTTTTGCCAGCCGATTTCCACGTCGGGTGCACTATTGTGCCCCTGCGTTCAGCTGGGCTGCCAACAGGCAGCCTGGGCACCCCCTGGTGGTCCAGTGGCTGATCCTAAATTTTGGGCAATTTATCTCCCTTTGAAAGGAGGGGAGAGACGTGGTGACGCAGACGCACAATGATGTCACCACCTCTCCGCGCTGAGTGACAGCGGTGGAGAATCCGCCCCGCCCCCATTTCCACCCCTCACCAGTACTTACCTCCACCCCCCATTATGACCGGCTTCCGGTGCGCTCCGAAAAAAATGATAAACAGCTGAAAATCGATCGAGAGCCCGCCTCATCGGACCCGACGGTAAAAACTTTAAAAAAAGGAATGTGCTTTCTGGCGAGCATGAATTTTGGCCCCTTTGAGTTTATTTTTAATCTGCCTGTTTATTTATTACACGTTGTCTCTTCATTTATTTCATAGAAACTCTATACTTTTATACAGTACATGTTTTCTATGTAGACTCTTTCACAAGTCCATTTTTTTTAACCCGCTTCATTTAAAGGAACAGTAACAGTCCTGTGATGCTGTTCGGAGTCCTTTTTTTCATCTTTGCATAATCACAGAATTAATTGGCATAATTTTAATTGCCGGCACCTTTGTGTTGTGGGAATATCACAGCATCACGAAACATCAGAGTACCACTTGCAAATGGTGTCTTCATGATGTGCCGATGATAAAAATCTGCTGGGCTCTTTCCGCCATTGAATAGTGACCACTCCCCCTTTTAAGCAGTTGTTTGTGCACAACAACAACTTGTCTTTATATAGCACCTTTAACGTAGTAAAACGTCCCAAGGTGCTTCACCGGAGTATTACACAGAAATATAGAAACATAGAAAATAGGTGCAGGAGTAGGCCATTCGGCCCTTCGAGCCTGCACCACCATTCAATATGATCATGGCTGATCGTGCAACTTCAGTATCCCATTTCTGCTTTCTCTCCATACCCCTTGATCCCTTTAGCCGTAAGGGCCACATCTAACTTCCTTTTGAATATATCCAATGAACTGGCCTCAACAACTTTCTGTGGTAGAGAATTCCATAAGTTCACAATTCTCTGAGTGAAGAAGTTTCTCCTCATCTCAGTTCTAAATGGCTTACCCCTTATCCTTCGACTGTGACCCCTGGTTCTGGACTTCCCCAACATCGGGACCATTCTTCCTGCATCGAACCTGTCCAATCCTATCAGAATTTTATATGTTTCTATGAGATCGTCTCTCATTCTTATAAATTCCAGTGAATATAAGCCTAGTTGATCCAGTCTTTCTTCATGTGTCAGTCCTGCCATTCCGGGAATCAGTCTGGTGAACCTTTGCTGCACTCTCTCAATAGCAAGAATGTCCTTCCTCAGATTAGGAGACCAAAACTGAACACAATTGTCATGTATTCAACCAGCATTGTAACCCATGTATAATCTGACCTAAGTTGTACACCGTGAGAACACTGACCACTCGGTGGGAGACACTCCTAACCTGGACCTTCAGGTATAAAAGGGGAAGCTCCACCCACCTTCATCACTTGAGTGCTAAGGAATAAAGGACAGGTCACAGACTGACCTTCTCTCAAGCATGGGCCTCGTGTGCATTTATACTGTGTAGTAAGGACGTATCAATGGCGACAAGAAACTGGGATTTAAACCACGCGAGCATGGCCACTAGCAGAACAGACGAGAGGTACTGTGTTAAGGAATGGTTGGGACAGAGATTCAACATTGTTAAAGCAGCACATAGTTCTCCAGGCAGACAAGGGCAGTAAGGCATGCCCCAACATGTAGTCGAACCCAGAGGGGGAGTTCGACAGAGACAATGGCAAGCTGAACAGCGATTCACGCCATTGCAAGGGACAATGCGGCCAGTAATGGGGCCATCAACACCTGTTAATGGTGCACTCAAGGACAATAACAGGGGCAGTCAGGGACGATCGACTGGCAAGGGACCTTTTGTTTCAAACCACAACTCATGCTGGAGGCGTGGAGGCATACATTCAGCCGGAGTTTGCAGAGATGAGCAAAATACCTGCAGAAATTGCAGAAATGGACACTGGGGGAAATCGCTGGAAGCTGAAGTTCAGCGAGTTCATGTGGAGCACGTATACAGATCATACACCAGGACGCCACCGATAATGATGAAAGTGCTCCTCAATGGCATCCCAGTATCAATGGAGTTAGACACGGGTGCCAGCCAGTCCCTGATGGGTATCAAACAGTTCGAAAAGTTGTGGGCATCCAAGGCCAGGAGGCCAAAATTATCGCCGATTGACGCACAGCTACGGACTTACACAAAGCAGATCATTCCGGTGTTAGGCAGCGCCACGGTAGTCGTGACCCACAAAGATTCGGAGAACAGGTTGCCACTCTGGATTGTCCCAGGGGACGGTCCCGCACTACTGGGGAGGAGTTGGCTTGCTGTCATGAACTGGAAATGGGGCGATGTCAATGCAATTTCCTCTGTGGAGCGAGTATCATGCTCACAGGTCCTGGACAAATTTGACTCATTATTTCAACCCAGCATTGGCACTTTCATGGGGGCCAAGGTAGTGATTCACATAAACCCGGACGCCAGACCAGTACACCACAAGGCCAGAGCGGTGCCGTACGTGATGCGGGAAAAGATAGAAGGTGAATTGGATCGCCTGTTGAGGGAAGGCATCATCTCGCCAGTCGAATTCAGTGACTGGGCGAGCCCGATTGTACTGGTGCTCAAGGCGGATGGGTCGGTCAGGATATGTGGCGATTACAAGGCCACCATCAATCGGGTGTCACTCCAAGACCAGTACCCGCTACCGAGAGCGGAGGACCTCTTTGCGACGCTATCCGGTGGCAAACTTTTTTCAAAATTGGACCTGACCTCAGCTTACATGGCCCAGGAGCTGGCGAGTGAGTCGAAGAAGCTGACCACCATCACGACACACAAGGGGTTGTTTGAGTACAACAGATGTCCGTTCGGGATTCGCTTGGCCGCCGTGATTTTCCAACGAAATATGGAAAGCCTCCTCAAGTCGATTCCAGGGACGGTGGTTTTTCAGGACGACATCCTCATTACGGGTTACGATACTGAAGAACACCTCCACAACCTGGAGGAGGTGCTACGCAGACTGGACCGGGTAGGTCTGCGACTGAAAAAGGCGAAGTGCGTCTTCCTAGCTCCAGAGGTAGAATTCCTGGGGATGAGAGTAGCAGCAGACGGGATCAGCCCTACTGCATCCAAGACGGAAGCGATCCAGAGAGCACCCAGACCCCGTAAAACGACGGAGCTGCGTTCGTTCCTGGGCTCCTGAACTATTTTGGTAACTTTATTCCCAAATTGAGCACACTGCTAGAGCTGCTACACGTGCTCCTACGTAAAGGTCGTGAATGGGTCTGGGGGGACAGCCAGGAAAGGGCTTTTAATAGAGCACGCAATTTGTTATGTTCCAACAATCTGTTAACGCTATATGACCCATGTAAGAAACTTGTGTTAACGTGCGATGCGTCGTCCTATGGTGTCGGGTGTGTGTTGCAGCATGTCAATGCCAAGGGTCAGTTACAGCCGGTAGCTTATGCCTCCAGGAGTCTGTCCCAGGCAGAAAGGGGCTACGGGATGGTAGAAAAGGAGGCGCTCGCATGTGTATATGCGGTAAAGAAAATGCACCAGTACCTGTTTGGCAGGAAATTTGAGCTGGAGACAGATCACAAACCCCTAACGTCCCTTTTAGCCGACAACAAGGCCATAAATGCAAACGCATCGGCCCGCATACAGAGGTGGGCACTCACGTTAGCTGCCTATGACTACACAATTCGGCACAGACCGGGCACTGAAAACTGCGCCGATGCACTCAGCAGGCTCCCACTAGCCACCACTGAGGGGGCTACCAAGCATGGTGCTGAGATGGCCATGGCTGTTGAAGCTTTCGGAAGCGAAGGCTCACCCGTGACAGCCCGTCAGATTAAAGTCTGGACAAATAGAGACCCGCTATTGTCTCTAGTCAAGAAATGTGTCCTGAATGGGGACTGGGCAGCCACGTACAGGGCATGCCCTGAGAAATTTAAACCATTTCACAGGCACAAGGATGAACTCTCGATTCAGGCCGATTGCCTACTGTGGGGAAACCGCGTAGTCATGCCCCAGATGGGCAGAGAGGTGTTCATCAGAGAACTCCACAATGGGCACCCGGGCATTGTCACGATGAAGGCAATTGCCAGGTCACACGTTTGGTGGCCAGGGATAGACGCAGATCTGGAACTTTGTGTTCGCAGGTGCAACACGTGTGCCCAGCTGGGCCATGCGCCCAGGGAAGCCCCCCTTAGCCCCTGGCCATGGCCCGCCAAGCCTTGGTCACGCATCCATGTGGACTACGCAGGTCCTTTCATGGGGAAAATGTTTTTGGTTGTAGTAGATGCCTACTCCAAATGGATCGAGTGTGACATTTTAAATTCAAGCACATCCTCTGCCACGATAGAAAGTCTACGGGCAATGTTCGCCGCCCACGGTCTACCGGACATCTTGGTCAGCGACAATGGCCTGTGCTTCACAAGCACTGAATTCCAGGACTTCATGGTAGGCAATGGAATTAACCATGTCAGAACGGCACCGTTCAAGCCGGCCTCAAATGGCCAGGCAGAACGAGCAGTGCAGATAATCAAACAGGGGATGCTCAGATTCCAAGGGGGTTCCCTACAAACCCGCTTATCACGCCTCCTGTTGGCCTATAGATCCCGACCACACTCGCTCACAGGGGTTCCACCCGCAGAGCTACTAATGAAAAGGACGCTCAAAACCCGATTATCCCTTATACACCCCACCATGAAAGAAATTGACGAGAGCAGGCGCCAGTCACAATATCACTACCATGACAAGAATGCGAGGGCGCGATGTATTGATGTAAATGATCCTGTTTTTGTCCTCAACTACGCTGCAGGGCCCAAATGGCTCGCAGGCACTGTGGTTGCCAAAGAGGGAAATAGGATTCTGGTAGTTAAACTTACCAATGGACAAATCTGCTGCAAACATGTGGATCAAACAAAAAGGAGGTTCAGCAACCCCATAGAAGAAGCAGAGGAAGAACACGATATAGAGTTCACTCCACCACAGGTGACCGAACACCGGAAGAAAAGGGAGGAGAGCCCAGTCACTGTGGGCAGTCCGGACAGGCCTGAGGCACTGCAAACAGCAGACACTCAGGCCAGCGCCCAACAACCAGAGCCCCAACTCAGGCGCTCTACAAGGGAGCGTAAACCACCAGAGAGACTCAACCTGTGATCCCAATAAGACTTTGGGGGGGGAGGTGATGTCATGTATTCAACCAGCATTGTAACCCATGTATAATCTGACCTAAGTTGTGCACCGTGAGAACACTGACCACTCGGTGGGAGACACTCCTAACCTGGATCTTCAGGTATAAAAGGGGAAGCTCCACCCACCTTCATCACTTGAGTGCTAAGGAATAAAGGACAGGTCACAGACTGACCTTCTCTCAAGCATGGGCCTCGTGTGCATTTATACTGTAGTAAGGATGTATCAACAATACTCTAGGTGTGGTCTCACCAAGGCCCTGTACAACTGCAGTAAGACCTCCCTATTCCTCTACTCAAATCCCCTCACTATGTAGGCCAGCATGCCATTTGCCTTTTTTACTGCCTGCATGCCTACCTTCAATGACTGATGTACCATGACACCCAGGTCTCGTTGCCCCTCCCCTTTTACTAATCTGTCAACTTCTTGTTTTTGCCACCAAAGTGGATAAACTCACATTTATCTACATTATACTGCATCTGCCATGCATTTGGCCACTCACCTAACCTCTCCAAGTCACCCTGCAGCCTCTTAGCATCCTCCTCACAGCTCACACCGCCACCCAGCTTAGTGTCATCTGCAAACTTGGAGATGTTACTCTCAATTCCTTCATCTAAATCATTAATGTATATTGTAAATAGCTGGGGTTCTAGCACTGAGCCCTGCAGCATCCCACTAGTCACTGCCTGCCATTCTGAAAAGGACCCGGTTATTCCTACTCTTTGCTTCCTGTCTGCCAACCAGTTCTCTATCCACGTCAATACATAACCCCCAATACCATGTGCCTTAATTTTGCACACCAATCTCTTGTATGGGACCTTGTCAAAAGCCTTTTTGAAAGTCCAAATACACCACATCCACTGGTTCTCCCTTATCCACCCTACTAGTTACATCCTCAAAAAATTCTAGAAGATTTGTCAAGCATGATTTCCCTTTCATAAATCCATGCTGACTTGGACCGATCCTGTCACTGCTTTCCAAATGCGCTGCTATTACATCTTTAATAATTGATTCCAACATTTTCCCCACTATTGATGTCAGGCTAACCGGTCTATAATTCCCTGTTTTCTCTCTCCCTCCTTTTTTAAGGTATAAGACAAAAACATTTGAAACCGAGACACAAAAGGAGAAATTAAGGCAGATGAGGTAGGTTTTAAGGAGCGTTTTAAAGGAGGAAAGAGAAGTGGAGAGGTTTAGGCAGAGAATTCCAGAGCTTAGGGCCTGGGCAGCTGAAGGCACAGCCACCAATAGTGGAGCGATTAAAATCAGAGATGCTCAAGAAGACAGATTTAGAGGAACGCAGATTTCTTGGGGGTTATGTGGCTGCAACACAAGGCCACAATGCCCTCTATCACCATTTTTAGCTTGGTCCCTTCTATGTAGAGACGGTAAAATGTAACGTTTGTCGAATTCCGAACAATACTTGGGTTGCACTGGGATATCTGAAATTCTTCAAATTACATTTCGGTCAGATCCAGGTGATCGTGTGACCGAATAGCTTGCTGGTTTCTGTTGTTCTGGAAACAGATGGAAGCTGAGCAGCTGCTGCAGAAAAATATGCTGAAAATCTGCTCCTGGACAGGCGGGTGCGGATTAACAGACAGGCCTATGCGGCCTGCATCCAGGGGACCCAGCCACCCAACACTGGAAAACTGCATCCAACTGTTGGATTAAAATAACTTAGCATTTAAAAATACTGTCAGAAGGGGGAGAGACAGAGTTGGCAGATTCATTACAATCTAAATACTAACACATGCCGTTATAATTTACGTTTGTGCTTTGATGGATCGGAGGCGTGGGAGGAGACCCTCCAAGGTTGTCTTAAAGTCTCCAGGAAATAAGGATTAGTCTCCTGGACACTGCTGTGAGCAACCCAGGAGAAAACTCAAAGGGGCATTAGAAAAATTGTAGGTTTTTTTTTCATTTTCTTTTGTTCATTAGTTATAAAAATAATGAAGATGGGTGAAAATGGCTGTTCAACTGGGCGGGCCAGTTGGAAGCAAGAGGTCATATGATGAAATTTCCAAGTGGGAACCCTAAAAGGGGGTGGGGGGAAGCACAGAAGGCCCAAGGCCTAAGAATTCTTAATCCGGCCATGTGGACAGGGGATATGTGCATGAAATTTGCCAGACTGAGCTGTACATTCGGGGGAGCTCCTTTGACACGGAGTTTGGCTTCCAACCAATTGGTGTGTTTGGATGATTAAAGATATATTTAGGCAACTCACAGATTCCTTCCATCAATATCTTAGCCCAAATTATCTGTAAATTATAGGTTTTCATGAAATGAATGAGTGGTTCAAGTGAATGAATGCTGTCCATATATACAAGGGTCTTTTCAACTGAATTGGTGGCAACTTAAAATTGTTGTGTGACAGAAGACAAATGGAAATTCCACGACGACAAACATATCACAGCCAGAAATGTGGCACTAATTATTCTTTTGATGTTCCGAAGCGCAAAAAGTTGATGACTGGAGGTATTGTATATCACAGCGACCTGCTATACACTATGCATGGTTTATTTAAATTATTACCGTAAAATTGTAGCTGCTTGATTGATGATAGCCCAGTAATCTGTAGTGAAGGTTACTAATATCTAGGCTTCAAAAGAAATGACAGTGAACTAGAGAGGTAAGAGGTAAGATTAAGCTCCCGTTTCTCAGTGACCTTCTGCGTGCAGCCTTGTAAGTAGACACATGGGGATCTGAAGGCAGGAATCAGGTTTGGGGAGCGGGTCTCTTGTGCACAGCTTTCACCAGTGAATCGATCCTTTAATGTTCAGTTTTGTTTTGGTAAGGCCACCCATTAATTTAGTGCAGGAATAACATTTGCACAGAGTGTTTGCAAATAGGCTGGGCTGTCAACAGGTTGAAGGAAGCTCTGGGTTGGTGAGATCCTTTACAGTCGCTCAGTGACTTGTCAGACTGTGAACAGGTGGAAATGCATTTGTGTCAGAAGTTTTTCCAAACCCGCAGTTCAGTGTATATCTGAAGAAGTTTGATTGCTTTAAGCACTGCAAATCCCTTCACGAATTGTCAGCATTGTTTGTCAGGGATTATTTTTTACCCAGTGATTTGTGTGATACTGCAAGAGCACAGATCACCTTGGGGATATGAGCATCACCTAATATTTTTATTCTAACTTTAAAACCACATCAGTAGGATTTATCAATTTTAGGAAATTAGATTTCTGTTGCTCCTTTCTGTCCTCTTGTACATCATCCACAGCGCTGAACACTGAGTCACGAGGAATATAAGGATAAAGTCTTAGACGTATAAGAAACCAGGAATGAGAAAAGGACATTTTACTTACTTGCTTGTCCTGTCAATTAGATGGATGTTCAAGACTCGTCCAGTTGATTTTTCTTTTCCTGCAATAATTGGGTCTTCCTTGGTGATGCACCTACTTATCAAGATGGTGAGACGATTCCATATTCCTGCTCTGAATCCAGTTTATAGGAAATCCTGAGAGTGACTCAGTGGTAACACTCTCACCTCTGGGCCAGGGACTTGAGCATGGAATCTAGGCTGACTCTGCAGTGCAGTATTGAGGGAGTGCTGCACTGTTGGAGGTGCTGTCTTTTGGATGAGCTTAAAGAAAGGTAACTTCGATGGTATGAGACGTGAATAAGTGAGAATAGACTGGTGAATGATACTTAAAGAGTTGACGAAGAATAGGCAATGGCAGACATTTAAAGATCACATGGATGAACTTCAACAATTGTACATCCCTGTCTGGTATAAAAATAAAACGGGGAAGGTGGCTCAACCGTGGCTCACCTCTGGGTGTCATGGTACATCAGTCATTGAAAGTTGGCATGCAGGTACAGCTGGCGGTGAAGAAGGTTAATGGTATGTTGGCCTTCATAGCGAGAGGATTTCAGTGTGGGAGCAGGGAGATCTTACTGCAGTTGTACAGGGCCTTGATGAGGCCACACCTTGAATACTGTGTACAGTTTTGGTCTCCTAATCTGAGGAAGGACATTCTTGCTATTGAGGGAGTGCAGCGAAGGTTCCCCAGACTGATTCCCGGGATGGCAGGACTGACATATGAAGAAAGACTGGATCAACTAGGCTTATATTCACTGGAATTTAGAAGAATGAGAGAGGATCTCATAGAAACATATAAAATTCTGACGGGATTGGATAGGTTAGATGCAGGAAGAATGTTCCCGATGTTGGGGAAGTCCAGAACCAGGGGTCACAGTCGAAGGATAAGGGGTAAGCCATTTAGGACCGAGATGAGGAGGAACTTCTTCACTCAGAGAATTGTGAACCTGTGGAATTCTCTACCACAGAAAGTTGTTGAGGCCAGTTCGTTAGATATATTCAAAAGGGAGTTAGATGTGGCCCTTACGGCTAAAGGGATCAAGCGGTATGGAGAGAACGCAGGAATGGGGTATTGAAGTTGCATGATCAGCCATAATCATATTGAATGATGGTGCAGGCTCTGAGGGCCAAATGGCCTACTCCTGCACCAATTTTCTATGTTTCTATGTTAAACCGAGGCTCCGTCTGCCCCCTCATGTGGATGTAAAAGATCGCATGGCATTATTTCGAAAAAGAGAAGAGAAATTCTCCCCAGTGTTCTGGACAATATTTATCCCTTAACCAACACCTAAAGACAGATTATCTGATCATTGTCACATTGTTGTTTGTGGGAGCTTGCTGTGTGCAAATTGGCTGCCATGTTTCCTACATTGCAACAGTGTGTCTTGAGGTCATAAAGGCATTATATAAATACAAGTCATCTTTTTTGAATGTGAACTTGTCCTTTTGTTTGTCCTCTTTCTCCACGTGAGGAAACACCTTGGCTTCTCCACACAGCCTACCTCAGACCAGGACTTCACTGTGCGACTAACAAGAAGCCATATCATTGTCCAACATTAATGTTGATTTTCTACTGAATGAGAAGCTCTTTGCCCAGCTATAACCCAGTGAATTAGCAGATCCAAGTGCCATAGCTGAAGCTTGAAGTTGCTACTGCAGCCGTTTGAAGGAGTGTATTAACCGTTACACTGTCTTCATATACATAGTCAGCAAGCTGCCAGAAGATGGTAGTTGGTTTTGAGGTTTGTGCTGTTAATTGCCCGCTGACTGCTTTTCAATCACCGTGATGCTACTTTTAAATTTAGAAACGATGTGCTAAATTTAAAAGAAGGAAATCTGAAAATTCAAAAGGAACCTAAACGTGTTTATCAGGGGCCCATGTTCTTAATTCCGAGAAAGTTCTGGATTTGTCTTGTGGGTTTAAAAATGCATTTGGTTTAATACTCAAGTAGAACATTGGTTTTGGTTTGTTAGGCTTGTTTGTGGTTAATCGGAATGCTTTTACTTTGTGAGAAGCTGTTGGAAAATGCTGAAGTTCCACATTTGGGCTTTTTGTGTAAACCAGAGGAACCACAATTAAAGGGGCACTGTGTGCTTAAAGTATTTATTGTATCTTGTTTGGGAAGGGTGGGGAGCCATGCATCATTTTGTTGCAATGGAACTGCATGCTATGGCTGTTTACTCTTTTCATATCAGGAAAGGGTAAATGAGAGATAGTAAGCCATCAGCGAGGTGAGCGGATGGCATGATCGTGTAATATCAGCCATGTCAAGAGTGCTTTATTGAAAATAATTGACTGGCATCCCAAGATGTAATTTATTTACACACTTGATGTTTCCAGTTGTGGCAATTTGCAGTGATTTTTTTTAAAGTATGGAGTTTGATAGTTTATCACCACTGTGGGTGCCTGCTGTAATTGGAATGTCAACGCTTTGGTTTGTATTCCGCTGCCCATTGTTTACAATAGACGCCGCCCTAAGACAGGCAGCAGCAGTGGGTGGGTGGGGGAGGAGGGGGAGAGGAGAAAGAGCTAGAACACCAGGACAAAGCAGTAAGATTGAGAGAGAATGAGGAGAAAGACAAGGGAGCATTGAGGAAAAGTGAAAGAAGCTTTCTGTGGTTGGGAAAAAGGGACTTGGGACATGCGCACTAATGCAACAGTTCCACTTGTGCAACAATCTCTCAAACCTGAGGTAAATCACAGTTATTAAATGCACCGCTTGGATACAGCAGGCACCAAAGATATACATGTGCCACAGACCCTTGATGATCAGGGATTTCTCAACTTTTGATTGGTTGGTTTCAAAGTCTTGTCTTTGGCGGAAGATCTGTTGTGAATTGTTTTGGCCTTTGCATGCATCCTGGTCTAGTCTACATTGAACTTTTAATCAGAGTGAATGCAATACTCATCAATTTAAATCAATTTGTATTGTAAGAACCAAGCCAAGTTAGTCTTGTGTGCTTTCAGAATGCTTGGGTAATGCTCTCTCGCTCTGTTGCTCTCTCTTCCCTCCACCTCTCCCCATGTAATGTAATTGCTACCAAGCATATTTAGTATTTTGGTTTTGGGACGTTTTTCTACATTGACGACACTATGGCCTGAAATTTGCAGTTGTTATGACAGCGAAACTTAACAACTGTTTTGGCCTTGATAAATTAATTTTATATTTGTGGAATGTAAAATATTTCCATTATGATAAAAATTCCATTGATTTTAATATAATCAATATCTTTTTAAAGTTTGTTTGATATGTCGGCTTCTACCTTAATCCTTTGTGTATATCCCAATCTTTATTTTACTCTCTGTAAAATGATGAAAAAGTGAAGGAAAATTAGTGCATTTTACTTCCTGGTTTGCTGTCTGAGGGAATTTTTCAGTGTGATTTGCTGCTTAGCCAGCTTGATGAAAACACTGTTGCTGATTCAAATTAACGCCGGGAGAGGTGAAATCAATGCCACAGAGAACAAGCAGCTTTGTTTGAGATCAGCCGCGAGCGCTGTCACTTTGCCGCTAACCGCAAAACCCGGGACAATATAAATGGTGGTGGTTGTTGTTGTAGTTAAACTGGTAGCTGTAATGTGAGTAGTACTTGTAGTAATATTGTAGTTGTGGTATTGATAGTAATAATTGTAATCGTAACAGTAGTGATGATGTGTGTTATTGGAAAACATGTAAATTCAACACTGCCAGATGAATACTGCTGTGTTACTGCATTATCAAGATATCAGAACTTATCACCGCATGCAGAACTACGTTAGATATTTCAGATTCATTGAGTAAAATATGAAGAGAGCCTTTTTGATTTCTGATACTTTGCATTAATGACATGGGTAATTTTGTGAGACAAGACTCCAGGGGGCTGAAATTGCTCCCCTGACCGAAACAGGACGCACCTACAGATATAAATGAATTGGGGCCAATGGATTGGGGCGGAGAGTTGAGCGAAATTGAAGTCTCAAAATTTTTTTTCTCTGGGCGGCTGAGGGGCAGAAGTCGTTCGGGAGCGGGACGGAAGGTGGGCGGTCAGCGCGCCGACACTTGTGACACTGTTAAAGGGGAGGGCCGCTGCGAGCTCTGCACAAAGCTTGATTGGGCCCACTGGGCCACCAGGGAGGGTTTCGGCTGGGCCAGCAGCCCTGGACCCAAGAGAGATTGTCAGGCTGCCTGTTAGCGGCCAGGCCGAACCCATGGCCGCCATTGTCGGGCCGGGCGACTATTAAAATAAAATGGCGGCTGCGGCAGCACACCCTACTCTTTAAGGTTGGATGCGCCGCCCAGCCACTAGCAGCTTCCCGCCGGAGAAAGCTGTTGGGGGGCACTGAGCGGCTGTTGATCAGCTCCCGCAGGACAACTTCCCACGGGGCAATTTCCCATGAGGGGCGGAAAGGGGGTGGCTGCCGCTCGGTAAGGGGCGGCGCATGCCCGTCGGGGCGGTAACCCGAGCAGGGGTGGTAACGGCTCTTTTTTTTAAAAAAGGGGGCAATTTCGGCCCCCAGGTGTGGAGCCTCGCTGCATCGGCTCTTTTGGGGTCACTGTCCTATCTTCAACCCACGCTCCCGTCTCATGCAGCTTCATATTGGGAGCAGAGCCTTGCAAAATTGCCCCTATTTGTGAGCAATATGAACTGAATTTCTACAGAGAACTTGTCTGCACTGCACTTCTTAATATCAGTGTGGCCGAAAGGAGGAGATTGCCCCTAATTAAAGGTTGAACGTACAAACACTTTTGTAGCAGCGGGGATACCATTAAGCTGTCTTCCCTTAGTTTGCTATAAACAATTATTGAACAGGAAATAAGTTAATTATCTTTAAAACCCATTTCAATCATTTATTTGTAAGCAAATATGTAACCAGGAGAAAGCAGCACCATCCGAATAAAGCTCGATTGAAGGCCTTTGCTGCTCTTTTCAATAAACAAAATGGCAGGCAGGCTTTTGATCTCTTAATGCTATCTATGTGTAAGTTTTCATTATTTCATTTCACATTTCACTCTCCCTATTGGCAGCCATAATGTTCCTGTTCTCTGGAATTCTCTACACCGTTCCCTCCACCTACTTCCTTGTACCTTCCTGTTCCCCACTTTTTTTTGAGTTATTCAAAAACTCTGTTAAAGAACAGTGTGTACAGGAAACTGTTTGAAGATGGTAACTCAGGAATGAAATAATCTACTCAGCTGTTAGAGTTGCACTTGTGGTTTCTGACTCTTCCTGAGTTGGTATCTCAGTACATCATAACTATATTTAGCCATTTAGAATTTATCTTATTCCTAAGCGAAGCTGAGATGAGTGCAGTTATGCTCAGCCGTGTTCTCACTGTGTGAGCATTTTGACAACCCATGTGTGTGCGCGCTCTGTCTTTATTTGTCTCTCCATTGCTATCTCTCTATCTTCACAAAAGGGCTGCCTTTACTCTCTCAGCACCTCGCATTTAGGATAAGGAGATCTATTGAGCGATCACATGTCTGATGACAGGCCAGATTACTGGCAGCAAGCCCCAGTGGAATGAAAGGCAGATGATCAAAGTATGCAGGGATAGCAACCGGCTGCAGCTTTCCAGCTGGGAGTTGGAGCCATTTCCAGTGCTGGAGACAGTTCAAAAAGAGAGCCAAGAGGCTGATCCGCAGTGTCAGAGGTCTGAAGCATGAGAAATCCTGAAGGAACCTGGGCTATTTAGCCTCGAAACTAGGAGGTGACCTTGTAGAAATATAAGCTAGTAAATTATGTGAAAAAGGTAAATCTGGAATATTACTTTAAATGAAATTGTGAGAGTAGGACAAGGAAATACAGGTTAAGGCTGCTATAAGGCACATTTTACATAAGACCATAAGAAATAGGAGCAGGAGTAGGCCATACGGCCCCTCGAGCCTGCTCCGCCATTTAATACTATCATGGCTGATCCGATCATGGACTCAGGTCCACTTCCCTGCCCACTCTCCAGAACCCCTTATCCCCTTATTGTTCAAGAAACTGTCTATTTCTGTCTTAAATTTATTCAATGTCCCAGCTTCCACAGCTCTCTGAGGCAGCGAATTCCACAGATCCACAAACCTCTGAGAGAAGAAATTTCTCCTCATCTCAGTTTTAAATGGGCGGCCCCTTATTCTAAGATTATGCCCTCTAGTTCTAGTCTTCCTTATCAGCGGAAACATCCTCTCTGCATCCACCTTGTCAAGCCCCCTCATAATCTTATACGTTTCGATAAGATCACCTCTCATTCTTCTGAATTCCAATGAGTAGAGGCCCAACCTACTCAACCTTTCCTCATAAATCAACCCCCTCATCTCTGGAATCAACCGAGTGAACCTTCCCTCAACTCCCTCCAAAGCAAGTATATTCTTTCGTAACTATGGAAACCAAAACTGTACGCAGTATTCCAGGTGTGGCCTCACCAATACCCTGTACAACTGTAGCAAGACTTCCCTACTTTTTATACTCCATCCCCTTTGCAATAAAGGCCAAGATTCCATTGGCCTTCCTGATCACTTGCTGTACCTGCATACTAACCTTTTGTGTTTCATGCACAAGTACCCCCAGGTCCCACTGTACTGCAGCACTTTGCAATCTTTCTCTATTTAAATAATAACTTGCTCTTTGACTTTTATCTGCCAAAGTGCATGATCTCACACTTTCCAACATTATACTCCATCTGCCAAATTTTTGCCCACTCACTTAGCCTGTCTATGTCCTTTTGCAGATTTTGTGTGTCCTCCTCGCACATTGCTTTTCCTCCCATCTTTGTATCGTCTGCAAACTTGGCTGTGTTACACTCAGTCCCTTCCTCCAAGTCGTTAATATAGATTGTAAATAGTTGGGGTCCCAGCACTGATCCCTGTGGCACCCCACTGGTTACTGATTGCCAATCCAAGAATGAACCATTTATCCCTACTCTCTTTTCTGTTTGTTAGCCAATCCTCTATCCATGCTAATATATTACCCCCAACCCCGTGAACTTTTATCTTGTGCAGTAACCTTTTATGCGGCACCTTGTCAAATGCCTTTTGGAAGTCCAAATACACTACATCCACTGGTTCCCCTTTATCCACCCTGTTCGTTACATCCTCAAAGAATTCTAGCAAATTTGTCAAACATGACTTCCCCTTCATAAATCCATGCTGACTCTGCCTGACCGAATTTTGCTTTTCCAAATGTGCTGCTACTGCTTCTTTAATAATGTCTCCAACATCTTCCAACCACAGACGTTAGGCTAACTGGTCTATAATGTCTTGCTTTTTGTCTGCCTCCTTTTTTAAATAGGGGCGTTACATTTGCAGTTTTGTGGGACCTCTCCAGAAGCCAAGGAATTTTGGTAAATTACAATTTAGGATTGATATTATAGCTCCTCACACAACGTCCCAATTTATCTCAAATTACGCTGTGCCCATCAGAATTTAGAGTGCCCAAATTGGTGGTCTGGGTCATTTGCATGACCTAGGTGCACCCTTGGACCAGCACCACCCCTGGGCAAGGCCTTGCAGTGGAAAACAGAAGCAGGCATATAGGTGCCACTGCAGACATATGGGGTTACATAAGAACATAAGAAATAGGAGCTGGAGTAGGCTATAAGGCCCCTCGAGCCTGCTCCGCCATTCAATAAGATCATGGCTGATCTGATCATGGACTCAGCTCCACTTCCCTGCCCACTCCCCATAATCCTTCATTCCCCCCCCCCCCCCCTGCATTGCTCAAGAAACTGTCTATTTTAGTCTTAAATGTATTTAATGTCCCAGCTTCCACAGCTCTCTGAGGCAGCGAATTCTACAGATTCACACCCCTCTGAGAGAAGAAATTTCTCTTCATCTCAGTTCTAAATGGGTGGCCCCTTATTCTAAGATCATGTCCTCTAGTTCTAGTCTCCCCCGCCAGTGGAAACATCCTCTCTGCATCCACCTTGTCAAGCCCCCTCATAATTTTATATGTTGGACTGGCTGCTGTCCACGAGGTCTTCTGGTTATTGTTTGAGATCCGTGGAGAGCAGCAACAAAAGGCCTTCTCCAGCCTCCCTTAACTTGTCACCGAGCCCCTCAGACATCGGGCCCAATACCAGCTTCCTGAAAATGGGTCTCCTTCCATCGCTCTCTAAGGTAACTGAGACTGGAGAATGGGAATGTCCCATGGCTACCCTGACCCTGCACCTGTGGTATGTCTAGGTCCGCCTATCTGGGAAAGACCTGGAAATCCTCGAGCAATATAAAACCTGATGTAATGGATCCCTTTTCTTCTCTGGTGCCTGGGAACTGAGAGGAATGTTGGGGCCAAAGCCTAATCAACATGCGGAATTATGGGAATAGTAGCATAGTGGTATATTACTGGACTAATGATCCTGAGACACAAGTTCAAATCCCACCACAAAAAGCTGAGGAATTTAAATTCAGTTAATGAAATAAATCTGGAATAAAAAGCTAGTGTCAGTAATGTTGACCAATAAACTACTGGATTGTCGTAAAAACCCATCTGGTTCACTAATATCCTTTTATAGAAGGAAATCTGCCATCCTTACCCGGTCTGGCCTATATGTGACTCCAGACCCACAGCAAGGTGGTTGACTCTTAACTGTCCTCTGAAATGGCTTAGCAAGCTACTCAGTTGTAACAAAATGCGACAAGAAACAATATTCAGAATAAATTGCAGACTGCAGCAATTCAAGAAGGCGACTCACCGCCAACTCCTCAAGGGCAATCAGGGATGGGCAATAAATGCTGGCCTTTTCAGCGACGCCCACATCCCAGAAACGAATAAAAAAAAAAATGGACTTCTAATAGAGGGAAAAGCATTTCCTCGCCCATAATTATCTTGTGATCTGGTGACAGCCTTTCTGCAAGAGTATGGCCCTGAAATTCCGGTCGGTGGCTTCTTTCTGACGAACGCCTCCGACTGGAGAGTTTTTACGAAATTACCTGGTGGTCCCAGAAAGCGTGGGATTCCATTGGCGAGGCCTTCTCTTCCCGCGCTGCGAAGCACGCTCCTGTCCTCCAGGTTCCCACGCAGAAGGTGCAGTCACGTGTGACTGCTCAACCAATCAGGTACAGTATTCCACAGCTTTCTCATTAATAGCAATGAGAACTCCGCATCTACGAGTTCTCATTGCTATTAATGAGAAAATAAACAAACACACTAAACACCATAATAAAAAATAAAAAACACAACTCACAAAAATAAAATTAATTGAAATTGAAGTTAATAAATGGCTTAGAAAAAAATTTTATTTTGATTTTTTTTTAAGTTTTGTAATTAGGGTTAAAAGTAAACTTACCTCTGTGGACAAGGTTTTTAAACAAAATGTGTTTTTTAGAATTTAATTTAATATTTTTGTATGTTTTAAAACTCTTACGCCCGTAAAAGTAGGCTATGCGCCTGCTTTTATCAGGCGAAAGAGTTTTGAGGACATTTGCTCCAGCTTGACAGATCGGAAAAGCCGGTTTTCAGCGCATGCGCATTGTGCACAGAAAACTGGCTTTTGCAATGCCTTCCCGGGTCCATACACACCCCGTACGGACCTGGGGAGGCTGGGATTTCCAGGCCAATGTGTCATATTTCAGGTTGTTTGCTCAAACAATGCCATTGACAAGTATTCGCGATTCACAACATTTCTGGTGTGAGAGATTTTCTTTTATTTCATAGAATTATAGAATCTTGCTGCACAGAAGGAGACCATTTGGTCCATTGTGCCTCTGCTGGCTCTTTGAAAGAGCTATTCAATTAGTCCTATTATCCGATCTTTCCCCATATCCCTGTTTTAAAACAAATTCAAGTACTTGTCCAATTCTCTTTTGATTGCATTCAAATTGTGCCATCTCACTCAGTTGAATGGCAGGCCCTGTATTCATACCCATGTCAAAAAGGTTCAAGTGCTAATATGCTTTTATGTGTCAACAGTGTGGTGTGGAAGGATCTATACAGGACACTTGAACCCCACTTTGAAGAGATGCTTGATTTAGATCATTTTCTCGCTGTGTTGTAAATCATGCGTTACACTGTTGTGAAGAAATCTGCTTTCTGACATTGCATCTTATTTGCAGCTGGAGGCACTTTCCCCTCTTGTAATACTTTTATCAGGAAAATCATATCAGGCCAATAGACAGGAGGCAAATGGAAACAGGCTGAATGAAGTTGGATTCCTGATGCAATACTATTTTAAAAAGTCGCTATTAGGGCAAAATATCTCAAAACAATCATAGTGAATTACTTCTGAAGTACAATAATTGTTCTTATACAGGCACATGCACCAGTTGTTCTTTGCCAGCAACATCTCACAAACAGCAATAAGATAACTGACTAAAAATTCTGTTTTTTAGTGATGGTTGAGTATTAGGCAGGACCTCATCTTCAAATAGTACTACAGGATCTTTTCCATCCACCTGAAAGAGCAGATAGGACCAAATAATCTGTATTTTAGTGGTGTTTTTTGAGGTATAAGTGTTAGGCAGAACAGTGAGAACTCCCCTGCTCTTCAAATAGTACTACAGGATCTTTTACATCCACCTGAGAGGGCAGATGGGACCTTAGTTTAACATCTCATCCCAATGATAGCATTGCTGACAGTTCAATACCCGCTCAGTTGTGCACTTTTTTTATTTTCTTCATTCACGGAATGTGGGCGTCACTGGCTAGGCCAGCATTTATTGCCCATCCCTAATTGCCCTTAAGGTGGTGGTGAGCTGCCGCCTTGAATTGCTGCAGTCCTTGTAGTGAAGGTACTCCCACAGTGCTGTTGGGTTGATAGTTCCAGGATTTTGACCCCGCGACAATGAAGGACCGACAATATATTTCCATGACAGAATGATATGTAATGTGGAGGGGAACTTGCACTTGATGGTGTTCCAATGTTCTTCTAGGTGGTAGAGGTCACGGGTTTGGGAGGTGCTGCTGAAGAAGCCGTGGCGAGTTGCTGCAATGCATCTTGTCAATGGTACACACGACAGCCATGCTGCACCGCTGGTGGAGGGATTGAATGTTTAAGGTGGTGAATGGAGTGCCAATCCAGCAGGCTGCTTAGTCCTGGATGGTGTTGAGCTTCTTGAATGTTGTTGGAGCTGCACTCATCCAGGCAAGTGGAGGGTATTTCATCACACTCCTGACTTGTGCCTTGTAGATGGTGGAAAGGCTTTGGGGAGTCAGGAGGTGAGGCACTCATCACAGAATACCCAGCCTCTAACCTGCTCTTGTTGACACAGTATTTATGTGGCTGGTCCAGTTAAGTTTCTGGTCAATATTGACCCTTAGGATGTTGATGGTGTGGGATCTGGCGCTGCTAATGCTGTTGATGTCAAGAGGTTAGACTCTCTCTTGTTGTAGATGATCATTGCCCGGCATTTGTGTGGCTTGATTGTTACTTGCCACCCATCAGCCTAAGCCTGAATGTTGTCCAGGTCTTGCCGCTTCTGGACACGGACTGCTTCACTATCTAAGGAGTTGCAAACGGAACTGAACACTCTGCAATCATCAGTGAACACCCCCACTTCTGACTAATGATGGAGGGAGGGTCATTGATGAAGCAGCTGAAGATGGTTGGGCCTGGGACATTGCCCTGAGGAACTGGGGCTGAGATGACTGGCCTCAAACAACCACATCCATCTTCCTTTGTGCTCGGTATGACCAGCCAGGGGAGAGTTTTCTGCTTGATTCCATTGACTTTAATTTTACAAGGGCTCGGTCAAATGCTGCCTTGATGTCAAAGGCAGTCAATTCCCATTGTGATTGATTTTCAGTGGAAAATGTTGACATCAAAATTGTGACCAAAGCATGTGACAACAGGAAATGTAGTTTGTGGGCAGAGAATTTCACAGGGATTACACAAGATTTTTAATATAATATGCAATTTTTTGTTTTTAATTACTGATCATTTTATCTTTTTGCTAGCATTCATATTGATTTGCATTGTATAAGGCCTTGAACTTTTGGTTAAACAGAAAGCTGCCAGTACCAACAGAACTGGAGGTGACTGCTGACAGGAGTGTGGTTTGAGCAAACCTCAGGATAAGTGTAGCTGCATGTGTCGGAGATTTTCGGACAAAATTATAAATATTGGAACAGAAACACTTCATGCACAAAGATTGTTGATCTCTCTATCCTGTTTACATTCTACAGTTACCGACAGAGAGCTTCACTGGGAATTTCCACGGGAACACTCCTGATCTGCCAGCGTAAATCTCAGCAGATTATCGGCAGAAACCCCGGATAGATACGTAAACAGTGTTTCTGCCAATCCTCTGCCGAAATTACAGCTGCTGATCTGGAGAACATGCAAGGATGTTCTTGGTGTTTCAGTACGCGCTGGGAGCACATACTGGGAATCTGGGCATGAAAGTCAGCAAGTTGCATATGAATGCAAAATTCTGTGCTGGGAGCTCTAATTCGTAAAATCAATCCTATTTTTGCCCCTGAAACTATTAAATTGCTCGTGTCATTGCCCATGGACATTGATTTAAAAAAAAATATGGATAGCTATAAAAGACGGCAATGAAATGTGGAGAAGCTCTCAATTCATAGCACAGCGACACCTAGTGACTGGAGTGTCCAATACACTGTGACATTTGACATAGCAAAATTGAATGCAAAATGTTGACATAGCAAGTTACAATGGTAATTGTTGACAGTAAAGAGTGACCAGAAATTGTGACAACAGGTTTTTACACAGGAAGTGCGCATACGACGCAAGATTTTTATAACAATATATAGATGACAGTTATTTTTGAATGTCATTTTATTTTAGGCATGTGCACATCGTTGGAAGAATATACACTATGAGACAGAACACATCCTGCCCCATGGAGCCTGCTACATCATCCCACCTAATTTATCCCGAAAAACTAAAGAACTGCTCCCCTGCTACCAAGGTAATTATCGGTAAAGGAGAGACTAACTAATCTAGCCCTAGGGTTTAGAAAAATTGGCATGTTGTGCAGCAATTTCCACATATGCTTTGGCGGAGAGGCCTGGGAGCAGATATCTTGTCTGGCTTTTTAGCTGGGTGTGGGCTGTGGGGAGGGAATGGTGACCATTGGTTTTTAACTGGCCAATCCAGGTTTCAAAATATGGACAGTTAAGTTCCAGTGTTTTGGGTCTGTAAACTCCGTGTGCCTGTGTCTGAATGTACCTTTTCATATCTATGGGATTAAAACCAATTTGTCTCCGTGCATGCACTTGAGCAGTGTTTCACTCTAAAAGTTGAATTGTATTGCACTGAAAATTCCCCATAATCATAGCTGTTATAAGAGTGATATCCATATCTGTTGGTGTTTCTCAATTATCTTTTGCTATATTTAAAAAATGCTGGGTTGAGGCAGTCTAGGCACAGACATTTTGCGTGGAAGTTTCCCTTCAGTGACAAGCTAGAGCCCCCTGGATCTCAACGGACATACAGGGTAAGATAAAGAAAAAAAGGGATGCTTATGACCGATTCCGAGAACTCAATATGCAGAGACTCTAGAGGAGTATAAGAAGTGCAGGGGTGCAATTAAAAAAGAAATCAGGAAAGCAAAGAGAGAGCATGAAAGAATGTTGGCAAGTAAAATCAGGGGTTTTATAAATACATTAAGAGCAAGAATATAACTTGAGAAAGAGTGGGGCCTATTAGAGACCACAAAGGAAATGTCTGTGGAGGCAGAAGATGTGGAAATGATTCTTAATGAATAATTTACATCTGTTTTCACAAAAGAGAAGGGTGATGCAGACTTTGCAATGAGGGAGGAGGAGTGTGAAATATTAGATGAGATAAACATAGTGACAGAGGAAGTATTAAGGGGCTTGGCAACTTTAAAAGTGGATAAATCCCCAGGCCCGGATTAAATGTATCCCAGCTTGTTAAGGGAAGCAAAAGAGGAAATAGCAGGGGCTCTGACCATCATTTTCCAATCCTCTCTGGCTACAGATGTGGTGCCAGAGGACTGGAGGACTGCTAATGTTGTCCCTTTGTTTAAAAAGGGAGAAAGAGATAGACTGAGTAATTATTGGAAAAAATCCTGAGGGACAGGATAAATCTTCATTTGGAAAGACAGTCAAGGACAGTCAGCATGGATTTGTTAAGGGAAGATCGTGTCTTACTAACTTGATTGATTTTTTCGAGGATGTAACCAGGAGGATCGATGAGGGCAGTGTGTTTGATGTGTATATGAATTTTAGCAAAACTTTTGATAAGGCCCCACACGGCAAGCTGGTCACGAAAGTAAAAGCGCATGGGATCCAGAGTAAAGTGGTAAGTTTGATCCAAAATTGGCTCCAAGCAGGAAGCAAAGGGTAATGGTTGATGGGTGTTTTTGTGACTGGAAGGCTGTATCCAGTGGGGTTCCGTAGGGCTCAGCACTGGGTCCATTGCTTTTTGTGGTATGTATCAATGACTTGGACTTGAATGTTGGGGGTATGATTAAGACGTTTGCAGATGACACTAAAATAGGCTGTGTGGTTGATAATGAAGAAGAAAGCTGTGGACTGCAGGAAGATATCAATGTACTGGTCAGGTGGGCAGAACAGTGGCAAATGGAATTCAATCTGGATAAGTATGAGGTAATGCATTTGGAGATGTCTAACAAGGCAAGGGAATGCACATTAAATGGTATGACATGGAAAAGTGTAGAGGAACAAAGGGACCTTGGAGTGCAGGTCCACAGATCCCTGAAGATAGGCCAGGTAGATAAGGTGGTTAAGAAGGCATATGGAATACTTGCCTTTATTAGTCGAGGCACAGAATACAAGAGCAAGGAGATTATGCTTGAACTGTATCAAACACTAGTTAGGCCACAGCTGGAGTACTATGTGCAGTTCTAATCACCACATTACAGGAAAGATGTGATTGCACTAGAAAGGGTGAAGAGGAGATTTACAAGAATGTTGCCTGGACTGGAGAATATTGGCTATGAGGAAAGATTGGAGATGCTGGGTCTGTTTTCTTTGGAACAGAGGAGGCTGAGGGGAGACCTGATTGAGGTGTATAAAATTATGAGGGGCCTGGATAGAATGTGTAGGAAGGACCTGTCTCCCTTGGCAGAGGGGTAAACAACTAGGGGACATAGATTTAAAGTAATTGGGGGGCAGTTTAGAGGAGATATGAGGGGAAATTTCTTCACCTAGAGGGTAGTGGGGGTCTGGAACTCACTGCCTGAAAGGGTATAGAGGCAGAAACCCTCACCACATTTTAAAACTACTGGTTAGGTGAGTGGGAAAATGCATGGCAGATGCAGTATAATGTGGATAAGTGTGAGGTTATCCACTTTGGTGGCAAAAACAGGAAGGCAGATTATTATCTGAATGGTGACAGATTAGTAAAAGGGGAGGTGCAACGAGACCTGGGTGTCATGGTACATCAGTCATTGAAGGTAGGCATGCAGGTACAGCTGGCAGTAAAGAAGGCAAATGGCATGTTGGCCTTCATAGCTAGGGGATTTGAGTATAGGAGCAAGGAGGTCTTACTGCAGTTGTACAGGGCCTTAGCGAGACCACACCTTGAGTATTGTGTGCAGTTTTGGTCTCCTAATCTGAGGAAGGACATTCTTGCTATTGAGGGAGTGCAGCGAAGGTTCACCAGACTGATTCCCGGGATGGCAGGACTGACATATGAAGAAAGATTGGATCGACTAGGCTTATATTCACTGGAATTTAGAAGAATGAGAGGGGATCTCATAGAAACATATAACATTCTGACTGGATTGGACAGTTTAAATGCAGGATGAATGTTCCCAATGTTGGGGAAGTCCAGAACCAGGGGTCACAGTCTAGGGATAAGGGGTAAGACAAAAGGGATGATAAGAACATAAGAAATAGGAACAGGAGTAGGCCATATGGCCCCTCGAGCCTGCTCCGCCATTCAATAAGATCATGGCTGATCTGATCATGGGCTCAGCTCCGCTTCCCCACCCGCTCCCCATAACCCCTTATCCCCTTATTGCTCAAGAAACTGTCTATTTCTGTCTTAAATTTATTCAATGTCCCAGCTTCCACAGCTCTCCAAGGCAGCAAATTCCACAGATTCACAACCCTCTGAGAGAAGAAATTCCTCCTCATCTCTATTTTAAATGGGTGACCACTTATTCTAAGATCATGCCCTCTAGTTCTAGTCTCCCCCATCAGTGGAAATATCCTCTCTGCATCCACCTTGTCAAGCCCCCTCATAATCTTATACGTTTCGATAAGATCACCTCTCATTCTTCTGGCGCAACTTTCCTTTTCTTTCCTCCCCTCCCCCTTTCCCGGCCCCTGTACTTCCTTAAAACCTGTTACATCTCTAACATTTTCCAGTTCTAATGAAAAGTCACCGACCTGAAACGTTAACTTTGTTTTTTTCTCCACAGATGCCGCCTGACCTGCTGAGTATTTCCAGCATTTTCTGTTTTAATTTCCGATTTCCAGCATCCGCAGTATTTTGCTTTTGTATTAGTGACATTGAAGGCTTGGCAAGGAGGGAATTGCTGAGTCTGATGGCATGAGGGAACTGTTGGATTAAAGTAGTTATTGACATAACAGCTAAACTGTTTTCCCCTGACTTCCCAGGGTGACTGTCTGGGTGGTTTTGGACCCGACACTCTGGTTTTTGGGCTTGGTTGACTGACCGGTATGTTGATTGAAAACCAGACCGGAAAGGCTACCAGTATTAGAAATAAAATTATACCACAAGTGCATTCCCAGACTGGGAAGATTTGAATTGGTTTGTTCTGGTCAGCAATAATGACTTAATGATTGATGGCTGTCAAGCAGAGAGTACTCCAGGATTTTCTGACCAATGATAGGATGGGAATGCTGATTCTGTTCCAGATAGATTGTTTGCCGAAGTTTGAGTACAGGCAAAGGGAAATGAGAACTTTAATGCCCAATGGATTGAGATGTGCAGGAAATTGGACGCCATAGTTCTTATCCAGATCCTGCTTAAACTGGCCAGTTGTGGTGTTCCATTGGGGTTTTGTGTCCTATTAATCTGTTTCACTTGAATTAAGGGGTCGGCTCACTATGCATTCATACAGAATATTAATGAAACTGATTATGTCACCGGCCGAATCCTCTAATGTCGGGCCGGAAGTACCCTTGGGTATCGGCCCATTGAATGGGTATTTAAAAGTTAATTGGATTCACAAGCTTTTTTTTAGCATTTAAATAAATTTTTCCTTTTTTTAAGGTATTTGCAGAGATTTCCTCCCCCCCCCCCCCCCGCCAACATATTAAATAATTGATTGACATAATATCATTTTAAAGCAGGACAATATTGATCAGCATTTTCTCTTTGTTTACATGACATAATTATCAAAATGCATCTCGTCACTTTGCATGTCGGTAGTGAAAATGACACACAGCTTGTTTGACTAATTTTTCTTTGTTAAAGGAAGATGATCTTATTTTAAAACAAGAACTTCCTTTCTGCCTTCATTTTGTTTACATACTAATCAATCTTCTGCGACATTACATGTGGGGAGTCAGCACCAATTGGATTCCTCAGGGAGTTAGAGGGCAGTGGATAATAACCAGGGATTGCAGATGTAGTTCAGTCATGCATGCTGTCCTTATTTTTATATTTTCATTCTAAATTCCTATGTCCATATTTATAATGAAAACTGCCTATGTAAACTTGACACAGTGCCGTTATACCCTTCCATCAGTGATAGCACTACAGCGCCTCTATAGGTGGAAGATATCATTGCAGCATGATCCGTTCAGATAGACGTTTTCCATTATAAAAATGGACATGGAAATTTATAGTGGAAAAAGTTGACAAGAAATACATACAGATATTAAATGTTTAATACATATGTAGAATTACTTTCTATTTTGGACCCCTCTTCATAATACACCATTTTTCATGTATGAGTATGGGCCGATAGATGAGTTTTGCCAGGGTTACTACCTTTGTGGCCCAGTGATAGAGTACTGGGAGTTGATTTCCCATATTCCCTGCCAAGTAGTGGCTGGCCTCTGCTCAGTAGAAAATTTAACAATGGCCCAGAAATCCCGGCCTCCCTGGGTCCGTACGGAGTGGGTACGGACCCGGGAAGGCATCGGAAAAAATGGTTTTCAGCACACAATGCGCATCCTCTGCATCTCGGGAGTGAGGACATTCGCATGGGCAAGATTGCGGTTGTTACCCATATCTTGCCCAGCAAATGTCCTGAAACTCTTGTGCTTGATAAAAGCAGGTGCATAGCCTACTTTTATAGATGTAAGAGTTTTAAAACACACAAATATAATAAAATAAAATAAAAAAAACACATTTTATTGTTAAAAAACCCTGCCCACTATGTTTACTTTAAACCTTAATTTAAAAAAATATATTTTTTTTAAATTGGAAATATATTTTCCGAAGACATTTATTAACTTTAATTTCAATTAATTTTAATTATGTGAGGTGTGTTTTTTATTTTTTATTATGGTGTTTAGTGTGTTTGTTTTTTTGTCTCATAGCAATGAGAACTCGTAGATGCGGAGTTCTCATTGCTATTAATGAGAAAGCTGTGGAATACTGCACCTGATTGGGTGAGCAGTCACACGTGACTGCACTTTCTGCGTCCGAACCTGGAGGACGGCAGGGCGCTTCGCAGCGCGGGAAGAGAAGGCCTCCCCACTGGAATCCCATGCTCCTCCGGGACCACCAGGTAAATTCGTAAAAATTCTCCGGTCGGAGGCGTTCGTCCGAAAGAAGCCTCCGGCTGGAATTTCAGGGCCAATATGGGTAGACACTTAGCTGAAAGGAGACTCCTTTCTCAAACAAACTACTACTCCTCGATGGACATATAATGGGGATGACTTTGCGGTCGGGGGCCTGCGTAGAGATCCAAGTATCCCAGGAGCGCATGCGGTTCGCAAGCGCTTCGTAAGCGCTCCTAGGATCACATGGGCTTGCCCAACCAATCAAAGAAGGGAATCCTCATTCATACTTATGGGGATTCCATATATACAGAACTCCCATAATGGGGATTACATAATAAATACCTCTACACATCAAATTAATTAAAAAACCGTACATGTTTAAAATTAATTAAAATGGCATTGAATTAAATATTTAAAACAAATTAAATTTACATGTTTAACGGGGCTAAAAATAAATTTGCTTTATTGCACTGGGTTTTTAATGTATAAATGATTGATAAGACTTTTAATAAACCGAAAAATAAAATGTTAAGAATTCCACAGGCAAATAGCCCAACTCTCTGCCCGCGGAGGCCCTTCTCCTGGGGATACGTGCGATCTGTCAAGAGAATTCTTGACAGATTGCAAGTTCTGGGTTTTAGCACATGCGTGCACATGCCTAAACCCGGAACTTGCACGGCCCCTAGGGGCATGTATGTGCCCGTAGGGACCGCAAATTACGGCCCAACGTGTGTTATTTCCTTCAATCGTGTGCAAGAATATCTTTATGGCAGGCACCAAATAAAAGCACAATTCCATAAGTCAGCACCGATGACCTCAAACAGCCTAAATTGTCTGTACAATACCCTTCTCTTATTTATAAGTGAGAAAAGCAAGCGACTCCCCCACTGGCCTCCCTTTGCACCCTCCACCCCCTCCCACCGCACCCCAACCGTGTCAAATGAGGAGAAAAGGTTCGGCGGTGATGATTGCCAGCTCGACCACACTAACTGTTTAAGTTCCCATACAATGACTGATCACCTCAGTGAAGGCAGCTGCTGCCTCTGGAACCGGTACCCCAGTAGGATCAGTATTGCCTGCAGAGAAAGGGGGAAAGATTTACATTCGATTGTTGAGAATCAAACTGTATCACCATGTGATCCATAGTCTACTGAACAACTTAACAAGTAGCCAAATATAAGAATGAGAATCGAGTTAAGTTTCCCACAGAGTAAAATTAGGCCAGGGATTTCCAACTTCTGGCCTGGATGCCACATACGCAACCCACCTCCCCCAATCTCTGACCAGCAATCCTTGACGCCCAGGAAAATCCTATTTGCACTTCTATTTCCTATTCACTAATTTGTCCTGTTTGAATTTTGTGGGCCTGGAGATTTAGAAGAGCTGTTCTTCGTGCTGTTGCACCATTGGAGGACATATCCTAAATCAGAACACTAAAAACTGTTCACATCAGCAACTTGAAATGTATACGGACTGGATTTAAACTTAATGGGGCGAAATGGAGCCGGTAATTTTCTGGGGCCGGAACATTTATCGGCTGGCCAGGAAGTTATGCCTCCCAGCGCGGAATTCGACCCTTCCATCCCTCAACGGAGGTGACATGCTATCCGAGGCGCTCTCTGTCCATGGAAGGCTGCTCCAGAGCCCAGTGCCCCACTAGCATCGTCAGCACTACATGGATGCTCCGCATAGCGCTGATGTGGCACAATGCCGCCCCGACCTCCCCCTTCGTAATAACACGAGTCCTGTTATTATCAACTGCCAGCGGGTGTGCGCCCAATCTCTTTTATTCCCCTTTCAGATAGGTACAAGATCTGACTTCATGTATTGCCTGCATGACATCTGACAGTGGCTCCCTCTGGTGTCTGGTGACCACAAGCATAAATATATTACAATATCCCCCTTTTAAGATCTTAGTATCAGTCACTTTACAATACAAGACGATCTGGGACTTTCCGCTCACGAGTTGATCGTCTCAGTTCAGCATTTGTTCGAGGTGAACGTTCTAAGTCAGTTGTGACTGGAGCTTGAGTAACAGTTCTGGTGGGAGTGGGAATAACAACATCAGAGACTGAAGGTCCGGGTTCAGGAATGACAACAGAGGTCTCTGGTGAATGAACGATAGTTGGTGGGTCACTGACTGGATCTTCCTCAAATGGTTCCAATTGATCTGTGTGCCGCAGTTTTATCTGGTCAACATGTTTTCTGCATGTTTGGTCATGACAATGAACACTCTGTTACCCTCCAGTACCAGCGATCCATTTTGGACCTTGACCATAGTTCAGTATAAACACTGGATCATTGACAGAGATATCTCGTGACACAGCAGTACGATCATGATACAATTGCTGACTTTGACGTCTGTTTTCAACACGATCATTCAAATCAGGATGAAAAAGTGAAAGCTTGGTCTTGAGATTTCTCTTCATCAGTAGTTCAGCAGGGGAAACACCAGTAACAGTATGAGGTCTCGTCCTATAACTGAGCAATATACATGACAAATGAGTTTGAAGTGAACCCTGAGTTACACGTTTCATACTTTGATAGTTTGAACAGCACGCTCTGCTTGACCATTAGAAGCAGGTTTGATTGGAGCTGACCTCACCTATCTAATATCATTGAGTTTCATGAACTCCTGAAACTCAAAACTTGTGAAACAAGGTTCGTTGTCGCTCACAACAATGTCAGGTAAACCATGAGCAGCAAACATGACACTTAGGCTCTCAATAGTGGCTGTAGATGTACTGGATGACATAATAATACACTCTATCCACTTTGAATATGCATCTTTCCAAGGAATGGACTCGCAAAATCGATGTGGATCCTCGACTATGGTTTAGATGGCCATGACCAAAGACTCAACGGAGATTCTGCTGGTACTTTACTTAGCTGCATGCAAGTATTACACTGATGGACACATGATTCCAGATCAGAGTCAATTCCAGGCCACCATATATGAGACCTAGCAATGGCTTTCATCATATCAACACCGGGATGAGTGCTATATAGCTCACGTACAAATCTTTCTCTACCTTTCTTAGGCATGATGACACGATTACCCCACAGTAAACAATCTGACTGAATGGAAAGGTCATCCTTACGACGGGCGTAAGGTTTGGTCTCTTCACACATCTCCGTAGGTATATCAGACAATCACCACTGAGGATACAATGTTTCACAACCGACAAAATAGGGTCATGGCTGGTCCAGATCCTAACTTGTTGAGCAGTGACAGGAGTTTCATCACTCAAAAGCATCCATTGCCAACATTAGATCTGCAGGTTGAGGCGTTTTCACATCAGGTATGGGCAAAGGCAAACGACTCAGTACATCGGCACAATTCTCAGTACTGGGTCTATGACGAAAAGCCAGACAATGTCAACAGCCACCTCTGAATACGGGATGATGCATTGGTATTAATACCTTTGTTTTCAAAAAACAATTAAATGAGTGGCTTGTGATCCATTTTGAGTTCAAAACAGAGACCAAACAGGTACTGATGCATCTTTGTTACACCAGACACACTGGTCAAAGCTTCTTTGTCTACCATGCTGTAAGCTCTTTCCGTTTTTGATAAACTTCTCGAAACAGATTGTAATTTACCTGACTCATTGGCTTGTTGGAGTATACAACCAACTCCATATGATGAAGAATCACAGGCTAATACAAGATGCTTACACGGATCATAATGAACAAGCAACTTGTTTGAACAGAGCAGACTCTTAGCTTTCTCAAAGGTTCGATCTTGAGACATACCCCAGACCCAGTTGTTATCTTTTCTGAGTAGCAAATGCAGTGGCTCCAATAAAGTGCTCAATCTGGGTAAGAAATTACCAAAGTAGTTGAGTAACCCAAGGAACGAACGCAGCTCTGTCACATTCTGAGGCTTGGGTGCATTTTTGATGGCCTTGGTTTTTGAATCAGTAGGCCCGATTCCATCAGCAGAAATCTTCCTACCAAGGAATTCAACTTCAGGTGCCATGAAGGCACACGTCAAACATTTCAACCCGAGTCCCACTTTGTCCAGACGATGTAGAACTTCCTCAAGATTCTTCAGATGTTCAGCAGTGTCACGACCTGTGACCAGAATGTCATCTTGGAACATGACAGTTCTAGGAACGGACTTTAGTAGACTCTCCATATTCCTCTGGAATACGGCTGCAGCCGAACGAATTCCAAAAAGACACCTGTTGTAGACAAAAAATCAATTGTGTGTGTTGATGCAGGTCAGTTTCTTCAAATTATCGACGAGCTCCTGCGTCAGGTAGGTCGACGTCAGATCTAGCTTAGTGAAAGACTTTCCACCAGCTAGCATGGAGAATAGGTCATCAGCCTTCGGTAACGGGTACTGAACCTGGTTCGAGAATCGATTTAATCGTAACCTTGTAGTCTCTGCAAATCCTGACAGTGCCATCACTCTTCAACACAGGAACAATAGGGCTGGCCCACTCATTGAACTCGACAGGTGATATGACCCCTTCACATTGCAGTCTGTCAAGCTCAATCTCAATCTTCTTCCTCATCATATAAGGGACAGACTGAGCTTTGTGATAGACAGGCCTTGCATCAGAATCCAGGTGAATCTGCACCTTGGTTCCAGTAAAATTACCAATGCCAGGCTCAAATAAAGAAGGAAACTTCTTCAACACTTGAGCACAAGTAGTGTCATCCACCGGGGACAACGCTTTGACATCACTCCAGTTCAGCTTGATGTCCTCGAGCCAATTCCGACCGAACAGCATTGGACCATTACCTGGGACGATCCATAATGGTAGATTTTGGATCACACCATCATACGACACATTGACTACTGCACTGCCAATCACAGGTATGAGTTCCTTCGTATAAGTATGCCATCTGGCCTTGACTGGACTCAGCTTAGGCTTCACAACCTCAGTGTCCCACAGCTTGTCAAATGTCACTTGGCTCATGATTGACTGACTTGCACTGTGTCCAGCTCTATTGATACAGGCACGGTATTCATCTTCACATTAATAGTTATCGGCTGGCTCTTTGACGAGAACGAATACAAACTTTACACTTCCTCCTCAGGTTGTGTATCAAAGTCAGCACTGGACTGGTCATCATCAACAATATGATGAGCAGCAGCAGCACACTTGCTCAGTTGTGGGCACATTTTCTGGAGATGTCCCACTTTCGAAGTATTGTTTAAACCGACACTGATGAGGCCGATGATTGCCCCCACAACATCAACAGGGTGAACTCAGTTTTGTACTAGTTGTCGGGCTCTGAGCAGCTACAGGATTCATGTAAATAGTTGACTTGGCCCTGCCATGAGCAGCTTTGCCAGAAGATGACACAATCTTGTTTGCAGTACCTGACAAGCCTGCCGTGGAGCTCCGACCTTTGGATAATCTGCCTCAAGTTCTCATCAGTCGCCATGCATGCCTGGGCAATCGCGATGGCCTTTTTCAAATCCAGTTTCTTTTTGGCCATTAACTTCCGAAGAATCACATCATAGTTGATGCCCATCACGAAAAAGTCTCTCAACATGTCTTCCAGCGTGTTCCCGAACTTAACACGGCTCAGCAAGACGTCGTAGGTCAGTGGCTGAATCCTGACACGTCCTGGCCCTCAGCAGGGACATGCGTGTAGAAGCGATAGTGTGAGATGATGATCCCTTCCTTCGGCTTTAGATGGTCACACACCAAATCACACAATTCCTCATAAGACTTGGCAGTTGGACGTAAAGGCGAGAGAAGGTTCTTCATGATGCCGTAAACCTTCTGACCACAGACGGTGAGGAGAACTGCCCTGTAACAGACTACATCAGCTTCCCCCTCCATTTTGTTGGCAACAAAATATTGATCTAGGTGGTCAACAAAATCCGTCCAATCCTCGCCATCCACGAATTCGTGCAGAATTCCAATAAGTTCTTAGTTTACCTCGCTGCCAATGTAATAACACAAGAGTCCTGTTACTATCTACTGCGGTCGGGTGTGTACTCAATCGCTTTTATTCTCACTTCGGATAAGTACAAGATTCGACTTCCTGTTTTGTCTGCATGACATCCGACAGTGGCGCCCTCTGGTGTCTGGTGACCCCAAGCATAAATATATTACACCCTTCAATTAAAGAGGAGGGCTGCTTCACGCTCTACAGTCCCTTTGGCAGCCACCAGGAACACCCTCGACCAGGCCAAGAGCCCGGCACGCATAACGGAGTGCTGGGCTGCAGCATGGCGGCCCGGTTGAGGCGAAGAGTTGGTTGACAGAAAAATATGGTGGCACACGACGCAAACGGCCTCCCCGCGACCCGTGAAGCTGGTGGTGACATCAGCCAGCGCCATCCTCGCCCCCCCCACAGGGTGCAAAGGCATAGGCAAGGGGCGGTGAGGGTGATGACATCACCGCTGTGCATGCGCCAACCCGGGGTGAAAATCGGCGGGTGCAGCGCTAACGACACAACAGCTCCCCAAACCTCCAGGGCAATTTCCCCGGTGGTGCTATCGACCCCTTCCCCCGAACGACAACTTTGTTGCACCCCATTCGCGCCGCCGGAGGCATTAATGGGGCTATAAAAAGGGCAATTTCACCTTTAATGTGTAGGCCTGATGCTCTCCGTGGTATGTACTATATGACCCTTGAAGAAAAAGCTGGGACACTCCTGTGTTAAGTGCAAGTTACTTCCAAGTAAATTAGATTGCTTCCTGTTTCTATGAAACAGTGGTTTTCCCAGCCAAAATTCCAAAGGTTGATATTTTGTTCTGGTGTGTTTCACAACTGATGCGGGCGCACAATACTGCCGATTGCCATATTTCCCCGAACAAGAACTTGTGGGGGGTGGTGGGGGGGGGCAATGTGGTGTTGACATTTGCTGAATCTACCTGCATTTCACCTCAATGTGTGAGACCTCCGAGGTTTCGGAAGGCTGTGAGGTGCAGAACAGGAGTTTCGAAAATCAATGGCTCTAGTTTCCGCAAAGACTTTTAGTAACGGCGCGTGATTTTTGTTGTTGTTGCAGAGTATAAGAAGAAATATGGTGAGGAACATGGCTCATGCCAGGCTGGGATAGCAGGCCACTTCACCGAGGTAAGTAATCAGTCTTTCTGCCCTGCTGAGATCTGTGAAGTGAATTACCTTTATCGACTATTATATTAGGCTAGCTGTTACGTCTTCATAGCTCGGGCTTGGGGTTTAAGTGCAGTCCAGATTGATGGCATAAAACTCTTGTTAAATGTGAGGGCCACAAAATGAGTTTGGACACTTAGCCCAGGTTTGATGAGAAGGGCAAGACCACAGCACAAAACTCATGGATTGGTAGTGGCTGGTGTGAAAAATGGCAATGTCATTCTGGTGCAATAACTGGAGCTGCTTTGAGGTTGGGATTAAGGATTGGTGCAGAGCAGGAGAACTTTAAAACCTTGAAATTGCAGAATCTCACTCGATTGAGAGAGACAGATGGAGAATGAGGCACAGAGCTCATCATGCTTCATCCCCACTAACTGGAAAGTCGTGAGCAATGCAATTGCGGTGCCCTAACCTCTGCAACTCAATCTCAACTCTGCTCCAGTCGAGCGAGTGAAACGCTGCACCAGGAACGGAGTCTGGCAATTATACGACTTATATCTGGCCCATTCCTGACATTGGAATTGGAATGTTGAAAAGGTGACTATACCCCTATCTAGTTTCCAGTGCACTCTATTTCATCAACTTACTACACTTGCCCTAAATTTTTAAATGACTCTTACAGTTGGTCATGCAGCACTGTAATAAACACTTTCTGGGGTAATATAGCCTCTGATTTAGTGCACATTGCCTGGCTTGTACTAGAAATTTCCAGATTTGTGGAAAATTGTCAAGATCTTAAAATCTGTAGTACTTGTGCTGAACCAATCTGATGTGAGCCAGGATTTCACCCAGTGTGTCATTAAATGCTGAGTGACTCTCTCATCTGGTGTCGATAATACTGGTATTTGATTGAATTATGATTTGGAAATAAGAATGCTAAATTAACCTGTTTTTAATTACATAAATCTCCTGGCTAGAAACTTGGTTTTCATTAAATTAGCTTAAAATCCTGATTGTTGGGGAGAATTTCAAAATAGTACTGTGCTATATTGACAGCTTGATCAGAATCTTTTCACTAAATTTACAGCCAAATGCATGGAACAAAATCGACAGGAAAAGGACTTGAGCAAAACATGGTTCCTTGGGCTGCTCCCTCCATTTAAAAGACCTCCTCCTCATGGGGTTTTATTTGTGTTAACTATTTGGAGCACTGAAAGTCTTCTGGTGCTTTCAAAGTGCACACATGCTTTGCATAAAATAACAGCTGCAGAGAGTGACACTCTGGAACTTTCCGATAGTCTGAGAGATGTAAGGATTAAGAAGTTCTCAATTCTTGATACCTGTATTCTTACATTAAACCTATGTGTATTGCTGTAAAGTTTTATTTCTGTCAGTGCTGAATTCTTACAGGAGCTCTGTGATTTGTCTTTTGTTTCCTTACAAATGAGCTTTTCACCACATTCTCACTTACCATCTGGGACGTAATGGCCACACGACCACATACTTGCACACAAAACATCTGTATGGCAGAACCATCCCTTGTGCAGCAGCTCTTCAAGCCCCGGCAACTCCAACCTATACCTCAACTTACATTTTCTATGGATTCCTGATTAATAAAGGAGCTATTTTTTTTAAAGCCTCATCCAGTAAGACACTGGCCAATCAGACCTGCTTTTGTAATGTATTCAAATCAGATGTTCTGATGAATGATTATTATATAAACGAAGGGGCAAAGGGAACGTCTAGGGGAATCCTTTTTGTCCAAGGTATCTTCTCAATTTAAAGAAGACAATAGTAGCAGAACTCTGACTTTTTAGTGAAAAGGTCAGTTTAATTCCTGGCATGTTGTTATGTATATAATGACTCAAAAGTTGCTGTAAACTCACTTAGGTGTAAACCTGGTCCATTTTATTCGTGCCCAAAGTGACTACAAGACACGGTACCAGCACTTATATACCAGGGCCCGCGCACACGCGCGTACAGCCTGATGACCTCCGACAATGTCTAGTGACCCCAAGCATCAATACATGTCAACATCCCCCTTCAAGATCTTAGTATCAGTCTCTTTACAAATTAAGATGGTCCGGGGCTTTCCGCTCACGAGTTGATCGTCTCAGTTCAACTCCAGTTCTGGGCGAGCGTTCTGAATCAGTTATGACTGGAGGCTGAGTAGCTGATCTGATGGGAATGGTAATGACCATGTCAGAGATTGAAAGTCCAGGTTCGGTAATGACAACAAAGTCCTCTGATGAATGACCATTGGTTGGTTGGTCACTGACGGCATCTTCTTCAAGCGGTTCCAGTTCATCCGTGTGCTGCAGTTTCACTTGATCAACATGCTTCCTGCATGTTTGCCCATTCTTGAGCACGCCAATAAACACTCTGTTACCCTCCTTGGCTGTGACAGTACCGGCGATCCACTTTGGACCTTGACCATAGTTCAATACATAAACAGGATCATTGACAGAAATATCACGTGACACAGCAGCACGATCATGATACAATTGTTGACTTTGACGACTGTTTTCAACACCATCATTCAAATCGGGATGAAGAGAGAGCTTGGTCTTGAGACTTCTTTTCTTCAGTAGTTCAGCAGGGGAGACCCCGGTAAGCGTGTGAGGTCTTGTCCTGTTACTAAGCAATATGTGTGACAAACGAGTCTGCAGTGAATCCTGAGTTACACGTTTCATGCTCTGCTTGATCGTTTGAACAGCACGCTCTGCTTGACCAATAGGTTTGAATGGGGCTGACCTTACATGTTTAATACCATTGAGTTTCATGAACTCTTGAAACTCCAGACTTGTGAAGCAAGATCCGTTGTCGCTCACAGCAATGTCAGGCAAACTGTGAGTAGCAAACATGACCCAAAGGCTCTCAATGGTAGCTGTGGACGTACTGGATGACATAATAATACACTCTATCCACTTTGAATATGCATCCACAACAAAAAACATCTTCTCAGGAAAGGGCCCGCAAAATTGATGTGTATCCTTAGCCATGGTTTAGATGGCCACGACCAAATACTCAGTGGCGATTCCACTGGTACTTTACTTAGCTGCATGCAAGCATTGCACTGATGCACACACGATTCCAGATCAGAGTCAATTCCAGGCCACCAAACACGAGCCCTGGCAATGGCTGTCATCATGACAATGCCAGGATGAGTGCTATGTAGTTCACGTACAAATTTTTCTCTGCCTTTCTTGGGCATAACAACATGATTGCCCCACAGTAAACAATCTGACTGAATGGACAGTTCATCTTTGCGACAGTTGTAAGGTTTGGTCTCATCACACATCTCCATGGGTATTGCAGACCAATCACCACTGAGGACACAATGTTTCACAACTGATAAAATAGGGTCATGGCTAGAACGGATCCTAACTTGTTGAGAAGTGACAGGGGTACCTTCACTCTCAAAAGCTTCCTTTACTAACAGTAAATCTGCAGGTTGAGGCATCTTCATATCTGGTGTGGGTAAAGGCAGACGACTCAGTGCATCGGCACAATTCTCAGTACCTGGTCTGTGAAGAATAACATAATCATTGGCAGACAGAGTCAACGCCCACCTCTGAATGCGGGACGATGCATTGGTATTGACACCTTTGATTTCCGAAAACAATGAAATGAGTGGCTTATGATTCGTTTCAAATTCAAAGCAAAGACCAAACAGGTACTGATCATTTTTAAAATCCCATACACACAGGCCAAAGCTTCTTTTTCTACCATGCTGTAGGCTCTTTCCGCTTTTGACAAACTTCACGAAGCATACGCAACAGGTTGTAGTTTACCCGACTCATTTGCTTGTTGGAGTACACAGCCAACCCCATATGATGAAGCATCACAGGCCAATACAAGACGCTTACACGGATCATAGTGAACCAGCAAGTTGTTTGAACATAGCAGATTCTCGGCTTTCTCAAAGGCTCTATCTTGAGACAAACCCCAGATCCAGTTGTCACCTTTTTTTTGTAACCCATGCAGTGGCTCGAGTAAAGTGCTCAATCTGGGTAAGAAATTACCAAAGTAGTTGAGTAGCCCAAGGAACGAATACAGCTCTGTCCATTCTGAGGCCTGGGTGCATTTTTGATGGCATCAGGCCTACGGATTCGAAAACCAAGGTCATCAGCAGCAATCTTCCTCCCCAGGAATTCAACTTCAGATGCCATGAAGACACACTTTGAACGTTTCAGCCTGAGTCCCACTTTGTCCAGTTGATGTAGAACTTCCTCAAGTTGTTCAGATTTTCAGCCGTGTCGCGACCTGTGACCAGAATGTTATCAGTTCTAGGGACGGACTTCAGTAGACTTTCCATATTCCTCTGAAATATGGCTGCAGCCGAACGAATTCCAAAAGGACACCTGTTGTAGATGAAGAGTCCTTTATGGGCGTTGATGCAGGTAAGTTTCTTTGAAGTGTCGACAAGCTCCTGTGTCATATAGGCTGATGTCAGATCCAGTTTCGTGAACGACTTTCCATCAGCTAACATGGCGAACAGGTCATCAGCTGTCGGTAACGGATACCGATTCTGTTTTGAAAATTGGTTAATCATAACCTTGTAGTCTCCACAAATCCTGACAATGCCATCACTCTTCAACACAGGAAAAATAGGACTGGCCCACTCGTTAAATTCGACCGGTGATATGACCCCTTCATGTTGGAGTCTGTCAAGCTCCATTTCAACCTTCTCCCTCATTAGGATTCTACATTAGGATGGAGAATGAAACAGTTAATTCAGAGACCATGGTTCAGAACTTAAAGAAGGGTAACTTTGAAGGTATGAGGCGTGAATTGGCTAGGATAGATTGGCGAATGATACTTAAGGGGTTGACAGTGGATGGGCAATGGCAGACATTTAGAGACCGCATGGATGAACTACAACAATTGTACATCCCTGTCTGGCGAAAAAATAAAAAAGGGAAGGTGGCTCAACCGTGGCTATCAAGGGAAATCAGGGATAGTATTAAAGCCAAGGAAGTGGCATACAAATTGGCCAGAAATAGCAGTGAACCTGGGGACTGGGAGAAATGTAGAACTCAGCAGAGGAGGACAAAGGGTTTGATTAGGGCAGGGAAAATAGAGTACGAGAGGAAGCTTGCAGGGGAACATTAAAACGGACTGCAAAAACTTCTATAGATATGTAAAGAGAAAAAGGTTAGTAAAGACAAATGTAGGTCCCCTGCAGTCAGAATCAGGGGAAGTCATAACTGGGAACAAAGAAATGGCAGACCAATTGAACAAGTACTTTGGTTTGGTATTCACTAAGGAGGACACAAACAACCTTCCGGATATAAAAGGGGTCAGAGGGTCTAGTAAGAAGGATGAACTGAGGGAAATCCTTATTAGTTGGGAAATTGTGTTGGGGAAATTGATGGGATTGAAGGCTGATAAATCCCCAGGGCCTGATGGTCTGTATCCCAGAGTACTGAAGGAGGTGGCCTTGGAAATAGTGGATGCATTGACAGTCATTTTCCAACATTCCATAGACTCTGGATCAGTTCCTATGGAGTGGAGGGTAGCCAATGTAACCCCATTTTTTAAAAAAGGAGGGAGAGAGAAAACAGGTAATTATAGACTGGTCAGCCTGATGTCGGTAGTGAGGTAAATGATGGAATCAATTATTAAGGATTTCATAGCAGCGCATTTGGAAAGAGGTGACATGATAGGTCCAAGTCAGCATGGATTTGTGAAAGGGAAATCATGCTTGACAAATCTTCTGGAATTTTTTGAGGATATTTCCAGTAGAGCGGCCAAGGGGAAACCAGTTGATGTGGTGTATTTGGACTTTCAGAAGGCTTTCGACAAGGTCCCACACAAGAGATTAATGTACAAAGTTAAAGCACATGGGATTGAGGGTAGTGTGCTGACGTGGATTGAGAACTGGTTGACAGACAGGAAGCAAAGAGTAGGAGTAAATGGGTACTTTTCAGAATGACAGGCAGTGACTAGTGGGGTACCGCAAGGTTCTGTGCTGGGGCCCCAGCTGTTTACATTGTATATTAATGATTTAGACGAGGGGATTCAATGTAGTATCTCCAAATTTGCAGATGACACGAAGTTGGGTGGCAGTGTGAGCTGCGAGGAGGATGCTATGAGGCTGCAGAGTGACTTGGATAGGTTAGGTGAGTGGGCAAATGCATGGCAGATGAAGTATAATGTGGATAAATGTGAGGTTATCCACTTTAGTGGTAAAAACAGAGAGACAGACTATTATCTGAATGGTGACAGATTAGGAAAAGGGGAGGTTCAACGAGACCTGGGTGTCATGGTACATCAGTCATTGAAGGTTGGCATGCAGGTACAGCAGGCGGTTAAGAAATCAAATGGCATGTTGGCCTTCATAGCGAGGGGATTTGAGTACAAGGGCAGAGAGGTGTTACTACAGTTGTACAGGGCCTTGGTGAGGCCACATTTGGAGTATTGTGTACAGTTTTGGTCTTCTAACTTGAGGAAGGACATTCTTCCTATTGAGGGAGTGCAGCGAAGATTCACCAGACAGATTCCCAGGATGGCGGGACTGACATATCAAGAAAGACTGGATAAACTGGGCTTGTATTCACTGGAGTTCAGAAGAATGAGAGGGGATCTCATCGAAACGTTTAAAATTCTGACGGGTTTAGACAGGGTAGATGCAGGAAGAATGTTCCCAATGTTGGGGAAGTCCAGAACCAGGGGTCACAGTCTAAGGATAAGGGGTAAGCCATTTAGGACCGAGATGAGGAGAAACTTTTTCACCCAGAGAGTGGTGAACCTGTGGAATTCTCCACCACAGAAAGTTGTTGAGGCCAATTCACTAAATATATTCAAAAAGGAGTTAGATGTAGTCCTTACTACTAGGGGGATCAAGGGGTTTGGCGAGAAAGCATAAATGGGGTACTGAAGTTGCATGTTTAATGTATATTGTAAATAGCTGGGGTCCCAGCACTGAGCCCTGCGGCACCCCACTAGTCACTGCCTGACATTCTGAAAAGGACCCATTTATCCCGACTCTCTGCTTCCTGTCTGCCAACCAGTTTTCTATCCACATCAATACATTACCCCCAATACCATGTGCTTTAATTTTGCACACGAATCTCTTGTGTGGGACTTTGTCAAAAGCCTTTTGAAAGTCCAAATACAGCACATCCACTGGTTCTCCCTTATCCACTCTACTAGTTACATCCTCAAAAAATTCCAGAAGACTTGTCAAGCATGATTTCCCTTTTCATAAATCCATGCTAACTTGGACCGATCCTGTCACTGCTTTCCAAATGCGCTGCTATTTCATCCTTAATAATTGATTCCAACATTTTCCCCACTACTGATGTCAGGATAACCAGTCGATAATTCCCTGTTTTCTCTCCCTCCTTTTTTAAAAAGTGGTGTTACATTAGCTACTCTCCAGTCCATAGGAACTGATCCAGAGTGGAGAGACTGTTGGAAAATGACTGTCAATGCATCCACTATTTCTAAGGCCACTTCCTTAAGTACTCTGGGATGCAGACTATCAGGCTCGGGGGATTTATCGGCCTTCTATCCCATCAGTTTCCCTAACACAATTTCCCGCCTAATAAGGATTTCCTTCAGTTCCTCCTTCTCACTAGACCCTCGGTTTCCAAGTATTTCCAGAAGGTTATTTGTGTCTTCCTTCGTGAAGACCGAACCAAAGTATTTGTTCAACTGTGATATGTCCTTACTATACAGTATAAATGCACACGAGGCCCATACTTGAGAGAAGGTCACTCTGTGACCAGTTACCTTTATTACCAAGACCTCAAGTGATGAAGGTGGGTGGAGCTTCCCCTTTTATACCTGAAAGTCCAGGTTAGGAGTGTCTCTCACAAGTTCACCCTCTTGTGGTCAATGTTCTCTAGGTGTACAACTTAGGTCAGCTTATACATGGGTTACAATGACAGTTGAATACATGACATCACCTCCCCCCCCAAAGTCTTATTGGGATCACAAGTTAAGTTCCTCTGGTTGTTACGCTCCCTTGCAGAGTGCCTGAGTTGGGGCTCCGGTTGTTGGTCGCTGGCCTGAGTGTCTGCTTTTGCGGTGCCTCAGGCCTGTCCGGACTGCCCACAGTGACTGGGCTCTCCTCCACTTGGTTCCGGTGTTCGGTCACCTGTGGTGGAGTGGACTCTACATCGTGTTCTTCCTCTGCTTCTTCTATGGGGTTGCTGAACCTCCTTTTAGTTTGATCCATGAGTTTGCGGCAGATTTGTCCATTGGTAAGTTTAACTACCAATACCCTATTCCCGTCTTTGGCAATCACAGTGCCTGAAAGCCATTTGGGCCCTGCAGCGTAACTAAGGACAAAAACAGGGTAATTGACATCAATAAATCGCACCCTCGCATTCCTGTCATGGTAGTCACATTGTGACTGACGCCCGCTCTCAATAATTTCTTTCATAGTAGGGTGTATAAGGGATAACCTGGTTTTGAGCGTCCTTTTCATTAGCAGCTCTGCGGGTGGAACCCCTGTGAGTGAGTGTGGTCGGGATCTATTGGCCAACAGGAGGCGTGATAAGCGGCTTTGTAGGGAACCCCCTTGGATTCTGAGCATCCCCTGTTTGATTATCTGCACTGCTCGTTCTGCCTGGCCGTTTGAGGCCGGCTTGAACGGTGCCGTTCTGACATGGTTGATTCGATTGCCTGCCATGAAGTCCTGGAATTCAGTGCTTGTGAAGCACGGGCCATTGTCGCTGACCAAGACATCCGGTAGACCATGGGCGGTGAACATTGCCCGTAGACTTTCTACTGTGGCAGAGGATGTGCTTGAATTTAAAATGGCACACTCAATCCATTTGGAGTAGGCGTCTACTACAACCAAAAACATTTTTCCCATGAAAGGACCTGCGTAGTCCACATGGATGCGTGACCATGGCTTTGCGGGCCAGGACCAGGGGCTAAGGGGGGCTTCCCTGGGTGCGTTGCCCAGCTGAGCACACGTGTTGCACCTGCGAACACAAAGTTCCAGGTCTGCATCTATCGCTGGCCCCCAAACGTGTGACCTGGCAATTGCCTTCATCATGACAATGTCCAGGTGCTCATTGTGAAGTTCTCTGATAAACACCTCTCTGCCCATCTGGGGCATGACTATTCGGTTTCCCCACAGTAGGCAATCGACCTGAATCGAGAGTTCATCCTTGCGCTTATGAAATGGTTTAAATTCCTCAGGGCATGCCCCATACGTCCCCATTCAGGACACATTTCTGAACTAAAGACAGTAGCGGGTCTTTATTTGTCCAGACTTTAATCTGATGGGCTGTTTCAGGTGAGCCTTTGCTTTCGAAAGCTTCAACAGCCATGGCCATCTCAGCATCATGCTCAGTTGCCCCCTCAGTGGTGGCCAGTGGGAGCCTGCTGAGTGCATCAGCGCAGTTTTCAGTGCCCGGTCTATGTCGAATTGTGTAGTCATTGGCGGCTAACGTGAGTGCCCACCTCTGTATGCGGGCCGATGCATTCGCATTTATGGCCTTATTGTCGACCAAAAGCGACGTTAGGGGTTTGTGATCTGTCTCCAGCTCAAATTTCCTGCCAAACAGGTACTGGTGCATTTTTTTTACTGCATATACACATGCTAGCACTTCCTTTTCTACCATCCCGTAGCCCCTTTCTGCCTGGGACAGACTTCTGGAGGCATAAGCTACCGGCTGTAACTGACCATTGGCATTCACATACTGAAACACACACCCGACCCCATAGGACGACGTATCGCACGTTAAAACAAGTTTCTTACACGGGTCATATAACGTTAACAGTTTGTTGGAGCATAACAAATTGCGTGCTCTATCAAAAGCCCTTTCCTGGCTATCCCCCCAGACCCAATTGCGACTTTTGCGTAGGAGCACGTGTAGCGGCTCGAACAGCGTGCTCAATTTGGAAAGAAAGTTACCAAAACAGTTCAGGAGCCCCAGGAACGAACGCAGCTCCGTCGTGTTACAGGGTCTGGGTACTCTCTGGATCGCTTTCGTTTTGGACGTAGTGGGTCTGATCCTGTCTGCTGCTACCCTCCTCCCCAGGAATTCTACCTCTGGAGCTAAGAAAACGCACTTCAACTTTTTCAGTCACAGCCCTACCTGGTCCAGTCTGCGTAGCACCTCCTCCAGGTTGCGGAGGTGTTCTTCAGTATCGTGACCCATGATGAGGATGTCGTCTTGAAAAACCACCGTCCTTGGAATCGACTTGAGGAGGCGTTTCCATATTTCGCTGAAAGATCACGGCGGCCGAACGAATCCCGAACGAACATCTGTTATACTCAAACAACCCCTTGTGTGTCGTGATGGTGGTCAGCTTCTTCAACTCACTCACCAGTTTCTGGGTCATGTAAGCTGAGGTCAGGTCCAATTTTGAAAAAAGTTTGCCACCGGATAGCATCGCAAAGAGGTCCTCTGCTCTCGGTAGCGGGTACTGGTCGTGGAGTGATACACAATTGATGGTGGCCTTGTAATCGCCACATATCCAGACCGACCCATCCGCCTTGAGCACCAGCACGATCGGGCTCGCCCAGTCACTAAATTCGACTGGCGAGATGATGCCTTCCCTCAGTAGGCGGTCCAATTCGCATTCTATCTTTTCCTGCATCACGTATGGCACCGCTCTGACCTTGTGGTGTACTGGCCTGGCATCCAGGTTTATGTGAATCACTACCTTGGCCCCCATGAAAGTGCCGATGCCGGGTTGAAATAATGAGTCAAATTTTTCCAGGACCTGTGAGCATGATACTCGCTCCACAGAAGAAATTGCATTGACATCGCCCCATTTCCAGTTCATGACAGCAAGCCAACTCCTCCCCAGTAGTGTGGGACCATCCCTCGGGACAATCCAGAGTGGCAACCTGTTCTCCGATTCTTTGTGGGTCACGACTACCGTGGCGCTGCCTAGCACCGGAATGATCTCCTTTGTATATGTCCGTAGCTGTGCGTCAATCGGCAATAATTTTGGCCTCCTGGCCTTGGACACCCACAACCTTTCGAACTGTTTGATACTCATCAGGGACTGGCTGGCCTCTGTGTCTAGCTCCATTAATACTGGGATGCCATTGAGGAGCACTTTCATCATTATCGGTGGTGTTCTGGTATATGAACTGTATATGTGCTCCACATGAACTCACTGAACTTCAGCTTTCAGCGATTTCCCCCAGTATTCATTTGGCCTCGTAGGGCTTACATCGGGCCCGTCCTCCTCGAAAATCAACCTGGCTGCAGGCTTCCTGCACATACGTGCCAAGTGACTGCTGATGTTGCAGTTTCTGCAGGTATATTGCTGACACCTGCAAGCTCTGGCTGGGTGTTTGCCTCGACACCTCCAACATGAGCTGGAGGCCCCATTGTTGGAAACAAAAGGTCCATTACCAGTCGATCGTCTCTGACTGTCTCTGTATCTGTCCTTAAGCGCACCATTAACAGGTGTTGATGGCCCCATTACTGGCCGCATTGTCCATTGCGATGGCATGAATCGCCGTTCAGCTGGCCATTGTCTTTGTTGAATTCCCCCTTTGGGTTTGACTACATGCTGGGGCATGTCCGGTTGCCCTTGTCTGCCTAGAGAACTGTGTGCCGTGTTAACAATGTTGACTCTCTGGTCGTTTGCCGCATTTGAGCCAAGATTTTTGTCATACATCATTCTGGTCTCTTCCTCCCCTGAGATAAATGTCTGGGCTATCAGAGCCGCCGCTTCCAAGGTCAAGTCTTCGGTCTCAATCAGTTTCCTAGAAACCCCAGTGTGCCCGATGCCCTCAATAAAAAATCTTGCAGCATCTCCGCTCTGCATGCATCTGGGAACTTACATAGGCTCGTCAGTCGCTGGAGATCTGCCACGAAGTCAGGAACAATTTGCCCTTCTCGCCGCCGGTGCGTGTAAAACCGGTGTCTCACCATGTGCTTGCTGCTCGCTGGTTTAAGGTGTTCCCCGATCAACTTACTGAGCTCTTCGAACGTCTTGTCCGCCGGCTTCTCTGGCGCTAGAAGGTCCTTCATCAGGGAGTACATTCTGGATCCACAAACCGTCAAGAGATGAGCTCTGTGTTTGTCGGCCGAATCCTGTCCCAACCATTCCTTAGTGACAAAACTTTGCTGTAGTCTCTCAATAAAGTCATCCCAATCATCACCAACACAGTACCTCTCTTCTGTGCTGCTAGTGGCCATGCTCGCGTGGTTTAAATCCCAGTTTCTCGTCACCAATGATATGTCCTTCCTATACAGTATAAATGCAGACGAGGCCCATACTTGAGAGAAGGTCACTCTGTGACCAGTTACCTTTATTACCAAGACCTCAAGTGATGAAGGTGGGTGGAGCTTCCCCTTTTATACCTGAAAGTCCAGGTTAGGAGTGTCTCCCACAAGTTCACCCCCTTGTGGTCAATGTTCTCAAGTTGTACAACTTAGTTCAGCTTATATATGGGTTGCAATGATGGTTGAATACATGACAAACTGGCCTGCCATTTCTTTGTTCCCCATTATAAATTCACCTGAATCTGACTGCAAGGGACCTACGTTTGTCTTCATTAATCTTTTTCTCTTCACATATCTATAGAAGCTTTTGCAGTCAGTTTTAATGTTCCCAGCAAGCTTCCTCTGATCCTCTATTTTCCCCCTCCTAATTAAACCCTTTGTCCTCCTCTGCTGAATTCTAAATTTCTCCCTGTCCTCAGGTTTGCTGCTTTTTCTCGCCAATTTATATGCCTTTTCCTTGGATTTAACACTAGCCTTAATTTCCCTTGTTAGCCACGGTTGAGTCACCTTCACCATTTTATTTTTACTCAGCAGAGAGTCTGGATAAATGGGTCCTTTTCGGGTTGGAAATCGGTGGTTAGTGGTGTGCCACAAGGATCGGTGCTGGGACCACAACTGTTTACAATATACATAGATGACCTGGAAGAGGGGATAGAGTGTAGTGTAACAAAATTTGCAGATGACACTAAGATTAGTGGGAAAGCGGGTTGTGTAGAGGATACAGAGAGGCTGCAAAGAGATTTAGATAGGTTAAGCGAATGGGCTAAGGTTTGGCAGATGGAATACAATGTCGGAGAGTGTGAGGTCATCCACCTTGTGGAAAAAAAACAGTAAAAGGGAATATTATTTGAATGGGGAGAAATTACAACATGCTGCGGTGCAGAGGGACCTGGGGGTCCTTGTGCATGAATCCCAAAAAGTTAGTTTGCAGGTGCAGCAGGTAATCAGGAAGGCGAATGGAATGTTGGCCTTCATTGCGAGAGGGATGGAGTACAAAAGCAGGGAGGTCCTGCTGCAACTGTATAGGGTATTGGTAAGGCCGCACCTGGAGTACTGCATGCAGTTTTGGTCACCTTACTTAAGGAAGGATATACTGGCTTTGGAGGGGTACAGAGACGATTCACTAGGCTGATTCCGGCGATGAGCGGGTTACCTTATGATGATAGATTGAGTAGACTGGGTCTTTACTCGTTGGAGTTCAGAAGGATGAGGGGTGATCTTATAGAAACATTTAAAATAATGAAAGGGATAGACAAGATAGAGGCGGAGAGGTTGTTTCCACTGGTTGGGGAGACTAGAACTAGGGGGCACAGCCTCAAAATACGGGGGAGCCAATTTAAAACCGAGTTGAAAAGGAATTTCTTCTCCCAGAGGGTTGTGAATCTGTGGAATTCTCTGCCCAAGGAAACAGTTGAGGCTAGCTCATTGAATGTATTCAAGTCACAGAGAGATAGATTTTTAACCAATAAGGGAATTAAGAGTTACGGGGAGCGGGCGGGTAAGTGGAGCTGAGTCCAGATCAGCCATGATCTTATTGAATGGCGGAGCAAGCTCGAGGGGCTAGATGGCCTACTCCTGTTCCTAATTCTTATGTTCTTATGTACTCCAGACAGGAATGTACAATTGTTGAAGTTCATCCATGTGATCTTTAAATGTTTGCCATTGCCTATCCACCATCAACCCTTTAAGTATCAATTTCCAATCCATTCTAGCCAATTCATGTCTCATACCATCGAAGTTACCTTTCCTTAAGTTCAGGACCCTAGTCTCTGAATTAACTGTTGTCACTCTCCATCTTAATAAAGAATTCTACCATATTATGGTTACTCTTTCCCAAGGGGCCTCACACAACAAGATTGCTAATTAGTCCTTTCTCATTACACATCACCCAGTCTAGGATGGCCAGCCCTCTAGTTGGTTCCTCGACATATTGGTCAAGAAAACCATCCCTAATACACTTCAGGAAATCCATTTGGTTAGCCTAATCTACATGTCGATTAAAGTCGCCCATGATAACTGCTGTACCTCTATTGTACGCATCCCTAATTTCTTGTTTGATGCTGTCTCCAACCTCACTACTACTGTTTGGTGGTCTGTAAACAACTCCCACTAGCGTTTTCTGCCCTTTGGTATTCTGCAGCTCTACCCATACAGATTCCACATCAACCAAGCTATTGTCCTTCCTTACTATTGCGTTAATTTCCTCTTTAACCAGCAACGATACCCCACCTCCTTTCCCTTTCTGTCTATCTTTCCTGAATGTTGAATGTTGAATACCCCTGGATGTTGAGTTCCCAGCCTTGGTCACCCTGGAGCCATGTCTCCGTGATGCCAATTGTATCATATTCATTAATTGCTGCCTTTGCAGTTAATTCATCCACCTTATTATGAATACTCCTCGCAATGAGGCACAGAACCTTCAGGCTTGTCTTTTTCACATACTTTGCCCCTTTAGAATTTTGCTGTAATGTGGCCCTTTTTGATTTTTGTTTTGGGTTTCTCTGTCCTCCACTTTTACTTTTCTTCTTTCTATCTTTTGATTCTGTCCCCATTCTACTTCCCTCTGTCTCCCTGCATAGGTTTCCATCCCCCTGCCATTTAAGTTTAACCCCTCCCCAAGAATACTAGCAAACACTCCGCCGAGGAAATTTGTTCCGGTCCTGCCCAGGTGCAGACCATCCAGTTTGTACTGGTCCCACCTCCCCCCAGAACTGGTTCCAGTTCCCCAGGAATTTGAATCCTTCCCTTCTGCACCGCTCCTCAAGTCTGTTATCTGATCATTATCACATTGTTGTTTATGAGAGCTTGCTGTGTGCAAATTAGCTGCTGTTTTTCCTTTATTACAACACGAGTGCGATGTATCCAAGTTTGCAGACAATACAAAGCTAGGTGGGAGCGTAAGCTGTGGAGAGGACAAGGTCTGCAAAAAGATATAGATAGACTAAGTGAGTGGGCAAGAAGGTGGCAGATGGAGTATAATGTGGGGAAATGTGAGTTGATTCACATTGGTAGGTATAAGGAAAAGCAGAATATTTTTAAAATGGTGAGCAACTAATAAATGTTTTTGTTCAGAGGGATTTGGGTATACACGAAACACAGAAAGTTAACAAGTATTGCAATTCTCAATGCAAATGGCATTTTGGCCTTTATTGCAAGGGGGTTGGAGTACAAGTCTTGCTGCAATGGTACAGGGTTTAGTGAGACCACACCTGGAGTATTGTGTACAGTTTTGGGCTCCAAACCCAAGAAAGAATATACTTGCCTTAGAGGCGGTACAACAAAGATTGATTCCTGGGGTGAGAGGATTGTCCTGTGATGAAAAGATTGAGTAGAATGGGCCTATACTCTCTGCAGTTTAGAAGAAAAAGAGGTGATCCATTGAAACAAAAGTTTCTGAGAGGGGTTGATAGATGCTGTGAGGCTGTTACCCCTGGCTGGAGAGTCTTGAACTTGGAGGCATAGACTCAGGATAAGGAATCGGCTGTTTAGGACTGAGATGAGGAGCAATTTCTTTATTCGGGGGGTTGTGAATCTTTGGCATTCTCTACCCCAGAGGGCTCTGGATACACAGTCGTTGGGTATAGTCAAGGCAGAGAGCAATAGATTTTTGGACTCGAGGAGAATCAAGCGATTTTGGGGATCAGGCAGGAAAATGGAGTTGAGGTTGAAGATCATGATCTTATTGAATGGTGGAGCAGGTGCCAAGGGCCGTAGGCCTACTCCTGTTCCTTATGTTCTTATGGGCTCAAAATTGCCCAGGAGTTGTTCCATTTTTTTTTGGAGCAACTTGATTTTTTGAAGTATCTTAAAAATCCCCATTTTGCACATTCAATTTGCACCAGTGTAAGTGAGTTAGTTAGGATTTTTTTAGTCTTTTTTTCCAAAAGGGGGCATTACCAACCACCTACGCCCATTTTGGCCATTTAGGCCACTTTGGACAGCTAATAGTTGCTCCACGCTAACTTAGGCCAGTTCGCTGGGGTGGGCCCCGCCCGATGAGTTGGCGGTGGCGGTAGCCCGGCATCGGCTGCGTGCGGAGCTTCTTCGTCATCGTCTTCTCTCTCCCCCCCCCCAATCTTCTCTTTCCCCCCCCCCCCACAATCTTCTTCTCTTTCCCCCCCCCCCCCTTCTCCCTGGTGCAGCAGCAGGTGAGTAGAAATAATTTTTCATTTATTGAGTGATTTTTAATTTTTTTTAAATGTTTTATTTTTTAATTTATTTGGATTGATTTATTGGTTTATTTATTGATTTATTTATCATTTATTATTGATGATGGCTCTTTATTTGTAAAAGTGAAGTGTTTAATATTTGTAAACCCCCCTCCCCCCGCCCCTCCATCTTTTGTTACATACGCCTGATTTCCAAGTGTAGACAAGGTTTTTTTGAACATACAAAAAATCTTCACTTACTCCATTCTAAGTTAGTTTGGAGTAAGTTTTTGCTGCCTAAACTTGCAAAACAGGCATAAATGGTCGGACACGCCCCCTTTTGGAAAAAAAAATCTGTTCTAAAATGAAACTGTTCTAACTCACTAGAACTGGAGCAAACTAAAGGCCGAGAATTGCAATTTCTAAGATACTCCATTCTAAGCTAGTTGCTCCAAAAAAATAGGAGCAACTCAGGCTGAAACTTGACCCCTATGTAACTACACTTCAGAAGTACTTCATTGGCTGTAAAGCGCTTTGGCATAGGTGCTTTATCAATGTAAGACTTTTCTTTTTTCTCAACCTCACTGTAGCTTTTGACAGTCAATCACACCATCCTTTTCCACGGCCTCTCTTCCGTTATCGTGCTCAGTGGGATAGCCATCACTTGGTTTCGCTCTTACCTATCCGATTGTAGTTAGAGCATTTCCAGAAATGGCTTCCCTTCCTTCTCCTGCACCGTTGCTTCTGGAGTCCTTCAAGGAATGATCTATGGGCCCCTCTTCCTCGTCTACATGCAGCCCCTTGTCATCCGCAGAGATAGGGTCAGATTCCATATGTAGACTGATGATACTCAGCTGTACCTCTCCACCATTCCACTTCCTCATTGTTGTCAGACTGTTTGTCTGACACCCAATCTTGCATGAGCCACAGTTGCCTCCAGCTAAACATTGGGTCCTTGCCACAAGCCCCATACCCTTGCCACGGATTCCAGTTCCATTTCCGGCCACTGTCTCGGGTTGAAACAAACTGTTTCACCCTGGGCAGAGCTTCCAACCCTGTATTCTCTCCATCACAAAGACTGCCTACTTCCACCTTTGTAATATCACCTGCCTCTGCTCCCACCCCAGCTGATCCGCCACTGAAATCCTCGCCCTTGTCTTTGTCACCTCCAGCCTCAACAATTGCTGTGGTTTTCCGGCCAGCCTCACATCCTCCTCGTCTGTAAACTTCAGCTCATCCAAAACTCTGATGCCTGTAAACTAACCCACACCAAGTTCTGCTCATCCATTCTGCTCGCTGACCTACATTGACTTCCGGTGCCCCATCTTCTCAAATTTACAATTCTCATTCTGATGTTCAAATTCTTTGATTGTGCTGTCCCTCCCTCTCTTTGTATCCCCTCCATCAGCCCTGCAACCCCCTCTCCATTCGTCTGATGCTGGCCTCTTGTCTATCCCCTTTCCTTTAGCCCCACTATTGGCGGCCATGCCTTTAGCCACCTAGGCCCCACACTCTGGAATTCCCTTTCTAAAGCTCTCTGCTTCTCCACCTCCCTCTCTTCCTTTACGACACTCTTTAAAACCCACCAAGTTTTTGCTCCCCCTACTAATATCTCCTTCACTAAAGGCATCATAAAAATTTGACTGGTTTAAAAAAAGAATTGTTGGGGCATCAATCTGTTCGAGCATGAGTGTCAGTTCAGAACCAGCTGCTATCAGAAAATACTGCACACCCTGAACAATGAAACATCTGCTTCCTGTTTAAGTTTACATTGGAAGCTGCTCTTTGCTACGGCACTGTTCACCTGTAGCAGAAGTAACAATAAACCGGACCAATCTAACTGAGAAACCTCACACACCACGCGTGCTAGCATGCTCTAACACTTGTTAATGATTTGGAGCATGGCGTAAGGATTTATACAACTTTACAGAAAAGTCTGGTTGACAGGAAATCTGTTTACTGTATGATAGCAACAAAGGGCAAGGTACAATCATGGCTTGGTGATTTTCTTTCAAACTGCTGTTTTAAATTTATCTCTCGTTTTCCTCTCACTTTCCATTTATTTTTACTGTTGTTTTACGAGTTAGCTACATTCTTCCCACAACGCCCGGTGCTCCAGACTGCAAGTTCAGCCAGTCGACCCCACGCCCAGTTCCTTTTCAAGGCAGCTTCATCACTGGTTGCCAGCTGGAGTGTGAACCCACCTCAGTTAATTGCTTCCAATTTTTCCCGAGCTGCCCTGACACCCTGGCCAAGAGTGGGAGCTCACCACATTGGCCAACTGCGGCAAACGTTATGAATCAATGTACTGTACCACTGGATCACGTGAACTAAATATACTTAACACAGGCCAATGCATCCTCATGCAGCTATACTATATATTGAAGTTATATATTTAGAGCAAAGCACTTCAGCATAAAAGTGGTTGGGGTTCTGTTAAGAATGATTTTTTTAAATAAAATTCGAGTGGCTTTTTAACAGATGACTTTTAGCTCACAAACCTACTGCAGTGTCCATGGCAACAGTAACATAACAAACGCCCTAGTGGATCGCTGTTTATCTGAGGCAGTGCGTCAACTGCTTGGCAGAACTGGTGTGGGCTGTCTAGAAAGCTGCAAGGATTCCCCCCAACAACTGCATTGTGAATTTTGGCATTGGAGGTGAATTGCTCGGCTGAAGCAACAAAAATGTTGACTCCAAATGCAGAGCCATCTAGAGTATAAGCTGAGCAATGGCCTGTGCATCTGTTTAGTACATGGCAGCAGTCATTGTAGGAGCTGAAAAATAGTGAGTAAATTTGCCATCCTCTCGGATTGCCCTGGAGTGTCCAGGAATTAAAGATTAATCCAAAAGTAAAATACTGCCGGTGCTGGAAATCTGAAATAAAAACAGAAAATGCGTGAGTGTGGGGTGTTGGAGGCGGAAGGCCATGAGATGAAACCTCCAACAATGCCAGAGTTAGAAACCCTAGCAGTGACTGGAGCAGCGGGCTCTGAGATGAAGATGTTTGTTTGAAATAAAGCTTGACTTCTCCTTAATGACTTAAAGAAGCAAAGGAGTAAAACAAATAAACCTCCTGAATTTAAAACCAGCTTACCAGTGCTCTCTGCCTGCAGCTTCTGGAATGGACTCTTGGGAAGCAGATTCTGTAGTAAGATTTGGACAAGTTTCACAAGAAAAGCAGCTGGGAGGAAATCTATTTGCCATTAATGTGCTTTGAACACTATTATAGGTGTTAATGGAGACCACCGACAAAGCAGAGGCACAATATTAGATTGTATTCTATGTGAGAAAGGCTGGCTACAGAAAAATAACTGAAAGCTTCCAAGATTATCAACTGGTTCACTAATTTCCTTTGGGGAAACGAGCTTGTCACCCCATACTCAGTCTGGTTTACATGTGACTCTAGTTCTATATGTGGTTAACTCTTAATGCCCTCTTAAGTGGCTTAGCAAGCAACTCAGTTGCTACAAAGTTCAAGAATGAAGAACATCTCGGACATATATTGCAACTTTCAACAACAACAACTTACATTTATATAGTACCTTTAACATAGCAATAGTCTCAAGGCACTTCACAAGAGCATTATAAAACATAGAAACATAGAAAATAGGTGCAGGAATAGACCATTCAGCCCTTCGACACTGCACCACCATTCAATATGATCATAGTTGATCATGCAACTTTAGTGTCCCATTCCTGCTTTCTCTCCAGCTTGGTCAAAGAGAGATATTTTAAGGAGTGTCTTAAAGGAGGAAAGAGAAATGGAGAAGTTTAGGCAGAAAATTCCAGAGCTTAGAGATCTGGGTGTCTTCGTACATGAAACACAAAGTTAGTATGCAGCTACAGCAAGTAATTAGGAAGGCAAATGGAATGTTGGCCTTTATTGCAAGGGGGATGGAGCATAAACGTAGGGAAGTCCTGCTACAACTGTACAGGGCATTGGTGAAACCACACCTAGAGTACTGCGTACAGTTTTGGTCTCCTTACTTAAGGAGGGATATACTTACATTGGAGGCAGTTCCGAGAAGGTTCACTAGATTGATTCCTAGGATGAAGGGGTTGTCTTATGAGGAAAGGTTGAGCAAGTTGGGCTTGTACTCATTGGAATTTAGAAGAATGAGAGTTGATCTTATTGAAACGTATAAGATTCTGAGGGGGTTTGACAGGGTAGCTGTTGAGAGGATGTTTCCCCTCATGTGGGAATCTAAAACTAGGGCGCATCGTTTCAGAATAAAGGGTCGTCCATTTAGAACGGAGATGAGGAGGAATTTCTTCTCTCTCAGGGTCGTGAATATTAGGAATTCTCTACCCCAGAGAGCTGTGGAGGCTGGGTCATTGAATATATTCAAGGCCACGATAGACAGATTGTTGAACTATAGGGGAGTCAAGGTTTATGGGGAACACGCAGGAAAGTGGAGTTGAGGCCAAGATCAGATCAACCATGATTTTATTGAACAGCTCGAGGGGCCATGTGACCTACTCCTGCTCCTATTATGTTCTTATGTATTCTGGGCGGGGTGTTTGATGCCCATCACTATGGATGGATAGTTCCACCACAGACTCAGCTGGCTGCATCCTGGAGTACACAGCTTCCTGACTGGGCCTGTATCAGGTAGTGAGGGCAACAACATGAAGTAACTGATCGCACCCTTAGTACCCTACCTGTCACACACATCTGTTCATGCTAGCATTAGCAGAAGTGACCACTGCACAGTTTTCATTTTTGCAAAGTCTCATCTCCACCGTGAGGACATCCTTCATCGTGTAGTGTGTCATTACCACTACTACATGGAACAGACTAATCTAGCAGTCGAAAATTGGACATCCATGAAGCGCTGTTATACAGTTTTAATGCATAAAATGGCTACCATCAATCTGTAACCTCGTGGTTTAGCATATCCCTCAATTATCATCAAGCTGGGAGATTAACTTTACTTCAATGGAGATTATAGACGAACGGGCCAGGAGCTACCACAGAGGGCAACCTGGAAGATAACTACTAAAAATAGCAGACTAAGGACAGAGCTAAGCAGTCCTATAGCCAGAGGATCAGAGTAAAGCTCTGTCGCCCTACCACATCCACTGGTGCTGGTGACTCTAATAACTAACAGGAGAAGTTGGTTCCAGAACATCCCCATCTGCAACCATTGTGGAGCCCAGCACAAAGCCGAAGTATTTGCTCGCATCTTCAAGCAAAAATGCTAATTGGATGATCTTACTTGGCCTCCTCTTAAGGTCTCCACCATCATGGATGCTAATTTCCAGCCGAGTATGGCATCAAGGAGTTCAAAGCTGAGGTCAATAAGGGGTCAAAGGGAAAACGCTCAATGGCTGGAATCATACCTGACTCAAAGGAAGATGGTTGTGGTTGTCCTCAAGCAGGAATTCCTCAGGGCAATGTTCTAGACCCAACCATCTTCAGCTGCTTCGTTGATGATCTTCCCTCTGTCATAAGGTCAGGAGTGGGACTGTTTACTGACAATTCCACAATGTTCAGCTCCATTTACAATTCTCCAATAACAAAGCAGCCCATGCCAACCTACTGCATGATCTGGACAACATTCCGGCTTGGGCTGACAAGTTGCAGGTAACACTCACACCACAGAAGTACCAGGTATTAACCACCTTGAAGAAGAAAAGGCGCAAAAAATCCTTCCTGCCCTTCCATGGCATTACCATCGTCGATTTCCCCCTCTCCCCCTCCACCCCCCCTCCCTCCATCAACAGCTTGGAAATCACAACTGACCAGAACCAGAACTGGACCAGCCATTGTTGCTGCAAGAGCAGGGCAGAGGCTGGGTACTGTGTAATGAGTGGCTCATCTCCTGACCATCTCAAAGCTTCTCTACATCTACAAGGTTCAAGCCCAAAATATAATAGAATACTCACCACTCGCCTGCATGGGTGAGTTCCATTCTAATTTATAAATCTTCACCACTCAGGAAGACACTCTTTAAATGAACAGTTTCATGTCAGCTCAAGTTAAAGAGCATTTGCTTTCGAGTCGATTGCTGAGCACATTTTAAAGGGAAAACAGTCAATATGAAAATTTAGTGCAGACATCATTAACAATGATCTTAAAAAAAAACAAATGGCCAATTTATAAACTAATCACCAGTAGTCAGAGTTACTTGCCCCCATACTAAGAATATTTTCTCTGACAAAAGAAAATTAACACCCTCCAGGACAGGTCACTTTGCTTGATCAGTGTTTCCGTCACTGAACTTAATAACCACCTCTCCATCACTGGTGTACTGTGACTGTAGTATGAAAGTTGTACAGGATGCACTGCAGCAACCTGTTTCACTTCACTTCCCTGCAACCTTCAACACCGAGAAGGATATCACCACTGGTTCAGTATCCTGGAATTCCCTATCTAAAACCATTGTGGGAGTACCATCATCATAAGGACTGCAGTGATTCAAGGTGAATAACCACCTTCTCAAGGCAATACATATGACCCGCCACATCCTGAGAACAAATTTTTAAAAACCCTACGCTTTCATATAATGATGCATACTTGCAGGTTTACCTGACCCAGCAGGTTTAATGGGCCCAAGTTTCCCCAGGAGTTGCTCCATTTTTTTTGGAGCAACTAGATTTTTTTGGAGTAACTTAAAAATCGCAATTCTCCCCATTTAATTTGCTCCAGTGTAAGTGAGTTAGTTAGGTTTTTTTTTAGTTTCGTTTTTTTTCTCAAAAGGGGGCGTTACCAGCCACTTACGTCTGCTTTGGCCATTTAAGCAAGTTTAGCCAGCTAAAAGTTACTCCAAACTAACTTAGGCCAGCGTATGTGGCCACTTGTGTCCGTTCAGAAAAACCTTGCAGTGAATTAAGAAATCAGTGCAGGTAGCCAGAGATGGTGTGGGTGGGGGGGGGGGCGGGGAAGGGAAGTGAGAGGATTTTGCAAAGTACTGAACACTTTCACAACAATATTAAAGAAGCATAAAACCATCATCAATAATAAATGAAAAATAAATCAATTACTAGAAAATAAAAAGTCCTACCTCACCGACTGCAGCATGTACCGTGAAGCCCTTCGACCAGGGCTAGGAGTGGGAGGCTCGCAACAAGCAGCAGGAGAGTCCTCCGGGGCATGTCAATGGAACTGTTTGAAAGGTGCAAACATTGGACTCGAGCCGCGCCCCCCCGTGGCTCCTCCAGCTCCAGCTCCTGCTTCCCCGGCAAGCTTCCCTCAGCACATACCGCGCACACACTGAACTGGAGTCTAAGTGAGCGTGGGAAAACAGCGGCCAGCCTGTGTGGCAAGCCACTCGGCCCCGGATAGGGGCGGCGAACATTGGGTCATCCCTTCGGCCAGGGATAGGGGCGACGAGCTTCGGGATGCGCTGGGAGGGCGAGGAGCTACTGCGCATGCGCACAGCTGCTGGCACTGTTTTTGGCGCAGGGCTGTAGCTCCCCCCCCCCCCCCCCCCCCAACTGTGACTGCCACACTGCGCCAGACCCTAGGACGGTCCACGGAGTGAGGAGAATCAGCAGCTATGTTTTCGGCGCCGTTTTTGGAGTAGAAAGTCAGCGCACCACGGGTAAGTGCGCTGGAAAAAGGGGTTGGGGAAACTTGGGGCCATTGTCTGTGCCAATGTATCACCTCCTCAGTTCTACACTGAAGTGCCAGCCTAAATTATTTGGTCAAGACCTAGAGTGAAGCTTGAACTCATGATCTTCTGATTAAGAGGCACCAAAACTGCTACCATTGGGCCAAGCTGACATATATATGACAATGTACATGGGTTGTATATTTTTAATGTATATATTGAGGTGTCAAGGCAGATAGACACTCTGGAATTTAGCATCATAACACTGAAGACCAGGTGGAAATTTTGTAGAATTTTCCCTCAGGAGGTTAAATAGTTGGGGTAAAGTTTTTGACAGAGGGATGGAACATGGTTTGTGGAAGGAGGGCTTGCTGGCTAAAATGGTCTCCTTTTAGCATTCCATGCTTTCTTACGTTCTTTAAGGAGAGGAATCAAAATATAAGGGTGCAATAGGGGTCCAAAGGGGTCAAATTTCACTCCAGTACTCAAAGGCCATGTTGTATTTTATGGTAATATGTCACAGGTCTTTGTTTTTTGTCAAATATTTTAAGCCTAAAACCATACAGGATAAGTAAAAGATAAGAAAAACGAAGTTATGAAAGCAAAATTCCATTGCCTATCTGTCTTTACATCTCAATATGCAACTTATGTACCTCGTGACAGCCAATGGCAATACCAAGTGCCTCTTCGTCCAGTAATTTGAGATATTTAAACAACTATTCAAACAATTCAGTGCTGCTCAAAAAGGCCGACTGGAGATTAAGAAAAGATGGAAAGAAAAGAATCAAAAATTTTCAGGAGTAGAGTTTCCACTTTGGGTGCAATCAGGAAACTAGGCACAAATTGCACTGGTTTTCCAAAGTGAAGCTATGGTTCAAGTTTCTGCCCAAACTCATTTGCATAATCACAAACATAAAATCTTCCATGAATCAGCACACTCGGTCAGTGTAACAGAATGGAATTGTTTATATTTTCTTTTTGCATTAAAAAATATTCATTGATATATTTAAGAATGGTAACCTGGCACAGGTAAAGCTTTATTAATACAGCTGAAAATAGATCTGTCACAAAAAATAATCATTTTTACATAGAAACATAGAAACATAGAAAATAGGTGCAGGAGTAGGCCATTCAGCCCTTCGAGCCTGCACCACCATTCAATATGATCATGGCTAATCATGCAACTTCAGTACCCCATTGATGGGATTAAAGGCCGATAAATCCCCAGGGCCTGATGGACTGCATCCCAGAGTACTTAAGGAGGTGGCCTTGGAAATAGCGGATGCATTGACAGTCATTTTCCAACATTCTATTGACTCTGGATCAGTTCCTATCGAGTGGAGGGTAGCCAATGTAACCCCACTTTTTAAAAAAGGAGGGAGAGAGAAAACAAGGAATTATAGACCGGTCAGCCTGACCTCAGTAGTGGGTAAAATGATGGAATCAATTATTGAGGATGTCATAGCAGCGCATTTGGAAAGAGGTGACATGATAGGTCCAAGTCAGCATGGATTTGTGAAAGGGAAATCATGCTTGACAAATCTTCTGGAATTTTTTGAGGATGTTTCCAGTAGAGTGGACAAGGGAGAACCAGTTGATGTGGTATTTTTGGACTTTCAGAAGGCTTTCGACAAGGTCCCACACATGAGATTAATGTGCAAAGTTAAAGCACAGGGGATTGGGGGTAGTGTGCTGACATGGATTGAGAACTGGTTGTCAGGCAGGAAGCAAAGAGTAGGAATAAATGGGTACTTTTCAGAATGGCAGGCAGTGACTAGTGGGGTACCGCAAGGTTCTGTGCTGAGGCCCCAGCTGTTTACACTGTACATTAATGATTCAGACGAGGGGATTAAATGTAGTATCTCCAAATTTGTGGATGACACTAAGTTGGGTGGCAGTGTGAGCTGCGAGGAGGATGCTATGAGGCTGCAGAGTGACTTGGATAGGTTAGGTGAGTGGGCAAATGCATGGCAGATGAAGAATAATGTGGATAAGTGTGAGGTTATCCACTTTGGTGGTAAAAACAGAGAGACAGATTATTATCTGAATGGCGACAGATTAGGAAAAGGGGAGGTGCAACGAGACCTGGGTGTCATGGTACATCAGTCACTGAAGGTTGGCATGCAGGTACAGCAGGCGGTTAAGAAAGCAAATGGCATGTTGGCCTTCATAGCGAGGGGATTTGAGTACAGGGGCAGCGAGGTGTTGCTACAGTTGTACAGGGCATTGGTGAGGCCACACCTGAAGTATTGTGTACAGTTTTAGTCTCCTAACCTGAGGAAAGACATTCTTGCTATTGAGCGAGTGCAGCAAAAGTTCACCAGACTGATTCCCGCGATGGCGGGACTGACCTATCAAGAAAGACTGATCAACTGGGCTTGTATTCACTGGAGTTCAGAAGAATGAGAGGGGACCTCATAGAAACGTTTAAAATTCTGATGGGTTCAGACAGGTTGGATGCAGGAAGAATTTTCTCAATGTTAGGGAAGTCCAGAACCAGGGGTCACAGTCTAAGGATAAGGGGTAAGCCATTTAGGACCGAGATGAGGAGAAATTTCTTCACCCAGAGAGTGGTGAACCTGTGGAATTCTCTACCACAGAAAGTTGTTGAGGCCAATTCACTAAATATATTCAAAAAGGAGTTAGATGAAGTCCTTACTACTAGGGGGATCAAGGGGTATGGCGAGAAAGCAGGAATGGGGTACTGAAGTTGCATGTTCAGCCATGAACTCATTGAATGGCGGTGCATGCTAGAAGGGCTGAATGGCCTACTCCTGCACCTATTTTCTATGTCTATGTTTCCTGCTTTCTCTCCATACCCCTTAATCCCTTTAGCCGTAAGGGCCACATCTAACTCCCTTTTGAATATATCTAACAAACGCCTCAACAACTTTCTGTGGTAGAGAATTTCACAGATTCACAACTCCCTGAGTGAAGAAGTTTCTCCTCATCTCGGTTGTAAATGGCTTACCCCTTACCCTCAGACTGTGACCCCTGGTTCTGGAGTTCCCCAACATCGGGAACATTCTTCCTGCATCTAACCTGTCCAATCCCGTCAGAATTGTATATGTTTCTATGAGATCCCCTCTCATTCTTCTAAATTCCAGTGAATATAAGCCTAGTCGATCCAATCTTTCTTCATATGTCAGTCCTGCCAGCCCAGGAATTCGTCTGGTGAACCTTCGCTGTACTCCCTCAATAGCAAGAATGTCCTTCCTCAGATTAGATTAATCAATTACCTGATTTTAAATCACTGAACATGACTAGAAAATCTATAGTGAACCATTTACTAGTTTAATTGGTGTAAACTAGTCAGTTTCTCCATAAACTAAATATTTTTTAACATGTAAAAACTTTTGAAACGTGCCTACTTAATGCCTTTGCGCCCAAGAAAACCAGCTCAATTAGAGGACCCTCCTCAAACAGCCACACATGGGCGCAATCAGTGAAAATTCGCCATGCTCATTATTTCAATCTGGGGTGTTGCCAGTTTTGTGGGTGGGGCTGGTTTTGGGTGAAATGTATTTTTAAACCAGCATTAAAGATCGCGGGAACTTGATTTACCCTTAACACAATTTTTGTTTAAAATTCTGCAATATTTTGCACTGGTTTGGCTGATTTCAGCCAGATTGCGGAAACTCTAGGCCCCAGGCTTCGATCACAACAGTAACATTTCTTGCTGTTGTGCCAAAGATCCTTAATCCTGTACTGACAATAATACAGCATGTACAGTGGCTGCAAAATAAGTAATGTAGATTCCAAGATGAGTGAGTGTCAGTTGTATACAATACTGCACTGTTATCATTGCTTCAGTGGGCTTAATATCTGCCTTATTTTGTAGGACCTGGTTGTAATGGGGGCACCTGGGTCATACTACTGGACTGGCACAGTCAAAGTATACAGTCTGAAAGATGGCAAGTATTATCACTTTGAGGATTCAACTATTGGGACCAGCCACTACCGTTACCTTGGTAAGTAATGGCAACCTTCCAGCATCTTGTATTGCACAAGTATAAGATACTTGACTTCTCAATGATAACCCTGCAACATTTTGTGAAAGCTGATTTTGTCTCTATTCTCTTCAGGTGCATTTGCACCATAATTGCTGCAAAGCAGTTTTGGCTTTAGAGCAATGTTAAAACTGTGAAGTGTAAATCAGGTGTTAAAGGATGAATTAAATCCAAAGAGAAGTACAGTGAAAGTCAGGCCCTGACTCTGGATTCAGGCTGTATTTACAATGGCCAGTAATTTGCGGTCAGCTGCGGAGCAAAGGCATTAGCTAGCTGCTGGCCTAAAAGTAAGCTACCCACAAAGATCTCGCAATCTCTGTGGCGAGAAGTTTGGCTTTTTCGATGTTAAGTTGAGATCAGTGTAAATTAATGGGGATCCCCTAGTGCGAGCTGCTGTGATGTCAACAAACTGTCTAAGCAACTAATCGCAGTACAGAATTCTCACAACGAGGAAGTGAATAAGCTCCTTTTATTCTGACTTTTAAAAAATGTTACAGAGAGCAAAACAAAGATTGGGGCTCTCACATGGGTAAAAAATACTGCTGTTAGAATCCTGTAACACTTAATCCAAAAGGGACTAACTTTTGATGGGGTATTTAACAGTGAAATTACTGGGGAAAAGACAATGTTTTCATCAGGTTCACTGATTTCTGTGATTACACTGATTGTCGTCTATGGCGGAGTGTTAGGAGTGGGGCGTGGGGGGGGGGGGGCGGTGGGGAGGGGTGGGGTGGTGGGAGTGGGGCCATTGTCGGAGCAGTGAATGACTGACCGCAACTTCAGCGTGAGCAACATCCTGAAGTTGCGGGGGTAACAGCAGAGAACGTTCTGGCCCATTATTATTACAGTGTCGGTGTGAAGTAAAATTACTTTTTGCCAACATTACAGTTGTGTAAATGCAGCATTAGAGTCCGTGGGATATCAACAGCTTCTGGGTGCTGACTGTAAAATTGACAGTGGACTCTGCAAGCTGAGATATATATTGATTGATTAAGTAGAATGGGCGTACAGTGGGAGCACTCAACGACATTCTGGTGAAGTCCAGTGACTGTCAGTGTGAAATGTTGACACGGCCCCCAAAACTCACCATTGGTGTGAAACACTGACACATCCCTAAACACTGACCATTAGTCTTTGAGCGGTGCACTGGAAAGGTCTGACTAGCTTTCATTGTGGTGCTTGAACCAACAGCCTAACGACTCAGAAGTGGGAACGCTACCAACTGGACCAATGAGACACGTAGGCTAAGCAATGTGTTGGAAGCCCCTAGCCATTCCACATTGCAACTATGTTTATGGTCATGCTTTGTGTAAAACATATCCATGTTAGGAATTGACCACATTTCCTGAGGCCTGAGGTTATGGATAATAAATAGGCCACAGAGTAAACATCATGAATGAAATCAATTCCACCACAGACTTGTATCTGTCAGATGCTACTGAATCTGAAAGGAGAAACGGTAGATCGGCATCTATGAGCCATGACTCCTATTCATGCAACCGGCTGTACACTGGGAGGTAGATTTTTCATTTTGCGTCAGGGTAATAATCTGGCGGGTTGAACGCAATGAATATAAGGCGGTTTTGCATCTTAATTTCTCTGCAATGTCCTCAATAATTTAGAGATTTCAAAAAATAATTATAAAACAAATTATAGCGAGAGACGTTGTACCATTTGTTCTTCTCAAATTGAGAATATTGAGTTTTGATAGGTTGTTGTGAGATTTGCTTTATGGTTGGGAGTGGGGGTGCTGAATCCTTTTCAGCCCATTCTTTTATGAAATATCTTAAGTTTATAAGTGTATATTAGCTTATTCAGGGACCACAGGCTAGGAAATTTGCTCTTCTGCAGTCCAGCCATGAGAAGCATCAAACGATATTTTAAGTGGAGGAAGATCCGCTTCACATTTGCATACTGGGAGAGGATCCACTTCACACACACATTGATGGGATCCACTTCACACACACATTAGTGGGGAATCCACTTCACACACACATTGGAGGATCCACTTCACACACACATTGGTGGGGGATCCACTTCACACACACATTGGGGGATCCACTTCACACACTCATTAGTGGGGAATCCACTTCACACACACATTGGAGGATCCACTTCACACACACATTGGTGGGGGATCCACTTCACACACACATTGGGGGATCCACTTCACACACACATTGATGGGATCCACTTCACACACACATTGGGGATCCACTTCACACACACATTGGGAGGGGGGTCCACTTCACACACACATCGGGGGATCCACTTCACACACACATTAGGGGATCCACTTCATACACACATTGGGGGGTCCACTTCACACACACATTGGGGGATCCACTTCACACACACATTGGGGGGATCCACTTCGCACGCACATTGGGGGGATCCTCTTCGCACACACATTGGGGGATCCACTTCACACACACATTGGGAGTTGGATCCATTTCACACATACATCGGGAGGGGGGTCCACTTCACACAAACTGGGAGGGGGATCCACTTCACACACACTGAAAGGAGATCCACTTCACACACACATTGGGAGGGGATCCACTTCACATTTGCGCATTCACGATGTGACGCATTTTACAGTTGCACTCAGCATTCCTTCGTAGTCTCATATAAAATATCTATAGCAATATTTGTCACCAGCCTCACTATGTCACATAGGAAATTGATTAACTGGAGCACTTGTATTCAGTTAAAGTGCCAAAATCTTGTATTTTTCTAAAATGTATGGGAGAATAACCAAAATAAGATCACAGACTACTTTAATCCCATTTCCTTTTATGCAGTTAAGTATTTGCATTGGATTTCCTGAGAGTTGCTGTTCACACTGAAGAATGTAATTGCGAGGAGGTTGCTGAACCTATTTATTTACATTGAGTTAGGAGTAACGGAGGCCGTTGAAACAGGTCTTACTGCTAATTTGAACCAGCTGGACCACACGTTCCTTATGCTCTTCCTTTTCCATCTAGGATATGCAGTGGCTACAGGCCATTTCACACAACCCGGTTCTTTGGAGATTGTAGGAGGAGCTCCACAGGATGGAGGCATTGGAAAGGTACAGGTCTAAGGAAGTGTAACCAATTCAATAGTCCACTTTTGCCACAACCAACCACAAAGGCCTACATAACATGTCATGTAGAGCCGCACTTCCAAATTCATTCATTTTTCAAAAGCAGCTGGGAAATTGTGTAATAAAGGGAGCATTTTGCCGCTGTTTATTTGTATAATTTTGTTGGTGGTGTTAAGAGTTTTACTTGAACTAGTGGGCTCAGAACATCTGGACCCAATTCTTGAAAAGCAGCCACAATTAAAAGCTTTCTAGTTGTGTTCAGTTAATGTATATTATTACTGGCGTATGGTTCAGGTCAAAGGAGACTTCTTATTGTACAAAGCATTTGTTTCTACCCCAGCTCTGCTTAACCTAGCCATAATTCAAAGCCAGAAATTAGCTGGAACCCATTCCATTTCAAGAGATTGATAACAACACACTACTTGTTAATGGACTCTCCAGTCTTGATTTAGAAGACCAGTCGCATTCTGCTGCCCCTTCTGGGAAGATGTCTGAAATTAACTCACTGGCGTCAATAGGCCCAGCTGCATCAATCCCATCTCAAGTGCATGAAAGCTGAAAGAATCAGGTCAGCCCGTGTGGGTAAATGTCACAATGCATGCTCCAGGTGAAGAGGTTTGACCATCAGGAGCACATGCTGGGAATATACGCTTCCCATGATTTTCCATGCGTTAAAATTAATGGACAGGAGATCTGGATGGCTTGCGGTTTCATGATTTCCTTACGTGTGTTCCCAGTGGGCCAGGTTCCGCGCCTGAATTGTGCATTTCTAAACCTTACCGTTTAATCTGAACATCATCTCACTGCATTACTTACTATTCCCCTGCAAACTGAAGGCACAGAATACATAAGGATGCATTTTTGTTTTATTTCCTCTCATGTCACCTAGACATAAATTAAAGGCTAATTGTGCCAAGCTCCAAATTGGCTTGTTTTGTAGTGAAGAAATGTGGGCACTTGCCAGAGGTTGCACTGCTGCTGAGCCAAGCCTATCCTCATTGGAGGCCTGAATAGTTCCCTTGCCACATATTACCACTTTCTGTCCATCTGTTCCCCTAAAACAGAGGTTACCTACACAAAATGAGAGCTCTGACCTGCTGAAATTCAATTCCTAAAAGCAGGTTACTAGAACAAAGAGCAATTGAAAACTTCTAGGTTTTTTTCACTTAACATTGTTATTGTTTTGTTTTAGTTGTTGTGGAGAGTGCCATTTTTGTATTTTTGTATTTTTGTGCTACTTTCCAACAGTATTATAGCTTGCTGCTACAGTTCAGCTTGCAGCCAAACAAAGCGGTGAGGATGGAAATTCCTTTTGGCATTCTGATTATGGTGCACAATCTAGATGAGGAAGGCAAGTTCATGAGGGGACAAGAAATGCAGGTGCAACAATCCCAAATGAGTTATGTATGTACCCGTCCTTATCCTAGGAGCTGCATTTACTGGCTCAGGCAATCCAACCTAGGCTTGGCAGAGGAGATGTTTTTTCAACACCTCTGATTCACAAAGGGGGTTGTCACATTGCTATGCCATTTCTTGGAGGCCAACCTGAAGTCAACTTGTACCATAGGACAACTCTTCCTGCAGGAATGCATTAAACATTTATGTCACCGGATCCTTCCAAGGCACTACTGGTGACATATGTCAAATCGGTCAATTAGTTTTACAGAAATGCATCAAGCAAGTGACAGAAGCCTTGTGGAAAGGAGGCTTTAGTTTGACATGGCACAGGATGCTTCCCAGGGTTCCCAATAGTACAGGGAGGAGTAGATGGTACAGATGTACTGTACCAGCCGTTGAACCTGGTTGGCACGTCCTGATGGGCAAGGTGCATTGCTGTCCTTTGGGGTACGCTTAACTGCCAACAGGGCAACTGTACTCAATTTCACCTCATGCAGCAATATTTCTGCTTTGCCGGTCATCAAATAAGGCACTGCTTCATCAATTGCCTGTAGACCCACATTGGATCTTCTATTTTCCCCTCTACCTCCTCCTCAGTAAAGCCTGACACATGCTTTTTTTGTTTGAAGCTTTATATAAGCTGAAAATATACTTGCCCTTGTATGCAGCCACTTACCTTTAAGCGTGCTCATCCCGTTACATTTCTGCTGCTGATTACATTGTGCACACCCTCCATTAGGAAAACTACCGGTCCAAAGCTGTGCTGGGAGCTTCTGCTAATTGTTCAATTGGGCACAGTCCCTTCTGTGTTGTGGGCTGGTTTGGACCAGGCTGCCAGCCATTCCTGTCACAAATTTCTCCTGTCTCTTAAAATGGAGGCTTTAATAATCCTGCAAGGGCAGAAGGACAGTATGTTTCCACATTTAATGCATTTTGCACTGTAGTGGTGGGATGTGAGTTTATCCTCATAATGGGGTCAAGTTTCGGCCTGAGTTGCTCCTATTTTTTTGGAGCAACTGGTTTAAAATGGAGTATCTTAGAAATTGCAATTCTCGGCATTTAGTTTGCTCCAGTTCTAGTCAGTTAGAACAGTTTCACTTTGGAACAGATTTATTTTTTCAAAAGGGGGCGTGTCCGGCCACTTACGCCTGTTTTGAAAGTTTAGGCAGTAAAAACTTACTCCAAACTAACTTAGAATGGAGTAAGTTTAGATTTTTGTACGCTCAGAAAAACCTTGCCTACACTTTACAAATCAGGCGTAGGTTACAAATCAGGCGTAGGGAACGAGGGGAGGGTGGGGGCGGAAGGGAAGTAATTAAATTCTACAAGCATTCAACAGTCTTACTTATACAAATAAAGAGCCATCCTGACTAAAAAATTATAAACAAAGCAAAGACAAAATATTGAATATTCCTACCTGTGTGAAGCAGCAGCAGCCTTCGAGCTGTGGTGCTTCAGGCAGGCTTTCCTTCCATGTTGGAGACAGGGGCGGCATCAGTGACTCGACGGCAGCCGAAGACACAGCAAGCAGCTTTCGAGTTGCGAGGGAAGCTGAGGCCATTCGGCCACGGGATAGGGGCAGCGGCAGTGGCTGACGGCGGCCGAAGACACAGGAAGCAGCCTTCAAGCTGTGAGGGTAACTGAGGCCATTCGGCCAGGGGACAGGGAGAGGCAGCCAGATAGCCAGTTTGAAACTTAAATTTGTAATTGCAGAATGGGTGCTGCATTGTCAACACCACGGATCATGCAATGGTTCGCCAGCAATTCACTGCATAGGAGAGAATTGATTAGAGCTTACCGCACCAGGAACGTCATAGCCAGTAGGCTGATGGACAGGAGACCTTACCCACGTCGGCAATATCGAGCCAGGCGTTTGTACCTGGACATGAGCGAGGCTGATTGTGTCAAAAGGCTGCGTTTCCGCAGAGAAGTTGTCGCTGAGATCTGTGATACACTGAGAGCAGATTTGCAGCCCAGAAGCAGAATGCCAACTGCCTTGTCTGTTGAAGTGAAGGTAACTGCTGCACTTGCCTTCTATGCCTCGGGATCGTTTCAGGCTACAACTGGAGATGTGTGTGCCATCTCTCAACATGCCTGCGTTTACCAGGTCACGGCTGCACTGTATGTGCGGAGGAATGACTTCATCAATTTCCCAATGACCGCACAAGCGATCCATGTGAGGGCTGTGGGCTTCTTCAGGATTGCTGGCTTCTTAAAGGTACAGGGCTGCATTGATTGTACCCACATCGCCTCCACCTGTGGAGGATTCCGAACAGTACAGGAATAGAAAAGGTTTCCACTCCATCAATGTGCAGCTCGTGTGTGACGACAAGCAGCGCATCATGTCAGTCGATGCGAGATACCCTGGCAGCACTCATGATGCGTTAATCCTATGCAACAGCGTTATATCTGACATGTTTGAGCAGCAGCCAGAAGGGCAGAGCTGGCCTGACCACCTGGCTCATGACGCCCATACGCGTGATACGGACAGAAGCTGACCGTCAATACAACATGGCGCACATTGTGACGCGCAGCATCATTGAAAGGACTATTGGCATATTGAAACAGCGTTTCCGATGCCTGGACCATTCCGGAGGCCACTTGCAATACTCTCCTAAGATTGTCGGTCACTTCACTGTTGTGTGCTGCATGCTCCATAACTTAGCCATCATGAGGCAGCAGGAGCTGGTAGTGGAACCAGAAGACCCACATGATGGTCCAGTGCATGATGATAGTATTACGAAAGAGCAGGATGTGGATGATGACGACGACCAGGAAAGCATGCAAGTGCCTGATGCCGGAGCACGAGGTTGGAGGAGGGCCATTCATCATGCTCCTTTAATGATTGCTCGAGCCCTGTGTCAGCAGCTCATCCGTGAACGCTTCACTTACTGATGCCTGAGGGCTCTGTGACAACTGTTGCGCATGGACATGTTTATTCTTTGCAGTTGTTCCTATGTTGTGTTGTGTTAATGGAAGATGAATCAGTTTTAATGTAAAAATATTTTCTTGAAACGTTAACGTCACTGTAATAAAATATTTGTTGTATCAAACTTTACTTTTTAATATGACTCTTGAAGATCATTTAAAAACTTTAAGATCACTTATAAGCTTGTAAAGTTACAAAATTTACAAAACAATTTCAATTTGAAAAACGCTACTACAGCTACATCAAAAATAAGAACAAAAGCAGCAAAGAAAGGCTGCAACCATGTCTCATCCACATCTCAGTGAATGTTCACTTCTTCATGGGGGTGTCATTTGATTGACGGGGCTGTGTGCCCTTATTGCAGCAGCTATCTCCATGAGGGCCTGTCGCTTGCATGCCCTCCCTGACGACGTGTGCCATCGATTGCACTCCCTCGGACATTCCCTCCCTAGGTTCCCGTGTCATTACTGCTATTTCTCCCGTCAGGACCGTCAACTCTTCACCCACTGCACTGACGCTACCGATGAGTGATCGGGTAAGCTCATTGGTCTCCACACCCAATGCCACAACCTGAGCCGCATCTGTGGCATGCTGCATCTCAGGAGAGCGTGTCTCCAATCTCCTTCTCCTCTGCCTGGGTCTGCCTCGTGGCACCACTACACTGGGAGGCGCGGGGCTGGGACGGTGGGACGCTCAGTGTTCCAGATGACAGCACTCGAGTGCGAGCCATGGGCTGGGATGTGGGTGAATGGGTGTAAACTGCTCCATTATATCACCAGCACCACTGGGACCCGCAACGTCGGAATCAAAACCATGGAAGGTGGAACCAGAACCTATGCGAGTGGGAGGTGCAGGCTCGGATGGTGGGGCACTGGCTTGTAAACTGCTGGATTACACCAGAAACACCACTGGGACCCGCAACATCGGAATCAAAATCATGGAAGGTGGAACCAGTAACCTATGCAAGGGGTTGAAACTCTGATGCCCCTTGATGGGGGCTCATAAACATTAATTTGGAAGCTCTCCCCTGTAGACATTTCAGTCATCGCCGCCAGCATCCAGTCTAGATCGTCCGCATCTGGTTGTACTGGTTCTTGTTCTGTATCTTCAGGGTCCTCAGGGTTGGCAGCACCATCATCATCATCATCATGTTCTGCAAAATACATCAGAACAGTCAAATGTTTAACAGCAAGGGAGGGGGCAGGATGGATGGCATGAGTACTCTCACACATAGCAGGCCAGGCAGCAGGTTGATTTGAAGGGCCACGATGCATTTTCAGGACTTACCCTCTTCCTCGCGTGCGGGCCTAGCTTGTGCTGTACTGATTGCTTTTCTCCATGTACGACTCATCCTAGCAGCTACCCTTTGTTCCAAGGGTGTCAGTGGATGCAGATTGGGCATGCCTCCTCCTGTTCGAGTTGCTTCCCTTTTGTTGTGGGCCAATTTCTTCTGCAAAGAGTAAAATATAACTTTTTACAGAGCGTGTCTTTCTGCAGGGTGGGACATACATTACAATTACGATTACATTAAAAATGGAAAATATTACTTACACTAACTACTTGACCAAGGTCGTGCCATTTCTTTTTACACTGGCTTCCAGATCTCATGGTATGCACCACTGCGCAGTAATCTTCTGCAACTTGGTTCCAGCGTTTCTTCATTTCTTTTGGTGGCACTTTTATGCGACCTCTGTTGCTGGTATCCAGCTCCTGTCATCTCTGCTCAATGACGTTGACTAATATCTCCACTTCCTCATGCAAGAAATTCTTTGTTCTTGGTGGATGTTGTTCCATTGCTGTATTGAATTGACAGTCTTATTTTTCAAAACACACAGTGCTTAATTTGCATGCACCAATGCAGCACCTGTTCTGGAAGTTTAGCAGTGAAAAGCAGCACTCACTGATTTCAGCAGGTGACTTATTCAACAGTGCTGCTAAAAGCACTCCTTCAGACACAAAAAAAATCACCAAAATTTAATCCAAAGCCTTTCCAGGGTTTCAAGAGAAAAATCAGCACTTTTCTTTAAGTTCCTTTAAAAATGGCCGAGTGCCAATGTTTCTGGGCTATTGTACATGCGCACGCGCTCAAACGCGCACACGCAGGGCTGCCGGCACGACGTTGCCTCATTTAACTTAGCCCCGCCCCACTCCACTTGCAGAATCGGCGCGACTCTGTGGCTCCGCCCCCCCGTTGCTGTATGCACGCCGCACCGAGCTCCCAGGGACCAGCAAGGAGCCGGAGAATTAAGAGGTATTTTTCTGTCGTGCTTTTAGGAGCGAAAAATGGGCATCCAGGTCGGGGCTACGCCGTTCTAGGCCTGGCCCGAAACTTGACCCCAATATGTGGACAGTTTCCAGTTCCTGTTGTGTTATTAATGAGATGCATTAAATGGAGGTGGTGAAACCTCTTTGGAGAACGGAAGGCAAATCAAATTGCGATGCTCTCGTGTTGTCCTTCCCCTTCCTCGCTGCCCATATTAGAGACCAGCACAGGCAAACACCTGAGCACAGCTCACCTGCTCATCCTCATAGGTGAGGAAAAGTAAGAGACAAGCACACAAAAATAACGGCCCAGTTAACAAAATAGCAATTAATTATACTCTGTGAAAGATAAATATTGAAACACTACTTAAACCTTCATTATTTAATATTTGATAGTAAACATCTATATTTCTCCAAGCCCAGGGCTGTGAGCAGCTTAGTGTCTCTCTCAGTGGTTACTGTTAAGTTGCCCTTTGCCCTTCCAGGGTGGTTTACCAACAGGTTTCTCGTCAATGACAGGATGGCTATCATAGTCCTCCAATAGACATAGTAAATACTTAGACTCACCATTGATTTTCTTATTCAAAGATCACTGCCTTAAAGCCGTACAAACGGCATTAATTATGTGCCAGAGTCCATAGCATGCACAGTGCTAGTGTGTAATAGAGATTGATTATTAAACCATTTTTGGACTAGCTTTTGAAATATATTTGCTTAAATTATTTGGAAAGCATTTTCCCTTGGGCATACTGAGGCTTGATGCAATGACATTACTTTCCTCATTAGTATTTGATGTGTCATTACAAAAGTGCCATCAAGGACTGCTTCCCACTCCCATCCCTGAAAAGAAGTTTGCCAAGAACTTTTTTTATGAAGAAAGTGCCCTTTAAATCTACATGCCTCTGCTGTTTAAGACCAATCTCCCATTGTATACGATTGCACAAACCAACTCTATCGCCCACAATGCTATCTTTCAACATACTTACATAAGTCTAGATTTTCTATATTGAGCCCCCAGTGGGCAGGACTCTGTACTGGGAGTGCGACTATTAACAATTACCCCTACAATCATACATTATGGTGAAATTAAAGCCACATACATATCTAATCCATAAGTATTACCCACTCATTGAAGTGAATAAAGTATATTTTGTGTCAAAATGTATATTGAAGACTGTCAAGAAACAGTATACCTTTGAAGAATTATCATGCGATGACATTTAATAACGCAGTTGTTTATCTTTCAACTCAGGTGTAGCGTTTATAATCTGACCTGCCTAGTTAAGGTTGATGCAATCTAATGCCTTCTAATTTCCTTTTCTAGGTTTACATATTTAAGATTGACATAGACAAGCTCACAGCGATTTTCACAATTCCAGGAAAAGAGGTCAGTTCTGTAGACAATTGATGGTTCGTTAAGTTCCTGCCTCTTGCTGGGAACCAATTTATAGGCTCGGTACATTTTAAAGGCAACAGAAGATCTGGCTGTGTTTTAGTTGTGCAAATCGTCTCTAACTTTCTGGTGAGGCAAGGCTTACTTCTGTCTAAAAGAAGGAAAGGCTTGCAGTTTTGCAGAGACTTTCATGTCTGGAACATTTCGATGCACCTTGGAGCTGGTGTAGTTATGGTTTTGTCGACAAATATGGCAGCCAGTTTGTGGAATACAGCAGTGACTTGTCCTGTAGATATTTATTCAGGTGAATTATAAAGTTGAAGTCCTCTGTTGGTCTTTAGCTCCTCTGCCAACATATCCCTCCTCATCGCCATCTTTTTTTTCTCCAATGAAGACAGAGTCATCCTCTGGGATTCCACAATTGCTCCCTCGTCAAATGCCTGGGTAGACTTCCTGGTGAGATAAGGCTGACTTCCTATCCCAAAAGGGTTGTGGCCATGGATGAGATTCCTTCTCCATATTAGATCAACATCATGTGGATAATCTTTTTGGAACACTATATGGGAATAGGTCGATAAAGTGGAGTTGAGGTAGAAGATCAGCCATGATTTTATTGAATGGCAGAGCAGGCTTGAGGGGCCGTATGGCTTACTTCTGTTCCTATTTCTTATGTTCTTATAATTAATGTTGTCACGCAATACACCTACGTCAAACAGTTTGCTTCAGTTTTCAGTATGAGAGAGCCATGTGAAAAATGGAACATTTTTCTACCCAGACACTGAATCAGCATTCTCTGGTCCATTGTTTCACAGGCAAGGTCCAGAGTAAAGTTCATTTTACTTTAATCCAACAGCTTTCACTTCAACCTCAGAAATAAAACTCCTGTTGTAACAGTGTAAATTTCTTCCACTGACCATTTTTGTATTCTGTTAGTGTCAAGTTATGGGTCCTTTTGAGTTGTTTGACCAACATTACTGCAGAGACGGTTTAAAATGATTATCGTGAAGACCTTATCAAATGGCAGAGAGAAGACTTCCCTCCCAATTGCTCACTTTTGTTAATATTAAAGCACCAGAGTGAAGGACTAAGGCCTGTCGTGCAGGATGCCAGGGAGTTGAAAAGAAGAATTGGGTAAATCAGGAAGTGCTGATCAGATGACATCATGCATAGATTCTAAAAGCAGCACCATTGCTGATCTGTATCTTAATTTAATTTACCCACCATGGTTTCATATCCCTTAATAGCCTCATCCAACAAAAAGGTCCACAACAAAAATCAGTCATTCTCAGTTTTGAAATTTTCAATTGACCCTCAGCCTCAACAGCTTTTTGGTGGAGAGAGTTCCAGATTTCCACTACCCTTTTGTGAGAAGTAGTGATTCCTGGCATCATCCCTGAATGCCTAGCTCTAATTTTAAGGTTATGCCCCCTTATTCTGGATTCCCACCACCAGAGGAAATAGATTTTCGCTTTTTACCCTTTAATCATCTTAAACAACTCAATTAGATAATCCCTTAATCTTCAATACTCAAGGGTTGGGAACGAGAGGACACAGATTTAAGGTGAGTGGCAAAAGAACCAAAGGCGATAATGAAGAAAAAAATTTTTACGCAGTGAGTCATTAGGATCTGGAATGCATTGCCTGAAAAGGTGGTGGATGCAGACTCAATCATGACTTTCAAAAGGGAATTGAATAAGTACCTGAAGGAAAATTCTTTTCAGGGCTACGGGGAAAAGGCGGGGGAGTATGACTAGCTGAACTGCTCTTGCAGAGAGCCGGCACAGGCTCGACGGGCCAAATGGCCTGCTTCTGTGATGTAACCATTCTATGAGTCTATGAATACAAGCCTAGTTTATGCAACTAGCGGCTGTCTGTCCCACCTGTGACGGGGACTGTGGTTCACGTATTGGACTGTTCAGTCACCTGAGAACTCACTTTTGGAGTGGAAGCAGATCTTCCTCGATTCCGAGGGACTGCCTATGATGATGATGTTTGCTGAGTAAATATCATCAGGGAATAAGGGGTTATGGGGAGCGGGCAGGGAAGTGGACCTGGGTCCATGATCGGATCAGCCATGACTGAAATTCTATAGATTATGGAACAGTTCCTGCAGATTGGAGGGTGGCAAATGTAACCCCACTATTTAAAAAAAGAGGGAGAGAGAAAACAGGGAACTACAGACCGGTTAGCCTCACATCAGTAGTAGGGAAAATGCTAGAGTCTGTTATAAAGGATGTGATAACAGCAAACTTAGATAATATCAACGGGATTAGACAAAGTCAACATGGATTTATGAAAGGAAAATCATGTTTGACAAACCTACTGGAGTTTTTTGAGGATGTAACGGTTAGATAAGGGAGAACCAGTGGATGTAGTGTATTTAGATTTTCAGAAGGCCTTTGATAAAGTCCCACATAAGAGGTTGGTGTGCAAAATTAAACCACATAGGATTGGGGGTAATGTACTGGCATGGATTGAAAATTGGTTAACTGACAGGAAACAGAGTAGGAATAAACGGATCTTTTTCAGGGTGGCGGACAGTGACTATTGTGGTACCACAGGGATCAGTGCTTGGGCCCCAGCTATTCACAATTATTGTGTTCCTAACACAGATGAGACTGCACACAGGGAGGTTAAAGTAACAGTGACCTCAGTCTTTATTAAGACACTCCAGAGTGAGGAACAGGCCTTAGGGGCTGGCTTATATACAGTGCTCCCAAGGGATGCTGGGATCCCTTGGGACTTCAGGGGATGCGCTCCCTGGTGGCGGAACATGGGAGTGCATGCTTTACAGATACACAACAACAATATATATAAATGATTTGGATGACGGAACCAAATGTAATATTTCCAAGTTTGCTGATGACACAAAACTAAGTGGGATTGTGAGTTGTGAGGAGGATGCAAAGACGCTGCAATGCGATTTAGATAGGTTGAGTGAATGGGCAAACACATGGCAGATGCAGTATAACATGGATAAATGTGAAATTATCCACTTTGGTAGGAAAAACATAAAGACAAAGTATTATTTAAATGGTGATAGCTTGGGAAATGTTGATGTACCGAAGGACCTGGGTGTCCTTGTACACCAGTCATTGAAAGCAAACATGCAAGTGCAGCAAGCAGTCAGGAAGGCAAATGGTATGTTGGCCTTCATTGCAAGAGGATTTGAGTACAGGAGAAAGGATGTCTTACTACAGATATACAGAGCCTTGGTGAGACCATACCTGGAGTATTTTGTGCAGTTTTGGTCTCCTTACCTAAGAAAGGATATACTTGCCATAGAGGGAGTGCAGCGAAGGTTCACCAGATTGATTCCTGGGATGGCAGGACTGTTGTATGAGGAGAGATTGGGTCGACTAGGCCTGTATTCACTAGAGTTTAGAAGAATGAGAGGGGATCTCATTGAAACGTACAAAATTCTGACGGGGTTAGACAGACTGGATGCGGGGAGGATAGACTGGCTGGGAAGTCTAGAACAAGGGGTCACAGTCTCAGGATACGGGTAGGAAATTTAGGACCGAGATGTGGAGAAATGTTTTCACTCAGAGGGTGGTGAACCTGTGGAATTCTCTACCACAGAAGACTGTGGAGGCCAAGTCACTAAATATATTTAAGAGGGAGATAGATAGATTTCTAGACACGGAAGGTATCAAGGGGTATGGGGAGAAAGCGGGAATATGATGTTGAGATAGAAGATCAGCCATGATCATATTGAATGGCAGTGCAGGCTCGAAGGGCCGAATGACCTACTACTGCTTCTATTTTCTATGTTTTTATGTAACCTGTCCTCATAATTTAACCCTTTTAGCCAAGTTAAAAGTGTTAGAGATGAGAAAAGCCTATCAGATGACCAATCTCTTCTCATATCCTATTCAAAAGTGTGACTGAGATGCCAGAAGACTTTTCCCAAGTAGGGGAGTGGTACCTAAGGCTTAGAAAGGGCGGAGATTTTGTGCAGAGTTAAGAGCTTTTGAGGTGGACTAGGTTTGATCATAGTTCCAAAGGACAATATTTTTAACCCATTGTACCTCCCGGTCTTTCACTTAAGTTATCCATGTGTTTAATCTTCAATATACATTCTAATATACAACTGCCAGTAATTTTCAAAAGGTATTTTAATGCTGTTTACAGTCTTCATTGGCTTTATAATGAAGATTTTAAGAATTTTCACTCTTGAACTGCATTCCGACCCCACCACTAAAAACACCTATGTTTAGCTTAGCTTATATTGGGCAAAAATGGATAACCATTGTCTGTTTACATTAATGTCAAATTCAAAGTTGTTGGTTATAGCATTGTAAGTGCTCCGTTTATTTCGGCTGTGCTCACTCATTGATCTATATATCTTTTCTAAAATCAAATTCAAATTACTCCAGCAGTGTTTCACAAGCTAGTGAAAGAAAAATTTTAAATATTGATATGGTGGGGATATTACAGCAGTAATCCAGCAGTTGTCATTTTATTTACATCAGAGACAAAAATACATTTAATGCCTTTTCTTTTCAAACAACCATCTAAATAGAAACGTTGTTATGACAGAAATAGCAACATCTGCAAAGTCTTAAAACTGGTCAGAGAGTAAGGCAGATTGCTAACCCATTTAATTAATGACATAAAAGAACAACTGCATTGACATAGCTGAAGTTGCACTGTCTCTTGCTCTTTCAAGCACCAGCACAGAAATCAGCATTAGCATGGTATAGATAGCTAGAGGGATGGACTCTGGATGATTCACCAAGCACAAGTGAGCAGGAGTAGGTGCAGGTTGAACGGACACCAGGACATACTCATGGAGGGCAAGCTCACATCTTAGCCTGGCTGAAGAGGGCAGAGATGCAGATTTTAGGGGCTGTCTGTGCACCAACATTTGCTCTGTGAATTGGACTGCTTGGTGGGGAGCGTCTGCAGCATGTCGGTCAGCGTAAAGGAGACAACTACAAACTTGTCTGGGGCTCAGGCATATGGCGTTGAAACTCTGCAGTCAACCATGGTGCTACAGCTGGGCTCTCCTTGCAGGAATCTGTGGCACCAACTGTAGTATCTCTCAGGGATTCTCATATTAAAGCCAAGCAGTCTCTGCGCTCCACCATCTCCTCCACCTTGGGCAGGGAGACTGAATGGATAGAGGCTTTAGTTGCAGTCTGCTCTCCTGCAGATCAGTGAGAGTGCTGAGCTGCAGCTCTACAACAGGGGCAGTTGTGCAATGACTGCCTCCCAACCTGTAGCACCCATGGTTTGAGGGCGAGTTGAAGGATTATCAATAGTTATGCAGGCAGAGATGAAGATGGCATTGGGCTCTCAACTCCATAATTTGACCCTGATATGCTCTGGCCGCCTAGATCTAGATCTGTCTGAAAATTGGAACGGACAGACCTCCAGCCATAGTGGGTGGCTCACTTTCTTTTGCAATTTTGTTCCCACTGCTTTAGTTTTAGATGTAAATGGGTTAGTAATGAGCCCGCATATTACTAGTTAGAAGCACACTATTACATGGATGGATACACTGGATTTATAGTTGTTGACTCACTTCAGACATACACGGGCTTACAGCTGAATGAAGTCTTTGTGCCATACAGAACTTAATTAATCATATTTATATCCCTTGAATTTATCCATCATTTTCAACAAAACTCTCATGAATGTTTTTGAAGCATTGTTGCCACCAAAATAAGTTATTTTTCTTTGTAAACACTGATCTATTTGCAGGAAAAGTCCTTGGTTGTTACAAGTGATACAAGCACCACGTAATCTTTGTTCCTAGTTCCCCCTCGAGAGTCCGGATGAACACACTATACAATCATTGACTGTAACTGCGTCTAACAGTGAAAGACATTAACTGCATTGATGGCTGACCTCCCTGACAATCTCTCCCTTGCTGGCTAGAATCACTTCCTGCTACCCCAACGTTTACTATGATAATGGAGATAGATCTTTGGGAACAATGATGTCAGCTTGGGGTGGGAGAGGGGATGGAAGGACAGGACTGCGCCTAGTTTCCTTCATGAGATTTTGTCTGGCAGTAAGGTACACATTCGCAAACATTATTGAGCTGCACTTGACTGACAATCCCAGTTTTTGATCTGCGAGGTGACTTTTGAAGCAAACCCTTCCCAGGTCTTTTTCCTTATTATCGGGTGGGATCCCTTGTGTACTTCCAAAGATGCACTACATTGTTATCTTGCCAGAAAGGAAGTTGCTGCCTGCTTGAGCCTGTGCACCAACAACAGGTCAGGCACAGGTCACAGGGCACAGACATGGAAAATTTGACTGTGGTACAGTTGCATTAACTGTTTTTGCTTGCCTGGGTTTAAAACTCACTGCAGTTTTCCCCTGTGTATTGTGAAGCACCACTCCTTAAAGAGTGCTGAATATGTTAAAAAGTATAATGATCAGTCATCGCTAAGTAGTGTATGTTCCAACAGAGTGGAAAATACCAATCTATTGGTTGGACTCAAAGTACTTTATCAAGGGTTTTGTGTGCATAATTTGAGCAAACATTCAAACATGGTTGTGGTTTTGGAGGTTAATCATCTCAGCCCCAGGACATCACTGCAGGAGTTCCTCAGGGCAGTGTCCTAGGCCCAACTATCTTTAGTTGCTTCATCAATAACCTTCTCTCCATCATATGGTCAGAAAGGGGGATGTTCGCTGATGACTGCACAGTGTTCAATTCCATTCGCAACTCCTCAGATAGTGAAGCAATCCGTGCCCGCATGCAGCAAGACCTGGACGACATTCAGGCTTGGGGTAAGTGGCAAGTAACATTCATGCCAAACAAATGCCAGACAATGACTATCTCCAACCAGAGAGAGTCTAACCACTTCCCCTTGACATTCAATGGCATAACCATCGTCGAATCCCCCACCATCAACATCTTGGGGATCACTATCGAAAAAAATTAACTGAACCAGGCAAATAAATAATGTGCATAAATAACAAGAGCAGGTTAGAGGCTGGGTATTCTATGGTGAGTGACTCACCTCCTGACTCCCCAAAGCCTTTCCACCATCTACAAGGCACAAGTCAGGAGTGTGATGGAATACTCTCCACTTACCTGGATGAGTGCAGCTCTAACAACACTCAAGAAGCTCGTCACCATCCAGGACAAAGCAGCTCGCTGGATTGACACCCCATCCACCATCTTAAACATTCGCTCCTTCCACCACTGGTGTACTGTGACTGCAGTGTGTACCATCTATAAGATGCACTGCAGTAACTCCCTAAGGCTTCTTCGACAGCACCTCCTAAACCCAAAACCTCTACCACCTAGAAGGACAAGGGCAGCAGGTACATGGGAACACCATCACCTCCATGTTCCCCTCCAAGTTACACACCATCCAGACTTAGAAATATATCATCATTCCTTCATCGTTCCTGAGTCAAAATCCTGGAATTCCCTCCCTAATAGCACTGTGAGAGTACCTTCACCACGTGGACTGCAGCGGTTCAAGAAGGCGGCTCACCACCACCTTCTCAAGGGCAATTATTGATGAGCAATAAATGCTGGCCTTGCCAGTGATGCCCACATCCCATGAACAAATAACAAAAACATTCTATCCAATGACTGACACCTTCATAAATATGATAATGGCGCAGTATTTTAAACTAAAGGCATTATTTTCTGACTTCCTGCCGCTGTTAGGGAGCCTGAATCACCACCAGCACAGATCGGAAATTCAGGCGTGTGCCCCACACAATTTACTGACCATTCATTTTAAATGTTTGGAAAATCTTGCTCAATGCAAGTCCAATATATGTTTTCAATGGGAAAGGCTTCTCGCTCAGAACACTTTTAAATTGAAATTAAACAAAATATTACTGAGGTACGTGGGATAAAGCATATCGCCTGCTTCATTCAGCAACTGATTTTCATACAACCGAGCTTGTCATTTTCTTGTATTAAACCATTAAGCACAGAAATGCTCTCTAGGATTACAATATTATATTGAATTGTGAAGTCACTGCTCTTATACTGAAGCTTTTATTGAGTGGTGGAATAATTTACCCTAGATATATGTATGATTTTGACTCTCTTCATTCTAGATGGGCTCCTACTTTGGCTCGTCACTATGCGCAGTTGATTTGAACTCTGATGGTTACTCAGATCTTCTGGTTGGAGCCCCCATGTTCACGGAAATAAGAGATGAAGGCCAAGTAACTGTGTTCATCAACAGGGGCAATGTAAGTTCACAGAGATAAGAGATGAAGGCCAAGAAACCGGGTTCATCAGCGGGGCAATGGTTCACTTTTGCACTGCTTGAAGGCTTATTTTAATAGACTGAATGGGATAAACCCCTTGTGATCTGTGTAGAGTTAATAAAAGACTTGCTCAACAGGCAGTGTGGATTGGAGAATCTGGCATGGAGATTAATCATTGGAAAATTGACTACCATATCATACACATCTGCATCAGGCAACACTCCATATCTGGTTCAGAGCCCCGTGAATTGAATAGTTCTTTGGGCTTTTCTGAGATGGCAGGATCAAAATAACATGTCGTAATGTAATCAACACATTTATTTGGTGGCAAAATATTTTTTTTTAGCCCTTTGGATTAAAATGTCGGGCCTAGAAATTGGGCAACACTGGAAATCTACCAGCATTTTGGTACTGCCTGCTCATTATCATGGTGGCAATGATTTTCTAGTGCAACGCGCTTTTTGCAGCACTACTGTCAGAAGGAGACCAAAGGTCGCCTCTGCCTTCCACTCACATTGTAGGGGAACAGGGAGAAAGTTGCCGTACATGCCCCAAAAGTATTAGCTGCCACCCCATGTTTATGACATGAATGCAGATGAAAGAGATTTTATCACAGATCATCTTTAATCATTGCAATAGAGTTCACACATTGATTTACTGACATACAAACACTGTAGGCCTCCCGGAAAGCTGCCAGAGAATGCAACTCCACCCCCCCCGCCCATCCTCCGCCCCCGCCCCCCACATCCACCCACCACTGATGGGCACAAAATGAAAGTTTAACAGAAGAACCTTGGCAAAGGAGGCTTTTGAAGTTCCGCTGTCCATCCTCAAGTCCTGACAGACTCCTCATGGCCGTTAACATTGCTGAAAGACCTGCATACACACTGCGTCAATTAGCGTGGGCAGCAATGCGAGCGGAGAACTCCAAAGTGGATGAGCTGGTGTCAATTCGGCATTGCACGCTGATTGACGTCACGCTCCAACTCATTAAAATACTTTTGCTGATAGCAGGCAAAGGCAGCGCTGCTGTCCTGCCGAAAATGGCGGTCTCCATGGAACTTGCCACCAGCTGACAGAAGAGGCCATGCTTTTTCACCATTTCATGGCACTAACAGGTGGTGCAAACCATCCGAATTCTAGGCGTTGGAGTCTTGTGACATTTTGCCATTAGATCATTAACTCAAAAGTGATTTTGAACGTTCATATGGGTTATTGCAAAGGATTTGCTTTAGTTTTGTAAAATAAACTGAAGTTCATCCCATTGTCGCGCTTATGAACAGACAGTGAGGTTTAGTGAATTGGTCTGTGTTTGGTCTCCGCAGTGTGGAGAAGATCACATTATTAGCAGCAAGTACTAGTTTGGAAAAAATACAAGTAAATTGCTATCTCACATGGGGGTAAGGGGACAGGTGTTGCAATACAGGTGTTTCATTGCCTTCCCCTCTAGATTGCTCTCCAAATAATCATATAGAGTTTAAAAAGGTACTGATAAATATTCTTATTTGATAAAAGATCTAAAACAGAGCTGTTTTTTTCTGTTTGAGGACATTTGAACTTTATGCTATGCGTTCACTCCAATTATCCTTTTCTTCTTCCCATCTTCCCATCCTTCCTGCAAAGACTCTGCTATTGATTGCCAGTGCCCCATTTCCCACATCTCCCTAGTTGAGGGGTCAAGAACGAGGGCCCTGATACAAGAATGTAAGAGATTTAAGACAAATGTGATGGCATGGGAATGAGCAGCAGTAGTGGGGCTGACAGAAGAGTGAATGAAGATGTTGCAGAGGAAATAGACCCTTTGGAAAGCCTGGAGTGGATGGAAAGGCGTGCTTGGTACTTGGATCACTGGCTGGAATGGGGAAGATGATACGCCGGGTGTGGATGGAAGTGGGATGGAAAGTGAGGGCAAACACGATTGTGTCATCACTGTGAGAAGAGGGAGAAGGGTCAGAGTGAGGATTTGGGAAATGAGGCACTGGCGAACATCAAAGGTGCCTTTGCAGGAAGGATGGGAAGAAAATAAATATAATTGAATTAGGAAAGTTCCATTGCCATCTTCTTTACAAGTACATCATGCCGTTGCCTGACTTTACTGCAAAATGACTGCAAGCAGATGATTCCTTATTGACTGAACTAGAAGTAACATTTAGTTTGTTCATCTTGGCACAGTAAAGAAAAGGTTTCAAAGAAATGTTTCACAGAAATGGAACTATATCAGGATCAAACAAAGCTCCACAAGTAATGGGATGTTTTTAAGAACAATGATAAAATGCTCTTACCTTTTTCGTGAAATTCAGTCTGGAGTCTTCCAGAGCACAGAGCAGATGTTTCCTGAAGGGAGCAGAATGCCACCTGGTCTTGGACAAGCAGGTCAGAGAACACGTTTTTCTCACCACGCCTTATTTCCTGTTTATAGGCAGCACTGGAGGAACAGCCGCCTTTGAGGGGAGACGGCATGTACAATGCTCACTTTGGAGAGAGCATTGGATCTCTGGGCGACATTGATGATGATGGGTTTCCAGGTCAGTACTTCCTAATATGTTCATCAATCAAAATTAGTAAAGCTTATCAAAATATATTAATTTTCTTCCCATTTTGCCAAATTAAGTTTGCCAGCTCTTTGCCTATTCCCTTTATTCACCATCTTCATGGTGTTCCAATTTTAAAATATTAAACCACAATTCACTAGGCTGCAGGATTCACCACTGAGTTTATTCAGTACCAGTAATATCTTTTGTTTCAGGTGTGATTTTTGCATCAATATTTGACCATGTCAGTCTTTAATAAGTAAGATTCTGATTGGCTGGAGAACTAGTCTTTTAGAACTTTGTTAGCCAATTTAACAACAGTTGTAGAAGAAAGCTGCTCTCACTTACAAAAAGGGAGACAAAAGGCCTCAGTTCATAGAATCATGCAACATAGGAGGAGGCCATTCTGTCTATAGTGCCTGTGCCAGCTCTTTGAAAGAGCTATACAATTAGTCCCATTCTTTCTCGTGGCCTTGCAATTTTTTCCTTTTCAAGTATATATCCAAGAGAATGCCCTTCAGGGATCAATGACAAAATCTATTTGGTTGGAGTTGAGACACAATAAAGGAGTTATTACGTTACTTGTATTTTATAGGCCACCAAATAGTGGGATGGATATAGAGGAACGTATTTGCAAAGAAATGACTGAGAGGTTCATGAACCATAGAGTAGTGATCGTGGTAGACTTTAACTACCCAATATTGAATGGAGCAGTGATTGTGTTAAGGGGTAGAGAAGGGGAGGAATTTCTGAAGTGTGTTCAGGAGAATTTTCTTGATCGGTATGTTTCCTGCCCAACGAGGAAGGAGGCATTGCTTGATCTTTTCCTGGGGAATGAAGTGGGTCAAGTGGAGAATGTCACAGTTGGAGAACATCTCGGGAATATTGATCATAATATTGTAAGATTTGGATTAGTTATGGAGAAGGACAAGGAGAAATCTAGAACAAAATTACTGGCCACAATCTTCGAATCCTCCTTAGTTACGGGAGTGGTACCAAAGGATGGGGGATTGAAAATGTTATACCCTTGTTCAATAAATGGAAGAAGGATAAACCTGGCAATTACAGGTCAGTCAGTTTAACATCAGTGGTAGGGAAGTTTTTAAAAACAATAATCTGGGAGAAAATTAACAGCCATTTGGACAAGCATGGACTAATAAAGGAGAGCCAGCACGGATTTTTTGAGGACAAATTGTGTTTGACTAAATGGATTGAATTTTTTGATGAGGTAACAGAGAGGGTGGATGAGGGCAGTGCAGCTGATGTTGTGTATATGGACTTTCAAAAGACTTTGATAAAGCATCACATTCTAGGCTGGTTAGCATCAGGTCAATCTTACAAATTTGAGCCGCAGGCATGGTATTTCCCTGATCGGGAATAATTTTGGAAAATCCTTTGGGACTCGCTGATCCATGTGCCTGAATTTCTGTTTATATGAGTGAAGTTTCACACCGGGAACACAAATTTATAATAGTCTATCCTATAATATTATAAAGGCAAATTCAAAGGACTGAAGGATGAGCTAAATAAGAAGCAGGAAAGCTTTTTAATGCATTTATGTGTGTGGGTGACAGTGACAAGTTAGCAATATTTATTGCCCATCCCTCATTGGCCATGGGGCATTAAGAGTCAACCACATAGTGTGGGACTAAAGTCGCACATAGACCAGATCAGGTAGACTGGCAGGTCCCAGCTTTGAAGGACATTAGTAAGCAGTTTTGTTCTTACAACAATCTAATGGCTTTCATGGTCACTTTTCGGGTGCCAGCCTACACATTACCAGATGTATTGAATTTGAATTCATAACTCGCCATGGTGCAATTAGAATCCATGACCTCTGGATTGATAGTCCAATACCATAACCACTAGGCCCCAGTCCAGTACCATAAATGTTATGTATTTAACCCCTTGTAACCTGTGTAACACCTGACCACGGTATATAAGCAGGCCGCCCACGAGGTACCTGCACTCTGGAGTCTTATTGAAGGAGCTAAGGTCACACTTGCTCATTGTACACAGTACTCCGTTTCATCCTTTATTATGAGTGTACCAATTTGCAACGAGGTAATGAACAACTGTGCTAAAATGCAACGAGCAGTCAGTATCCTGGAGAAGTTCTCAGAAAGGGATGATTGGGAAGCCTCCGTGGAGAGACTCGACCAATACTTCGTGGCCAATGAGCTGGAAGGGGACGAGAATGCTACCAAACGAAGGGCGATCCTCCTAACTGTCTGTGGGGCCTCATGAAGAATCTCCTAGCTCCGGCAAAACCAAGAGAGAAACCCTATGAAGAATTGTGTAAGCTGGTCCAGGAGCACCTAAATCCTATGGAAAGCATTTTGATGGCAAGATATCGGTTCTACACGTGTCAACTATCGGAGGGTCAGGAAGTGGCGAGCTATATTGCCGAACTAAGGCGCCTCGCAGGACATTGTGAGTTTGAGGGAGTCCTAGAACAAATGCTTAGAGACCTTTTTGTACTGGGCATTGGCCATGAGACAATCCTTCGCAAACTGTTGACTGTAGAAATTCCGACTGTAAGTAAAACCATAACGATAGCCCAGGCATTTATGTCCTCCAGTGACAACACCAAACAAATTTCGCAGAGTAAAGAAGTCCCGGCCAGTACTGTGCATAAAGTAACGTCGGTTTCGAGCAGAAATATACATGGCAGAACATACATGCCGGCTGCTGCTGCCTGACCTCAGATGACCCAGAGTCCGCCATCAATCGTTAATGCGAGGCAGTTAACATTGACGTTGTGGAGGTGATCATCAGCCTCATTAATGCCGCTTCAAGCACTATGCGTGCAACGGTTGCAGAACAATGGGACAACTCCTGCGAATGTGCAGGCGAGCTGCAAACCCTGCAAACCCTGCAAACCACCACGTTGCAGAGGAAGGTCGATCCACTGTGGATCAGGCTGAATTGGAGGCTCGTACTGAAGAGGCAGAAGTGTACGGAGCACACACATTCACTATGAAATGTCCACCAATAATGTTGAAAGTTGAACTGAATGGTATTCCAGTATCTATGGAACTGGACATGGGTGCAAGTCAGTCCATAATGAGTAAAAAGGTCTTCGACAGGCTGTGGGGCAAAAAGAAGCTCAGCCCCATTCACACCAAACTAAGGACTTACAGCAAGGAACTAATCCCTGTAATTGGCAGTGCAGAAGTCAAAGTCTCCTATGACAGAGCAGTACACGAACTCCCACTGTGGATTGTGCCAGGAGATGGCCCCATGTTGTTTGGCAGAAGCTGGCTGTGAAAATCTGCTGGAACTGGGACAACATCCGAGCGCTTTCGTCCGTCGACGATGCCTCATATGCCCAGGTTCTGAGCAAGTTCCCATCGCTGCTCGAGCCAGGCATTGGAAACTTCTCGGGGGCGAGAGTGCAGATCCATTTGGTTCCCGGTATACGATCCATCCACCATAAGGCATGTGCGGTACCGTATATGATGCGTCAAAAAGTGGAAATTGAGCTGGACAGGCTGCAGCGAGAAGGCATAATCGCCCCGTGGAATTCAATGACTGGGCTAGTCCGATTGTCCCGGTACTTAAAGAGGACGGCACGGTTAGAATTTGTGGGGACTATAAAGTAACGATCAACTGTTTTTCGCTGCAGGACCAGTACCCGCTACCCAAGGCAGACGACCTATTTGCGACCCTGGCTGGAGAGAAGATGTTCACCAAGCTGGACCTGACCTCGGCCTACATGACGCAGGAGCTGAAGGGGTCCTCGAAAGGCCTCACCTGCATCAACGCGCACAAAGGTCTGTTCATCTATAACCGGTGCCCCTTTGGGATTCGCTAGGCCGCGGCTATCTTCCAGTGGAATATGGAGAGCCTGCTAAAGTCGGTTCCTCGCACCGAGGTTTTCCAGGACGACATACTGGTTACAGGTCGGGACACCATTGAGCACTTGAAGAATCTGGAAGAGGTTCTTAGTCGGATCGCATGGGGCTCAGGTTGAAACGCTCGGAAGTGTGTTTTCCTGGCGCGGGAGATCGAGTTCTTGGGAAGAAGAATCGCGGCAGACGGCATCAGACCCACCGACGCCAAGACGGAAGACATCAACAACGCACCGAAACCACAGAACGTGATGGAGCTACGATCGTTCCTGGGACTCATTAACTATTTCGGTAATTTCCTACCTGGGGTAAGCACCCTGCTAGAACCCCTACATGTGCTACTGCGCAAGGGAGACAACTGGGTATGGGAGAATTCACAAGAGGCTGCCTTTAAGAAAGCCAGAAATCTGTTGTGTTCTAACAAACTGCTTGTCCTGTATAACCCTTGTAAACGATTAGTGCTAACTTGCGATGCATCGTCATACGGGGTCAGGTGTGTGTTACAACAGGCTAACGAAGTGGGGATTTTGCAAACGGTCGCTTATGCGTCCAGGAGTTTGTCCAAGGCCGAAAGGGCCTACAGCATGGTTGAAAAAGAGGCTCTGGCATGCATTTACGGGGTAAAAAAAATGCACCAGTACTTATTTGGCCTCATGTTTGAGCTTGAAACTGACTACAAGCCACTCATATCGCTGTTCTCTGAGAGCAAAGAGATTGATACCAATGCCTCTGCCTGCATCCAAAGATGGGCACTCACGCTGTCAGCATACAACTATGTAATCCGCCACAGACTGGGCACAGGGAACTGCACAGATGCTCTGTCGGCTGCCATTCCCCTCCACTAGGGTGGAAATGGCATAGCCAGCGGACCTGCTCATGGTCATGGAGGCATTTGAGAAAGCAAAGTCCCCCGTTACGGCTCACCAGATCAGATCTGGACCAGCCAGGATCCTTTACTGTCCTTGGTAAAAAAACTGTGTCCTCTATGGGAGCAGGTCCGGTGTCCCAGCGGAGATGCAGGAGGCAATTAAGCCGTTCCACAGACGTAAAGACGAGTTGTTCCTGCAGGCGGACTGTCTGTTGTGGGGCAATCGCGTGGTCTTGCCCAAGAAAGGCAGAGATACATTCATATGTGAACTGCACAGTACCCACCCAGGCATTGTAATGATGAAAGCCATAGCCAGATCCCATGTGTGTTGGCCTGGATCGACTCAGATTTAGAGTCATGCGTGCGCCAGTGCAACACTTGCTCTCAGTTGAGTAATGCACCCAGAGAGGCACCGCTAAGTTTGTGGTCGTGGCCCTCCAAACCGTGGTCGAGGATTCACGTGGACTTTGTGGGCCTATTTCTAGGCAAAATGTTTTTGGTTGTCGTGGACACCTACTCAATATGGATTGAATGTGCAATAATGTCTGTAAGCACGTTCACGTCCACTATTGAAAGCCTATGAGCCATGTTTGCCAAGCACAGCTTAATTGATGTCCTAGTCAGCGAAAATGGGCCGTGCTTCACCAGTGCTGAATTCAAGAAATTCATGACCTGCAACAGGATCAAACACGTCACATCTTCCCCATTCAAATCCGCATCCAACAGCCAGGCAGAACGGGCAGGTCAGACAATCAAGCAAAGCTTGAAACTAATGTCGGAAGGGTCCCTGCAGACCCGGCTGTCCTGAGTGCTGCTCAGCTACCGCACCAGACCCCACTCACTCACTGGGGTTCCCCCAGTCAAGCTGCTCATGAAAAGGGTGCTAAAAACAAGGCTCTCTCTTGTCCACCCTGATCTCCATGACTACGTGGAGGGCAAGCGGCATCAACAAAGTGTGTACCATGACCGCGCAAATTTGTCACGCGATATTTGAGATCAATGATCCTGTGTTTGTGCTCAATTATGGACATGGTCCCAAATGGCTCGCTGGCACGGTCACAGCCAAAGAGGGGAGTAGGGTGTTCCAGGTCAAATTGGCCAATTGACAAATGTACAGAAAACATTTGGACCAAATCAAATTGCGATTCACCAACAGCTACGAACAACCCGAAGAAGACACCATCAACTTTGACCCTCCAACACACACACAAGTGGCAACTGACATCATGGCTGACCACGAAGCCAAACTCACCATCCCCAGCAGCCTGGCAAGGCCGGCTGCCCAACAGCCCAGTGAAGAACTGACCAACTCACCCACACCCGCATTTGTACCAAGACGATTGACAAGGGAGTGAAAAGCCCTAGTTCGTCTCACCTTGTAAATAAGTATATTGTTGACTTCACGGGGGAATGATGATATGTATTTAACCCCTTGTAACCTGGGTAACACCTGACCACCAGAGGGCCCACCTGTTGGAGTCCCAAGGGATCCCAGCATCCCTTGGGAGCACGGTATATAAGCAGGTCACCCACGAGGTACCTGCACTCTGGAGTCTTATTAAAGGAGCTAAGGTCACACTTGCTCATTGTACACAGTACTCAGTTTCATCTTTTATTATGGGTGTACCAATAACCACTAGGCTCTAGTTCAGTACCATAATCACCTGCTGTTACTGTAAAACATTTTCTTTTCAGATGTTGCGATTGGAGCGCCCAATGAAAATGATTATGGAGGAGCTGTCTACATTTACCACGGAGATGCCAATGGAATAGTCTCCAAATATTCAATGGTAACTGCTCATTGATTTCACTAACTATATCAGGGCTACATCCTTTTGCACTGAGTATGAAGTATATTATAGGTAGATTTTCCTCTCCTGTTCTGTCCTAGTTGGGGCAGATCTGAGGTGGCTCATCATCACCAGCCATCACTTCCCAAATTTCTGATGGCAGTGCCAGTGTCTGTCAATGTTCCACTCACTTTCTAGTGGAGAGGAAAGACCCTTGCTGTATGTTTTAGTAGGGAGTGCAAATGCCTGATTTGGTTTCATTTTGAAGGAAGATCAAACAGTATATTATGATTTAAACATCTGTGGATAAAGAATGTGATCAGTGAACACCACTAGCTACAGATTGTGATAAACCTTTGCATGTAATAGATACTATAAAATTCACTGTACAGGTTGTGTTTTCTTGACCCATGTGAACATTTTATACAAGGGTCCAATTGTGAATTGACAGCCAATGTTAAAGTACCGAGTGTGAGTTTTACACCACAGAGATTTTCAGGAATTTGCTGCTGTAGCTTTCAAGTAACTCACTACAAAACACATGAATTACAGTTGTATCCTGATCAATGCACAGATAGTGCACTGAGATTAAGATTTCTAAAACTTCGGAGCAAAACAGTCATCTGTAAATCTATTTAACTCTACTCCATTTATCACTGAGTTTCTCTAAATAGAAAACAACAGAAAATACTCAACAGATTTAAGACGAGTGCTAAGCTTTGAAAACACGTTATTGTTTTTGGGTGACATTTGACCGTGGATTGACTATTTAATGTGTCTAACAAGGACTCATCAACTCAATATTGTCACTAAGCTAGTGAGGGGTGTGATTAGGAGATATTGCTTTGCACAGAAGGCTATTGGAACAAGGAACAGTTTGAGGCAGAGACCATTGCATCCTTTAAGGGAGAGGTTGTGGTACTGGATCAATATATTTTGGAGCAGAGGAAGATAGAGGGCTATGAGAAGAGAGCAGGACAGTGATAGTATTTTTGGATTGCTCCAGCAAGGAGCCGGCATGGGCATGATGGGCCGAAAGGCCACCATCTATGCTATAAACCTCAGAATCTGGCTGGCTGCAGCTGGGAAATGGAGACAAAAAATGTTAATCGGGTCCTACCGTTAAATTCTGCAGGGTCTGAGACAATCCCGTTCTTCTGGGTTTCCTGATCGCAAAACAGACCCTTCCACTCCCTACCGTATTCAAATTAATATCGGGGCCATAGTCTGTGGAGGAATTATCGGGGTCATAGTCCGTGGAGGAAATATCGGGGCCATAGTCTGTGGAGGAAATATCGGGGCCATAGTCTGTGGAGGAATTATCGGGGTCATAGTCTGTGGAGGAAATATCGGGGCCATAGTCTGTGGGGGAATTATCGGGGTCATAGTCTGTGGAGGAATTATCGGGGTCATAGTCCGTGGAGGAAATATCGGGGCCATAGTCTGTGGAGGAAATATCGGGGCCATAGTCTGTGGAGGAATTATCGGGGTCATAGTCTGTGGAGGAAATATCGGGGCCATAGTCTGTGGGGGAATTATCGGGGTCATAGTCTGTGGAGGAAATATCGGGGCTATAGTCTGTGGAGGAATTATCAGGACCATAGTCCGTGGAGGAAATATCGGGGTCATAGTCTGTGGAGGAAATATCGGGGTCATAGTCTGTGGAGGAATTATCAGGACCATAGTCCGTGGAGGAAATATCGGGGTCATAGTCTGTGGAGGAAATATTAGGGTCATAGTCTGTGGAGGAAATATTGGGGTCATAGTCTGTGGAGGAAATATCGGGGTCATAGTTTGTGGAGGAATTATCGGGGTCATAGTCTGTGGAGGAATTATCGGGGTCATAGTCTGTGGAGGAATTATCAGGACCATAGTCCGTGGAGGAAATATCGGGGTCATAGTCCGTGAAGGAATTATCAGGACCATAGCCCGTGGAGGAAATATCGGGGCCTTAGTCTGTGGAGGAAATATCGGGGTCATAGTCTGTGGAGGAATTATTGGGGTCATAGTCTGTGGAGGAATTATCGGGGTCATAGTCTGTGGAGGAAATATCGGGGTCATAGTCTGTGGAGGAATTATTGGGGTCATAGTCCGTGGAGGAAATATCAGGACCATAGTCCGTGGAGGAAATATCGGGGTCATAGTCTGTGGAGGAATTATTGGGGTCATAGTCTGTGGAGGAAATATCAGGACCATAGTCCGTGGAGGAAATATCGGGGTCATAGTCTGTGGAGGAATTATCGGGGTCATAGTCTGTGGAGGAATTATCGGGGTCATAGTCTGTGGAGGAATTATCGGGGTCATAGTCTGTGGAGGAATTATCGGGGTCATAGTCTGTGGAGGAATTATCGGGGTCATAGTCTGTGGAGGAATTATCGGGGTCATAGTCTGTGGAGGAATTATCGGGGTCATAGTCCGTGGAGGAAATATCGGGGTCATAGTCTGTGGAGGAATTATCGGGGTCATAGTCTGTGGAGGAAATATCGGGGCCATAGTCTGTGGAGGAATTATTGGGGTCATAGTCTGTGGAGGAATTATCGGGGTCATAGTCTGTGGAGGAAATATCGGGGTCATAGTCTGTGGAGGAATTATCGGGGCCATAGTCTGTGGGGGAATTATCGGGGTCATAGTCTGTGGAGGAATTATCGGGGTCATAGTCTGTGGAGGAAATATCGGGGCCATAGTCTGTGGAGGAATTATTGGGGTCATAGTCTGTGGAGGAATTATCGGGGTCATAGTCTGTGGAGGAAATATCGGGGTCATAGTCTGTGGAGGAATTATCGGGGCCATAGTCTGTGGAGGAATTATCGGGGTCATAGTCTGTGGAGGAATTATCGGGGTCATAGTCTGTGGAGGAAATATCGGGGGCATAGTCTGTGGAGGAATTATCGGGGCCATAGTCTGTGGATGAAATATCGGGGGCATAGTCTGTGGGGGAATTATCGGGGCCATAGTCTGTGGAGGAAATATCGGGGCCATAGTCTGTGGAGGAAATATCGGGGCCATAGTCTGTGGAGGAAATATCGGGGCCATAGTCTGTGGAGGAAATATCGGGGTCATAGTCTGTGGAGGAAATATCGGGGCCATAGTCTGTGGAGGAAATATCGGGGGCATAGTCTGTGGAGGAAATATCGGGGGCATAGTCTGTGGAGGAAATTAAGTTGAAGAGCTAAGCATGTTTGACTTGTTCTGTGATTTCTTGTGTGATTTAAAAAAATTAGAATGCTGTAAAAGCAATTACAAAAGTACATAATGTCCTAGTGGTTCCTTTAGTTTAAATCATAAATCTTTAAGTTTAAGTGAACGCAATAGCTGGTAACTTGCAACGGGTGCTTTTAAATTCATTGCCTATTCCTTGCTCATAAACACTTGTAAGTGATCAAAACCATGTGTTTGTGGAAGCAATGGAGAGGCCAGCTACTGACATGAGGTCAGCTCTGTACAGCGTGTGCTTAAAGGATTGATGACCTACAAGGTGTGTGTGTGAGTGTACAACAACAGAAAAAACATGTTAGTATGTCAACAGGTACAGAATAATACAGAACGTTTATGGTCCTGGGGCACCCTAAACAAGGTGCTTGTTGGGATCCTGGATGAGATAAAAATAGTTAAATAGGAGGTACTAGACAGGCTGGTAGTACTTAAAGTAGATAAGTTACCTGGTCCGGATGGGATGCATCCTAGGTTACTGAGGAAAGCAAGGGTAGAAATTGCAGAGGCGCTGGTCACAATTTTCCAATCCTCCAATATAGTGGTGGTGCCAAAAGACTGGAAGATTGCAAATCTTACACCCTTGTTCAAAAAAAGGGGAGAAGGGTAAACTTGGATTTTACAGGCCCATCAGTTTAACGTCGGTGGTGGGGAAGCTTTTAGAAACAATAATCCGGGAGAAAATTAACAGCCACTTAGACAAGCATGGACTAATAAAGGAGAGTCAGCAGGGATTTGTTAAGGGCAAAACATGTTGGACTAACTTGATTAAGTTTTCTGATGAGGTAACAGAGAGGGTGGATGAGGGCAGGGCAGTTGATGATGTGTATATGGACTTTCAAAAGGCGTTTGATAAAGTACCAATACAAGCCAGGAAGTTACGCTAAATCTATGTAAACACTAGATCGGCCTCAGCTGGAGTATTGTATCCAATTTTGGGCACCACACTTTAGGAAGGACATGAAGGTTTTAGAGAGGGTACAGAAGAGATTCACTGGAATGGTTCCAGGGATGAAGGATCGGAAAAGACAATAATGGCCTGATAGGATGGTCGAAACAGATTCAGTAGTAGCTTTCAAAAGGGAATTGGATAAATACTTGAAGGAGAAAAAATTGCAGTGATCTGGGGATAGAGTCGGGGGGTGGGACTAACTGGATTGCTCTTCGAAAGAGCTGGTGCAGACTCGATGGGCAAATGGCCTCCTGTACTATTCTATGATTCTATGATTAGGCTCACATTTTGGTCTAAAGAGTGAGTTCTGATTGAACGTGACAGAGTCCAAAGAAGAGAATTTGTTCTGATTTTCTGAATAGAGCGACAGCATGCTGCGGGGGTGAATTTCACTTTTATTACTGGGTGAAAAATGGGTGATAGAGACTTAATCAGCCAGTTTTACACCTCGCCCACTTGATGTCAGTGACCAAGAAAATCGTTTGAGGTGTAAAACGGGTTGCTGTATCGCTATCACTCGCTTTTCGGCCAGCAATAAAAATGATACTTACCACCGGCCTTTACCAAAACTACCTCAACCTTGCTTCTTTCATTTCATCAATGACATTGAAAACAAATCCTGACTGCTGCTCAGGACGTGAGAGCTATGGCGAGGTTGACACGTCAATGAAGTCGGTACTGTTTTATGGCTTTCAGTACTGATGTAGTCCAGAGAGAAATGAAATGTCACTGCGGTCAAACAGACAACATTTCTGATTTGTACTGTGTGTGGAATTGTCTCCTTGACCAACTTAGAGCTCATAGTGACACAATGATGGCCAGTGCCCGTGCATCACTGGGCAATACTTAACATTATAGCACTTGGGACCATTGATGCCAGGAGGTGAGTTAGTAATGGAGCTGTTTTATGCCTTACTCTGAGGTGTGGTATCTGGAATCCCTGCCTGGGGTCACGTGGCGACTCAAATGTCAGCGGTTGGATTTTACGGTCCTTTGCGCTCCATTTATTGCCCCAGAACGGCGGCAATGTGGTGGTGAGGTCTGGGCGGTCAGCCTCCAGCGCCCCACAGGGGTTTTCGGGGCTGGTTTTACACGCCTGGAAGAGCTGCGCTGGTGTGCAACGCCCCTGATTGTGACACCGGCACGCTTTAGGACTCCCACCCGACCCGTACACCTCAAAGTGCGGCCCGCTGTGACCGTCTGGGAAATCGGGCAGTCCAACCTGTAAAGTCCTTACTCTACAGCATGAAACCACACGAGGCACATTCCATGGACAAGGCCACTCCATGACCTTAACTCTTTATTACAGCACTCCAGAAGTGATAACCCTGCGTGGGACCTGCCTTTATATACCTGAGTGATCAGGTAAGGAGTGTCTCCCACAAGTTCAGCCCTTGTGGTCAAGGTGTGCATCTGAGTTGAGTATATACAGTAATACAGTGGTGTTTCATTGTAGTTACAAACATGACATCACCTTCCCCCCCAAAGTCTTATTGGGATCATAGGTTTAGTCTTTCAAGTGGGGCTCTGGTTGTTGGACACTGATGTGAGTGTCTGTCACTTGTGGTGAATCCAGCCTGTCTGGGCTGACCTCAGGAACTGTGCATTCCTCTGATTGCTTTTGTTGCTCGTTCACTGATAGTAGTGTGAACTCCAGCTCATGGTCTTCTTCAGGTTCCTCCGTGTCATTGCTGAACCTTTTTTTTACTTGGTCCAGATGCTTACGGCATATCTGGCCATTGTTGAGTTTTACCACAATGACCCTATTCCCTTCTTTGTCAATTACGGTACCCTCGAGCCATTTGGGCCCCATGGCGCGATTGAGGATGAATACAGGATCATTTATTTCTATACATCTCCCCCTCGAATTATGGTACTCGTTTTGTGACTTACGCTTGCCCTCAACTATGTCGGTCAGGACTGGGTGGATGAGGGACAACCGAGTTTTGAGTGTCCGTTTCATGAGTAGTTCTGCAGGCAGGACCCCCGTGAGCGAGTGTGGGCGGGACCTATAGGCCAGCAGGAGGCGTGATAGGCGGCATTGTAGGGAGGGTCCTTGAATCCTGAGCAACCCTTGCTTAACGATTTGGACTGCACATTCTGCCTGGCCATTGGAGGCTGGCTTGAACTGCACAGTCCTGACGTGGTTGGTGCCATTGCCCGACATAAATTCCCGGAATTCATAGCTCGTGAAACACGGGCCATTATCACTAACCAGGATGTCCAGCAAGCCATGGAAGATCGCACGTAGGCTTTCCACGGTGGTAGATGACGTGCATGAATTCAGAATGATGCACTCGATCCATTTCGAGTATGCATCTACAACGATAAGGAACATCTTCCCCATGAACGGGCCCACGTAGTCAACGTGAATGCGTGACCATGGCTTGGTGGGCCAGGACCACATGGTGAGCGGGGCCTCCCTGGGGGCATTGCACAGCTGGGCACATGTCGTGCACCTGTGAACACAGTGTTCCAGGTCTGAGTCAATTCCGGGCCACCAAACGTGTGACCGGGCAATGGCCTTCATCATCATAATGCCTGGGTGCTCACTGTGGAGTTCCCTGATGAACACCTCCCTGCCCTTCTGGGGCATGACTATCCGGCTGCCCCATAGTAGGCAGTCAGCTTGGATGGAGAGCTCATCCATCGGTCTGTGGAATGGTCTGACCTCCTCAGGGCATGCTCCGTATGTGGGCACCCAATCACCAGTCAGGACACATTTCTTAATCAGGGATAGGAGGGGATCCCTGTTTGTCCAGATTTTGATCTGGCGGGCTGTGATAGGGGAGCCTGCACTGTTGAAGACATCGACAGCCATGACCATCTCAATGCTTTGCTCAGCTGCTCGGTGGTGGCCAGTGGGAGCCTGCTGAGCACATCAGCGCAATTTTCAGTGCCGGGCCGGTGCCAAATGGAGTAGTCATAGGCCGCTAGCGTGAGAGCCCATCGGTGTATGCGAGCTGATGCGTTGGCATTGACAGCCTTGCTGTCTGACAACAGGGATGTGAGTGGCTTATGGTCCGTCTCTAATTCAAACTTCCTACCAAAGAGGTACTGATGCATTTTCTTTACACCATAGACACATGCAAGCGTATCCTTCTCAACCATCCCATATCCCCGTTCTGCTCGAGAGAGAGCGACCTGGAGGCATAAGCCACAGGTTGTAGCTGACCCTCAACATTACCCTGCTGCAACACGCATCCAACCCCATAACCCCATAGGATGCATCACATGTCAGAACTAAACTTTTGCAAGGGTTGTACAGGGTCAACAGCTTGTTTGAACATAGTAGGTTTCGCGCCCGATCAAAAGTCCGTTCCTGACAGTCCCCCCAAAACCAATCGCAACCCTTACGCAGGAACACATGTAGCGGCTCCAACAACGTGCTCAAGTTTGGCAGAAAGTTCCCGAAATAGTTCAACAGTCCCAGGAATGAACGCAGCTCCGATGTGTTGCAGGGCCTGGGTGCTCGATGAATCGCCTCTGTTTTGGATTCGGTGGGCCGAATCCCATCTGCAGCAACCCTCCTGCCCAGAAACTCAACCTCGGGAGCTAAGAACATGCATTTAGACTTCTTGAGTCACAGGCCTACCCGGTCCAGTCGGCGTAGCACCTCCTCCAGGTTGTGGAGAAGTTCCTCGGTGTCTCGACCCGTGATGAGGATGTCATCCTGGAATACGATCATTCCAGGGATGGATTTAAGCAGGCTTTCCATATTGCGTTGAAAAATTGCGGCCGCTGATCGAATGCCAAACGGGCACCTGTTATATGCAAACAGTCCCTTGTGCGTGGTGATGGTGGTCAGCAGTTTAGATTCATCGGCCAGTTCCTGGGTCATATAGGCTGAAGTGAGGTCCAACTTGGTGAACAGCTTGCTGCTTGCCAGCGTGGCGAAGAGGTCCTCCGCTCTTGGGAGCGGGTATTGGTCTTGTAAGGACACCTGATTGATGGTGGCCTTGTAGTCGTCACAGATCCTGACAGAGCCATCCGCTTTAAGAACGGGGACGATGGGGATCACTCAGTCGCTGAATTCAACAGGCGAGATGATGCCCTCTCGCAATAGCCGGTCCAATTCGCTCTCGAATTTCTCCCGCATCACATACTGCACTGCTCTGGCTTTGTGGTGCACTGGCTTAGCGTCCGGGGTGATGTGTATCACTACTTTAGTGCCTTTGAAAGTCCCGACGCCCAGTTGGAAAAGTGACTCGAATTGTTATAGGACTTGTGAGCACGAACTTCGCTCCACCGAGGACATTGCATGAACATCCCCCCATTTCCAGTTCATCTCGGCTAACCAGCTCCTCCCCAACAGTGCGAGACCATTGCCCGGGACAATCCAGAGCGGCAGCCGGTTCACTAAGCCATCATGCGTGACAGCCAACATTGCACTGCCTAACACCGGATTGATTTCTTTGGTGTAAGTCTTTAATTGTGTCTCGATATGTTCTAATTTGGGTCTACTGGCTTTGAATGGCCATAGCTTCTCGAATTGTTGAACACCCATGAGTTACTGGCTGGCCCCCGTGTCCAGCTCCATGCGTACTGGGATACCGTTCAATAAAACCCTCATCATCATTGGTGGCGTTTTGGTGTATGAACTGTGAATATTCGCCGCATGGACCAACTGAATCTCGGCGTCCATCGATTTGCCCCAAAAGTCATCCTGTCTCACAGAACCCTCTTCTGGTCCATCTACCTCATATATCAGTCTGGTTGCAGGTTTTCTGCACATTCGAGCTAAATGGCCACTGAGGTTGCAGTTTCTGCAGACATACTGTTGGAATCTGGAAGATCTAGCTGAGTGTTTTCCCCCACACCTCCAGCACGAGTTAAAGTTTCCATTGTTGGGGACAAAAGGGCTGTGGCCAGGAATTCTGCGCCGACTGTCCCTCTGACTGCTCTTAAGTACCCTATTAGTAGTTGTCAATGGCCCCATCCCAGGCCGCATTGTCTACTGTGATGGCATGAATGTCCATTCAGCCTGCCATTGTCTCTGTTGAGGTCCTACTCTGGAGTCAATTACTGCCTGATGAATGTCGGGCTGCCCCTGCCTGCCCGTGGGGCTCTGAGTAGCATTGAGGACGTTGACTCCCTGATCCATCGCCGCATTGGAGGCAGAATTGCGCGCGTAAATCATTTTCATCTCTTCCTCCCCCGCCGTGAAAGTCTGAGCCAACAACACCGCTGCTTCCAAGCTCAAGTCCTTGGTCTCAATTAACTTGCGAAAAATTCCCGCATGACTGATACCCTCGATAAAGAAGTCCCTTAGCATCTCCCCCCTGCAGGCGTCTGTGAACTTACAGAGGCTGGCCAAGCGTCTGAGGTCCGTTACAAAGTCCGGTATGCTCTGTCCTTCACGACATCGGTGGGTGTAGAATCTGTGTCGAGCCATGTGTATGCTGCTCGCCAGCTTGAGGTGCTCCCCAATCAACTTGCTAAGCTCTTCAAAGGTTTTTTCCGACGGCTTTTCGGGTGCCAGTAAGTCCTTCATGAGCGCATAAGTCTTTGGTCCGCAGCTGGTCAGGAGATGAGCCTGTCGCTTGTCGGCCGCTGCATCCCCCAGCCAGTCTTTCGTGACAAAGCTTTGCTGAAGCCTCTCAACAAAATCGTTCCAGTCTTCCCCAACACAGTACCGTTCATCTGTGCTACCGGTGGCCATTCTCGTCGGTCGTGAATTCCCGTTTCTCGTCTCCAGTGTAAAGTCCTTACAGCATGAAACCACACGAGGCACATTCCAGGTACAAGGCCACTCCGTGACCTTAACTCTTTATTACAGCACTCAAGAAGTGATGACCCTGTGTGGGACCTCCCTTTATCTACCTGCGTGATCAGGTAAGGAGTGTCTCCCACAAGTTCACCCCCTGTGGTCAAGGTGTGCATCTAAGTTGAGTGTATACAGTAATACAGTGGTGTTACATTGTGGTTACAAACATGACACAACCTATACCGACTGCAGAGAGGTAAGTAATGCCGTCCTAAGGTAAGTGTGATTGTTTTTTCTTGAATTTTTTTTGCGATTTATGTTGTTGTGGCATAGGCTATGTATTGGGCATGTTTTTTTCAGGGTTTTTTTCTCCCCAGGTGTCTCTCGGAGTGCTACTGGGCCTGCTCCTTAGCTTGGGATTTTCCTATGCTAACACCCAAGAGAGGTGTACAACACCTCCCTTAATGCTGCGCCTCAGACTCAGGGCCCAACTGCCCAATTTTGATGACTGAGGTGCAAACTGTTCCCGGGCGCAAACTTTAGTGCCCTGCCACCATCAAAGCCGAAAATACAGATGCATAAATGATATTAGCTAATGTCTCGTCTGAAGCAAGAACTTTGTCCCCACCCCACAATCACATGCGCAGTCTCTTCAGAGTAAAGATTTATCTTTTTGTTTGTCTAATGCCTGTTGCACCTTCACTCCTCTAGAGGCTTTCCGGGCAGACGATCAATCCGCTGTTGCGCATGTTTGGCCAGTCTATATCGGGAGGACTGGACATGGATGGAAATGCTTATCCAGGTATGTGAGCTGAAAGCTATGTTCAAAAATGTTTGTTTTGTTGTGTCTTGTCTCCTGGCCAAAATCTTTGAAGGTTATACTGAGCTGTTTGGTTTCAGTATGTCAGCTTGCTTATCCTTTTGGCTTCATTTTCTGCAGTCGATTGGAACTTGGATGTAGTTTGTTTCCATTATAAGACATGTTTTATGTGCATTCTTTACTGCTGAAGCAGTTTGCAATATATTCTGCCTGTTTTGAGTACAAATGGATATTTAGTACTCTACAGTCGGTGTCGAGGAATAGCAAGGAAGAGAATCCTGGTTTATATTGCAATCTGGACCAGATCAGAATACCTCTCAACCCTTTCTCAACTCGATCATACATAGAAACATAGAAACATAGAAAATAGGTGCAGGAGCAGGCCATTCAGCCCTTCTAGCCTGCACCGCCATTCAATGAGTTCATGGCTGAACATGAAACTTCAGTACCCCCTTCCTGCTTTCTTGCCATAACCCTTGATCCCCCGAGTAGTAAGGACTTCATCTAACTCCCTTTTGAATATATTTAGTGAATTGGCCTCAACTACTTTCTGTGGTAGAGAATTCCACAGGTTCACCACTCTCTGGGTGAAGAAGTTTCTCCTCATCTCGGTCCTAAATGGCTTACCCCTTATCCTCAGACTGTGACCCCTGGTTCTGGACTTCCCCAACATTGGGAACATTCTTCCTGCATCTAACCTATCCAATCCCGTCAGAATTTTAAACGTTTCTATGAGGTCCCCTCTCATTCTTCTGAACTCCAGTGAAGACAAGCCCAGTTGATCCAGTCTTTCTTGATAGGTCAGTCCCGCCATCCCGGGAATCAGTCTGGTGAATCTTCGCTGCACTCCCTCAATAGCAAGAATGTCCTTCCTCAAGTTAGGAGACCAAAACTGTACACAATACTCCAGGTGTGGCCTCACCAAGGCCCTGTCCAACTGTAGCAACACCTCCCTGCCCCTGTATTCAAATCCCCTCACTATGAAGGCCAACATGCCATTTGCTTTCTTAACCGCCTGCTGTACCTGCATGCTAACCTTCAATGACTGATGTACCATGACACCCAGGTCTCGTTGCACCTTCCCTTTTCCTAATCTGTCACCATTCAGATAATAGTCTGTCTCTCTGTTTTTACCACCAAAGTGGATAACCTCACATTTATCCACATTATACTTCATCTGCCATACATTTGCCCACTCATCTAACCTATCCAAGTCACTCTGCAGCCTAATAGCATCCTCCTCGCAGCTCACACTGCCACCCAACTTAGTGTCATCCGCAAATTTGGAGATACTGCATTTAATCCCCTCGTCTAAATCATTAATGTACAATGTAAACAGCTGGGGCCCCAGCACAGAACCTTGCGGCACCCCACTAGTCACTGCCTGCCATTCTGAAAAGTACCCGTTTACTCCTACTCTTTGCTTCCTGTCTGACAACCAGTTCTCAATCCACGTCAGCACACTACCCCCAATCCCATGTGCTTTAACTTTGCACATTAATCTCTTGTGTGGGACCTTGTCGAAAGCCTTCTGAAAGTCCAAATATACCACATCAACTGGTTCTCCCTTGTCCACTTTACTGGAAACATCCTCAAAAAATTCCAGAAGATTTGTCAAGCATGATTTCCCTTTCACAAATCCATGCTGACTTGGACCTATCATGCCACCATTTTCCAGATGCACTGCTATGACATCCTTAATAATTGATTCCATCATTTTACCCACTACTGAGGTCAGGCTGACCGGTCTATAATTCCCTGTTTTCTCTCTCCCTCCTTTTTTAAAAAGTGGGGTTACATTGGCTACCCTCCACTCCATAGGAACTGATCCAGAGTCAATGGAATGTTGGAAAATGACTGTCAATGCATCCGCTATTTCCTTAAGTACTCTGGGATGCAGTCCATCAGGCCCTGGGGATTTATCGGCCTTCAATCCCATCAATTTCCCCAACACAATTTCCCGACTAATAAAGATTTCCCTCAGTTCCCCCTCCTTACTAGACCCTCTGACCCCTTTTATATCCGGAAGGTTGTTTGTATCCTCCTTAGTGAATACCGAACCAAAGTACTTGTTCAATTGGTCTGCCATTTCTTTGTTCCCCTTTATGACTTCCCCTGATTCTGACTGCAGGGGACCTACGTTTGTCTTTACTAACCTTTTTCTCTTTACATACCTATAGAAACTTTTGCAATCCACCTTAATGTTCCCTGCAAGCTTCTTCTCGTACTCCATTTTCCCTGCCCTAATCAAACCCTTTGTCCTCCTCTGCTGAGTTCTAAGTACCTTTTATTCTGAATCGCCATTCATAAATATTTGCTGTGTATTGCGCTGGAACAGGAGTGGGTCATCCAGCTCCTTGAGCCTGTTCTGGCATTCAGTTAGATATGGCTGATCTGTATCTTAATTCCATTTACTCATTTTTGTTCCGTAACCCTCAACACCCTTACCTAACAAAAAATCTATCAATCTCAGATACGACATTTTCAATTTTCTATCACTTGTTATTCGCCCGATGATAAAAGTGATACTTAGCCTCAACTTTTTTAAGAGGGGGAGAGTTCCAGATTTCCACAACCCTTTTTTTAAAGAAGTGCTTCCTGATGTCATTCCTGAGCTGCCTAGCTCTAACGTGCTGAATTCCCCCAGCAGAAGAAATAGTTTATCTTTATCTACTCCATCAAATCCTTTAATCATCTTAAACACATCAATTATTCTGGTACTCACTGTAGTGATATTCTAAAATGTTTGGACATAGTTGTAGATATGAATTACCACTTCTGGCACAGAGCTTTGCACAAAGGGAACACATATCTAAGCAATTCGACAGTGGAGATCGGAGTGTGCCCCATGTGATTTTCCGCCCTTAATTGTTGGAAAATGACCTGGGCTGTGCTGACCTCCATGGCCCTATTCCCAACATGCACTTCTGCCTGGATCGGGAGTGCGAATGCATAAAACTTACCTCATAGTATTCATGGTGTTCATAGTGAGCATTCTCATTGTACACGGAGGCTGTATCATTATTGTTGTGTATGGAGAAAGAGTCAGACTGAACACTGTGAGCTCAAAGTTAAGTGTGACCTTAGTCTTTTATTGCAGGTCTCCAGATTGTCTCTCCAACCTGTGAGGTCTCCTTAAATACCTGTGCTCCCAAGGGATTATGGGATCCATTGGGACTCCAGGGGAAGAGCCCTCTGGTGGCTGTACAGAGTAAATACAAATGTACATATATAATGACACTCCCCCCAAAGTCAATAGTGTAACTATTTACAATGTGAGTCAATCTGGGGCCCTTCTTGCCCTGGTTGAGCATCTCGGTGTGAAAGCTGGTGTTGTTGGATCATTTATTGGGCCCTCGCTGGGCTGCTGTGCAGCTGGCCTTGCTGGGCTGCCTGGTGTGTTGGGCCCTGCTGGGCTGCTGTGGATGATGGGTTCTGCTTCGTGGTCAACTGTGGTGCTGGTTGCCACTGGTGTGTATGTTGGGGGATCAAAAAAGGTAGGGTCCAAGGTGGGTTGCTCAGGATAGTCCATGAATCTGAGTTTGATTTGGTCCAAGTGTTTCTGGTGAATGAGTCCATTTGAAAATTTGACCTGAAACACCCTGCTCCCCTCTTTGACCACGACAGTGCCGGGAAGCCACTTTGGACCTTGTCCATAATTTAATACAAATGCAGGATCATTGATTTCAATCTCATGTGACACATTTGCGCTATCATGGTATGCACTTTGTTGAAGCTGCCTGCTCTTTACCTGTTCATGTAGATCAGGGTGAACTAACGAGAGCCTTGTCTTAATTGCTCTTTTCATGAGCAGTACAGCAGGTGGGATCCCAGTGAGTGAGTGGGGTCTTGTGTGGTAGCTAAGCAGGACTCGGGATAGGCAAGTCTGGAGTGAGCCTTCAGTTACCCTCTTCAAGCCTTGCTTGATGGTTTGCACTGCTCTCTCTGCCTGACCATTGGACACTGGTTTAAACGGGGCAGATGTGACATGTTTGATCCCATTATGGTCATGAATTCTTTGAACTCAGCACTGGTAAAACATGGCCCGTTGTCACTCACCAGGACATCGGGTAGGCTGTGTGTGGCAAACATGGCCCGCAGGCTTTCAGTAGTGGCAGCGGACGTGCTAACCGACATTATCTCACATTCAATCCACTTGGAGTACGTGTCTACAACCACAAGGAACATTTTACCCAAGAACGGGCCTGCATAGTCGACATGTACCCTGGACCACGGTTTAGAGGGCCGAGACCATAAACTTAGCGGCGCCTCCCTGAGTACATTGCTTAACTGCGAGCATGTATTACATCTGTGAACGCAGGACTCTAAGTCCGCATCGATACTGGGCCACCACACGTGGGATCTGGCTATCGCTTTCATCATTACGATGCCTGGGTGGGTATGTGGAGGTCATTGATGAAGGTGTCTCGACCCTTCTTGGGGACCACTACTCGATTGCTCCACAGAAGGCAGTCTGCCTATATAGACATTTCATCTTTGCGCCCCTAGAACGGCTTTATCTCTTCCTGCATTTCCACTGGGACACTGGACCAGCTCCCATGAAGCACACAGCTTTTGACTAGAGATAATAAGGGGTCCTGGCTTGTCCAGGTTTTGATCTGCCAGGAAGTGACGGGTGATTGCTCACTCTCAAATGCTTCCATAACCATGGCTAGATCTGCGGGCTACGCCATTTCCTCCCCCATGGTGGGCAATGGCAGCCTACTGAGAGCATCAGCGCAGTTATCTGTGCCTGGCCTGTGGCGGATGGCATAGTTGTATGCGGACAATGTGAGCGCCCATCTCTGGATGTGGGCCGATGCGTTGGTATTTATCCCTTTACTCTTGGAGAACAGGGATATAAGTAGCTTATGGTCAATTTCCAATTCGAATTTTAGCCCAAACAGGTATTGATGCATTTTTTTTACCCCATAGACACACGCTAACGCTTCTTTCTCAATCATGCTGTAGGCTCTCAGCCTTAGACAGATTCCTGGATGCAAAAGCAACCAGTTTCAGTTCCCTGAAATCAATAGCTTGTTGCAATACACACCGGACACCATATGACGACGCATCACATGCTAGTACCAAACGCTTACATGGATCACACAACACAAGCAATTTGTTTGAGCATAACAATTTTCTCGCTTTTACAAAGGCATTTCCTTGGCTTTTGCCCTAAACCCATTTGTCCCCTTTTTGTAATAAGACATGCAGTGGTTCTAACAGTGTGCTGAAACCTGATAAGAAGTTACCAAAGTAGTTCAGGAGTCCCAGAAACGACCGCAACTCTGTCACGTTCTGTGGCCTCAGTGCATTCTCGATTGCCTCCGTCTTCGCGTTGGTAGGCCTGATGCCGTCCGCCGCAATCCTCCTTCCCAGGAACTCCACTTCAGGTGCCAGGAAAATGCACTGCGAGCGTTTTAACCTGAGCCCCATGCGGTTGAGTTGACTAAGAACTTCCTCCAAGTTCTGCAGAAGCTCGACTGTGTTCTGACTTGTGACCAAGATGTCGTCCTGTAAGACCACGGTGTGCGGGACCGACTTCAGTAAGCTTTCCATGTTTCTCTGGAATATCGCCGCCGCCGATCGGATTCCAAACGGGCATCTGTTATAAACAAAAAGACCTTTGTGCGTATTGATGCAGGTGAGGCCCTTCGATGATTCCTCCACTTCCTGCGTCATGTAGGCTGAAGTCAGATCCAGCTTCGTGAACGCCTTTTCTCCCACCAGCGTTGCAAAGAGATCGTTGGTCTTACGTAGTGGGTATTGGTCCTGCAGGGATAAACGATTGATAGTTACTTTGTAATTGCCACAGATTCTGACGGTGCCGTCTCCCTTGAGGACGTGGACGATAGGACTGGCCCACTCGTTGAACTCAATCGGTGAAATGATGCCCTCTCTTTGCAGCCGGTCTAGCTCGATCTCTACCCTTTATGTACAGTACTGCTCTCGCCTTGTGATAGATGGGTCATGCCCCTGGAATTAGGTGGATCTGCACTTTTGCTCCTTGGAATTTCCCGATGCCTGGTTCGAACAGCGAAGGAAATTTGTTTAAGATCTGGGCACACGAAATGTCGTCAGTGGGCGTAATGCTCGGATGTCGTCCCAGTTCCAACGTATCTTTCCCAGCCAGTACCTGCCGAGCAGCGTGGGACCATCGCCCGGTACCACCCAGAGTGGTAGCTTGTGCATCGCTCCATCGTAGGGGACCTTTACAGTAGCACTGCCGATTACAGGAATCAGTTCTTTCGTGTAAGTTCTTAGTTTCGTGCGAACTAGAGTTAAGACTGGTCTTGAGGCCTTGTTGCACCATAACCTTTCGAAAGTCTTTTTGCCCATGGTGGAATGGCTTGCGCCCGTGTCCAGCTCCATTGACACCGGAACTCCATTTAGTTCAACATTCAGCATTATCGGGGGACAATTCATGGTGAATGTGTGCACCCCATGTACCTCTGTCTCCTCGATCTGTGGCTCTGATTCATTATGATCTTCCGTGGATCTGTCCTCCTCTGCAACTTGGTGGTTTAACAGGTTTTGCAGCTCGCCTGCACACTCGTTGGAGGTGTCCCATTGTTCCACAGCCCTTGTAAACATACTCTTTGAATCAGCATGAATGGAAACGATGATCATCCCCACAGCACCAACAAGATGTTAATGGCCTTGCATTCATCACCCTTGATGGTGAACTCTGAAACATCTGTGGACGTGTAGCTGCAGGTATGCGTGATCTGTACATTGCGATTTGAAAACAACATCACTTTGTTCACAGTACTTGTAGCAGCACTTGTGTGCTGAGAGATTTGCTTTGTGTTGTCACTGGTGGCAATGAACGCCTGGGCTATCGCTATGGCCTTACTCAAGGTTGGCGTCTCTACAGTCAAAAGTTTGTGAAGTATGTTTTCTTGGCCAATGCCAAGTACGAAAAAGTCTCTGAGCATGTGCTCCAAATGTTCTTCAAATTCGCAATGTCCTGCAAGACGTCTTAGCTCGGCGTCATAACTCACCACTTCCTGGCCTTCAGATCTTTTGTAGGTATAGAACCGGTACCTCGCCATCAGAACGCTTTCCTTCGGGTTCAAATGCTCCCGGACCAGTGTGCACAAATCGTTGTACGATTTCTCCGTGGGTTTCGCTGGAATGAGCAGATTCTTCATGAGGTCATACGTTGGTGCCCCACAGACGGTGAGGAGGATCGCCCTTCATTTGGCAGTGTTCTCTTCCCCATCTAGCTTGTTGGCCATGAAGTATTGGTTGAGTCGCTCCACAAAAGTTTCCCAATCATCTCCCTCCGAGAATTTCTCCAGACTGCCCACTGTTCTCTGCATCTTGGGTTCGCTATCTGTATCTCATCGCCAGTTGTTGTGTATGGAGAAAGAGTCAGACTGAACACTATGAGCTTAAAGTAAAGTGTGACCTTAGTCTTTTATTGCAGGTCTCCAGAGTGCCTCTCTAATCTGTGAAGCCTCCTTAAATACCTGTGCTCCCAAGCGATTATGGGATCCCTTGATACTCCAGGGGATGAGCCCTCTGGTGGCTGTACAGAGTAAATACAAGTGTACATATATAACAATTATCAGCAGTCCTTGTGTTTGAACAGAATTTAGAATACAATATGTCATATTTAATAAACTCTTGGCAGTAGAGGCACATTAGGCAGTTGTATTAAAAAATACTTTTTAACAGGAAATGGACAGAATAGTTGCATCAGGGCGATTCTGCGGGCAGTTTTCAGGAGAGCGCGTCAGGAGTCTATTCTGGGTTCCTTCTTGTGCGTGCTGTTCATAAATGATTCACACAATCAGCTGATGATATCAACCTGTATGGCTCGGTGACCAGCATAAAGGAGACATGCATTGGAGTCCCTGGCCCCCCCCCCTCCACATCACTTTTACAAAAACCATTCTGCCAGACTCCTGTCAGAATTATGGTGGGACTCCAGCAGAATAGCTAAGTAAATTTAGCCCTCTATATGGTGATATAGAGAGATATAGACAGCTACGATCAAATAGTACAAGGAATATGATTGTTCTTTTACTGCTAGGATCATGAAATTATCATGTGAGGAAAGAAACTGGTGAAGTTAAACAGCTGACTTGTAAACAGAGATAGTCATGGGGAGCTTTAGTTTGTGGACCTTCTTTTTATCCATAACTTTCCTTTAGGCAATTAAAAGTAGAGATGTAGTGGAGTACACATATTTGGAAGGGGAGAGTATGATTGAACATGTGAAATGAAGGATTGGAAAAGACCATCAGGCCCATCGAGATATGGTACAAAAATGTAAACCATTTACCCCTTAACTGTGCCATTTACTGGGAGAGGCACAAAAAGAACCTGAGGCCAATTTAGGAAATTCCCTTGGAAATTCCTCTCCATCCTCCGAAGGTCCAGGACACTTGACAGACCATTACTTATCATCATCCCAGCTAAGGTTGTTCTCCTTGGAGCAGAGAAGCCTAAGAGGAGATTTGATAGGGGTGTTTAAAATCATGAAGGGTTTAGATAGAGAAAATAAAGAGAAACTATTTCCACTGGCAGGACCGTCGATAACCAGAGGGCACAGATTTAAGGTGATTGGCAAACGAACCAGAGATGACATGAGGAAAAACCTGTTTACACAACGAGTGGTTAGGATTTGGAATGCACGGCCTGATATGGTGGTGGATACTGACTCAATAGTTACCATCAAAAGAGAATTGGATAAATACTTGAAGGACAAAAAATTGCAGGGATATGGGGAAAGAACGCGGGAGTGGAACCAATGTTCCCTTTAAGCTGTGTGGCCGTGCAGTGCTCTACAGCTCCCGGACAGCCGGCTCACTGGCTTTTAAATAGGAAAACCACACATGCACAGTATTTTGAATGGACTGCGCACCCCCTTATAGGGGCCATACACAACAGACAAAAATTAATGGGAACAGTGAGTGTGATTAACTGAATTGTGATTAACTGAATTGCTCTTCAAAAGAGCTGGCACAGATATGATGGGTCGAAAGTCCTCCGTCTGCGCTATACTATTCTATGATTCCGTAACTTCTGCACTGGAAATGTCCTCTTCACTCAGGAACTTGTCAAGTTCCTCTTTAGAAGACTGCAAGTTCTGGTAGCCTGTCCCAGAGGGTGATGACTCTCTGGCATCTAATCTGACTCTTTGTTTAAAGGTATTAAATGCAGTCCTCTCGTCTTACCAAGTTGATCCAGCTAAAAATAACCTTTTCAATTGGACTGAATCCAGTTTTTTCATCATTTGAAAAACCTCAATCACGTCCCTTGAATCCTGTTTTTTTTTTAAAGTAAACAGCCCTAACTCTCATACAAAAGCAAAATACTGCGGATGCTGGAATCTGAAATAAAAACAGAGAATGCTGGAAATCTCAGCGGGTCAGGCAGCATCTGTGGAGAGAAAAACAAAGTTAACGTTTCAGAACTGCCGAATGTTCGAAAAGAGCACATTCTTAAGCACTGAAAGGGGGAGGGGAAGAAAGAACAAAAGGGAAGGTCTGTGATAGGGTGGAAGGCAGGAGAGATTAGAGAGACCAAAGGGATGATGGCTGAATTGAAATGGTGATGATGGAAGTTAGAAAAAGGTTAATCTGGATAGAGTGTGAATGGTTTGGTAATGACCAGCTGACCACTGGCACAGCACCTTTTAATGTAGTAAAACGTCCCAAGGCACCTCACAGGAGTGTTGTCAAACAAAATTTGACATCGAGCCACATAAGGACAGATGACCAGAAGCTTGGTCAAACTGGTAGGTTTTAAGGAGCATCTTATAGGGGGAGAAAGAGGTTTAGGGAGGGAATTCTAGAGCTTTGGGCCTAGGCAGTTGAAGGCATGACCACCAAAGGTGGAGCAATTTTTAAAATAGTTCCTGGGATATTGGCATCACTGGCAAGGCCAGCATTTATTGCCCATCCCCCAAGAGAGAGGTGGAGTCGTTAGCTAGGGAAGGGAGTTTGTGATGGGGACCGGAGACAATGGCCTGAATTTTAATAGTTTGGCAGGTTGGGAGTGGGCGGGGTGCGGGGGGGAATCGTAAACTGTTGGGAAACCCTGGAGAACAGGTTTCCTGCAGACCTTGCCGAATTTAACGGCAGGACCTGATTTGCATTGGAAACCTGTTTTCCAACCACAGCCAGATGGATGCAGAGCCTGGCTGGCTGCGGGCGGGTAGGCCTGTGTCACTAGGCCGCAGAAAGGAGGGTTCAAGTGGGGGCCAGGTACTGGTCGGGGGTGCGGCCGGAGGGGCATGTTCGGGGGACCGGGTGAGCATGGTCGGGGGCTGGGGGGGTGGGGGGGTGGTGGTGGGCAGAAGATGATTGTGTGGAGGTTGGAGCAGCATGGGGCAAGGAAGCAAAGGCCATCGTGGGTGGGCTGGAGGAGCATTGCAGGGGAAGCAGAAGATAGCAGGGGGCCATAGGAGTATGGAGGGGGCAGGGTGGGGTGGGGGCAGGGGGCAAGGGGGGGGAGGCCGGGAAGGTAATTGGAGGCCTGTGAGGGGGAAATCGATGGCCTTGGGGGATCAGAAGCCTCGGGGTGGGGGTCTCTGATCACGGAGAGTGGGTCAGGTAGAGATGTTGGGGGAGGGGAATTGCCCCCTTCTTTAAGGCCCGTTACTGCCTCTAATGGAGTGGTAAGGCCTTTTCGCCCGGAGGCAGGTGGCGGGATTGCCTCCGGGTCAGGGGCGGTGAGAACGGGTTTCCGCTGCGCCCCGTGTTACTGTCCCTCCCGGCGCGCCAACCCCTTACCACCCCGCGGGGGAAATTGCCCCACGGGAGCACAGTTGCCTCCGGTCGGTGCTCTAAACAGCTTCACAAGGCAGGAAGCTGCCAGTGGCTGAGCGGTTGTGGCCGCCATTTTGTTTTAATTGTCGGCCCACTCCTGAGTCAGCCCGGCGATGGCAGCCGCTGATTTGGCCGGGCCGCCAACTGGCAGCTCGGCACCCCCTCTCAGGTGGTGGACCGCTGGCCCGGCCGCAGCCCTCTGGGGTGGCCCAGTGTGCTCCACGTCAGCCTCGCAGTGTCCCTCCCGTTTAAGAAAAAAGGAGGGACATTACGACATGTCAACGCGATGGTGATTTCGGTCTTCACAGTGGAAGACACAGAAACCATGCCAAAAATTGCTGGTCACGGGAATGTGGGAAGGGAGGATCTTGAGACAATCACTATCACTCGGGAGGTAGTGCTGGACAGGCTAATGGGACTCAAGGTAGACAAGTCCCCTGGTCCTGATGAAATGCATCCCAGGGTATTAAAAGAGATGGCAGAAGTTATAGCAGATGCATTCGTTATAATCTACCAAAATTCTCTGGACTCTGGGGAGGTACCAGCGGATTGGAAAGCAGCTAATGTAATGCCTCTGTTTAAAAAAGGGGGGCAGACAAAAGGCAGGTAACTATAGGCCGGTTAGTTTAACATCTGTAGTGGGGAAAATGCTTGAAACTATCATTAAGGAAGAAATAGCGGGACATCTAGATAGGAATAGTACAATCAAGCAGACGCAGCATGGATTCATGAAGGGGAAATCATGTTTAACTAATTTACTGGAATTCTTTGAGGATATAACGAGCATGGTGGATAGAGGTGTACCGATGGATGTGGTGTATTTAGATTTCCAAAAGGCATTCGATAAGGTGCCACACAAAAGGTTACTGCAGAAGATAGAGGTACACGGAGTCAGAGGAAATATATTAGCATGGATAGAGAATTGGCTGGCGAACAGAAAGCAGAGAGTTGGGATAAATGGGTCCTTTTCGGATTGGAAATCGGTGGTTAGTGGTGTGCCACAGGGATCGGTGCTGGGACCACAACTGTTTACAATATACATAGATGACCTGGAAGAGGGGACAGAGTGTAGAGTAACAAAATTTGCAGATGACACAAAGATTAGTGGGAAAGTGGGTTGTGTAGAGGACAGAGAGAGGCTGCAAAGAGATTTAGATAGGTTAAGTGAATGGGCTAAGGTTTGGCAGATAGAATACAATGTCGGAAAGTGTGAGGTCATCCACCTTGGGAAAAAAAACAGTAAAAGGGAATATTATTTGAATGGGGAGAAATTACAACATGCTGCGGTGCAGAGGGACCTGGGGGTCCTTGTGCATGAAACTCTTTTTGGAGTTCACCTGCAAAACATAAAACATTAAACGGTGCCACCCGACCTGGGTGACACTCCAGACATTTACAAGGCCCTTTTTTTCCCCCCCCTTTTTTTTTGTGTTTTTCTTTTTTTTCTTTTTTTTTTTGGGCACTAAAATCACAATTTTTCCCCAGTGCCCCCTATAAAAGGGAAGGGGACACTAAAAGCACCGGCAATTAAAACAAATTAACTTTAAAACGTAAAATCAAATTAAAATTTGGTTGCCGGGCGTGATGATGCACTCCAGTCCCTCCGGTGCCCACCTCTCACGGAAGGCCGCGAGCGTACCGGTGGACACCGCGTGCTCCATCTCCAAGGACACCCTGGACCGGATGTAAGAGCGGAAGAGAGGCAGGCAGTCAGGTTGAACGACCCCCTCGACCGCCCGCTGCCTGGACCGGCTGATGGCACCCTTGGCCGTGCCCAGGAGCAGTCCTACGAGGAGGCCTTCGGACCTACCCGCTCCCCTCCGCACAGGGTGCCCAAAGATCAGGAGAGTGGGACTGAAGTGCAGCCAGAATTTCAGGAGCAGCCCCTTCAAATAGTGGAACAGGGGCTGCAACCTTGTGCATTCAATAAAAACATGGAACACGGACTCCTCCAGACCGCAGAAATTGCAGGCGGCCTGGGAGTCCGTGAACCGGCTTAAAAATTTGTTGCACGGCACTGCTCCGTGCACCACCCTCCAGGCCAAGTCCCCGATGAATAGTGGGAGGACCCCTGCGTAGAGTGCCCTCCATCGGGGACCCCCGCCTCCTCCGGACGGCAAGATGGTACGCCATGGCGTGTCCGGACGGCCGGCGAGGATGGCAAAGTTGAGGGTGTGCAGGAGCAGCCCGTACAGGAAACCCCTCCGCGCGGAACTGAAAGGCACGGAGGGGATTTCCCCGAGGCGGCTCAAGTTGTGAGGCGTCCTTGTGCATGAATCCCAAAAAGTTAGTTTGCAGGTGCAGCAAGTAATCAGGAAGGCGAATGGAATGTTGGCCTTCATTGCAAGAGGGATGGAGTACAAAAGCAGGGAGGTCCTGCTGCAACTGTACAGGGTATTGGTGAGGCCGCACCTGGAGTACTGCGTGCAGTTTTGATCACGTTACTTAAGGAAGGATATACTGGCTTTGGAGAGGGTACAGAGATGATTCACTAGGCTGATTCCAGAGATGAGGGGGTTACCTTATGATGATAGATTGAGTAGACTGGGTCTTTACTCATTGGAGTTCAGAAGGATGAGGGGTGATCTTATAGAAACATTTAAAATAATGAAAGGGATAGATAAGATAGAGGCAGAGAGGTTGTTTCCACTGGTCGGGGAGACTAGAACTAGGGGGCACAGCCTCAAAATAAGGGGGAGCCTATTTAAAACCGAGTTGAGAAGGAATTTCTTCTCCCAGAGGGTTGTGAATCTGTGGAATTCTCTGCCCAAGGAAGCAGTTGAAGCTAGCTCATTGAATGTATTCAAGTCACAGATAGATAGATTTTTAACCAATAAGGGAATTAAGGGTTACGGGGAGCGGGCGGGTAAGTGGAGCTGAGTCCACGGCCAGATCAGCCATGATCTTGTTGAATGGCGGAGCAGGCTCGAGGGGCTAGATGGCCTACTCCTGTTCCCAATTCTTATGTTCTTATGTTCTTATGAACACCGCTCCGCTCCCTCGTAAACTTGTGCCAACAGCGCCCAAAGCGCTGGGAGGCGGTGTCAGAGTTAAAGAGCCCAATTTTCCGACTCTTCCCTCTGACTCTCGCCGGGTGATAAATTTCCGGTTAATTCAAAGTGCCCTCCCCAATTTCCTGCTGAGGGCAATTTCAGCCCCTTATATTCAGGAGGTAAGTTTAGATACTTACCTCCTGGATCCAGTAGTCCTCGCCTTCATTAGCTGGTTGGTTTCACGAGGCCTGCAAAACAGGACCAGCTGTTGCACTTAAATTTGAAATGCTGGTTAAATCTGAGGCATGCCTGCCTCATTATAAAATTGGAGCAGGTTGGCTGCCCGCCTCTCCCATCCTGCCTTCGTTAAAACCAGATGTGGGCAGGTTCTGGTCAGGATTCAGGTTTTTAAACACTTTACTTTCCCACCCAACCTCAACCCGCCTGTTTTTGTGGGTTAAAATTCCCCAGTTGCTTCTGTCTTCCCAATTTTTAGTTGGAGGAAATTTCTGCTGATCCTGTTGTACAGCCTCGTCCCTTCCTGCCCCTAGCCAACTGGGACAAATGTCCTCGAAGTTTCCCCCTGCCCCAGCCCTTTCTCTAGTTTCTCTCCTATATCCCCTCATGCCCTCTACAAGCTCATCTTGTCCATGAGACTCACCTACTACTTCCTCAATCCTATTCCTACTAAACTGCTGACCACCCAACTTCCCTTCCTGGCTCCTATGTTAACTGATATTGTTAACGGTTCTCTTTCCTCAGATGTTGTCCCCTTCTCCCTCAAATCTCCCGTCATCAGCTCTCTCCTGAATAAAACAACTCTTGATTCCGCCGACCTTGCAAACTACCACCCCATCTTCCTTTCTTCTCCAAAGTCTTTGAACGTGTTGTCACCTCCCAAATCTGTGCCCATCTTTCCTGGAACTCCATGTTTGAATCCCTCCAATCAGGTTTTTGCCCCTGCCAAAGTACCAAAATGACTCTTATCAAGGTCACAAATGACATCCTTTGTGACTGTGACAAAGGTAAACTATCCCTCCTCTTCCTTCTCGACCTGTCTGCAGCCCTTGACACGGTTGACCATTCCATCCTTCTCCATCGTTGTCCGGCTGAGTGGGACTGCATTCACCTGGTTCCGTTCTTATCTATCCAGTCGTAGCCAGAGAATCATCTGCAATGACTTCTCTTCCCACTTCCGACCATTATCTCTGGTTTCCCCAAAGGATCTATCCCTGGCCCCCTCCTATTTCTCATCTACATGTTGCTCATCTACATGTTTCACCTTGGCGACATCATCCGAAAACACGTCAGTTTCCACATGTACACTGATGATACCCAGCTCTACCTCACTGCCATCTCTCTTGACTCCTCCACTGTCTCTAAATTGTCAGACTGCTTGTCTAACATCCAGTACTGGATGAGCAGAAATTTCTTCCAACTAAATATAGGGAAGACCAAAGCCATTGTTTTCGGTCCACGTCACAAACTCCATTTCCTAGCCACTGACACCATCCCTCTCCCTGGCAACTGCCTGAGGCTGAACCAGACTGTTTGCAATCTTGATCATGGATTGAGCTTCCGACTGCATTTCTGTGCCATAACTAAGATTGTCTATTTCCACCTCTATAACATCGCCTGACTCCGCCCTGTCTCAGCTCATCTACTGCTGAATCCCTCATCCATGTCTTTGTTACGTCTACACTTGACTATTCTAATGCACGCCTGGCTGGCCTCCCACGTTCCACCCTCCGTAAACTTCATGTGATCCAAAACTCGGCTGCTTGTGTCCTAATTCACACCAGGCCCCATTCGCCCATCACCCCTGTGCTCACTGGCCTACATTGGCTCCCAGTTAAGCAGTGCCTTGATTTCAAAATATTCATCCTTTTCAAATCCCTCCATGGCCTCGCCCCTCCCTATCTCTGTAATTTCCTTCAGCCTCACAACTCTGAGATATCTGCGTTCACCAAATTCTGCCCTCTTGAGCATTCCGAATTTTAATTGCTCCAAGGTCCTAAGCTTTGGAATTCCCTCCCTAGACCTTTCCACCTCTCTACCTCCATTTCCTCCTTGAAAACTTACCTCTTTGACCTCATCTGCTTTAATATCTCCTTATGTGGCTCTGTGCCACATTTTGCTTGATAATGCTCCTGTGAAGTGCCTTAGGATGGTTCACTATGGTAAAGACGCTATATAAATGCAAGTAGTTTTTGTTGTTGGATGTCAGATAAGTAGTGTGACAAATCAGAGACATTGGAGGAGCTGAGAGAATTGGTGGTGAGGTAAAGCTGGGTGTCGTCATCGTAAATGTGGAGCCTGATGTGTTTTTGGATGATGTCACCGAGGGGCAGCATATAGATTAGAAATAGGAGTGGTCAAGGATAGATCTTTTGGGGACTCTGGAGGCAAATGTCGGGAGCAAGAAGAGAGCCACTGCAGGTGATTCTCCGGCTACGACTATATAAATAAGAATGGGACCAGATGAGGAGTCTCACCCAGCTGGATGACGGAGGAGAAGCATTGGAGGAGGATGGTGTGGTGAACCATGTCAAAGGCTGCAGACACGTCGAGCAGGATGAGGAGAGAGAGTTTACCACTGCCACAGTCACATAAGATGACATTTGTGGCTTTGTTAAGGGCCGCTTCAGTACTGTAGCAGGGGTAGAAGCCTGATTGGAGGGTTCAAACAATGAGTTGCAGGAATGATGGGCAGCGATTTAGGAGGCAACAACATGTTCAAGGATTTTGGAGACGAAAGGGAGTTTGGCGATTGGACCATAGTATGTTAATAGTCCTATAATCCCTTGCAATCTAATCTTTCCGAATAATGTTCCACATGGCACTTTGTCAAAGGCTTTTTAGGAAATCTAGGTATACAATATCAACAGATTTCATGCTGGGAATCCTTAAAAAAAAACACTGACCTCTAAGTGATCCGAAATCACGTCCTTACACTGTCAATCTGTCGGGCCAATAATTCACTTGGCCCGATTTATTTATCTTCTTAAATAATAGAATCCATTGGAACAGGTCCCGATCTCGATAAGTTATTGAATATATGAGGCACTGGCTCATATACAGCTTCCTCCATTTCCTTTAGCACTCTTGAATAAATGGAATCGGGTCCAGCAGCACGATCAGCTTTAAGTGACATCTTAGCGAGACAATCTCTGTCGTTACTTCTGTCAAAGCATCTCTAACTGAGCACCTATCCTGAACTGCAATCACCATAGTATCATCTTTGGAAGTGAAAGGCTATGCAAAGGTGGAATGATTGTTATACATTCCACATTTTTTTCTCATTTCTTAATACTATTGCCTGAATTTGGTAAAAACGTTTGCATTTTGTTTAACTTCTAAAGGCACAATTATGTTAATGTCTGGGTAACATTCGCCCATCACCCTTGCTGACCTACATTGGCTCCTAGTCAGCCAAACTTGAACTTCAAAAGTATTTTCATCATGTTCAGAGCCTTCCATGGCCTCGCCCCTCCCTACCTCTGTAACCTCCTCCAGCTCTACAGCCCTCCCATTCTCTGTAACTCCTCCAGCTCTACAGGCCTCCCTACCTCTGTAACCTCTTTCAGCTTTACAGACCTCCCTATCTCTGTAACCCCCTCCAGCTTTACAGACCTCCCTATCTCTGTAACCTCCTCCAGCCCTACAACCCTCCCCACCTCTGTAACCTCCTCCAGCCCTACAACCCTCCCTATCTCTGTAACCTCCTCCAGCCCTACAACCCTCCCTATCTCTAACCTCCTCCAGCCCTACAACCCTCCCTATCTCTGTAACCTCCTCCAGCCCTACAACCCTCCCTATCTCTGTAACCTCCTCCAGCCCTACAACCCTCCCTATCTCTGTAACCTCCTCCAGCCCTGCAACCCTCCCTATCTCTGTAACCTCCTCCAGCCCTGCAACTCTCCCTATCTCTGTAATCTCCTCCAGCCTTACAGCCCTCCCTATCTCTGTAACCTCCTCCAGCCCTACAATCCTCCCTATCCCTGTAACCTCCTCCAGCTCTACAGCGCTCCCTATCTCTGTAACCTCCTCCAGCTCTACTGCGCTCCCTATCTCTGTAACCTCCTCCAGCTCTACAACCCTTCCTTTGTAACCTCCTCCAACCTCTCAGAATTCTCCGTTCCTCCAACTCTGGCCCCTTGTGCATCCCCCATTTTCTTTACCCTACAATTGCTGGCCGTGCCTTCAGTTGTAGAGGGCCTAAGCTATGGAATTTGTTCCCTAAACCTCTCCGCCTCTCTACCACTGCTCCTTTAAGAAGCTCCTTAAATCCTGTCTTAATATTTCCTTATGTGGCTTGGTGTGAAATTTTGTCTGAAAATGCTCCTATAAAGTGCCTTATGACCTTTTACTGTGTTTACTGCGCTATGTAAATGCAAGTTGTTGTTGCTTTAATGTTGCACATGGATGGAATAGAAAGTGACAAAATGTCAGACTTTAACAAAGGATAACTCTGAAGCTAGCTTATTACTTTATTGAAAGAAGGAAATACCGATGAGATGATTGAAAAATAACATCGTGAAATCACGACCAGGGCAGTAACACACATGGGCACTGATGTCAAACAGAAATGTACAGCTAGAACAGTATGAAAGGCATAACATTAGATGGATACTTTTATGAGCGCACTCACTCATTTCTTGTGAATGAGTCATTACCAGCAGAATTAAAATTGCCTTTGCCTTTTTCTGCTGTGTCCAAAGGTGTTGGATTTTAGAAGTTGTGAGGATTAGTCCATTCGGTTGGTGGAAGGGGGTGGTGTAAAATCGATGACTACACTATATTGAGTGGGGTGGCGAATCGATGACTGCACTATATTGAGAGAGGAATCTGGGGGAAGAACAGCCTGGAGAAGCTAGGCAGTGGTGTTGTGTACGTAAATAAACAGACTAACTGAAACAGGAGTAATGTAACTTAACTGTCCTTTATAGAAACTCTGAAAATGGTGTCCAAAAACCAGCATGAACCAGCATGTTTACAGCAGTGTGTGAATAGCTCCTGCAGGGTCCTAATGCCGGTCTAGTGAGGGTTCATGTAACAAACAAATAGAGTAAGAACAAGTGGAAGTGGGTGATAATAAGAACCACAACCTCCAACTCAGCACAAACAGCCTTAGAGAAGAGACACTCCTCATAGATGAGGCATTCATAATGAGTGCGAGCGATATATTTCTTGATTTATTTAAATTGTTTACTTTTTAGTTTTGTTGGTTTTAAAAACATAGCAATATTTGATGGCTTTTTTTTAAACCATTTTTAAAATAAAAGTTCCAGTTTTCTCAAATGGCCTATCTGCCATGCTGCGTTTAGTCTATTTGTAGTGCATGTTTTATGCAAGTGCATAATTAACTTCTTGTGGTGAACTATCGTATATTTTACATACATATCCCCCCTCGCCTACTGATGAGCACAACCTGAAATATAAGAATCTCACAGGTTATAGCATATTAAGGACACTCTCTTGTTGCATGTTGCTGATTATTTTGGGCCCTTGCTTTCCAATTGGTATATTAGCTTTTTTGCTGTCATAGCTAAGAGTGTGCTTGTTGGTTGCTCGTAATACACACTCAACTGTCCAGCATTTTGTGTGTCATGAATGCTCTCACTTTTAGAGTTAATATTTTACTAATATGAGTATAGTACTCTCTTTGTATTTGAAGCTGGTTCCCCCTTCATTTTACAGCCGTACAGTCAGATGTACAAGCAATGTACAAGCATTTTGAGTAGACGTTTTGGTAAATCCTTGTGCATTAGACTGGTTTTGCGAATTGTACCTCTGTAATTAAAAGCCATCAAAACATGCATGTGAATGAAAATACTACGCATTTGTTACTCTAGTAGTATATGCACATAAATAACAAGCTTGGTTGGCCAGACTATATTGGCTCTTTGAAATCTCAGTCATACTAATCTGTATGGGGAAAGCCACGAACTACACGGGTTCTGAACTCATTCTAATTACCTTGTTTAATGAGGAAATGTTGAGAATAAGCTGTAAAGAATAAGTTGTATAGAATTCTGACAGGTTTAGACAGGTTAGATGCAGGAAGAATGTTCCCAATGTTGGGGAAGTCCAGAACCAGGGGTGACAGTCTAAGGATAAGGGGTAAGCCATTTAGGACCGAGATGAGGAGAAACTTCTTCACCCAGAGAGTGGTGAACCTGTGGAATTCTCTACCACAGAAAGTTGTTGAGGCCAATTCACTAAATATATTCAAAAAGGAGTTAGATGTAGTCCTTACTACTCGGGGGATCAAGGGGTATGGCGAGAAAGCAAGGATGGGGTACTGAAGTTGCATGTTCAGCCATGAACTCATTGAATGGCGGTGCAGGCTCGAAGGGCCGAATGGCCTACTCCTGCACCTATTTTCTATGTTTCTATGTTTCTATATTGAAGTACAATGAACATTGAGGTCAGACAGAAATAAATACCACAACATTATGCAACTTGATGGTCTAATTCTGCAATTATACACAATTGTAGAGGTAACAATTCCACTGCCCCCATTCCTGGCACATGCCTGGATTGCTGATTGGGAAACTGTGCACTCCCAGACTGTGATTTTGTATGCATTAACTTTAATGGCTGCAAAATCATGGGCTGATGGGTACAGTGTCTCAGGCTTGAGGTGTGTAGCTCACTTGATTTGTGCCCCAGCGTATGCCAGGAGAAGGTGAACCAAAACTTTTGGCTTTAAATCATTGGACCTCCTCGATTATATTGTAGCCTAAGAACGTACTCATTATTTGAGTCATTTGTTTGCCTAGGGAGGAAATATGATGAAGTCGCGCTTTCGGTGTCGAGCTTCCCGAAGCCCATCAGGTTGTGAGGCTCTGTCAGGGAGTGTGATACCCTTTATGTGTATACTTTATTATCACTCCCTTGTATAATGATCCACTGAATTTTCAGTGGTGTTTTGCTAAGACATTTACCATTTTTGCATCATTTACTCAGTCTGCCTGAAATGCTCAGTACTTCAACATTAGTATGTCTTTCACATTTGATCCCTTCCTCTCTTTCAGGCATCTCTGAATTGCACACAATTCCCTGATCAGGTGGATGTCATCATCACTAGCCACTAGTATGTAGACAAAAACAATGTGGATTGGCCTGGCCCTTGATTGTCATCTACCTCACCCATGAGTAATGCCCCGCTGCTCATCACCACCCACTTATGTCAGGATCAAACCAGGACACCTCTCTATGGAGAATCCTAGACACAAACTCCCATCTTACCATTGAACAATGCAGCGTGTTCGTGTATCAATATCATAGGAACACGAGTAGGCTTTTCAGACCCTCGAGCCTGTTCTGTCAATCAATTCGATCATGGCTGCTTTGTACCTCAATTCCATCTTTGCTCCCTATCCCTTGATACCCTAACCTAACAAAAATATATCAATCTTAGTCTTGAAAAGTTAAATTATCGCAGCATCCACAGCCTTTTGAGGAAGAGAGTTCCAGATTTCTATTGCCCTTTGTGTGAAAAAGTGCTTCCTGATTTCACTCATAAATGAGCTAGCTTATTCTGGATTCTTCCACCAGATAAAATAGCTTCTCTATATCTAGCCTATCAAAACCTTTTGTCATTTTAAAGACACCAGTTAGATCACCCGTCAATACAAGCCAGCATTTTGCAACCTGTCCTTATAATGTAATCCTTTACACACAGTATCATTCTGGTGAGTCTGCATTGTAACACTTCTAAAGCTAATATACATTGCCTGGGACCTGGTGTCCAAAACTGAACACAATAGTCCAGATGGAGTCTGATCAAGGTATCCTTTAAGAAAAATGCATAAAAAATTCTCCAAGTGTTTATAGTTCCATAGTGGTTCAGTGAAAAATACTGCGTAACTGGCAAAATGGAAAACATTTTCACGAGGTAAAACAATACTGGGTTGGTAAATTATCTCTTTTCCCTCCAGATGTAACCATTGGCGCCTTCATGTCCGACAGTGTGGTCCTACTGAGGTAAGAACTGTTTGTTTCTTACTGTTGTCTGATGTCTCTTTGAATCAGTATTGTATAGACATGTGTGCATAAACTCTGTCAGATTGGACTTTGGTTGTCAAGTTATGTTTTAAAATTAGCTTCTTACAAGAAGAAAAAACATTGAAAATGTTGAAAATCTGAAACAAAAATGGACAATGCTGGAAATATGCAGCAGGTCTATCAGCCTCCGTAAAGGAAAAAGACAATTTATTGTTTCAGGTGTAGACTCTTCATCAGAATAGTTCCCATGAAAGAGTACAGCCAAAACTTTCTTTTTTCCTTACAGACCTGCTGTGTATTTCAAGCATTTTCTCTCATTAGACACTTTCTTCTTGGTGGGATTTTCTGTGCATAAAATGCTGCATTTACCCCTATTCAAACAGTAACTGCACAATGTAGTTCATTGTATGTGCAACAGGATGTTTCTGAGAGACATGTGAAGGAGCCATAAAAGTATATGTTCTCTCCTATCTATCTACCTCTCTTTCTGAATCTCTGTCTTGTGTATGTGTGTCTCTCTTTCTGCCACTCTTTCTTTCTATCTGCCTGCGTCTATCTGTCTTTCTCGCTGATTCTCTGATGTCTCTCACTCTCTCTCTCTTTATTGCTGCCTGTCTCTCTCTCCCATTCTATATTTCTGGACCATACCAATGCAGCATGTGACCCTTACGCCTAAAGGGATCAAGGTGTATGGAGAGAAAGCGGGAATGGGGTACTGAAGTTGCATGATCAGCCATGATCATATTGAATGGTGATGCAGGCTCGAAGGGCTGAATGGCCTACTCCTGCACCTATTTTCTATGGGCCCAGGTTTGCCCCCAGGGTTAGAACGGCACATCTCCGTGTGGTGCGCCGACTTTTTAGAACAGAAACGGTGCCTATCATTTACCTTGGTATTCTCCCCTCGTCCGGTCGATGCAGGCCCTTGGTGCAGCGCAGCAGAATGCGTGGAGGGCGGAGCCAGGTCCCAGCGCCGGGACCTCTGCACTAGCGCGCATGAGCAGTAGCTCCTCACCCCCGAGGCTGGGTGGGAGGGGCCCGAAGCACGCCGCCCCTAGCCCTGGCCAAATGGGCTCACCGGGGCGGCGAAGATCGACTCGAAGGAGAAGCGAAATGGAATAAAAGAGAAAGAAAAGAAATGGAGAAGGGTCCCCTCTCCCTCCCCCTTCCGCCCCATCCCCCTCCCCTCCCTCCCTCCCTCCCCCCTCCCCCTCCCCCTCCCCCTCCCCTCCCCCTCCCCTCCCCCTCTCCCTCCTCCCCCTCCCCCTCCCCTACCCCCTACCCTTCCCCCTCCCCTCCCTCCCTCTCTCCTCTCCCTCCTCCTCTCCCTTCTCCTCTCCCTTCTCCTCTCCCCTCTCCCCCTCCTCTCCCCTCCCCCTCTCCCTCCTCCCCCTCCCCTTCCCCCTCCCTCTCCTCTCCCTTCTCCTCTCCCCCTCCTCTCACCTCCCCCCCTCCCCCTCCCCCTCCCCTTCTCCCTCCTCCTCTCCCTCATCCTCTCCCTTCTCCTCTCCCCCTCCTCTCCCCTCCCCTCTCCCCCCCTCCTTTCCCCTCCCCCCCTCCTTTTCCCTCCCCCCTCCTCTCCATCCCCCTCCCTCCCCCCTCCTCTCCATCCCCCTCACCTCTCCCTTCCTCTCCCCCTCCTCTCCCTTCCTCCCTCCCCCTCCCTTCACATCCTCGGTGGGGCCCACCTGCCCGGCATCTTGCTGGGGGCGGGCCTCGCCCGAAGTCTTCGGCCCGGCTTCCTCTCGTCGGCGGGACCCCTTCAGCCTCCCCCCCCCTCTCCTTTCCCCCCCCCCTCTCTCCTTGAACTATTTTTCTTTTTGTGTCAGCATTCTCCATAGAATGTAGAGTTATTATGACATAAAAAGAAATGGTTAATTTATAAGGAACAAGCATGAGCAGTTTTGTGAGTTTTCAAGAAAAGCCTATTGAAATTTCCATTCTGAATCCATCAAAATAGATGCAGTTGCCACATCCATGCAACTGTAGAACAGTACAGCTAAAACAGAAATCAATATCAGTTATTTATACTGAGGTCAGGAATCTTTGTGAATCCTCACCCTGATGTCCTTTTAGAAAACCCACATCTTTTTTTAATACAGCCTATCTAAATAAGGTTCATCCTTTGATGATTGTATCATTCAATGCTGATCCTGAAGGTAAGAGTGTATACTCTCCTTTGTGTAAAGTTAAATAAAAATTATTTAGGTGTACACCTTGGCTCAATTGATAGCAGTCCTGCTGAGCCAGAGAGTTGTGGGTTCAAGCCCTGTTCCAGGGCTTGAGCACATAATCCAGGCTGACACTAGTGTAGTACTGAGGGAGTTGGTACTGTCTTTCAGATGAGATGTTAAACCAAGGCCCTGTCTGCCCTCTCAGGTGGATATAAAATATCCCAAGTCACAATTGAAAGAAGAGCAAGAGAGTACACCTGGTGTGCTGACTAATGTTTATCTCTCAAACAGCATCACGAAAACAGGCCATTCACCTTACTGGTGTTTTAAGGACCTTATTGTGTGCAGATTAGCTGCTTTGTTTAAATTATGAAAAGGACTGCATTTCAAAAGGAATTAATTGGCTGGGGGTGCTGTGAGGACATAAAGGTTCATTATAAATGCAAATTCTTTCTTTTCTTTCATCGAAGATTTGTTATAAACCAATGAGGAGAATATACACTCAGGTCAAAATTGTAATTTTCAACAATTCATTAAGTCACTGTTGAGGGCAGCCAGGTCCCCAGTTTTTCCAGAAGTACATTGTGTGCCATTGTTACCCCAAAGGGATTTGTCCATTTGAATTTTGGGGCTATATTCAGGCTGCCTTTAGAAAACTAACCATGTTGCGATAGAATACTGTATGGGGACAGTCATTGGGTTGGGTGTAATATATTAGAATGGAGAGCGGATTGATTAAAGGACAGAAAACTGAGAGTAGAAATAAATGGGTCATTTTCAGGTGGACAGGCAGTTACTAGTGGGGTACCACAAGGATCAGTGCTTGGGCCTCAGCTATTTACAATCTATATAATGACTCAGATGAAGGGACTGAGTGTAATGTATCCAAATTTGTTGACGATACAAAGCCAGGTGGAAAAGTAAGCTGTGAGGAGGACACTAGGGCCGTGAAATTCGACACAACGCCGGCTGTTATGGCCGGTTTGAAGCAAGAAATGGCGGCTGTCTCGTTTCTGCCTACTTCCGGCGCGACGACTGCTGGTCGCGATCTTGCGGGCACCGGCACTATTCAGAGTAGGCAGATTGTGACATCAGTCAGGGTGTAATGCTGATTTGACACACGACCTCCCATTTTGGAATTCGCCATTCCAATCAAGGGCCTCTCCTAAACATGAACATGGGTTCAGCTGCACGAGGCCCCCACCTGTGCTATTTAAAGGGATACATCCAATTTGCAGGTAAGTTGATTTTTTTCTCTCGTACTGGCTCTTGTAGAGTTTATATTGACACTGGTTTGCTGGATTCATTTATAAACTTGTTGAAGTGAGTGCTGCTGGACATTAGGAAGGCATTGGTTCCAATTGAAAGACCTTTGAGTACACCACTTGCTCCCAGTCATGGGGGTTCTAGTTGCCATTACACAGGTTGATTGAAGGTTTAATAAATAGATTAAGAGTTGATTAAAAGTTGATTTAAAAAAAAAGTCTAAAATGTAAATCAAGTTTACATCAATCCTGGCCAAGAATGGGGAAACACTCATCAAGGACACCGAGGCTTTCAGGACCTGCTGGAAGGAGCACTTTGAAGATCTCCTCAATCGAGACTCTGCCTTTGAGTCAAGTGTTCTCAACTCCATCCCGCAGCATGCTACCCGCCATCACCTCAGTGAAACCCCAACGTTGCATGAAGTAGGCAAAGCCATAAAACAGCTCAAGAATAACAAGTCTACGGGTGCGGATGGAATTCTTGCTGAGGTGCTGAAGTATGGCGGAGAGGCGCTGTTGGCGCGGATACATGACCTCCTCTCTCTTATTTGGAGGGAGGAGAGCGTGTCGGGAGATCTCAGAGATGCAGTGATCGTGACCATCTTTAAAAAGGGGGCCAAATCCGACTGCGGCAACTACAGGGGAATCTCCCTGCTATCAGCCACTGAGAAGGTTGTCGCTACAGTTCTCTTCAACTGTCTTCTCCCTGTGGCCAAGGAGCTCCTCCCGGAATCACAGTGCGGATTTTGTCCCCCACAGGGCACAGCGGACATGATATTTTCAGCGTGACAGCTGCAGGAAAAATGCAGGGAGCAGCGCTAGCCCTTATACATGGCCTTTTTCGATCTTACAAAGGCCTTTGCCACTGTCAACCGTGAGGGCTTATGGAGCGTCCTCCTCCTTTTGGATGCCCCGAAAAGTTTGTCAACATCCTTCGCCTGCTTCACGATGACATGCAGGCCGTGATCCTTACCAGTGGATCCATTACGGACCCAATCCACGTCTGGGGTCAAACAGGGCTGTGTCATCGCCCCATCCCTCTTCTCAATCTACCTCGCTGCCATGCTCCACCTCACAGTCAACAAACTCCCTGCTGGAGTGGAACTAGACTACAGAACTAGTGGGAAGCTGTTTAACCTATGTCGCCTCCAGGCCAGGTCCAAGATCCGCCCAACCTCTGTCGTTGAGCTACAGTAAGCGGACGACGCCTGTGTCTGCGCACATTCTGAGGCTGAACTCCAGGATATAGTCGATGTATTCACTGAGGCATATGAAAGCATGGGTCTTATGCTTAACATCCATAAGACAAAGGTCCTCCATCATAAGAACATAAGAATTAGGAACAGGAGTAGGCCATCTAGCCCCTCGAGCCTGCTCCGCCATTCAACAAGATCATGGCTGATCTGGCCGTGGACTCAGCTCCACTTACCCGCCCGTTCCCCATAACCCTTAATTCCCTTATTGGTTAAAAATCTATCTATCTGTGATTTGAATACATTCAATGAGCTAGCCTCAACACTACCTGTCCTCGTCGCACAGCACTGCCCCCCAGTCATCAAGATTCACTGCGCGGCCCTCGACAACGTGGACCACTTCCCATACCTCGGGAGCCTCTTATCAACAAAGGCAGACATTGATGCGGAGATTCAACATTGCCTCCAGTGCAGCCTTCGGCCTCCTGAGAAAAAGAGTGTGCGAAGACCAGACCTCAAATCTACCACCAAGCTCATGGTCACGCCCTCCTATATGGATCAGAGGCATGGACGATGTACAGAAGACACCTCAAGCCGCTGGAGATATATCACCAATGATGTCTCCGCAAGATCCTGCAAATCCCCTGGGAGGACAGGCGCACCAACATCAGTGCCCTTGCCCAGGCTAATATCCCCAGCACTGAAGCACTCGATCAGCTTCGCTGGGCAGACCACATAGTTCACATGCCAGACACGAGACTCCCTAAGCAATTGCTCTATGTGGAACTCCTTCACGACAAATGAGCCAAAGGTGGGCAGCGGAAACGTTACAAGGACACCCTCAAAGCCTCCCTGGTAAAGTGCGACATCACCACTGACACCTGGGAGTCCCTGGCTGAAGACTGCCCTAGGTGGAGAAAGTGCATCCGGGAGGGCGTTGAGCTCTTCGAATCTCAACGCCACGAGCGTGAAGAGGTCAAGCGCAGGCAGCGGAAGGAGCGTGCGGCAAATCAGTCCCACCCCCCTTCCCCCGACGAATGTCTGTCCTACCTGTGACAGGGTCTGTGGCTCTCGCATTGGACTGTTCAGCCACCAAAGGACTCACTTTAGAAGTGGAAGCAAGTCTTCCTCGATTCCGAGGCACTGCCTATGATGAGTTGCCATCCCCCTCGTGCTACAGCATGACAGGGAGATGGAGTCGAGGCAGCAAAGAAGACACGCTGCTCACAGAGGGAGGAGGAGGAGGAGTGGGAGGAGGACGGCTCTCAGCAGGAGGCGATACCTGTGGTGTATGTAGCACACAAATCACTGACTCCACACGGTCTGGTGTAAATCTAACTGCTGTGACCTTCGTCCTTTATTGTTAAGCTCCAGAGTGCATCTCAGGTGTGGTGGTCAGCCTTATATAGCCCTTGTTGCAGGTACTACCAGGTTTCCCACCACAGCGTCCTCTGTGGTGTGGCATAGTGCTTACATTACATTTACGGTACTGGGACGATACACACATCATTACATAACATCACCTTCCCCCCCCCCACCACCAGGACGCAGGACAACGATACACACATCATTACAAAACATCACACTTGTCCAACGAAAGGCAAGTAGGCATAGACAGTGCGTTAGTATGGTACATATTATCTGGTACATTAACTAGTTATTGACTGGTAACGGATCCTTGATTTCCTTGTTAGCCGTTATCATTAATTGTACTTCATCCATTATTTTACACAAATACAGTGGCCATTCAGCATTAAAAAATTAATTATTATTATAAATTCGCCATCTCACATTAACATAGCTCATTTTGGACTCGCTCTGCCTTACAGAAGTCCTTTGTGGGGACCACCTCTTGGTAAGGCCCTTTTAAGACTCCCGGGTGCATTTCCTTTTTAAGGCGCCATCTTTGATGCAGGAGGATTCCACGAGGCTTCTCCTTGGGCGCCGCCATCTTTGATGCTCTGCTGCTCCGACACGATGCTGCCGCCATCTTCTTCTCCGCCGCTCTGGATGCCCTCCACCGTCGCAGCCTCCGCTCCCCTCTGCTGCCACCTGACTTGCCGCCTCTCCTGCGGCCGTCGTGGTCTCTCCAGCGGCCGCACTTGCCGCGTCCCCCGCGGCCTCCGACCTCCAGCTGCTGCCGCCGCCCGACGCTAACGGCTCCTCGGCGGGGCTCTTCCGAACCGCCGGCCATCCTGGATCTCTCGCACCCCACCGGCTCACTCCCCCCCCACTAGGCCCCTCTGTGCAGGGCTGCTTGCCTGTGGGGGCTGAGGCTGCAGGGTCTCTGTGTGAGGTCCAGGCCTGGGACTTGCCTGTGGGTGGATTGAGGCTGCAGCTCCAGCTCGGTCAGCGCTGCTCTCTGGGGACCCGGGGCACGGCAGCACCCCGGGGAGCAGCAGCCTGTGGAGTGATGAAGTCTTCCCAGCTCCCACGGACCGTCCCCATCCACCTCCGGCCGAGGAGTGTCGGCCCATCGCCTGCAACGACCCAGAGACGTAAAGCGTGCGTCTCGTCCCCGTGGGATACCTGCACCATCGCTCTGCCGAGAACAGGTATTAGTTCCCTGGTGTAGGTACGCAGCTTCGCCGTGACCGGGACCAGCTTGGGTCGTGCAGCTGGGTTAATCCACAGTTTATCAAAGGTTCTCCGATTCATCAACGACGGACCCGAGCCCGTGTCCACTTCCATACTCACTGGGACTCCGTTGATTTTTACTTCCCTTATCACTGGGGGCGAATCGTCGGTACACGTGTGCAGTCCAAACACCTCATCATCTTCTGCCTGCTCCTCGCTGGATGGTGGATCATCCCCCATCTCCTCAGCCACATGGTGAGTCTGATTTCTTTTACACATACGCTGAAGGTGGCCTTTCGTGTGGCAGGTATTGCATGTGTACTCCGCAAACCTGCACCGGTGAGCCCCATGGCTTCCTCCACAGCGCCAGCATGGTGCTACTTGATTGGCCCCCCTCAGCGGACTCTGAGTTCCAGGACCCCGAGGTCCATGCTCTCTGCCCTGGGCAGAGCCACGTTCTGCAGTTTTGTCCATGGTGGGCGCTATCCTGTGGACAGTGCCTGCCGGGTTCGAGACTGTGGATCATTTGCTTGGTGCTGCAAGTCGAGGTCATATATGCCCGGCTGATGGTGATGGCCTTTGTCAGAGTGACTGTGGGTTCCGCGGCCAGCAGCTTGTGAAGGAGGCCCTCGTGGCCAATCCCCATAACGAAAACGTCCCGCAAAGCCTCGTCAAGGTGTGCGCCAAAATCACACGGCGCCGTGAGTCTCCTGAGGTCCGCAGCATATTTGGTGACATCCTGGCCCTCGGGTCTGCAGTGATGGTAAAATTTGTATCTGGCCGTGAGGATGCTCTCCTTCGGTTTCAGCTGGTCACGAATGAGTTCAGTCAGCTCCTCGTATGACTTGTCCCTGGCGCTCCCAGGTGCCAGCAAATCCCTGACGAGACAGTAAACCTCATCTCCACAACTGGAGAGCAATATCGCCTTACGCTTCTCTCTCATTGCGAATGTGTTCTCCGTCAGGTCGTTTGCTGTGAAGTAGTACTCGAGCCTTTCCGTAAAGGCCTCCCAATCATTGCCCACGGTAAAATCCTTTAGCGAGCCCAGAGTAGCCATGGTTGCATGGAGTTCGTCCGCTTCCTCGTCGCCAATGTGGTGTATGTAGCACACAAATCACTGACTCCACACGGTCCGGTGTAAGTCTAACTGCTGTGACCCTCGTCCTTTATTGTTCAGCTCCAGAGTGCCTCCCAGGTGTGGTGGTCAGCCTTATATAGCCCTTGTTGCAGGTACTACCAGGTTTCCCACCACAGCGCCCTCTGTGGTGTGGCACAGTGCTTACATTACATTTATGGTACTGGGACGATACACACATCATTACATAACAGTATCCACCTAGGGTTTTCAGGGAGCACTTGGAATCATAGAATGGTTACAGCATGGAAGAAGGCCATTCGGCCTGTCGAGCCTGTGCCGGCTCTTGGCTAGTCCCATTGCCCTGTCCTTTCCCCGTAGCCCTGCAACATTTTTTCCTTAAGATACTTAGCCACTTTCCTTTTGAAAGATAAGATTGAGTCTGCCTCCACCACCTTTTCAGACTGCACTCCAGATCGTAACCACTCGCTGCGTAAAAATTATTTTTCTTGCGTCACTTTTGTTTCTTTTGCCAATCACCTTAAATCTGTGTCCTCTGGTTCTCGACCTTTCTGCCAATGGGAACAGTTTCTCTCTACTCTGTCCAGATCCCTCATAATTTTGAACACCTCTATCAAGTCTCCTCTCAATCTTCTCTGCTCTAGGGAGAACAATCCTAGCTTCTCCAGTCTATCCATGTAACTGAAGTCCCTCATCCCTGGAATCATTCTTGTAAACTTTTTCTGCACCTTCTCTGAAGCCTTCAAATCCTTCCTAAAGTGCAGTGCCCAGAATTCGACACAATACTCAGTTGAGGCCAAACCAGTGTTTTATACAGGCTCATCATAATTTCCACGCCACATAACAGAAGTCCCTCATCGTTGGTATCATTCTGGTAAATCTCCTCTGCACCCTCTCCAAGGCCTTTTAATTCTCATTTTATTTATGAGCCACATTCCAGACTATCCCATTGTTTCAGGTATTCAAAGGACAGGACAATATTTTTATAAAGATTATATATATATATTATTTCTGCCGACTTTCATTTATTTTAATTTAAGAAGTTCTTAATGATTATAAACAAGGCTCTTGATGAATCAGCAGATTTGGATAAGTCAAATTAAAAAGAATAGGAATAAAAAACTGCAAATGCTGGAAATCTGACAGAAAACAGAAAATGGTGGAAAGAGTCAGTCCATCAGCATTTGTGAAATAAAAAGCCAGGTTATTGACAGTATGAGATATGGTCCCTTCATGAGAACTGTCCTTTTAGTTTTCAATTCTCATGAAGGCTTCGCACCTCAACTGATAACTTGTGACCTGCTGGCATAGTTCTGCATTTTCTGTTTTTTTATCTCCAGTTTGGATAAGTGTTATTCCTCATGCTTAGGAAATGGGTCTCCTCTTCCCATTATTCTCTGGTGGAGGCTCTATTCAGCCAATGTGACTGTCTGTAGCCAATGTTCCCTTTAATTGAATTTTTGGGTGTCCAGCCCATTCAAAATACCGCGTCGGCGCGGATCTTCCTATTTAAAGACGGTGAGGCAGCTGCCCGGGAGCTGCCGAGTGCTGTGCGGCCACGCAGCTTAAAGGAAACATTGTCTGCAGCTACCCTGGACACCACTTGAGTGTTTAAGGTGCAACTACTTTAAAAGGACCTTCAACTTAAAGGCTAAGTGAAATCATTTTGGTTCAGTAGGTCAACTTCATTTCCTCCACTTCCTTCCCAGAGGATTTCCAGCAATAATCTAACCTGTTCAGGGGTATCCTGATCCCCCAGAGAAATAATTTTAATAGTTTGCAAATCTTTGAAAATGTACAATTTGATTTGGCAGTTGACCATGATTGAAGAATAATTTTTAGAGAGTCATTTCTTCTATATAAAATAACTGGAGAATACTCCATCTTGGAAGGACAAATCTATAATATTTATCATATGTTAAGAACTGAGAGGATCAAGTCTATCTAGATCCAGAGTTAAATTGATGTCCAAATATTGTGTCTGATTCCTTGGTCACTGAAATGGGTTTGCAGAGATTCTTTCTTCGATTCCTTTGCATTGTATCCATTAGGGAATCTTCCATCCTCATCTAAAGTGCGCCTTATCAGAACGATGAGTGGTCACATGCCATCTGTGCCCACAGGGCATCATGACAGTGCAGCATCTTGTGCATTTTTCACAGGGGGACCTCCAAATCCCCCTGGAAGAATTGCAAGAGAGGAGTGACCGGTGTGCCAGGCAGCAAGCCACACAGCAGTGCCAGCCTTGCTGCCTGGAGAGAGATGGCCCTGACACTCACTGCCTACATTCTCCATCTAAGGACAGCACAACACGCCGGAAGAATTTCAGTGCCTTGACCAATGCAGGCAAGATCATTTCCAAAGCACTGTGTGCCTTTTATAGAAACTGTTGTGTATGCATGCCTGTAACACTGTTATGCCACATTGAATGTATCCTTATAATGTACACACCTCACCGGTACACCAGAGGGTGATGCTGCTGGAGACCTAGGGGTTGCCTGCACACGGCAGGTAACCCGATATAAAAGGGAACTCACAGCATGTTGTCGTCACTCAGGAGCTGCAAATAAAGGACTACAAGTCTACACAGTTTAAGTATCATACCCTGCCTCATGGAGTCATTACTAAAAGTGCCTACATATGCTACAACTGGCGACGAGGATGGGATCATACAGGAACAATTAAAACCAAAAGAAAGCATCCTCACAGCCAGGCATAGGTTCTACACTTACCGGCGACCTGAGGGCCAAGAAATTGCTAAGTATGCTGCACACTTAAGAAGACTAGCTGCACCGTGTGATTTTGGCGACCACCTTAATGAAGCACTAAGGGACATATTTGACATCGGAATCGGCCACGAAGGCCTCCTACACAAATTGCTCTTGGCTGACATCACGGTCACCCTGCAGAAAGCAATTCAAGTGAGCCAGGCCTACATGGTTTCGGCCAGCGACTCCAGGCAAATACTGACCCAGGACTCTAAACCAGCGAGCGCAGTGCACCGCATGGATACTTCTCAAGGCAGAAATGTTGACCCGAGTCCCACAACCCTGAGTCCGCCACATGAGGCAAACCGGATGGCCCCGTGCTGGAGCTGTGGAGGAAACCACAGGGTCCACCAGTGCCGCTACAAAGACTATGCATGCAAAGGCTGCAAAGAGAAAGGGCACCTTCAGAGAATGTGCAGAAAAGGCTGTACTCACTGTGTCTCTGATGAGTTGGCTAATCACCAGGTCTCCGACACAGATGAAGATGCAGCTGCTCAAACCCTGGAAGAAGAGTATGGAATCTTTACCTGCTCCACCGGAAGTTCTCCGTGGATGATGGAAGTGGACATCGATGGGGTCCCAGTCTCCATGGAGATCGACACGGGGCGAGCCAGTCTGTGATGAGCCAAGAGACCTTTGAAAAAATTTGGATGAATCCTGCCACTCGACCAAAACTGTTTCCTGTCCAGGCAAAGCTTCTCACCTATACCAAAGGTAAAATCCAAATTGTTGGCAGTGTAGACGTCCAGGTCTCCCAGGGCGGCATGTTGAACAAACTCCCCCTGTGGATTGTAGCCGGTGAGCGTCCCACGCTGCTGGGCAGGAATTGGATGAACTGGGTCCACATCAGGCGTAGTGGCGCTATGGAAGAAAAGACCACCATAGCCTGCCTGCAGGAAGACCACAAAATGGCTGCAGCACCACAAGCAGCAGAACCTGTAATCAAAATGGCCTCCGCCATGCCACGAGTGAACATGGAGGAGCATCATGTGACATCGAGCGGCCAATCGGATTTGAAGGCTCCCTTAAAGGAGACCGGTAACCAAAAAAATTTAAAGGGGAAGTTTCAACTATTTGAGTACATGGACTTTAAAGCTAAAGATGCAATTAAAGGGTGCAAGTATGAAAATGTATTCAATGTAACCATGAATTGTGATGCTGGTTTAACTAATGCGACTAATGAGATGAATACAGGTGTCAGTAAGGTTAAGAACAAGTTTATTATGCTTAACAGTAATGCTAGAGATTGTGAAATGCCTAATGTAGCCATGTCTGTTGAAACCAGGACAGCCAAAGTGATGCAAATGCTAGAATATATAATGCATGCTCGATTATGTGTGATCAGAGCCAAAGTGTCATATATACCGGTAGGACACTGCCAAAGGACATTGGGTCCTACAGGGACCATGCTGATGCCAACGCAATACCCCTGTGGGAGACCCCCAGGTCCAGCAGGCTACCTGACCATGTAGCCTGGACCTTTCGAACGAATGTGATGCGCCTTGCAGGACACACACACAGGCAGTGGGAGCAGACCCACTACAGGGACAGTGGTCAATGGGCAGCCCAGCCACCACCAATGGCAACCTGCACCAGACCAGCCCTACAGCCCCTGGCCACCAGGGCCAACACCAGGAGCATGAGACCATTACTCTCTAGCTTCCCTGGCAAACCCTGGGATGACCTGACCCTCATCCCAATTGGTGGACAAGGAGCCCACCCAGTCTTGTGGCCCTGCCCACCACCCCACAACTACCCACATCACAGTGTATACACACCACCCACTGCTGCCGTGGCTACCTCCCCAAGGGATCCCACAACAGTGACACCCACTTGGTTTGTGTGTGAGGGAGGGGAAACGTACGAGGCCAGCCTCAAGCACAGGGGTCACACCTGGCAACCACACAACCCTCACCACAACCTCCCATAGCCCACCACTGATCACCTCCCCTGGGCATGACAACTTGGATATGAAAAATGCTCAGGGGGGAGTATTGTTGTGTATGCATGCCTGTTTACTGTGTGATGTCTGTAACACTGGCATGCCACATTGAATGTATCCTTATACTGTACACACCTCACCGGTACAGCAGAGGGTGCTGCTGCTGGAGACCTAGGGGTTGCCTGCACACGGCAGTTAACCCAGTATAAAAGTGAACTCACAGCTTGTTGTCATCGCTCAGGAGCTACAAATAAAGGACTGCAGGTCTACACAGTTTAAGTATCATACCCTGCCTCGTGGAGTCATTACTAAAGGTGCCTACATACACTAAAGAAACATCACCCTGACTACTCCCTGGCTGATGTTGCATGGATCCCCTATGGCATCATAAAAGGAACAAGTGCTTTTTAAAAAAAAAATCAGGGCAATGATCACTTTTAAAGTGACACAGAGCATTTCTGGAGTGGAGCGAGGTTGAAAATGTTTTGCAAAGAATGGCACATAGATTTTCAGAGGTATCCTTGGACAATCACACCCTTTGAAGAGCTCCTCTGAGAGGGCCTTGAGAGACCTCTGTTTACCCATAGACATGGTTTGAAGGGCCTCACCTCAACACCCTACTCTTACTTCTCCCTCTCCATGAGGTAGGCCCATGGAGAATGCCATACCTTTACCAGAGCTGTTCTGAGTATAAGGGAGGGCCGTAGTGGTGGGGATAAGGGCGGGTGGGGGTCGGGGGTGGTGTATTTGGACTTCCAGAAGGCATTTGACAAGGTGCCACATAAAAGTTCTCTGGGTTGGGGGTAATATATTAGTATGGATAGAGGATTGGCTAACTTATATTTTTATACAGAATGTTGGGCTAGGTTGAAACTATATAGCACTTTTGCGGGGGAAGGGAGATCGACTGCAAGTATCAATGTGCAAAGCTGAATCTGGTTTGAAAAATGTCGATGAAGCCAGAAATCAGCAAGCACAGTTTGGGGCCATTTCAAAACTCTGAGGGGCCGAAATTGCCCCCTACCCCAAATGGGTGCACTTACTGTTTTGTAATACATGGGGCAGATAATCCGGCGAAATTCAGCACTTTATTTTTTTTTCCGATCGGAGCGGCGCGGCGGAAATGAGGGTGGGTCGGAACGGCCATCGTTCGAAGTGATTAGAGCCATGCTTACCTGACACAACGTCCCCCCCCCCCCTTCAGTTAAAGGGGAGGCTGCTGCGAACTCTGCAGCCACTTTAGTGGCAAACACTGGGCCACCAGGGAGGGTTTCGGCCGGGCCAGCGGCCTAGCACCCGGGGACATAACTGTCGGCCCGACCTGGCAGTCGGCCAACAATAAAAAAAACATGGAGTCGCTGGCAGCACGACCTCCCCTTTAAGGGTGGACCCGCTGGTGAAAACTGTCAGTGGCTCCGACCGACGGTGACGCCGCTCCCGCAGGGCAATTCTATGCAGGGGTCAGAAAGGAGGTCGCTGTCGGTTGGTAAGGGGTCGACGGGAAAACAGGTGGTGCTCCTGGCCCGGGGGCAATTTAGCATGGGTCGGCCAATCTGTCTGCCATCGGTCAGTAAGGCCTCTCCGCTCAATTCCCGCTTCTTAGAGGCGGTAATGGAGCTTATGGAGGGGGGTAATTTTGGCCCCTGAAGCTCTTCATTTTCACCCAAATCAGATGGGAAGCAGCTGTGCCTGATTTCTGTCAGTGTAACTTGCCCAGAGAGCAGTAGTGGGGTAAAAGCAAGACTTTCCCAGGCACAGCGCTAGCAGATGAGTGTTGCTCCTCTGCCAATGAATCCCTCCTTCACTTTTATTGTAATAATTGGCTGTAAAGCGCTTTGGGACATTCTGAGGTCGTGAAAGGCACAATATAAATGCATTTTTCTTTTTAGTAATGGTGTAAGTGCTAAAGATAGGAAGGAAATTCAGGGTCAGTGTTGGATTTGCTTCATTTACTGTCTTCCAATTGATTCCTCAAATTACTTCATTAGGAGAGAACAAACTTGCATTTATATGGCACCTTTTACAGCCTACGAACATCTTAACATCCTAATGGATTAAAGTGCAGCCACTGTTATATAGACAAACACAGCTGACAGTTTGGATGCAGCAAGGTCTCATAAACAACAAATGAATGGATGGCCAGATAATTTATTTTTTGGTGATGTTCGTTGAGCCAGGATATCTGAAGAATCCCCTGCTCTTCTTCCTAACAGTGCCGTGGGATCTGTTACGTCCACCCAACACCTTATCCAAAAGACAGCTCCACCAACAATGCAGCACTCCCTTAGTATCAGTCTAGATTATGTACTCACGCCTTTAAGTGGGACTTGTACCTATGACCTTTGACTCAGTGGTGAGAGTACTACCACTGAGCGAAACTAAAACTTGTGGAAGCTAACTAGTAAGTAACCAGGACTAAAAGTTGTCAAATCAATAATATTAACTGGTTGATTTTGAGTTTATGAAACTGACCTGACATTAACATGCAGGTAAATGTAAAAAGCAAAGAAGCTAAATATGTAATGTTCTTGAAAATACACGCACACGTATAATCAGCCAGGTGTGATTGACACACAATCCTTTCTCCATCCCTGTCTCTTTTTGATAAAGCCACATTTTTTAAATTAAGCATTGGGAAAAAAGTTTATAATCATAAGAACCAGTTAAAGTGAACCAATACGTAATATAAATAAAACTCAAATCCTGGACAGTAGTTCAACAACGAGGGCTGCCAAGAATAATAGACAGGTTGCCAAGTGTTATTGATACATTGCTAAGATTCTCTAAAGCTTTAGCCCACTCTGTTAGTGCTGCTCTCCTTGTTCTTGTGATGCTGCTCCGCCAAGATCCACAGACATGGCATAACAGGCGTGGGTCTGTTGTAGGGAAGCTTCAAGGGTGCCAGCTATTCTCAAACTGAGAAACTGGTGCTAGAGCAGTAAACACGATGAAAGAAAGATAAACAGCCCAGTTCCGATCAGGAGTGTGTATTGCTGTTGGCAGGGAGAAAATCACATGTAAAAGTGTAAGCACACAACTTGCTGAAGGAAAGGACTGCCTGCTAATGACCCAGCAGATGACTGTTGCTGTTATTACTTCCTCTTTGTGGCTGTATAAATTCTGCCACCGAAACTTGCTCAGTTTGTTGGTGTTGACAGCCAATTTTGCTCCCTTTGCAAGTTGCTCATTCCTACTCAGCCATTGGGGGTGAGCGTGGGACAGATATCTGGGTGACCACTGCCTTTGCCACGCTATGATCAGGAGGTCTTAAGCAAGCAATCCATATGGTAACTGACACAACTAAATTTCAATTCCACAGGATAGGCATGTGTGAGAATCAAGTTCGCAATACTTGAGCAGCTAGGGAAAGCCTATAACCTTACATGTAGGCTTAGCTCAGTTGGTGGCGCACAAATAGGCCATTCGGCCCAACCAATCCATGTTCTTGCTCCTGAGTAAAAAGGTTGTGGGTTCAAACCCTACCCCCAGTGCAGTACTGAGGGCAGTGATACTTTATGAATGAGATGTTAAATTGAGGCCTATTGAAGTGGATGGAATAGACCTTTAGCACTATTTGAAGAGCAGGGAGTTTTCCAAGGGTCTTGGCCAACGTTCACCCCTTAATTACCACCGATAAAGACAGATCAGCTGGTCATTTATCTCAATTAGTGTACAGGAATTGTCAAGATTGCAGTTCAAAAATTGGATGTGAAATGCTTTGGAACGTTCTGAAGAGGTGATAAGATGCTATATAAATGTAAAATTCAATATCATTGATGACAGGAGAACCAAATTATTTAGCATCAGTACTTTTACAACATCCATCAATGTTAATTATAAAGTGAAGACTTCTAGGTGACTCAATGGGGCAAGATATTGGTACAGTAAAGCACTGTGCCCTAAGGCAGTAAATGGCCGTCTGTTCCCAAACTCCCCCAAAATATAAAAGCTCCTGATCATGACTAGGGGTCTGGGAAAGGTGCTTAGTTGAAGCCGAGCACTTTTCAACAAGAGTGGATTGAAACATTGAAGCAAATCGGCTCAGGCTGTTTTGGCAAAGGGATAGTAGTAGGTTGCCTGCTCTCTTGGCTGAAGCTGAAACCTAAAGAGGAGAATTAAAAATAACAAAAAAATGGCGAGCAGTAGAAATTTGAGAAATTACTGTTGTAGTATTTGACTGGAATTTTCTAACATACCTTAAGCATTATAAAAGCATTGAAACACACGAGAATTCTTTTTATGTTGATTTTTCATCTTTCTTGAAATCTTGCTCGAGTAAGTCAGCAAAAGAGAACCATGTTGCATTTCTTAGCATTGCTTCGAAACCCTTCCTTACAATAGATCCTTTTGAAGGGAAAGGGAACTGCTGACCATAAAAGTCTAGAAAAAAGATTAGTTCTCCCATAAAATCTGTAAAGTCCTTACTCTATAGTATGAAACCACACGAGGCACATTCTGGGGACAAGGTCACTCTGTGATCTTAACTCTTTATTCGCAGGACTCCAAAGATGATGACCCTGCGTGGGACCTCCCTTTTTATACCTGTGAGATCAGGTAAGGAGTGTCTCCCACAAGTTCACCCCTTGTGGTCAAGGTGTGCATCTAGGTTGAGTGTATACAGTAATACATTGGTGTTACATTGTGGTTACATACATGACATCACCTCCCCCCCCCCCCCCCAAAGTCTTATTGGGATTATAGGTTTAGTCTTTCAGGTGGTCTACACTCCCTCGTGGAGCGCTGCAGTTGGGGGTCTGGTTGTTGGACACTGACATGAGTGTCTGTCACCTGTGGTGATTCCGGCCTGTCCGGGCTGACCTCAGGGACTGTGCATTCTTCTCATTGCTTTTGTTGCTCGTTCACTGGCGGTGTTGTGAGCTCCATCTCATGGTCTTCTTCAGGTTCCTCCGTGTCGATGCTGAACCTTTTTTTTTACTTGGTCCAAATGCTTATGGCATATCTGACCATTGTTGTGTTTTACCACGATGACCCTATTCCCCCCTTTGGCAATTACAGTGCCCTCAAGCCATTTGGGCCCCATGGCATGATTGAGGATGAATACAGGATCATTTATTTCTATACATCTCTCCCTCGAATTACGGTCATGGTACTCGTTTTGTGACTTGCGCTTGCCCTCAACTATGTCGGTCAGGACTGGGTGAATGAGGGACAACCGAGTTTTGAGTGTTCGTTTCATTAGTAGCTCTGCGGGCGGGACCTCTGTGAGCGAGTGCGGTCAGGATCTATAGGCCAGCAGGAGACGCGATTGGCAGCATTGTAGGGAGGGTCCTTGAATCCTGAACATACCTTGCTTAATGATTTGGACCGCACGTTCCACCTGGCCATTGGAGGCTGGCTTGAACGACGCAGTCAAATGGTGTTTGATGCCATTGCCCGAAATAAACTCTCGGAATTCGTAGCTTGTGAAACATGGGCCATTATCACTAACCAGGATATCCGGCAAGCCATGGGTTGCAAAGATCGCACATAGGCTTTCCTAGGTGGTGGATGACGTGCATGAATTCACCATCTACCACAATAAGTAACATCTTACCCATGAATGGACCCGCATAGTCAACATGAATGCGTGACCATGGCCTGGTGGGCCAGGGCCACGGGCTGAACGGGGTCTCCCTGGGGGCATTACCCAGTTGGGCACACGTCGTGCACCTGCGAACACAGTATTCCGGGCCTGAATCAATTCCAGGCCACCAAACGTGTGACCAGGCAATAGCCTTCATCATCACAATGCCTGGGTACTCGCTGTGGAGTTCCCTGATGAATGCCTCCCTGCCCTTCTGGGGCATAACTACCCGGCTGCCCCATAGTAGGCAGTCGGCTTGGATGGAGAGCTCATCCATCCGTCTGTGGAACGGTCTGACCTCCTCAGGACATGCTCCATGTGCGGGCGCCCAATCCCCAGTCAGGACACATTTCTTAATCAGGGATACGAGAGGATCTCTGTCCAGATTTTGATCTGGCGGGCTGTGATGGGGGAGCCTGCGCTGTCACAGGCATTGACAGCCATGGCCATCTTGGTGTTTTGCTCCGCTGCCCCCTTAGTTGTGGCCAGTGGAAGCCTGCTGAGCCCGTCAGCGCAATTTTCAGTGCCGGGCCGGTGCCGGATGGAGTAGTCATAAGCAGCCAGTGTGAGAGCCCATCGCTGTATGCGAGCTGATGCGTTGGCATTGACAGCCTTGCTGTCTGACAACAGGGATGTTAATGGCTTGTGGTCCGTCTCTAATTCAAACTTCCTACCAAAGAGGTACTGATGCATTTTTTTTTACACCATAGACACATGCGAGCACTTCTTTCTCGACCATCCCATATCCCTGCTCTGCTTGAGAGAGCGACCTGGAGGCATAAGCCACAGGTTGTAGTTGACCCTCAGCATTGCCCTGCTGCAACACCTCTACCCAACCCCATAGGACGATGCATCACATGTCAGAACCAATTTTTTACAGGGGTCGTACAGGGTCAACAACTTGTTTGAACAAAGTAGGTTTTGCGCCCAATCAAAAGCCCGTTCCTGACAGTCCCCCAAAACCAATCGAACCCTTACGCAGGAGCACGTGTAGTGGCTCCAACAACGTGCTCAAGTTTGGCAGAAAGTTCCCGAAATAGTTCAACAGTCCCAGGACTGAACGCAACTCCGATGTGTTGCAGGGCCTGGGTGCTCATCGAATCGCCTCTGTTTTAGATTCAGTGGGCCGAATCCCATCTGCAGCAACCCTCCTGCCCAGAAACTCAACCTCAGGAGCTAAAAACACACATTTAGACTTCTTGAGTCGCAGGCCTACCCGGTCCAGTCGGCGTAGCACCTCCTCCAGGTTGTGGAGGTGTTCCTCGGTGTCTCGATCCGTGATGAGGATGTCGTCCTGGAATACGATCGTTCCAGGAATGGATTTAAGCAGGCTTTCCATGTTTCTTTGAAAAATCGCGGCCGCTGATTGAATGCCAAATGGGCACCTGTTATATACGAACAGTCCCTTGTGCATGGTGATGGTGGTCAGTAGTTTAGATTCGTCGGCCAGTTCCTGGGTCATATAGGCTGAAGTGAGGTCCAACTTGGTGAACAGCTTGCCGCCTGCCAGCGTGGCGAAGAGGTCCTCCGCCCTCGGGAGCAGGTATTGATTTTATCGGGATACCCGATTGACGGTGGCCTTGTAGTCGACACAGATCCTGACAGAGCCATCCACTTTTAGGACGGGAACAATGGGGCTCGCTCAATCGCTGAATTCAACGGGCGAGATGATGCCCTCTCTCAACAGCCGGTCCAATTTGCTCGCAATCTTTTCCCGCATCACACATAGCACCGTTCTGGCTTTGTGGTGCACTGGCCTGGCGTCCGAGGTGATGTGTATCACTACTTTAGTGCTTTTGAAAGTCCCGACGTCAGGTTGGAATAGTGAATCGAATTGTTGTAGGACTTGTGAGCACGAACTTCGCTCCACAGATGAAATTGCGTGAACATCCCCCCCCCATTTCCAGTTCATCTCGGCTAACCAGCTCCTCCCCAACAGTGCGGGACCATTGCCCGGGACAATCCAGTGCGGCAGCCGATTCACTAACCCATTGTGTGTGACAGCCAACGTTGCACTGCCTAGCACCGGAATGATTTCTTTAGTGTAAGTCCGTAATTGTGTCTCAATACGTGCTAATTTAGGTCTACTGGCTTTAAGTGGCCATAGCTTCTCAAATTGCTGAACGCCCATGAGTGACTGGCTGGCCCCAGTGTCCAGCTCCATGCGTACTGGGATACCGTTTAATAAAACCCTCATCATCACTGGTGGCGTTTTGGTGTATGAACTGCGAATATTGCATACATGACAAAATCTATTTCTGGAGGGTGGAAAAATGAAAGAGGTTTTCATCTATGGACATCCACTGGATACCCGAAAGGCACAGGGCACCCAAGAGAAAATGAGGGTAGTGCATTGGGGGTGGAACCCTGATCTATTGGGCCTCTGCACCTATTTAATTTTGCGGTGCATTGGGAAATGCTAATTACCCAAGGCACATGGAAGAGGGAAGTTGATTTATTGATCTAATGTTGAACGTGTTTTTCATATTTTTCCTCCTTTCCAGAGCTCGTCCAGTTATTACTGTGGAGATCACCATCCTTCTTCCGGGCTCTATTAACATCACAGCTCCGCAGTGCCACGATGGCATACAGCCAGTCAACTGTCTAAACGTCACAACTTGTTTCCGCTTTCATGGCAAGCAGGTCCCGGGTAAAATAGGTAACAGACTGATGATTACTTTCTCTGTGATGTTCATTTTCTTTTTGGTTCTCACAAACATTTTCCAGGTTGGCTACGCAGCTAGTTGATGGACTCATGGTGTTTTCTGGATGACTGACTTAAGATTGAACCACTCAGTATCACTTTTTCTCTAACCCATCTCCCAACACTTCCAGAACTGTGGGAATAAAATACTAAGCTGCTCTTTCCTGGCCACCCTGACAGGAGCAAATATCTGGTTTCGAATAACCATCACCTAGATGGTTAGAAGTTACAGTTCAATAAAAATTAAAACTGTTGAGCTGAATTTTACTAATTGTAAAGTTTAATTGAGTTAGAGAGTCCTCTTGGGTCTCTCCCTTTTAATGTTTAAATAATTTTTGAAAAAGTTGGACATACTTTCCAATTGGCAAATGTCAGGAATGAATGCTTAGCACTATTTTAAGGCTGATTAACTCCTTCATTTTAAATGGATTAATATCTTCCAAAAATAACACACAATAATATAGTATAAGTGCACTAAGTATTTGTACCTAAAGTTCACCGATCATAAAATATACTCCAGTGAATACTGATTATCCAATCAGAAGCACTGGCTGGGAGAAGTTTCTTAGCTTTATGGTGTGAAAAAACTGAATCAGAGTTGAAATAAGGATCTGATTTTCCGTTCTCCTACGAACGCCATCGTAAGCCTTGTAAAAGGCCCCGCAGGTTCCAGGTTTCCACATGCTCTGCGCATGCATGAAAACCCGGAACTTGCAATCTGTCAAGGAGGATGGATTTGGGTTTGGGTGCAGGTGGGCTTTTAAATCTGGCAAAACTGCGAGTATGTCAGGAAGCCGATTCCAACCGCCAATGTCTGTATTTAACTTGAGCACGTTCGGCTGATTGTGCACAACCCCCTCTGGAGAGGTGGTGTTAGAAATACGGCAGTTTAAGGCTATCTCTATTCACTTTAATAATCAGGATCGACTGTAAACCAATCTAGTGGATATATTGTGTTTAGTCAGAGTTTAAGACAGAATATAACACATTAGTTAAATAGGTTGAACCTCTCTTATTCGGGCCTCTCTTATCCGGCACCACCCCTCGTCCGGGACCAGTCCAGGCCGCTGGGTGGCGCATGCGCAGAACGCGACCGTCAAAGTCCTACTCACCAATATAATCTTTCTCCTCAATCGGCTGCCTCCTTCTCATCGCCCGGCTGGAACTCCTGCAGCCACGGTCCTTAGGCCAGCCACTACTCCCCACAGCGCTCCCTCCAGGGGGTCGGGTCGACTCTTCGCGGCCTACTGACTCTTCAGGGCCCGCTGGGGCCCGCCGACTCTTCTGGGCCCGCTGCCTCTTCGGGCCCCTTCGGCTCTTCGGGGCCCGCGAGCTCTTTGAGGCCTCCTGCACACTGATTGGCTGGCTGACTGATTGACTGACAGTCAGTCCATCCAATCAGCGCACACACATACTTATTCCAGCAATAGAACTTAAAGGCGCAGTCCACCCAAACACGTGACCACCCTTCATCCGGCAAAATCCCTCGTTCGGGACAGGCCAGGTCCCGAGGGTGCTGGATAAGGGAGGTTCAACCTGTATAGCAAAAACATACAACTGTAACAGATAGTTAACATCCATCCCGATCGGATAAACAGCTGGCGCACATGAGCAGTTCTCTGGCTTGTAGTCTCTCTTCCTTTTGTCCAGCGCCGCCTTTGGTAAAGAATGGGATCACTCTCGAAGAGTGTCCGACCAGCCCAACTTCTACCTTTCCTCTACCTAAACAGATCTCTAAGTGTTACTTTTCTTTTCTTTTAAGGGGTGGACCTGACCCTGGCTATAGGCGAGACCTTTTGATCTATCAAGGTTTCCCTAAAAACTTAATATCCAATGAGACTTCTAGTTCGTTGTCTCGATTCTTGTTTCAAGAACCTGCCTTAAAGCTGTCTTACGATTTTGGTCACATGTCACACTGTTTACACTAACCCAGGGTTTCTTCCTATAGAAATCTCTCTCCTCTCTCTCTTCCTGATCCTCTCTTTGATCCCATGAGGCCAAAGCAGAAAACTGTCACCTTAACCAGTCTTTAAGACCATAGCAAACTGCCTTTGTTTACATTAATTCCTACAACTTCCATTCATTATCTTCACCAGCAGTTTTGCTAAGGTAATTTCAAACTCTACCCTTCGCATTATACATAAAATACATAAACAAGATTCAAGTCTTAACTTAAAAACAACAGATCATCATCATCATCATAGGCAGTCCCTCGGAATCGAGGAAGACTTGCTTCCACTCTTAAAATGAGTCCTTAGGTGGCTGAACAGCCCAATACAAGAACCACAGTCTCTGACACAGGTGGGGCAGACAGTCATTGTGGGAAAGGGTGGTGGGACAGGTTTGCCACACACACTTACCACTGTTTGCGCTTGATTTCTGCATGGTCTCGGTGGTAAGACTCAAGGTGTTCAGCGCCCTCCCAGATGCACTTCCTCCACTTAGGGTGGTCTTTGGCCAGGGATTCCCAGGTGTCAATGGAGATGTTGCACTTTATCAGGGAAGCTTTGAGGGTATCCTTGTAACGTTTTCTCTGCCCACCTTCGGTTTGCTGTGAAGGAGTTCCGAGTAGAGTGCTTTCTTTCGGAGTCTCATGTCTGACATGCGAACAATGTGGCCTGCCCAGCGGAGCTGATCAAGTGTGGTCAGTCCTTCAATGCTGGGGATGTTGACCTGGTCGAGGACGATAATGTTGGTGTGTCTGTCCTCCCTGGGGATTTGTAGGATCTTGCGGAGACATCGTTGGTGGTATTTCTCCAGTGACTTGAGGTGTCTACTGTACATGGTCCATGTCTTTGAGCCATATAGGAGGGTGGGTATTACTACAGCCCTGTAGACCATGAGCTTGGTGACAGTTTTGAGGGCCTGGTCTTCAAACACTTTTTTTCCTCAGGCGGTTGTAGGCTGTACTGGCGCACTGGAGGCGGTGTTGAATCTTGTCATCAATGTCTGCTCTTGTTGATAAGAGGCTCCCGAGGTATGGGAAATGGTCCACCTTGCCCAGGGCCGTGACGTGGATCTTGATGACTAGGGGACAGTACTTTGCGGTGAGGACAGGCTGGTGGAGGACCTTTGTCTTTCGGATGTTTAGCTTAAGGCCCATGTTTTCGTAGGCTTCAGTAAATACGTCGACTATGTCCTGGAGTTCATCTGCGTACTGTAGCTCGACGACAGAGGTTAGGGTGGTCTTGGACCTGGCCTGGAGACGACGAAGGTTGAACAGGTTCCCACTGGTTATATAGTTTAGTTCCACTCTAGCGGGGAGCTTGTTGACTGTGAGGTGGATTGAGAAGAGAATTGGGGCGATGATGCAGCCCTGTTTGACCCCGGTCCGGACATGGATTGAGTCTGTAATGGATCCGTCAGTAAGGATCACGGCCTGCATGTCGCAGATTAGACATCCCTGATAATCGCTTAGCAACAGGGAGACTGTATATAGTACAAAGAGCTATACCCTCCATTTCTAAGCATTTCTTTGATTCGTATAGACATTCCGTCTTCAGTTCAACACAATGATTTAAACACAGCATTTGTATCAGTTTTATACATTCGTAACAGTTTTCTACATTTTTAGGCATCCCTGATTTCTAACAGTGGGTTGTCTATTAACATATGGTAATCACTCAGTTGGAGTGATACTTCAACACAGTTTAAAGATCGCACCCATGGGTTTCCCGGGCTTCCTAAACTTGCAAAAGAAAGCAAGGCGGGAACACAATGGCAATTGAGGAAGCCGATTAAAACTCATGGAAATACTGCAATAAATGCTCTGTACTCACAGCTGCTTTCTTACCTACCAGTGGGAAAGGGTCTGTTCACCGTACTTTTCTACACTTTGGAGGTTTTCTGAATCACAGCAGGACGGGTGGTGCCTTGGCTGCCTTCGATTGGACAAGCACCACCAGAATTGGGAGAGCTGCAGCTGGACAGCAGAGAGGGGAACAGCTCGCAGGGTGAGTTCCCTGGACATGTCGGAGCAGTAGTGCTTCACGAGGCTCGCGTTATTACATCAGGTGGTGGTAGACATCTGCAGACTCCAAGAAGTAGACCTGCTCCCTGCTGGACCTGTTGGCCACGGGTTACCAGTAGCTGTTAAAGTGACCACTGCCTTCAAATATTTTGCCTCTCGATTCTTCCAGGATCTCCCAGTTGGCGATCCAGGAATGCATAAGACGTGTGACTGATGGGATGTTTGCCAGGGCCGGAAATTATGTGAACTGCACCAGCAGTTGGAATGAGTGTGCTCACAGGTTTGCAGCTCTGGCTGGATTTCTACAGGTGCAGGGGGGTCATCGATTGCACACACATGGCAATCCGTGCACCCCCAGATCAACGAGGAGTATTCGTGAACTGCAAGGGCTTCCTCTCCATCAATGTGCAGCTGGTGTGCAATCACAAGACAATATTTCGGCAGGTGTGCACCAGATTCCCGGGGAGCAGCCATGATGCTTTCGGCTTACGGCAGTCCCAGCTCCCTGACCTCTTTGGATCTGCACGCACACTTAAGGGGTGGCTGCTAGGAGCAAGGCCTACGCACTTCAAACTTGACCGATGATACCCGTCTGAAACCCGACCAGTGAAGCGCTACAGTGAATGCCTTGCGACTGCCCGGTGTGTGAAGATGCGCTTCAGGTGCCGAGACAAATCTGGAGGTGCCTTTCAGGATGCACCAGCCAGGGTATCCAGAATGGTCGTGGTGCGCTGCGCTCTGCACAACATTGCACAGCAGCAAGGTTTGGACCTGCAGGAGGAACAAGGCGCAGAGCACAGATCATCTATGGACGATTCTGATGAGGAGGAGGAAGGTGTTGAAGGCAATGCAGCACCAGCTGCTCAAATTGCTGCCTGGGATGCCATGGATACCCTTATCAATGCAAGGTTCACTTAGGTTGCACAAGTGGACCGATGTCAGAACCACATGCCACAACCACTCTTCCCACCCCCCCAATGCCACTGACACAAAACAGTCCTTCAAACAACCAACTACCCTTTGCACATTCCCCAATTGGTCCCCATCAGTTCATGTCTTCCACTTCATCATCACGTAAGTTAGAAGGTGACTTACCACCCAGCAACCAAGAATGGACAAGACGGGAAAGTGGTGCAAACTAATAAAATTTATGTGATTCCAATAAAGAATGGAAACTTCACAACATAACATTTTCTCATACACCCTTGTGCAACTACAAAGCATTACTCTTCCTTTTCCTACCCCTGTGGCTTAACAGAGGTAGAGGCAGGCTGCTCACACCCCTGCACTGACTGCTGAGATGCACTTGGGCGATGACCACTGGGTTTTGGAGTCCAGGAGGGCCCCACCAAGGACTGCTCTACTGAACCTGTGCAGGGTCACACTCAGCCATCTGGATACGAGGCAACTTGGCAGGTACTGACTGAGGGGGTGGGTGGGGGCGTGGCAATGGCTAACAACTGGAAGCACTTGGAGTGGAGTCTCCACTTCCATGTCCCCTCTTGCCATCATCCCTCTCGCCATCAGCCCTCTCATGGGCCAGCCATACTTCATTGCTGCTACTCTGCTGGAGAACATTGGTGCTGATCAGTGTGGCACTGTAAGGCCAAGGCTAAGGTATCTGTCATACTATTTCAGGTGGAAAACATGTTGGCATCCAGAGTGTGTATGGCCGTGTTCAAGGCATACATAGACTCATTTCATTGCCGTGTTTGAAGTTCCACGGAATTGGCCACTCTATCCATGCAAGAAGACATTATGGCAATGGGTGCACTTGCAAGGTAAGTGGGTGTGAGGATTGGTGTGATAGAGTAGGCTTGACCAGACAGAGTGATGGGCGGGGGGTGATGCATACAGCAGTATGTAGGTGAATGTGCAACTGTACACACCTTTCCTGATCTGGTTAGGTCATTAGAGTGCTTTCAGCACTGAATCCAAGAACATGGCACAAAGCTCCTGCTGCTGACCTGGGCCACCTCAAGCCGTACCTCCTTTGTTGCTGCAGCAGATTTCTTCCATTGCTGAGAAAGAGTGTCTATCTCTGGCTCCTCACAGCCACCTGCAGTACATCAAGGGAGGTGTCATTAAACTGGGATGCAGCCTTTGAGCATCCTGAATCCATTATCACACTTTATTTTCTCTTGCTTCCAACTCCAAACTCCTCCAAATTCCATCTTTGGATCAGCCCTTTCAATACTGGAGTTGAGATCGCATCATGCAGGTCCTCATCATGCCTGCTGCCGCACAATCGACACTAAACCCAGTAGTAAAATGATAATGAGTTGGCTGTATTAAAATGCCACTGACAGACGCGCTGAACATATTCCCTTGTTCCCACTGCTCCCAGCACATCTCCGAATTAATATGGGGGCCATTGTTTCAGCAAACTATCTTGAGTATACTCAAGAAATTCACTGCCTTTGGGAATCTAGCTGTTCTGCGTCTCGCAGTCAACATGAAGATTAAAGTATCCCATTATAACCACACTGCTTTAGCAAATAGCTTCTCTGATCTCTGTACACATGCATCCCGCTACTTCATCACTGCTATCAGGAGTCTTTTTCTATTCCTTAATTCTACCCAGACAGTTTCTACTGTCTGCTCACTCTGTGATATCCCCTCTTTCTAATGTTGTATTAGTGTATTTTATCAATATTGTTACTCCTCTTCCTTTTCCAATTTCCTGGTTCTGTTTACAAACCGTACAACCTGGAATATTTATCTCCCTGTCCTCCCCAGCTTGTAGTCAGGTCTCAGTGATGGACACTACATCATACCCGTTAAATTGGATTTGCGCTTCTAATTCACTTGTTTTATTCCTTATGCTGTGTGCATTTTTGTGTAGAACTCTTATTTGGGCAACAGACTTTACCCTACAATTTTGCGCTGCTGCTGTTTTTCTCTCATTTTAACTTATCGCACTGCTTGTTTTACGTTTCTCATGTATTTTTATTTTGTTATTTCCTGATTTTTTGGGGGAACCTGAAATATACATGTATCTAATGTACTTGGGCCTAGAAATTGGTCTCCTTACCGCCTCCCATTATCGCCTCCGGGGTGGGCGATAACAACCGGGTGCGGTGATATCATCGACTCCCGCTATATTCGGCGAGAGATTTGTGGCGGCGGTACGGCGTTGCTGCCAAATCTCCCTTGCCAGGACATTGTGACGTCATCGCCGTGCACATCACCCCGATAGCGCCCTGGACCCGAACTTGCGTTCCGTCCCCTGCAGCATCGCCGGACGATGCAGGAGTTGTTCATCGGGAGGCCGGGAACTTCGGGGCTGTTGCTTAAAAGCGAGGTGGTTGAGGTAAGTGGGGAAAAAAATGTAAATCCTCTCTTTCAGGTTTTGTTGCTGGTTCCTGTCCCGCCCGCGATCGATTAACCCGGCATTCTGCTGCAGTGCATCGGGCTGATCGGGCCGGATCACGGCTGTCGTCGGGGTCCAGGTAAGTTTATTTATTTTGCAGAGCCTGCAGCGATGGCTCTTTCCTTTAATGGAGGGAAACAGCCTTTCAACGCGGCAGCACTGCACGGCCCAGTGTGCTGCACTGCACACCTACTGTTCCGCCTGCTGCCTCTTACGCTCCAGGAAGGAAGTGGAGTGTTTGATTTAGAGCTCCACTTCCTTCCTGGAGCGCTAATCCCAAATTTATTAAAGGTAGAAAAAGATTGGTGCCTGGCGCTAGTTATTTTTACTTTTAAAAGTGAGCGCCCCAAACGGGTTGCTGCTGAATTTCTCTCCCTGTGGACTTTCAAACGGCCTTTGCTGAGGTTCTGTACAGTAACCTCATGATTAAAGTCAGATCATCTGGAATCAGGGGACAAGTAGCAGAATGGTTGACAAACTGGCTACACAATAGTATAGAAAGTAAACTCGCTACAAAAATAAAAACAGATAGCAAGAGTTTCTATAGGTATATAAAAAGGAAAAGAGTGGCTCGAGTAAATGTTGATCTCTTAGAGGACAAGACCGGGGAATTAGTAATGGGGAACATGGAGATGGCTGAAACTCGGAACAAATATTTTGTATCAGTCTTTACGGTAAAGAACACTAACAATATTCCAAGAGTGGAGAGTCAAGGGACTATAGGGTAAGAGGAACTTAACACCATCACAATCACTAAGGAGGTGGTACTCAGTAAGATAATGGGACTGAAGGCCGATAAAGCCCCTGGACCTGATGGCTTGCATCCTGGGGTCTCAAGAGAAGTACCGGCAGGGATTGTGGATGCATTGGTTGTAATTTACCAAAATTCCCTGGATTCTGGGGAGGTCCCAGCAGATTGGAAAACTGCAAATGTAACGCCCTTATTTCAAAAAGGAGGCAGACAAAAAGCAGGAAACTATAGACCAGTTAGCCTAACATCTGTGGTTGGGAAAATGTTGGAGTCCACTATTAAAGAAGCAGTAGCAGGCCATTTGGAAAAGCAAAATTTGTTTAGGCAGAGTCAGCATGGATTTATGAAGGGGAAGTCATGTTTGACAAATTTGCTGGAATTCTTTGAGGATGTAATGAACAGCATGGATAAAGGGGAACCAGTGGATGTGGTGTATTTGACAAGGTGCACAAGATAAAAGTTCGCAGGGTTGGGGGTAATATATTAGCATGGATAGAGGATTGGCTAACGAACAGAAAACAGAGAGTTGGGATAAATGGTTCATTCTCGGGTTGGAAATCAGTAACCATTGGGGTGCCGCAGGGATCAGTGCTGGGAACCCAACTATTTACAATCTATATTAATGACTTGGAAGAAGGGACCGAGTGTAACATAGCCAAGTTTGCTGACGATACAAAGATGGGAGGAAAAGCAATATGTGAGGAGGACACAAAAAACCTGAAAAAGGACATAGGCTAAGTGAGTGGGCAAAAATTTGGCAGATGGAGTATAATGTTGGAAAGTCTGAGGTCATGCACTTTGGCAGAAAAAAAATCAAAGAGCAAGTTATTATTCAAATGGAGAAAGATTGCAAAGTGCTGCAGTACAGCGGGACCTGGAGGTACTTGTGCATGAAATACAAAAGTTTAGTATGCAAATACAGCAAGTGATCAGGAAGGCCAATGGAATCTTGGCCTTTATTGCAAAGAGGATGGAATATAAAAACAGGGAAGTCTTGCTACAGTTGTACAGGGTTTTGGTGAGGCCACACCTGGAATACAGCATGCAGTTTTGGTTTCCATATTTACGAAAGGATATGCTTGCTTTGGAGGTGGTTCAGAGAAGGTTCACGAGATTGATTCCGGAGATGAGGGGGTTGAGTTATAAGGAAAGGTTGAGTAGGTTGGGCCTCTACTCAGTGGAATTCAGAAGAATGAGAAATGATCTTATCAAAACGTATAAGATTATGAGGGGGCTTGACAGGGTGGATGCAAAGAGGATGTTTCCACTGATAGGAGAGACTCGAACTAGAGGGCATAATCTTAGAATAAGGGGCCTCCCATTTAGAACTGAGATGAGGAGAAATTTCTTCTCTCACAGGGTTGTGGACCTGTGGAATTCGCTGCCTCGGAGAGCTGTGGTAGCTGGGACATTGAATAAATTTAAGACAAAAATACAGTTTCTTAAACGTTAAGGGAATAAGGGGTTATGGGGAGCGAGCGGGGAAGTGGACCTGAGTCCATGATCGGATCAGCTATGCTTGTGTTGAATGGCAGAGCAGGCTCGAGGGGCCGTATGGCCTACTCCTGCTCCTAGTTCTTATGTTCTTATGTAAGCACTGGAGAAAGTGCCAAAAAGATTTACAAGGAAGATACCCGAAAGGAGAGGATATATCTATCAGAGAATTGGGGTTAAAGGTAGTTACTCAGACTCATAGAAGGTGGGAAGTGGTGTTTCACAGGGACCGATGTTGAAGCCACTGTTGTTCCATGATTTGGACTCAGGGATCAGAAGAACCATAGCAACATTTGTGGATGACATGAAATAGGGGGGTATAGTTAATACTGACGAAGGTTGAGACAAAATACAAAAAGACATTAACAAACTTGCAGCATGTGCATGTAAATGGCAAATGAATTTCAATATAGTTAAGTGTGAGGTGGTGCATTTTGGTAGGATGAATAAGGAGGCCACCTACACCTTAGAAAATAAGTCTAAATGGGGTAGAGGTGCAAAGGGATCTAGCAATACAGGTTCATAAACCATTAAAAGTAGCAATGCAGGTTAACAAAGCCATAAAAAGTGCAAACATAGCACTGGGGATCATTTCATAGAATAGAATCACACAACACAAAGGGCCCAAGTTTCCACATGATTTGCGCCTGATTTTTAGGAGCAACTGGTGGAGAACGGACTATCTTAGAAATCACAATTCTCCACATTTTTTTTTCTGCAGTTCTAGTCAGGTAGAACAGTTCTACTTTGGAACAGAATTTTTTCTTCAAAAGGGGGCGTGTCCGGCCACTGACGCCTGATTTGAAAGTTTCCACAGTGAAAACGTACTCCAAACTAAAGTAGAATGGAGCAAGTGAAGATTTTTGTAGAACTGAAAAAACCTGTTCTACACATTAAAAAATCAGGCGCAGTTTACAAATTAGGCGTCCAGAACGAGGTGGGGGGGAAGGGAAGTCATTAAATTCTATAATAAATCCTTATTTATACTTCTACAAATATTATACAAATAAATCCAACCTGAATAAACATTTATAAGCAAAGAAAAGATTAAATAAACCATCTTCCTACCTGTGTGAAAGTGCTTCAGGCACGGAGAATTCTGCAGTCAGCCTGAGGCGCCCGTTCTGCCCGCGGGGGGGGGGGGGGAGGGGAGAGGAGGCGCCCATTCTTTCCCGCAGGTGGGGGGAGGCGCCTGTTCTGCCCGCGGGGGGGGGGGGGAGGGGAGAGGAGGCGCCCGTTCTTTCCCGCGGGGGGGGGTAGGCGCCCGTTCTTCCCGTGGTGGGGGGTAGGAGGCGCTCGTTCTTTCCCGCGGGGGTGGGTAGGAGGCGCCCGTTCTTCCCGCGGGGGGGAGAGGAGGCGCCCGTTCTTCCCGCGGGGGGGGAGAGGAGGCGCCCGTTCTTCCCGCCGGGGGGGGGGGGAGGAGACAGTGAGAAGGCTGCAGTGAGATGTGCTGATGGCAATGTGCTTTTATTAAAAAAAATTTCAAAAATTAAACAGCTACAAAGAACTACAAAAATGGCCGAGTGCCAATGTTTTTTTCACACTGAGCATGCGCGAATGCTCCAACGCGCACGCGCAGCGTTGCCGGCAGGAAAAAAACTAATTTAAATAGTACCCGCCCCCTCCCACTTACAAAATCGGCGCGAGTGTAGGCTCCGCCCCCCTGGGCGCCACGCCAGGCAGACAAGGAGCTGCAGGGCGCTCCAGAATCGCGATTTAGTTTTTAGGCGCCGTTTTAGGCGCGAAAAACGGGCGCCCAGCTTGGAGGGGCGCCCGTTTTTTATCGTGTGGAAACTTGGGCCCAAAAGGAGGACATTTGGTCCATCATGGCTGTGCTGGATCTCTGAAAAAGCTACCAATTAGTCCCACTCCACTGCTTTTTCCCCATCACCTTGTATATTTTTCAGTAGAGATCCAATTCCCTTTTAAAAGTTTCTAGAGGAATAGAATTCAAAAGCAGGGAAGTTATGTTAAACCTCTATAGAACCTTGGTTAGACCACAGTTAGAGTACTGTGCATAGTTCTGGTCTTCATATTACAAAAAGTATATAGAAGCACGGGAAAATGTACAAAATAGATTTACAAGGGTGATACCAGAAAAGAGAGTATTCAACGATCAGTAAAGACTGAACAGGCTGGGGCTCTATGCTCTAGAAAAGAGAAGACTTAGAGGTGACGAGAGAGAAGTATTTACAATTTTGAAGGGGTTTGATAGGGTTTCCACTTGTGGGGGTGTCAGGCCCAAGAGGTTTATTCAATAACAAGTCTCAACTTCCCCCCTTCCACTGACACTCGCCCTCCTACTAATGTGTCTGGAACTAAGTAATGAGCTAAGTTTGAAACTATATTAATAAAATATTCTAACATCACCCTTAGGCTATTTTCACTTTTATTTTTATTTCTGCCTGAGCCCTCCCCATCCAGAATGGGTAACTGCAGCTGGTACAGCCACTGACACGACAGGCCAAATGGCCTCACTCTGTACTGGAATTTCTATGCACCTGATTTCTTTGAAGTAGGAGTAGGTGGATCATCAAACGCTGAGGCTTGGAAGTGTAGCAAAACTGATCCCAAATTGCTGTCTGCAAACAGACTTCAGAATACATGTGTGCCGTGACTGCTTTTTAGGAAAATTACATGAAAAAAACCCAGAAGCAAACCCTTGGTTTCCTTGCCACAGGAATTCAAACAGTGAGTGTGGCTACTTGAAATTACTAGCAAGAATGAAGAATCCTCTGTTAGAGGAAGAATAGAGCTTTATGCTGGCAGGAATGTGGGGGAGGGGTGATACACAGCCAGTGCTCCTGTGGGAGTCGAAGAACAGTCTAAAAAGGCCTTATCTACCCTTCCTCCAAGCCCCCTCCCCCCGCCCCCACCACTACTCTTCCCAATTTATAATAATTACCTTTATTTTAATATCCATTAAATTATACTTGTACACAAATTAGGAACATCTATTGTTCTGCTTCTGTCTGGAGAGGTGGCCTTTATCTTAATGTACGTACCTGCGTAGCTCTGTTAGTTCTGAATGTCCCTCATCTTATCAAAAACATGTTGCAGGATACAGCTGGAAAGTATAAAGGTAGCTGGAAGCAAAACTAAACACAATCCTGTTAAATTACAGGAATTCTGATTAAAACAAAAAACATGGAACATTGCAACCTTTGATTTTATGAAAACAGTGTCACGTTACCATTCTCCCTTGTGAGACACCATTGTGCTCATCTCAGAGCCATCAGTGGGAGGAAATTACATATACATTACAGCATGGAAACAGCCATTTAGCCTAATCATTTGGTGTTCATCTTCTACATGAGAATTAGTCCTAATCCCATGTGTCCCCCCTGTTCCCATATAGGAACATAGGAACAGGAGAAGGCCATTTAGCCCTGTTCCACCATTCAGTGAGAGCATGGCTGATCTGTGACATACCTCCATATATTCATCTTTGCCCCATATCTCCTAATAGCTATGGCTAACATGAAATCTATCAATCTCACGTTTAAAATTAACAATTGATCTCGTATCAACTGCTGTTTGTGGAAGAGTTTCAAACTTCTACCATCCTTTGCGAGTACGAATGTTTCCTAACTTCACTCCTGAAGGCGTGGCTGTAATGTTTAGGCTGTGTCCCCTAGTCCTAGATTCTCCAACCAGCGGAAATAGTTTCTATCCGAATATCTTGAAAGCTTCAATCAAATCACCCCTTAATCTTCTAAATTCCAGGGAATACAACCCTAGTTTGTGTAATCTCCCCATGTAATTTAACCCTTGGAGTTCAGGTATCATTCTGGTAAACTCCCTCCAAGGCCAATATATCCTTCCTAAGATTTTGTGCCCAGAACTGCTCACAGCACTCCAGGTGTGGTCTAACCAGGGCTTAGCATAGCTGTAGCATAACTAGTAACCCCTTGTATTCTAGTCCTCTAGATATAAAGACCAGCATTCCATTAGCCTTTTTAATTATTTTCTGTACCTGTCCATGACATTTTAATGATCTATGTACCTGGACCTTAAGTCCCTTTGGACCTCCACTGCTTCTAGCTTTTTACCATTTAAAAAGTACCTTGATCTATTCTTTATAGGTCCAAAATGGATGACCTCACACTTGCCTATATTGAAATCTATTTGCCATAGTTTTGCCCATTCACTTAATCTGTCAATAGCTCTTTGTAATTTTATGCTTCCATCTACACTGCTTACAATGCAACCTATCTTTGTGTCATTGGCAAACTTCGATATGTGGTTCTCTATCCTATCATTTAAGTCATTAATAAATACTGTGAGAAGTTGAGGGCCCAACACTAATCTTTGCCATACACGATTAGTCATACCTTGCCAATTAGAGTACCTGTCCATTATCCCTACTCTCGGTCTCCTGCCGCTCAGCCAATCTCCTAACCAGGTCAATAATTTGCCTTCAATTCCATGAGCTTGAACTATAGCTAACAGTCTCTTATGAGGTACTTTATCAAATGCCCTCTGGAAGTCCATATAAATAACATCCATAGATATTTCCCTGTCCACTATTTTAGTCACCTCTTCAAAAAAATTCAGTCAGGTTTGCCAGACATGACCTACCCTTTACATATCCATGCTGGCTCTCTCTGATCAGTGGAAAATTTTCAAGATGTTCTTGATATCTCTTTAACAACTTATCTAACCTATTCTTAAATGTACGGATGGCTTTTGCTTCAATCACTAATTCTGGTAGTGCATTCCACAGCCTCGCACAACTGAGCTTTAGTAAAATTACACACAATCTGTTTCTCAGCAGTATAGAAGTAAAGCTGCTTCATGTTGATACAGCACAAATCTGGATGGCAATCTCCATGAGGAGGCTTCACATATGATTACAATTGTCACACCAAGATAACCACCCAGATATAGGCAAGATATCCATCAGTGCTCTGTGAACAAACTCCGCCTTATCAGGTCTTTTCATAACAGTCCTAATGCAGCTTTCTGTAATGGCAAATAATATTTAAAAGGAAAGAAACATCTGAGAGAGTTTTTGTTCAAGGTATTCAATGAATATCTATTCCTGTTTTTACTGGGTGTTTGCATATGTGGCCAGTTTAGATCGGGGTTAATGTGCAAGACCTTTATGTTGGGAACCGTAGGCACAAGCAATCTTGTAAGGTAAAGGTACAAGCAGTTTTAAGCTCGCTCAATTAACTCTGGCAAGGCTGGAGAGTTTCAAGGAGAAACCGCTGGGAGGATTGATTCAATAGTAATAACCCGAGGAGGAAAAGGAAGCAGGTTTCGATAGATCTTAATGTTGAAAATGCATTGCTGCATTGGACAAAACAGGCACTGTCTCATGATGTGCTGATCAGTTAGTTGCCCACTGCTCGGGTACCAACATACCTTTTTGGTGCAGCCACTGGATAATGACATTATACGGTGTATTATTTTCACTCACTTCATGCCGCACTGATTTCTGACATTGATTCAGATGGCAGTATGTCTGCCCTGCAATTTGTTAAGAGAGTTAAACTGCTGAAGGCAGGCCCTGTCATTATGGCAGCTCAGGGAGCAGTTTCACCCACATGCCTGGAACCCGACCTGTAATCACCCAATCCAAGAAGACATTCCACTGGCAGGGTGCGCTCTGCATTCATTCCTGGTGCAGTAAGTTCTTCTAGAGTTAACAACTATTGGATTGGCTGGTCTGAAGTTGTGGCTTCTCTTAAAATAAATGAAGCTGCTCTGGGATACAGGTGACTCATTCCCTTTAGTGCTATTACCAGAGCTTCTCGGAACAATGGAAATCCAACAATCTTTGTGGTAGGAAATGCGACATTTTGTTTAAAAATGAATATTTTAATTTTTTTTTAACATAGATGTTGGGGGAATAATTTTGAACACAAAACAATCTCCGCCTAAATGTACTTCCCTTTAAGCAGTAATAGATGACTGCATACTTATGCTTGACCTCTGGGATGATGATCGCAATCTCCCTCTGTCGCTCTCCCTTTCTTCCAACTTCCCTCCCTTTCTCTCTCTCTCTCTCTCTCTTTGCCAGTTCATCCGTTTGCCTTTCTTTTTTGTCTCTCCTCTTGCTCCCTTTCTTTCACTCTCTCTGTCTTTTCCCACCTCTCTGTCAGTCTTTTGTCTATCCCTTTCTTTCCCTGTATCTCTGTCCATCTGTTTGTCTCTTTTTCTCGTGTCTCCCACCCAGTTCTTTCTTCAGCGACCACTAATGTGTCCTGCTAGATGCGTGGGAACTTTGAATCTGCACCAATATTTGATGACACTGGGTCTGAAACCCATGTGCTACCTAAATTCTGTCTCCAACATGCCCTTGCCCCTCATCCCAGCTTCATCCAGACCCCTGACCATGGATTGACCTTGGAAATAAAAGATGATGAGTGATATTTTCCACTATGTGTGGTGATTGAAGTTTTCAGGATATTAAAAGGAACTGAAAGGGTAGATACAGATAAACTATTTCTGCTGTTTGGAGAGTGTAGGACAAGGGGGCATTCATTACAACAGTGACTACACTTCAAAAATACTTCATTGGCTGTAAAGCGCTTTGCGATAACCGGTGGTCGTAGTTTAAAAATTAGAGTCAGGCCTTTCAGGAGGGGTCAGGTCACAGACCAGCCATGATCTCATTGAACGGCAAAACAGTCTCGAGGAGCTAAATGGCCTACTCCTGTTCCTAGAAAAAGATGTGATTGAAATACAAGCTGCTTCTGTGTGTTATCAGATGTATGTCAAAATATACTGCTAACATGGAATCTTCTGTGTGACTTATCTTAAACCGGTATTTTTACTAACCGGTGCTGATTCCATTGAGGCTAATGGTCAGTAAAATCTCATTACCTTTGAAGTGCCTCCATAACTAGATTGTCCTTGTTCAGTGTCCCTGAATGCGGGACAATTGCTCAGACACATGTGCTTTATTAACCTCACTGACTAATACTTCAATGCTTCATTGCAGAATTGATTTACAATCTGACAGCAGATACAGTGAAGAAAGAGAAAGGTCTGCAGGCCAGGGTTTACATCTATGCCAGTGAGCCAATGAGCCAGGTCATGGAGAAAATTGAGCTATCCTCCAGGAAGGAGAGTTGCAAGCACTACTTCGTTATTGTCAAGGTCAGTCCATTGCACTTCATTTTATCTCGCAGTGAGGTTACTTCTCTCTTTTGCAAATCTCTTGTCGGTTTATTTTTTTACTGGTGAAAATAAGGATCAAGTTTTGTGAAACACGATGTCAGAACATAAAAAGCTAGGCTGCTGGCTTTTAAATAGAAAAATTGTACATGCATGTCAACTGTGGCTCAGTGGGTAGCACCCCCATCTCTGAGTCACAAAATTGTGGGTTCAAGTGCCATTCCAGAGACTGGAGCACAAAAATCTAGGCTGACACTCCAGTGCAGTACTGAGAGAGTGCTGCACCATCGGAGGTGCAGTTTTTCAGATGAAATGTTAAACTGAGGTCTTGTCTGCCCTCTCAGGTGGACTTAAATATTCCATGGCACTATTTGAAGAGCAGGGGAGTCTTGACCAACATTTATTCTTCAACAACAGCACTAAAACATTATCTGGCCAGTTATCTCATTGCTGTTTGTGGGACTTTGTTGAACACAAATTGGGTGGCAAGTTTCCCTATATTGCAACGTGACTACACTTCAAATAGTATTTAACTGGCTGTGACACACTTTGGGATGTCCCAAGTTTCTGAAAGGTGCTATATAAATGCAAGAATCAGCTTGCCATTAACTTATTGATTAATGCAACCTATCTTACGCCAACTCTCTGCTGAATCAGGAAATTTGTATATTTCCTTTTTGAAGCCCGAAGACTAGTGTTCACTATCCATGGCGATAGTCTATCCCATAACTTAAACACTCCGAGCGTGAAGTTAAGTTTTTCTCAGTTCCTTTATCATCCAGTCATGTCCTAGAATTGCCTTTCCTACATTAAAACAGTGACTACAATTCAAAAGTACTTTATTGGTTGAAAAGCGCTTTGGGATGTCCTGAGATCTTGAAAGGCGTTATATAAATGCAAGTCTGTCTTTCTTTTTTTCTTGGTTCTATACAAAATACATAGTCATCTTTTTAAATTCCTTTTGTGGTTTTAAAACCTTGAACTATGTTCCACCTCCTTAGGTCTTTCCCCCAATGAGAACAGATCAAGCTCCTAAGTCTCTCTAGATCACTGTTGCTTTGAATAATTCCATTGCATCTGTATCAAGTCTGCCAACTATAGCTGAACACAGTGCCAGAAGTGAACAGTGGGTGGTCTCAGGAATTCTTTCCAGATTGTCATTTAACATCCTTGGATGTGTTTCCAGAGCCCGACATCCTTGTAAAGACTATTACTGATTTCCAGCATTGGTCACGTTTTAGTTTTGCCTACTGCTTATCTTTAATGTGTATATAAAATGATAATTAAATTGTAGCAGTAAACTCAATGAGAGATATTTGTTTGAACTTTGGCCAATGTGAATATTGTTGCACCTCACGTCTGTACCATTACTGAGAACAGTTGCAGACAGGCACACCTGAGTTGCTTTTGACCTAATGCCCATTCTTCCTGTAGTGTTGACACAACACTGATCGCACTGGTGAATCACTGTTACTGAGGAAGCAATGCGCATACAAAACACTGCAGGTACTTGGTGCTCAGTTATTTTATATTGTAGTCATGTCCCATAGTTCTCATTCCTAGTTCTTTCAAATATGTTGTCATTAGCCCCCTCCTCAAAGACTCGCCCTTGACCCTTCTGTCCTTGCAATCTACCACGCCATCTCCAAACTCTCCTCTCCAAAGTCCTTGAATTATTGACGTCTTCCAAATCCATGGCCATCTTTCCTGAAACTCTGTGTTTGAACACTTCAAATCAGGCCCCCCCCCGCCTGTCACAGCACTGAAATGGTCCTAATCAAAGTCACAAATGATATATGTGACTGAGACCATAGTGCACTATATCTCTCCTCAACCTTCTCGACCTATTTTCAGCCTTTGATACAGTTGAACACACCATCCACTCTTATCTATCCAGTTGTGGCCAGAGAATCTCTTGCAAAGGCTTCTCGGCCCACTCCTGCACCGTTGCCTCTAGAGAAAGAATCTCCGAAGCCATTGATTTTGGACCTCACCATGAACTTCATTCCCTCGCCATCGATTCCATCCTGCTTCCTGGCACTGTGTGGCTGAACAAGACTGATTGCAACCTTGCCATCCCCTTCGACTCTGAGCTGAGCTTCTAACCTCATATCCTCTCCATCACTAAGACTGCCTACTTCCATCTCTGTAATATCTGTCTCTGCACTGCCTTAGCTCATCTGCTGCTGAAACTCTCATTCTTGCTTTTGTTACCTCTAGACTCAACTATTTCAATGATATCCTGGCCAGCCTCCCATCTTCTCCTGTCTATAAACTTGAACTCATTCAAAGTTCTGCTGCCCATATCCTAACTCTGCAATTTCTGTTCATCCTGTGCTCTCTCCTGGTCCAACAATGCCTTGATTTTAAAATTTTCATCCTTGTGTTCAAATCTCGTCCCTCCTTATCTCTATAACCTCCTGTATCTCTCTCAGATCTCCGTGTTTTGTCAATTCTGGCTTATTGTGCACCCTCACTTCCTTCGCCTCACCATTGGTATCCATACCTTCAGCCGTCTGAGCCCTAATCTCTAGGATTCCCTCCCTAAACCTCTCCGCGTCTCCCACCTCTTCATCCTACTTTATGAAACTCTTCAAAATCTACCTTTTTGACCAAGCATTTAATCACCTGTTCAAATGTCTCAGTTGTTGTCTGATTATGCTTATGCAGCGTGTTGGGACACTTTCTTGCGATAAAGGTGCTATATAAGTGCAAGTTGCTGTTGTTGTACAAAATACACAACTTTCTTTGTGAGCTTTCTCTCACAGAAATTCTGTGCTTTCTCTCCACAGATGTTGCCCTACCTGCTGAGATTTCCAGCATTTTCTGTTTTATTCCATCCTTTTTTAATTCTTTTTAATCATATTCTGAAACTCTACTTGAGTTTTATATTGCATCTCACAATTGTGTGTGAGTTTTGTTAGAAATGAGTTATTGTTATGAAAGTGTGCAACCATACTGAATAGCACAGCCTTGTTTATATTCTCATCTGTTCTAAGCATGGTTTATGGGTTTCAACAATTTTTATTGATAGAAAGCACTTATATAGCACTTTTCAGAAATGTAGAGCATCCCAGAGTGCTTTACAGCCAGTGAAGTACTTTTTGAAGAGTAGCCACTGTTGTAATGCAGGGAAACATGACAGACAAATTGCCACAAACAGCAACAATAATTGGCCAGATATTTTGTTTCAGTGATTTTCGTTTAAGGATAATTGTTGGTCAGGACATTGGGTGAATTCCCCTGCTCTTTTTTGAATAGTACCATGGGATATTTATGTCTACCTGAGGGGGTGAATGGGGACTCGGCTTAACTACTCATGCAAAAAGGGAACCTCCGACAGTGCAGCATTCCCTCAGTACTGCATTGAAGTGTCATAGAAAATAGTTAACATAGAAAATAGATACAGGAGTAGGCCATTCGGCCCTTTGAGCCTGCAGCCGAGATATGTGCTCAAGTCTTTGGGCACTGGAAGGTACAACCTTCTGACTTCGAGGCAAGAACACTGCCTCTGAGCCAAGGCTGACACAATTCTTGGATTATTTTTAAGAAGCATTTGAACTCACTACTGTATGATCTGGTGAATAAATGCAGTTGATAATACCGTGTCCATGATACTTTGGTTAATATAATTATAAAGTGGTAACATTCCAGTCAAGGGGCCAGCTAGCAATGCTACTGCAGACAGCCCAACAGGCGGCCCTGATGAAACCAGCACTTGGCGGTGAATTCATTTTGCAAGCAATTTGGTTCAATTGGGGACTGGATTTAGACAGATGTTGGTGTGGTTTTAGTCTCAAAACTGCACTATAGGAGGGATTTTAGTTGCTTATCAATCTTTTCGCTCTTATTGGTCGGCAGGCTGAGTGCCAGCCAACACTGCCAATTGGTCATGTAAGTTCACTGATCTAAAGAGAGTAGTATGCCCAGTGCTACATCACTCCAGCTATTACATGTAGTGATAGTTTGTATGATGCGCACATGCCGCGCACACACACTGCGCACACACAACACGCACCACACACATGTACCACGCACCACACACATGCACCACACACCACACACATGCACCACGCACGCACCCACACACCTCACACACACACACGTACACACACGTACACACACACACACACAACCATGCTCGATGAGAGTATGGGTTGGACATAGAGCTATAACCCAGCAGTAACAATACTCCAGCATATATACCCTCCGAGCTCCGAGCATGGCTGCTGGCTGGGGATGCAGGATCCATGAATTTACCCCATGGAGTACCTTTATTTTGAATACTGAGCCAGCTCAAAAAAAAATCCTTTTTTGAAAAAAATCGAGTGAGTTTCAGTTTCAATAAATGGCGTGACAGGTCTGATAATTTAATGGGACAAATCGATATGAGTTCATTGGATAATAATCCATTTTCCTTTTGTAACTTTTACTCTTATATGGAGTCAGAAGGTCATGTATTCTGAATTGAGTCTACCTGACAATATAACAGAGTATACCAGTTTAATGATCCAATAACATGTCAACCTGGGTATGAAAGGTTGTCCAAGTTCTGAGCAATCAGACCTGCTACTGATACTACTTTTAAAGGGGTATCATTTGCGTGTTGATGTAAATGTTGCTGAAACTCATTATCACACTATTTGATTGCGACATCATTGTGATAATATGGACTTTTTGGGTCTGAAATTGCCCCATGCTGAAAACGCGGCGCACCTACCGTGTTTTGACTGTTTTTAGCCCATGTTTGTAGATGTGGCGGCCTTTGCACGAAATTTCGCTCTTTGGCTTTTTTTTTCGAGCGGCCTGAAATTGGTCATAATGGGGGCCGAAGTGCGGCGGTAAGCGGAAGTTTGGTAAGTAGAGAGGCGGAAGTGGGGGATGGGTGGAGTGTCTGCTGCTCATCAACGTAGCGCTGATGATATCGTCACACTGGCACATCACCACGTCTCTCCCCTTCACGTAAAGAGGAGAGCTGCTGCAAGCTTTGTGAATCTTTAAGTTAGGTCCACTGGGCAACAGGGAAGGTTTCGGCCAGACCAACGGCCTGACACCCAAGATGGGGTGCCAGGCTGCCTGTTGGCGGCCCGGCTGAACCCGGGGGCATAATTGTCGGCCCGACATGGCAGTTGGCCGACCAAAAAAAATAAGGTAGTGGCCGCGGCTGTAGGTCCTCCCCTTTAATGGCAGCCGTACCGCCATTTTACAAGCACTGAAAGCACAGTACACCAACAGAAAAAGCTTTCGGTGGCGCCGAGCGGTGGAAGCAAGATTTTTCAGCGCAGAATTTCACGGGGGGGCAACATCGGCGGTGTGCACTCTGATGATGCACTTAGGCCGGATCGGCAACAGTGGAGCGGTTGTGAGGAGAATGGGTCACCGCTGGGATACCGCAGGAGGGCAATTTTCAAAATGGCGGCCATTCGACAAAAAATCGGCAGACATTTCACTCCGCAGTGTGGCCGATGATTTCCGGCGGTAACAGGCCCTAAGTGAAGTGGCAATTTCGGCCCCTTTGGCTCTTTTCCACCTTAAGTGCAAAACAAAAATTGCCAAATACTTTTGATAAAGGCCACACTCTTTAAATACTTTGTCACTGAAACTGCTGGGGTGTAGACTGTCAACAAGGCATGCTTTAGAGACAGTGGTTTCTTGCGTCCCTCACTTGTGCCACCAGCTGTGATGACTCAACTGTTGTGGGTTACATCTGCTAAACCCCTAGCCACTCTGCTTTACTTATTTTTTTTAAACCAATTATCTTTCATTTATGAATATTCAAACAGAAGTCACCGGATCGGGTTCATGAATAGGAAACCTGTTTGCCTTTGTCTCTCCCCCTCCCAATCACAGTCACTGAGGCTAATTGCATTGCTCCCATCACTGATCCAGACCGCTCAGCTGAGACCAAAATGCTACCAGCACATTCACTGTGGCCGAGTTCACGGGCTGTATAATAAACCCCCTCCACCCCCAACCATATGTTGGGTGAGAGAGGATTGGCGGCAGGGGGGAGGGTGGTGTTAAATATGAGCAAAACAGAGAATGCAATACCAGCATGCTGTGTACGTGCCCGTTGGCATTTGTACAGCGATGGGTTTCGGGACGACCAATTCCATGGTGGGACACTTCATTAACATATTTAAATCTAGCTCCCACAGTGCATTGGGAGCCCGATTTAAATTTTACAGTTACGCCGTGGGTTTTCCAGGGGTTGGGAAACCCGGCGGTGAAAGGGGAGGTAGGAGCTGCCAGCTTCCCAAGTTAAGTGCCTATTCCAGCATCCTTGTGGATCAGGAAAAGCAGGAGTGCTCTCCGCACCCCCGCCCCCCGCCCCCCCCCGGACCATCAAGTAGCCTTTGGCCTCCACTCTGCCAGTTCTCTGGCACCACCTCCATATCTAAGGAGGATTGGAAGATTGTGGCCAGAGTCTCTGCAATTTCCACACTTACTTCCCTCAGTAACCTGTGATACATCCCATCTGGAACGGTGACTTTTCTACTTTGAAGACTTCCAACCTTTTAATTACCTCTAATTTGGTCTACATTGCATCTGATCAAATCCCCTGCCCGAAAGCTCCGATCATTCAGCTCATCCCCAGTCCCCCAATGGCATCTCTCCCTCCAGCTCCGAGCCCTGATCGTTGACCTTCTCCCCGGCACCCCGCGATGCCTTCACCACACCCCCCCCCCCCTCCTGCTAGCAAGCTCCAATCGCTGATCTCTCCATACGACGATCACTGTTTCAATTTGACAGATCCATTGTATCCCGGGAAATGGACATTCACTGGCGGAGAGTTGGGCTATTTGCCCAACTACTGCCCAGCAAATGCCTGTGAAACTCTTATGTCTGGTAAAAGCAGGCATAAGGCTTTCTTTAACCAGCGTAAGAATTTAAATAAATATTATAATTTTTTTTTTAGTTATTTAAATCTAAAAAACTGTAACATTAGTTAGAGTTTAGCTTTAGCCCCTGTAAAACATTTACATTTATTTTTCAAAAAATGTAATTTTTGTTTTAAATGTTTAATTTAATTGTATTTTAATTAATTTTGAACTTGTAATTTATTTTTATTTAACTGGTGTGTAAATGTGTTTTTTGGGGGATTCCTATTCATGCCCGAAGGGGAAGGACATTGAAACGCGCCAGTGCTATGCAGAGCAGCCGCGTAGCGCTGACCAACATGCCCCAGTAGCGTCCCGGAGTCTGCCCCAAAGGGAAGTGGAGCGCAACTTCCTGTGAGGGGCGATAAACGCAATTTTGCGGCCGGGGCAGAAATTCCGTGCTGGGGGAAGGAAGTCCCTTCCCGAGTCAATTACTGCCCCCAATTCTCCCTCAGTGTGTTGGGAGATAGGGAGCCTGTTGAGCTGATCAAGATTTAATAGGTGAGCTGGACGTAAATCAGGAACAGGATATTGGCGGTAGAGTTTTGGATGGTGTGTTTTGATAGAGTAAATAAGGAGAAACGGTTTCCACTGGCAAAAGGATTAGTAACGAGAGGACACATATAAGGCAATAGGTAAAGGAACCAGATGGAAGATGAGATTTTTTTTATGCAGAGCTGTTGTGATCTGGAATGAATGCCTGAAAGGATGATGCATACAGATTTAATAAGAACTTTCAAAAGGGATAAATCACAGAATCATGGAATAGTAGATCACTAAAAGAGGCCGTTCGGCCCACCATGCCCGTGCCGACTCTTTCGAAGAGCAATCCAGTTAGTCCCACCTCCCCTGCTCTTTCCCCAAATCCCTGCAACTTTTTTCTCCTTTTCCTTTTGAAGTCTACTATTGAATCCGTATCCACCACCATATCAGGCAGTGCATTCCAAATCCTAACCACTGGTTGCATAAAAAGGGTTTTCCTCATGTCGCCTCAGGATCTTTTTCCAATCACCTTAAATCTGGGCCCTCTGGCTATTGACCCTTTAACCATTGGAAACAGTTTATTTTTATTTCTATTTAAACCCTTCATGATTTTAAACTCTTCTTAACACCATGGCTGTTCCAGGAAACTGCTCCAGGAGGCAGATGGCAACATGACTGCCCACATGGTGAGGAGGAGCTTGCGAGTTTAGTGTGGAGAACACTGCAAAAATAGGGCCTTGAGTTGACAAAAGCATAGATGTGGATAGTGTAGAATACTATTATGTGTTGTTATATGTGGGATTCAATAATAAAAAGTAATATAAACAAAATAGCGAATGGTGTACTTTTTTTATGGGAGTAATTTCACATCCCATCCTGTCAATTCAGTGATATGAAAGATTAACTGGTCTCCAATGGATTGGATAGAGGGGAGCATGGGTTGGAGACACAACTACAATGCAGTTGGGCCAATTCTGTGACCTGTGCTTGCTTCTAGCTTGGCTCCCCACTGGGACTATGTGATTGGTGAATTCATCCTATAAAGTTCTGGCCAACCTTGTTTGCAGCAATTTGATTGGAAATTTGTTACATCATAATTTATAATGGACAATATACAGTGTTTGATTGTCTAATACTTTTATCCCTTTAAAGCAGAGCTCGGGACTTATATCAGTCTTGGTCCAGTGGAACAGGTACCACCACTGCTGCTAATTTAGATGGTTGTGGATGGGTTCAAACCTAATTTCAGGACTTGAGAGCACCTAACCTATGCTGATACTTTAGTGCCGCGCTGATTAAGTGCTGTCTTTTGGATGTGATATTAGAACAAGGTCCCATCTGACTGTTCCGGTAAATGTAAAAGATTCCATTGCAATATTCAAAGAATAGCAGGAGAGTTCTCCTTGTTGTCCTTTTGAGTACAAAATAAGAAAAAAAGTAATAAAATTATGACATCACAAGGATTGGTTCTTCCCGATTAATTGAATCACTGGACAGGGAATGAATCTTAAAGACAGCTAACAACTGATTTAATTTGCTTCAATTGCTGATTTTCTAATTTTAACTTAATTTATAATTATGGTATATATTATTTAATTTTGTTTAATTATAATTAATCTTTATTATACTGATTTTACTATTGTAGACACCTTATTGTATTATTTACAATCTAATTTGATTTGTTGAGACTTTTTTCACCTGTGTCTATCTGCGTGCACATTTTGGCTGCTGCTTCAGACTCGAGCCGTTAACCTCTTTTTACATTTCCTTCTTATGCTTTTTCTCTCTTTCCCTCAATGGTCAATATCTAACGTGTTGCAAAATTGTTGTGAAGTGCCTTGGGACATTTTACTACATTAAAGGCGCTATATAAAGAAAAATTATTATTATTATTGTCCTAGCCAATACTTATCCCTCAACCAACACCATCAAAACAGATTAGCTGGTTATTTATCTCATCTTGTTTATCTCATCTTGTGGGATCTTGCTGCCTACGAATTGGTTGCTGCATTTATCTTTCAAAACAACAGTGACTACACTTCAAAAGTAATCTATTGGCTGTAAAGCATATTTAGGATGTCCTGAAGATGTGACATTGCTATAATAATGTAAGATCTTTTAGTCTTTTATCAGTACCAGAAGTAAACAATTTACTGCAGTGTTTGAAAATGGGCTTGCAGACCCAGCTGGAACTGCAGGAAGTTTTGTCTGGGCTTGTGCTCTCAGCTGTTGTACATCGCTCTTCAGACTTGCCCATATTTTTGGCAAAGAAATCCTCACTTGGCTGTGTAAGGCAGTTCTAAACTTTGTTGACGAGTGCACAGAAAGCAAGGTTTGCTGAAGGGACAGTATGATGAGTTCTCTCATGGAATTGTCCACTGCCTCACAATGGATGCATTCACTTTTACAGGCTTCAATGATACTGCTACCAATTATAATGTCTCATACACACAAGATGTGCATTGTGCAATTTGGTAGGGCACTAATGAGCAGTACTTATTATCAGAACCCTGTTGGATTGTGAGCTGTACATTTTTGCACCTCAAGTGTTGCTGTTTCGATATCGCCTCTGGCATTGAAAATCTGGAGGTTTTATTGTTTTGGAAATCCTATTACAAAGAACACAAATATAAATCTTCTTTAAAGATGTTTCTCTAAAAATAATTATGAAAATACGTTTTATGAGCATTCTTTGTGCCAATTTATATTCAGTGAACTTTGCGTTCCAAAAAATGGCCTCCAGCTAGGTTTGGTAGGAGCATGTGGTAATTTTGAATCAGTTTCACTGACGACACTAAAAGTCCTTGGTCCATGGTTCCAGAAGGAGCCAATTATACTGTTTACTAGTGGTTTTGAGAGGAGAGTCCAGGGTTTGTATATTTTGTTTAGGAGAGTTCATGCATAAAATATTCTAGAGGGATTGAGAATATATAGTGGAATGTTGACAGATTATGGAAATAACCACCACACAACTTTCTAAAAAGCATATAAATATCTATTACTGTTTATTGCCTGGACTGAGCAGACCTAAATGCTCCCTCTTTCCCATAGGACTCTTCATCCAGCAGTCCTTAGATTTTATGTCAATGAGGTTCATACACAATGAATTTTCATTTGACCCGAGTACCTTCACGACATTCTGAAAGGCAAAAAACAAACAATGTGCTATGAGCACATTGAAGGCAAAGTCAGGAACAACATTTCTGGTTGTGCTTAAAAAAAATATTTCAAAGCTTAATGCTTGAGAAAATTGTATTGGATTGTGAGCTTTATTAACTCCCAGATTTTTGTTTTCTGTTATTTGGTAGTGATAGAGTAGCAATCTGGTGTCTTGTATTTAGGAGAAGCTAGACAAGCCAATAAAGGGTCTGATAATAAGTACTGCTCACTAGTGCATTCCCCAAGTTGTATGATAAAGAACAAAATAGATGCTGCAGCACGACAATTTTGCCTGATCAGTGGGCATTGGCATTCTTCCAGGTCTGAGCATAGATAAAGCCAACCTGAAACTGGTTATTTTGAAAATGATTCCTACACCAACTCACCACCAACTCACCAATCAAGGCAGAAATCCAGTTGGTGAGCAGAGTTACAATCCAACCAAAAATAAAACAATCCTAAACTCGGAGGAATAAGATCTCACCATGCTGGAGCTGCTCACCTCCTAAATGTAATGTGCACATGTACCTTCAATTTATTACCATAGTATTAAAATATTCCCCTTCTTAGAATCCAATAATACTGATAATATAAATAATACTGGGGTTGATTTTAACTGGAGATGCTTTCGGGGTGGGCTGTGGTGTGGGAGGGAAAACCCGTGGGGAGCTCAGCTCGGTGCTGGGGCTATTTTAACTCCCGGTCTTCATTTGGATAAAGTGGGACAGTCCGGCCCAAACCTGGTGCGAGTGGCGTCAGGGCTGGTGGGCGGCAAAATAAATTGTGTCAGGATTCAGAGGATGATGGGGATCGAAGGGAACGGCATAAAGTTAGTGCTGGGGAGGGTATTGGGCAGCCGATGCTGGCTGGCAGCTGGGGAGGGTATTGGGCAGCCGATGCTGGCTGGCAGCTGGGGAGGAGAAAGGACTCTCTGCGGGGCCTGAGGGGAGCTTTCCTGGTCCACAAGGATTCCACAGAAGTTTCATTTTTCGACTTGTGTTGGCCTCTTCTGGTCAATCCACTTCTCGTGCTGTGGAGTCAGCTGACCGTGTTGGGTTCGTGTGGGTCTCCTAAACACGGAAGTTAAAATGATGTTACAGAGCCGATGATGTTATCTGGTGTTACGAGGTGAGTTAAGATGGGACGGGGGACGGGAATGATTGGGAACGCTTCAGGCTGGCTGCGTTTAAATTTACTCGTGTGTTTCAGATCTGGGACTACGTTTGACCAACGTCGCAGGAAATCGACTTGTGTGGTAAATAGTAAAGTAAGAAGAGGAGTAGAATATTGGCATGATCTTTGATGTGACGGTGTGTGACGCTGATGTGTTGAGTTGCTACCAAACTCAATAAATGACTCTAGTTGGTGATATGCAGCCTGCATTCCAGCCTAAATGTTATTCATACAATGCCCTGTGCGCGTGAAATGGAAACACTAGTGCTGCCAATAACAACCTTTCCAATTGATTTCAGGAACCCTGCTACATTATTTGCCTGCAATTTAAGTAACGTAGCCTAAAGATTTGAAGCCACTAAATTTGGCATTTGTGGGCACACCTGCAGACCACCTGTGTATGGCACTCCGCTGCAGCCTAAATCAAAGCCTTGCAGTGTATGCTCAATAGGTCGTCTGTGATCCACACTACTTAAAGGAAGTGGAGCAACGTCTGTATAAACAGCAGCTATACTGAAAAACTCTTCATATTTGCACACCACCCATAATGTGCCAACACTGTTGGATTTCCCTGATGGCTCCAGAATATTTGAGGCTATATTTGGCCTCTACATTTGTCGTTCAAAGCTCTTGGTCTAATTGGATCATGTTTGCACTAACTAGCCCTTACCCTAATGGGGAATGCTTGTGCAATCAGGCAGTCAAAGGCAGCAGGAGACAGACAGACAGACTGAGACATTTTGCATGGAGAGTTATAATCGGTATGTACAGGTGAAGAAGAACACAGATAGAAAGAAGCACAAAGGCAAATAAAGTAATGGAAAATTTGAAAGAATTGTGAATTATTTAATAGACTGGATTTCTTTGAGCATGTAATTAATTAGAGGGAATGAACAATTCATTTGACATAACTTTGATTTCCAGAGGACATTTAATAAAGTTCTCCTTATGAGGTTTTCCAAAATTAAGGCAATTAGAAATTAAAATGAAAAATTTGCCAGCTGTATTCAAAAGAGATTTAACACCAGAAAGCAGAGGGTAATGATAAATGGAAAAGCCTCTGTCTGGGAGGCAGTGGTTAATGGAGTTCAGCATGGGCCTGGTCTGCATCTCCAGCTATTAAGAATAACGAGGAAGATATAAATAGTAATGCTATGATGACACCAAGCTTAGTGTCCAAATCATTGGAATAAGGGATACATTAAAGGGATCATTTTCTGACTTCATGCTCCCGAAGAGCTTGGCTCCCTGTGTGGAGCATTAAAGTGGAAAATTACCCTTTAAATGGACGAGCTAAGGAATGGCAGATGAATTGTAGGCCTGGAAATTCGTGGCCGCAATAAAAGCTGCCGGAGCCACCACAGCCGGGTGTTAACGGCTGCTGAAAATGGTGACGCTGGTAGGAATGAAAAATTGGTGCTGGGGACCAATTATCGCATGTCCAGCACTAAACTCAGTGTAAGGCTTAATATTAATAATAATGGGATATATTTTTAGAGCATCCTATTATAAGTTCAAGCAGCTCAATTTAACTCATGGTCAGACTATATTTGGAGTTTGCTTCCTCCACTCCTCTATGGTTAGAGAATCACCCTTGACTTTGGCCGACAGTACTTTTATATAACAAATCCTCCAGTGCTGTTCCTGACTGATTCACTCAGTGGTTGATTTATTGCAAAGACGAAGCACATGAGCTTCAGTTGTTGTGGGCACTCTTGCCTTGAGTCCGAAGGTTGTAGGTCAGAGCTCCACAGTGGGGGAGGTTTAACTTCATCATTTCGGTTGACACTCCAGTGTAAGAAAGAAAGAAAGACTTGCATGTATATAGCGCCTTTGACGACCACCGAACATCTCGAAGCGCTTTACAGCCAATGAAGTACTTTTGGCGTGCAGTCACTGTTGTAATGTGGGAAACGCGGCAGCCAATTTGCAGACAGCAGCCTCCCACAAACAGCAATGTGATAATAACCAGATAAGGAATGGCAGATGAATTGTAGGCCCTAAAATTCGTGGTCGCAGCATAAGCTGCCAGAGCCACCGTAGCCGGGTGTTTTTGTTTTTGGTATGTTGAATGAGGGATAAATATTGGCCAGGACACTGGGGATAACTCCCCTGCTCTTCTTCAAAATAGTGCCATGGGATCTATTACGTCCACCTGAGAGAGCAGACAACACCTCGGTTTAACGTCTCATGTTGCATTGTCAGAGTTTCTGTCTTTCAGATGAGATATTTTCCTCTTCTGATGGTTTAGTCAGATGTTTAACATCCCATGCCATTTTCAAAGTGAAAGGAGTTTTACAAGGGTTTTATAAGAACATAAGAACATAAGAAATAGGAGCAGGAGTAGGCCATACAGCCCCTTGAGCCTGCTCCGTCATTCAATAAGATCATGGCTGATCTGATCATGGACTCAATTCCACTTCCCCGCCTGCTCCCCATAACCCCTTATCCCCTTGTCATTTCAGAAATAGTCTATTTCTGTCTTAAATTTATTTAATGTCCCAGCTTCCACAGCTCTCTGAGGCAGCGAATTCCACAGATTTACAACCCTCTGAGAGAAAAAATTTCTCCTCATCTCTGTTTTAAATGGGCGGCTCCTTATTCTAAGATCATACCCTCTAGTTCTAGTCTCCCCCATCAGTGGAAACATCCTCTCTGCATCCACCTTGTCATGGCCCCTCATAATCTTATACGTGTCGATAAGATCACCTCTCATTCTTCTGAATTTCAATGAGTAGAGGCCCAACCTACTTAACCTTTCCTCATAAGTCAATCCCCTCGTCCCCGGAATCAACCTAGTGAACCTTCTCTGAACTGCCTCCAAAGCAAGTATATCCTTTCGTAAACATGGAAACCAAAACTGCACGCAGTGTTCCAGGTGTGGCCTCACCAAAACCTTGTATAGCTGTAGCAAGACTTCCCTGCTTTTATACTCCATCCCCTTTGCAATAAAGACCAAGATATCATTGGCCTTCCTGATCACTTGCTGTACCTGCATACTATCCTTTTGTATTTCATGCACAAGTTACCCCCAGGTCCCTCTGTACTGCAGCACTTTGCAATCTTTCTCCATTTAAATTATAACTTGCTCTTTGATTTTTTTCTGCCAAAGTGCATGACCTCACACTTTCCAACATTATACTCCATCTGCCAATTTTTTGCCCATTTACTTAGCCTGTCTATGTCCTTTTGCAGATTTTGTGTGTCCTCCTCACACATTGCATTTCCTCCCATCTTTGTATTGTCAGCAAACTTGGCTGTGTTACACTCAGTCCCTTCTTCCAAGTCGTTAATATAGATTGTAAATAGTTGGAGTCCCAGCACTGATCCCTTGCGACACCCCAGTAGTTACTGGTTGCCAACCAGAGAATGAATCATTTATCCCAACTCTATTGTCTGTTAGTTAGCCAATCCTCTATCCATGCTAATATATTACCCCCAACCCCGTGAACTTTTATCTTGTGCAGTAACTTTCATGTGGCACCTTGTCAACTGCCTTCTGGATGTCCAAATACACCACATCCACTGGTTCTCCTTTATCCACTCTGTTCATGACATCCTCAAAGAACTCCAGTAAATTTGTCAAACATGACTTCCCCTTCATAAATCCATGCTGACTCTGCCTGACCAAATTTTGCTGAGGGTTTTGGTCTTGCCATCATTATTAACCATCAACCAATACTACTAATTGAAAACAGATCAACTGATCATTTATCTTATGATTGGTTGTGGGATGTTGCTGTTGTAAAATGCATAGGAACGATCACCACTCTCCTAAAGTAATTAGATGTGAATGGTGCTATGATGCGCTTCAGTGTCATAAGATACTATTTAAATGAAGTTACTATTGTTACCCTACCTTTGAAAGGGCAAGGTCAATTGGAGAGGGTTCAGATAAGAAAGCCAGGGTGAGTTTGCAATTTTTGTCTCTTAAGTTATGAAGAGAGACTCTGAGTTGAACTGTTGCTTTAATCAGCGGGAAGATGGCCCTGGCCTCTAGCATGCTGGAGGTTTGGATAATGTCGATGCAATCATGCTATTTAACTTAGACAATGATCACAGGATATGGGGAAGTGAGTAATGAATAAACTCAAGCAAGGCTAGGGATCAGAAGACATTTTCCCTCAGGTAATGAGCATATGGAATAGGTTACCAGAGAAAGCAATTAATACTGTGCAGGTTTATTTATTAGATTGGTTCAGATGAAAAAGGAACTTCGGTCCATTTGATCTCAACCTTCCAAATACAGAATGCAGTATTTAGCTGTTTCATAAATGACTTCAGTGTCAATCATCTCCCCTGGCAACCTGCCTCAGCTGTCAATCAACATCTGTGTAAAGGAATACTTCCTGACGTCTGTCCTAAATCTGCTCTTTACCCCTTTGATCCTGTGCCCTCGCATGTCTGAAAGTACTGTTTGGAATTAATTCCTACTCCTGTTAAATATCTTTTATATCTATCTCTGTAAGGTTCCTGTTGATGCATCTCTTTTCAAGGGTGGCGAGCCTTCACTTATCAAATCTCATAGGTCTTCTAATATTGGCGAACAGTCTCGTTGCTCTCTTCTGCACTGCTTGAGGACTGGGTGGCCCCTGGTTTCTCAGTAACCTGAACTGTATGTAGGCCTCTGGGTGCAGCCTGACTGACCAGGACATTGTACAGCATAACCCCTGAGGATTTCAACTCAACTGATATAACACTCTAACCCAACACACTATTTCCTTTGTTTATCGGCAGCTCTCTTTGTATAGACAAGGTGAGCAATGAGTCAACTAACGTCTCTCCATCTCTTTCAACCTCCAGCATGGCAAGTTCTAACCCACCAGTGGAATTCTCGTTTTATTTCCAATGTACAGAGAAATACATAGAAGTTGCAACACAGAAATAGGCCTTTCGGTCGAACTAGCTCATGCTCGTGTTTACCCTCCACACAAGCAAATAGTCTACTTCTATGGGAGTGCGTGTAGCATTGTGTTTTGGCAGTGATGCCTCCACCCAACATCTGGCCTCGTACCTCATGCTGGATCCCTGGTTTTGTGACTTTGAAATATTGGCAAGAGGATGCCCCTGTAGCCTCTGACAGATTAGTAACAAACTATTTTCTGGCCTGGCACATTTGAGTTTTGGAATTTCTAAAGGTCACAGAACATCGAGTTAGAAGTAATCTATTCCTTTGCCTTATTGCCAACTCAATCAGAGTTGGAAGTAATTTTAAACCAAAGTGAAATGCTGGACTGAATTCATCAAGGCCAAGTTCCTGGCATGGTGCCTTGGCAATGATGGTGCAGATCAGAGAATTGGGTATGCAGATCAGTGGGACCTGATTCATGATGCTCCAGAATTTCTAGTGATTAAAAACTATCACCAAAAATCTAGGAACGTCACGTTGTCCAGGGCCGCGCCGTGGATCTTGATGACTGGAGGGCAGTGCTGTGTGGTGAGGACAGGCTGGTGGAGGACCTTTGTCTTATGGATGTTTAGCATATGGCCCATGCTTTCGTATGCCTCAGTAAATACGTCGACTCTGTCCTGGAGTTCAGCCTCTGTATGTGTGCAGGCGCAGGCGTCGTCCGCGAACTGTAGCTCGACTACCGTCGTCCGCGTACTGTAGCTCGACTACCGTCGTCCGCGTACTGTAGCTCGACTACCGTCGTCCGCGTACTGTAGCTCGACTACCGTCGTCCGCGTACTGTAGCTCGACGACAAAGGTTGGGGTGGTCTTGGACCTGGCCTGGAGACGAAGAAGGTTGAACAGGTTCCCACTGGTTCTGTAGTTTAGTTCCACTCCAGCGGGGAGCTTGTTGACTGTGAGGTGGAGCATGGCAGCGAGGAAGATCAGCTCCACTGGGCAGGCCACTTTGTTCGCATGCCAGACATGAGATTCCCAAAGCAAGCGCTCTACTCGGAACTCCTTCACGGCAAATGAGACAAAGGGGGGCAGAGGAAACGTTACAAGGACACCCTCAAAGCCTCCCTGATAAAGTGCAACATCCCCACTGACACCTGGCCAAAGACCGCCCTAAGTGGAGGAAGTACATCTGGGAGGGTGCTGAGCACCTCGAGTCTCATTGTCAAGGGCATGCAGAAATCAAGTGCAGGCAGCGGAAAGAGCGTGCGGCAAACCTGTCCCACCCACCCTTTCCCTCAACGACTATCTGTCCCACCTGTGACAGGGACTGTGGTTCTCGTATTGGACTGTTCAGCCACCTAAGGACTCATTTTAAGAGTGGAAGCAAGTCTTCCTCGATTCCGAGGGACTGCCTATGATGAAGATAATGCTGAGGAATGTCACCAATTAGGCTCTCTGAACTGTGCCCAATTCTTTGATCCGCAACCTGAGGTTTTGTGCCCGGAGCATAGCCTTGTCTAAACTTATCCCAAAGTTAATGTATGGAACTCACAATGGTAAATCCTGCTGATGTCATAAGCAGGTGACAACAAGTAATTGGCATCCATTTTGAAAATGAGCAAAATGGTCATGGATTTTCCAGATCTGACCTCCCGTCCCGACCTTGGTGTGACCTGGGCCAAGTTTCCTAGGTCGACATACATTAGTTATGCAGGGCACTTTCCTGGCAGGATCTCAGTCATCAAGAGCAAGCTTGCCACTGTGAGTCCTGCCGCTGCAATGGTAGTGTAGTGAAGAAGTCTTCAGTGGGTATGTTTTGGGGCATAACGGAGGGAGTGGAGGCAACTACTAGGCACCCTGCCTCCATCCTGCAACTTGGGGAACTTATTGCAGCTCCCAGGGAGTAGTCCCATCCATCTCCTGGTGGCCCCTGGGATTGATGGAGACAGTGGCAAAAACAAGGTAAATCAGGTGGCAACTTGGGCCCTGCCTCTCCGCCAGCATTTAACAGCAGCTAGAATGGACGGGGTGGCTAGTAGACCTCCTAGCAGTGGCAGGCGTAGGGAAATTAAGGTCTGAGCGGAGGTGAAGATAGGCTTTGCTGCCCCATTTTCCCATTGTTTCTGCCGTTATCCTGCCCTATTTGAGGTGGGATAGTGGAGGAAAATCAAGATCAGCTTTGCAATCTGAATTTCAAAATGTGGCAAGGTATTTTTCATGTTATTCTGCTCATGTAATTTATAGTTATTTCAGTTTGCAATTTTAAAAAAAGGATAGCGTAATTTATTTGCAATATTTTCATGATAAATATATTATAGATCACTAACATTTGTAGCAGAGCTTGTAATGACTGAGATGAAATATGAAAGGCCATGTTTGGTCTGCCATTGGATAAGGAAAAGTAAAATTAAAGAAAACGGTAAATTATTCATTTAAGAAGATTTAATTGCAAAAGTCTCCATAATTCTTACACAGAAATTTCAAGCTCCTTTCTTTCAACATGCAATCAAAATATCTCTCTGAAATACTACCGAGTCAGTAATTGTAGAGAGTTGTCCTATCTTCTGCTGTCAGTTTTATGTTTCCATTCATTTCGATGGGATGAACTCCAATTGAACTGAAGAAGTTTTTGAACCAAGCAGCTTAAATTCAAAGTGAATTAATGCTTCAATTTACTCAATAATAAATACATTTTGATGCCATCAAGGTTATAGCTCAGATGCAGTGCTTGAATGTTTGCCCTTGCTTTATTGGCACAGGTCGTGTACCCTGGACAGACACTGCTCTGCCATTCACATTATTCTAAATTCATGGTTCTGTCAAAACCAGATTTCTTTTATCTGTTCTGTACTTTTGATGGCCTGGAGATCCCAGGTACTGCTTTGCCAGTGTAAGAGCAAAACCCCCACCCACCCTTGCTCAAGACCGAAGAATCCATTCCAAATCCCAGAGTATATCTGGAGTAGGCTGTCAATACCTACAAGGGCATATCAGCATCCTGATCCACCCCTTCTAAAGCAGAGTAGTTCAAATGGCCTGAAGGAAAAAGGTCAATGGATAAGAAAATCGGGCACGGTATAAAACGAGCAACCAATTCACTGTGAGCCTATTTCGTGCTTCTGGTGAAGATCAATTCTACACCCGATGTTTCTTGTCTGTCAACTGACTTGCTATCCATGCTGCTACATTTCCTTACCCCTGAACTTTTCTGATGAGCCTCTTTTGAGACACCTTATCAAATGCCTTCTGAAAATCTGTGGGATTGAATTTCATGTGTCTGTTGAGGGTAAATACCCACAAGTATTTTGATTTTCAATTCATATTGACTAATAAGTTCTACCTGGCTCTGTAACCTCCTATTTAATCAAGTTGTATTTGGGGCTCAGAAGCTCCCTGTGAATTAAATGTTTAATCCCTGTTCAAGATGATAGGCAGCCACTTGATAGTGATATAACAGGAAATATTAAAGCTCAGTTATCCCCATTACAATCAAGTAAAATGCTATTTTTTTTTACAATTATATTTCAAATGTTTGACAAAGTTAAATTGCAACGACAGGCAGTGAGACGTGTTGAATATATCATTGGGAACTATGTGCTTATGGAGATATTGGGGCTGAAATTGCAGTCGGAAGCTTCCCGCGGGCAATTGCCTCCGACTCGAAATATTTCTATGAATTTACCTGGTGGTCCGGGGAGCGTGGGATTCCATTGGCGAGGCCTTCTCTTCCCGCGCTGTGAAGCGCGTTCCCGTCCTCCAGGTTCCCACGCAGAAGGTGCAGTCACATGTGACTGCTCAGCCAATCAGGTACAGTATTCCACAGCTTCCTCATTAATAGCAATGAGAACTCTGTATCTACGAGTTCTCATTGCTATCAATGAGAAAAAAAAACAAACACACCAAACACATATAATAAAAAAAACACACCTCACATAATTGAAATTAAAGTTAATAAATATCTTCGAGGAAAATTTTTTTTCGAGTCTTTAAAAAGTTTTTTTAATTATGGTTAAAAATAAATGTAACGTAATGTGCAGGGTTTTTTAAAATAATGTGCTTTTAAAATTTAATTTTATTATATTTTTGTATGGTGTAAACTCTTACACCTGTAAAAGTAGGCTATGTCCGTGCTTTTATCAGGCACAAGAATTTTGAGGATATTTGCTGGGCAAGATATGGGTAAATACCACAATCTTGCCCTTGCAAATGTCCTTGCACCCGATATGCGTTGGATCTGTCCGATTTTCAGCGCGTGCGCATTGTGCGCTGAAAACCGGCTTTTGTAATGACTTCCCAGGTCCGTAGACACTCAGTACGGACCCGGGAAAGCCGGGATTTCCAGGCCATTGATCATTATCCTCTGGTTTGCAGTCCATTTCTCACAGCATTCTCCAACTGCGGAAATGACTGCGGGAGAAGCTCGTTCATGTCAAATCCAGTATCCAACAGCAGGTATTTGAATCATTTTGAATGGGGCTATGGCTCGGGCATCAGGAAAGTATAAAGTCCTGACATTACATTGGAAAAATGATTGCAGGATGTGCTGAGAGAGGGAGTTTTGCACACTTGTTCATGTGTGGAGAAAGTTTTATGCCATGTTAATGCTGTCTTCACTTACCTGATGGTGCCAAAATGATTTGCTATTACTATAGGTTGAATGATCGTACAGCTGAACCTAGTTATATCACTTACCTTGTACAGTTTGATTCGGGGTACAGTATAAGAAAAAACTAACTTGCATTTATATAGTACCTTTTATGGTATCAGGACATCCCAAAGTGCTTCACAGCCAAATGAAGTCCAGTCACTGATGTAATACAGGGAGGGAGAGAGAAAGCAAGGAATTATAGACCGGTTAGCCTGACATCAGTAGTGGGGAAAATGCTGGAATCAATTATTAAAGATGAAATAGCAGCGCATTTGGAAAGCAGTGACAGGATTGGTCCAAGTCAGCATGGATTTATGAAAGGGAAATCATGCTTGACAAATCTTCTAGAATTTTTTGAAGATGAAACTAGTAGAGTGGACAAGGGAGAACCAGTGGATGTGGTGTATTTGGACTTTCGAAAGGCTTTTGACAAGGTCCCACACAAGAGATTAGTATGCAAAATTAAAGCACATGGTATTGGGGGTAATATATTGACGTGGATAGAGAACTGGTTGGCAGACAGGAAGCAGAGAGTCGGAATAAACGGGTCCTTTTCAGAATGGCAGGCATTGACCAGTGGGGTGCCGCAGGGTTCAGTGCTGGGACCCCTGCTATTTACAATATACATCAATGATTTAGATGAAGGAATTGAATGTAATATCTCTAAGTTTGCAGATGACACTAAGCTGGGTGGCGGTGTGAGCTGTGAGGAGGATGCTAAGAGGCTGCAGGGTGACTTGGACAGGTTAGGTGAGTGGGCAAATGCATGGCAGATGCAGTATAATGTGGATAAATGCGAGGTTATCCACTTTGGTGGCAAAAACAGGAAGACAGAATATTTTCTGAATGGTGACAGATTAGGAAAAGGGGAGGTGCAACGAGACCTGGGTGTCATGGTACATCAGTCATTGAAGTTTGGCATGCAGGTACAGCAGGCGGTAAAGGTGGCAAATGACATGTTGGCCTTCATAGCTAGGGGATTTGAGTATAGGAGCAGGGAGGTCTTACTGTAGTTGTATAGAGCCTTGGTGAGGCCACACCTGGAATATTGTGTTCAGTTTTGGTCTCTTAATCTGAGGAAGGACGTTCTTGCTATTGAGGGAGTGCAGCGAAGGTTCACTAGATTAATTCCCGGGATGGCAGAACTGATATATGAGGAGAGACTGGATCCACTGGAGTTTAGAAGAATGAGAGGAGATCTCATAGAAACATAGAAAATTCTGATGGGATTCGACAGGTTGGAGGCAGGAAGAATGTTCCCATTGCTGGGGAGTTCTAGAACCAGAAGTCACAGTCTAAGAATAAGGGGTAAGCCATTTAGGACTGAGATGAGGAGAAACTTCTTCACTCAGAGAGTGGTTAACCTGTGGAATTCTCTACCGCAGAAAGTTGTTGAGATCATACATTCAAAAGGGAGTTAGATATGGCCCTTATGGCCAAAGGGATCAAGGTGTATGGAGAGAAAGCAGGAAAGGGGTACTGAGGTTGAATGATCAGCCATGATCTTATTGAATGGCGGTACAGGCTTGTAGGGCCGAATGGCCTTCTGCACCTAATTTCTATGTTTCTATGAAATGTGGCCGTTACATCCCAAAGACGCTGGTGAATAATGCTGTGTTAAGTGTGTCAGAATGAGAGATTTTATCAATTTCTTGGAGCTCCAAACAGGGTCATCCACTTCCAATAAATAAATGTCGCTGATGAAATGGAGTTGAATTCTCTTAGTAAATGGTAAAGATAGCAGACAGGCTGCAGCTTGAGGAAATCACTTCAGTGCTTTAATCTGTGCGACTGGAAAGGACATTCCAAGCTTTACTAACAGGCTCAGCTACTCGTTAGGTCAGGCATTAATGTGTATATTGACTGCCTCCCAGTGTACAGTTTAGTACTCTTCAATAGCACATTGTGTTGTACCATAGATTTATTTATAGCTCTCTCTTTATTACATACCACCATCCCACATCCTTACTCTTCACATATAACTCTCAAAGACACAATTACACAGAGTCTGTTGTGGAAATTAAGCAGATTCAGTCTGATCAGACTCAGCTGCAAATCCTTTGATTTATGTCCAACTATTTTGCAGTTACTTTTAAAAGGTTTATGCCTCATGATACTACAAAATTTGGCATTTGCAATTAAAAATATTCACACAATATCTCAGTAGCCCCGTAAAGTAAGTGTTGGGGTGGTTACATTTAAGATGCTAATATTTACTTTAATTTCCTGTGAGCAAAGTATTCCCAGAGTGCAAGTCTGTAGGATTTGCCGCAGACAACGCCAACGTGAGACTTTCTCTTAGGATTTTGCCCTGCCCTCTAAGTATCTGTGCCACTTTACCGACCTCAGGGCCTTACCGACTCCCCAGGACAACACAGGAAACTATATCCAGCTGCTTTCGCCTCCGCAGATTGGGCCGCCGGGACTCCGGGGTCACTGTCGAGCCAAAGGGACTCTGTGGCAGGGGAGTACCCTACTACTGACTTACATTTTAGACTTTTAATCAACTTTTAATCAACTTTTAAACTTTTAATTAACCTGAGTAACTTTTTAAATAATTTGGGAAAACTTTGAAACTTTTAAACAACTTGGAGAATTTTTCCTTTGAAACCTCTGGAGAAACTCTTAAATAACTTTGGAAAACTTTGGAAGAAACCTTTAAAACACCCTCGGAACTCCAGCGGATAGCTGACCTTCCTAATGCCTGCCCACCTACCATCAAGGGCGCTACTCAGCGCTGAGCTTGTGGCCAACATCTCGCCGTAGGCAATTAGGCTCATACAGCAGTGCCTGGTCTCCAGTTGTCTTGGACCCGCTTGCCACTGGACCAAGACCTTGCTCAGCTAAGCCCGTGTGGTTGCCAGTGTGCAGTGGCCAACCCACGTTAAAAGAACTCACGCACAGGCATCTTCCACTTCGTTAACATGAAGTTTGGGACTTGGAACGTCAGGACCCTCATGGACAACTCCAAAGCGACAGGCCGGAACGCTGCACCGCTATAGTTGCCCGGGAACTTAGACGCTTTGACATCGACATCGCCACCCTAAGCAAGACCCGGCGGGCAGGGGAAGGCCAGCTCAAGGAACAAGGTGTAGGTTACACTTTCTTCTGAACATCGCCTTCACGGAGTTGGCTCCGCAATCAAAAACGAGCTGGTCGACCGCCTCAAAGACTCCCCCTGCGGGTTAACGAACATCTCATGACTCTTCGTCTCACCCTTTCCTGGAACCAATGCGCCACAGTCATCAGTGCATTTGCCCTAATACTTGATGCAACGGATGAGGCTAAAGAGGGTTTTTATTCCAACCTCGAGACATCACTGTTCCACGTCCCCACGGGCGACAAATTGATCCTCCTAGGTGACTTCAACGCCAGGGTCGACAAAGACACAGCCCTCTGGGGAGCGAGGGGGTAGGGAAAGCCAACTCCAGCGGTACCCTACTCCTGACAAAATGTCTAGAACATGAACTCCTCAGCCAGAGGGACAAATACAAGGCATCGTGGTAACACCCTCGCTCCAAACACTGGCACCTACCCTACTATGTCATCATCCGAGTCAGGGATCGCAAGGATGTGCGCATCACCCGCGCCATGACAGGAGCTGATGACTGCCTAATCCGATCCATCATCGACATTAACATAGCCCAAAGCAGAGGGGACAGCAGAAGCAGTGCCGCAAAAAAGTCAATGCTGGGGCACTTAAAGACCCAGCTAAGAGAGCACTATATAGCCAGTGCCTCACAGCTAACCTGGCGTGCCTTGATGACCCTGAGATGCTGAATGCCCACAGCGCTTGGTCTGCCCTCCAGGCCTCCATAACCAGTGCCTGTGAAGAGACACTTGGTCACTCAACCAGAAAACACCACAATTAGTTTGATGAAAATGATCAGGAGATCCAAGGACTAATAGATCGCAAGCGCAGAGCATTTCTGAGCCTCAAGCAACAACCCAACTCTGGAGCAGCAAAGCAACATTACAGATGGCTCAAGGTTGAGGTCCAACAAAAAAAACGGGACTTAAAGAACAGTGGTGGATGGAGAAAGCACAGGAGATACAATAACTGGCCGGCAGGCACACTATGCGGGGATACTTCATTGCAGTCAAGGCCCCTACGGTCCAAACTCCCAAGGCCCCACCCCACTGCTGGCCAAGAACGGGGAAATACTCATCAAGGACACTGAGGCTGTCAGGGCCTGCTGGAAGGAGCACTTCAAAGATCCCCTCAACCGAGACTCTACCTTTGACTTGAGTGTTCTCGACTCCATCCCGCAGCATGCGACCCGCCACCATCTCAGTGAAACCCCATCACTGCACGAGGTAGGCAAAGCCATAAAACAGCTCAAGAATAACAAGGCTACGGGAGCGGATGGAATCGCTGCAGAGGCGCTAAAGTATGGCGGAGAGGCGCTATTGGCGCGGATACAAGACCTCATCTCTCTCATTTGGAGGGGGGAGAGCGTGTCGGGAGATCTCAGAGATGCAGTGATCGTGACCATCTTTAAAAAAAAAAGGGGACAAGTCCGACTGCGGCAACTACAGAGGAATCTCCCTGCTTTCAGCCACTGGGAAAGTTGTCGCTCGAGTCCTCAACCGTCTTCTCCCTGTGGCCGAGGAACTCCTCCCAGAGTCACAGAGCGGATTTCGTCCCCTATGGGGCACAACGGACATGATCTTTGCAGCGCGATAGCTGCAGGAAAAATGAAGGGAGCAGCACCAGCCCTTATACATGGCCTTTTTCGACCTTACAAAGGCCTTTGACACGTTGAACCGCAAGGGTCTATGGAGCGTCCTCCTCCGTTTCGGATGCCCCCAAAAGTTTGTCAACATCCTTCGCCTGCTCCATGACATGCAGGCCATGATCCTTATCAACAGCTCCATTACAGACCCAATCCATGTCCGGACCGGGGACCAACAGGGTTGCGGCATCGCCCCAACCCTCTTCTCAATCTTCCTCGCTGCCATGCTCCACCTCACAATCAACGAGCTCTCCCTGGAGTGGAATTAAACTACAGAACTAGTGGAAAGCTGTTCAACCTACGCCGCCTCCAGGCCAGGTCCAAGATCAACCCAACGTCTGTCGTTGAGCTACAGTACGCGGACGATGCCTGTGTCTGCGCACATTCTGAGGCTGAACTTCAGGATATAGTCGATGTATTTACTGAGGCATATGAAAGCGTGGGCCTTACACTAAACATCCGTATGACAAAGGTCCTCCACCAGCATGTCCTCGTCGCACAGCACTGCCCCGCAGTCATCAAGATCCACGGCGCGGCCCTCGACAACGTGGACCATTTCCCATTCCTTGGGAGCCTCTTATCAACAAAAACAGACATTGATGACGAGATTCAACACCGTCTCCAGTGCGCCAGTGCAGCCTTCGGCCACCTGAGGAAAAGAGTGTTCGAAGACCAGGCCCTTAAATCTACCACCAAGCTCATGGTCTACAGGGCTGTAGTAATACCCCCCCTCCTGTATGGATCAGAGGAATGGATCATGTACAGAAGACACCTCAAGTCTCTGGAGATATATCACTAACAATGTCTCCGCAAAATCCTGCAAATCGCCTGGGAGGACAGGCACACCAACATCAGTGTCCTCGTCCAGGCTAATATCCCCAGCATTGAAGCACTGACCACACTCGATCAGTTTCGCTGGGCAGGCCACATAGTTCGCATGTCAGACACGAGATTCGCAAAGCAAGTGCTCTATGCGGAGCTCCTTCATGGCAAAGAGCCAAAGGTGGGCAGCGGAAACGTTACAAGGACACCCTGAAAGCCTCCCTGATAAAGTGCGACATCACCACTGACACCTGGAAGTCCCTGGCCAAAGACCGCCCTAAGTGGAGAAAGTGCATCCGGGAGGGCGTTGTGCACCTCAAGTCTCAACGCCGAGAGCGTGAAGAGGTCAGGCGCAGGCAGCGGAAGGAGCGTGCGGCAAACCAGTCCCACCCACCCCTTTCCCTCGGCAACTGTCTGTCCCACCTGTGACAGAGTCTGTGGCTCTCGTATTGGACTGCTCAGCCACCAAAGAATTCACTTCAGGAGTGGAAGCAAGTCTTCCTCGATTCAGAGGCACTGCCTATGATGATAATGATGATGACGATGATCTGTGCCACTTTACGCCCAATTCTGTAAGTGGAGCTGCTCTACTTGAACCAGTGTGCTGAAGTCCTAGTGCTCTGCAATCCAGTCAATTTACAATGAGCACCAATGGCAGTGGTAAAACAGTAGCTCATCCACAGTTTTTTACCAGGTGCAAGTGCTATTTACATTTTTCTGCTACAGACTATCCCTATTGACGGTGGAGGTCCATGATAACCAGAAATGTAAAGAAATGAATGGAAAGGACATCTGCCAGCCTTAAGCATCCAGTGCCGTGTCTCATTACATTTGTTGGTGGTGGTGGTATTCTGGCTCCACCCTCAGTGATTGGGCCAATTGGTCAATCTTGTGTCACTTTGTTTCTTTGGACTGCAGGATACATAATTTGCAGACAAATATAGCAGTGTGAATCTTGAAATCATCTGGTATATTGTGAAGATGGTAACATCCCTGAGACAGTCGGTGTGTGGATTAAATGATGAGTCTGTCAAATATTGGGAGGGATGCCAAGAAACAAAAGTACTCAATGTGATTGCAGAGACTGTTTCCTATAACCTGTAGCTTGATATTATTGTCCTCCTTCATGGTTATTGGCCAGCTGAAGCATTATTTCTGTCCTCGTTATCACATGGGTAATCTGGGTTATTGCTGCCTCAGGGTTCTCATTAAATTTCCTGCAGTGCCCTGGCCTCTTCGAGGGGACCTGCTGAGTTACTGGCAGGTGATGGAACAAATCATAACCATGCATTTTCTCTTCAGGGGAGGGGCAGCAAAATCAAGACTGAGCAAATGATACTCTAAGTGCATACTTGATCAGTGTTTAGCTTTTGGAGACAGGTGAAGTCCTCACATGTTTAGAAACCACTGTCAGATGCTTTTCCCAAGATACATGACTTTGATATTAGAAATAAAGGTTAAAAGCCACAAGTCAGTAGATAGTGATAAAGTAAGCTACATTTACGGAGATCTTCAATAAGGTTGTTCCTTTGTACTTTCACCCAATCAGTTCCGGATAGTTGATGTCTTTGCCCCTGTGAAGGTTGCTGCATCCTATAAACTTTAGCCTATCAAGCTCTGAAAGTTCAACACGCTGAAGAATGGGTCATAAATTAAATAGACAACAAATTTATTCTTATAGGACAGCTTCCAGTAGTAGAACAAGTGGTGCTCTGGTCATTTAGAAAGATACAGGAATGGCAAAACCCACTAAACCTTCTGCTACCAACTTAAAAATCAATCTGTGAAATGCCCTGCATGAACTTGATAACTCCCAATTCTTTATCAACAAATTAGGATAGTAATATCAGTCATTAAACTGTTGCGTCTGCATGAACTGGCAGTAATAACTTTCAACAAGCTTTGAATCAGTAAAAGTGCTGGTGACAAAACTCACATGCATTATTAAATCTTTAATTTCTTGGTTTGTGGTGAATAATAGAGCCAGAAAAGTTATTAGTAAACATCAACCTGTACATTTCGTGATAACAAAGTTTCTCAACACTAAGTGCAAGCAGTCATTGTTCGGTGATGGATTTATTTTTACATTGATTTTACTTGCAATGTCGGAAAATGTGTTAGTAGTTTTTCTTGTAAATAAAATAACAACTAAACTCGTCTCTGCAATCGCACGGAGTACTTTTGTCAAGTAACACGTAAACTTACCAATAAACCAGTTAATAGCAAATTTGCCTTTACACAAATGCTTAGTGAAAATATCTTGTATGGGAAGTTATGTTTATATTGGATCCTTTATTTATTTTTCATGTTTCTTTAGTTATTTCCTCCCCTCATTCTTTTGAGGTTCTTCTGGACAAGTGTCAGCTGTGTCTCAGTAGCAGCACTCTCGCCTCCGAATCAGAAGGTCGCGGGTTCTAACTTACAAGTTCTACGTCCAGAGACTTGAGAACGTAATGTTTGAGGTACTGTTTTCGGATGAGACATTAAAATTGAAGCCCCGTTTCAGGTGAAGTAAAAGATCCTATGGCACTATTTTTAAGAAGAGCAGGGGAGTTCTCCCCGGTGTCCTGGCCAATACTTAACCCTCAATCAACATCAATGAAATCAGATTATCTAGTTGTTATCGCATTGCTGTTTGTGGGACCTTGTTGGCTGCCATGTTTCCTACATTTCAATAGTGACTACACTTTAGAAGTACTTCATTGGCTGTAAAGCATTTTGAGATGTCCTGCGGTTGTGAAAGGCGCTATATAAATGCAAGGCTAAAAACTTGCAGTTGACCTTCTCCATGGCTTCTATCAATCTTCATATGATTGTTAGGAGTTGCATGAGAATGGCTTGTTAGCTTGTAAACTTCTGAGATTCTGAGGGAGCCAGAACGACGCCGGGGGGAGGAAGGCCCGAAAGTCGCCAGGGGGAGGAAGGCCCAAATGTCGCTGAAAGAAGGAAGGCCCGAACATGAGGGTGAAGAGAGAAGGTAGGGCCCAAACCTGTGGTTGGAGCTGGTCGGAGGCTCACTGGACGCTGTCGGGGATCGGGTGAAGCAGCTGAGTTGGCCACGTCCAGTGGGGAGCGAAAGGCTTGGTAGCAGGAAGGTCGATCTGGAAGGTGAGGAGCAGGCATGGTTGGCACAAGACTGGTTTGACGAGAATGACCAGGAGATCCAGGAGCTAATAAACCGCAAGCGCAGGGCATTTCTGAACTTAAAGTAGCAACCAATTCGGGAGCAACAGAGCAACTCTACAGGCAGCTGAAAGCCAAGGTCCAACAAAAAACCCACGATCTAAAGAATAGATGGTGGGTGGAGAAAGCACAGGAGATCCAGCAGCTGGCCGACAGCCATGATGTGCGAGGATTCTTCACCGCAGTTAAGTCCACCTACAGCCCAAGGCCCCACCCCACTGCTGGCCAAGAACAGGGAGACACTCATCAAGGACACCGAGGCAGTCAGGGCCCACTGGAAGAAGCACTTCGAAGATCTCCTTAACTGAGACTCTGCCTTTGACACGAGTGTCCTCAACTCCATCCCGCAGCATGCAACCCGCCACCATCTCAGCAAAACCCCATGGGGTTGTTCTCCATAGAGCAGAGAAAGTTAAGGCGATGCTCAAAACTACGGTGGGCTTTGATAGAGTAAATAAGAACAAACTGTTTCCACTGGCAGGAGGGTCAGTAGCCAGAGGACACAGATTTAATATAATTGGCAAAAGAAATGGGAGGGGGATGAGAAGTATTTTTTACGCAGTGAGTTATGATTTGGAAAGTTTGCAGGGCTATGCGGAGAGAATGGGGGAGTGGGACGAATTGGACCGCTCTTTCAAAGAGCCGGCACAAGCACCATGTGACGAATGGCTTCCTTCGATGCTGTAAGGTTCTGTGATTCGATGAAATGGATTAGGCCTCTGCTAAAGTATGAGCGAATAGAATTTCAGATGAACGAATTAGGTGCTGATACACGAGATTATTTTTTTTATCATTTTTTGAGGTTGTGGTTGTCGCTAGCCAGGCCCAACTTTAGGTGCCTTAAGAGGATGGTGATAGGTAGCCTTCTCGAACAGCTGCTGTCCACATGTTGAGGGTACTCCCACAATGCTGTGCTGCAGGTAATTCCAGGATTTTGACTCAGTGACAATGAAGGAATGGCGATACATGTCCAAGTCAAGATGGTGTGCACTATGGAGGGAAACTTGGAGGCGGTGCACCTCCATAGTCACGGATTTGGGAGACGCTGTTGAATGAGCCTTAGCAACTTGTTACAATGCATCTTTTAAGTAGTACAGACTGCAGCCAGTGGTGGAGGGAGTAGATGTTTGAGATGGCAGATGGGCTGTCGATCAAGTGGGCTGCTTTGTCGTGGATGGTGTTGAGCTTGTTGACTGTTGTTGCAGCTGTACCCATCTTTTAAGCCTGTGGGAGTAAAGCTAATTTGTAGCAGTCCATAGAAATCCCTTTGTAAAAGTGGATACAATAGACTCGGGGGGTAATTTTAACCTAACCCACCCGGGGAGAAACGGACAGGATTGGATAGACTGCTTGTTTTACATCCCATCTGAAAATGCAAAGTAAGATCGAGCATGGTGGGAGATCCAATCCCATCAGTTTCCTGCTGGGCAGGATAGGTTAAAATTTAAACCTGTTTCCTTGGTGCAACAGACTGTGAATTGAAAATAATTTTATAGCGCAGATTAATAATCTCATTACAGAGCTTTGCGTGTTGGAAAACAAACATGATATGAGGCATGGGGGTAGTGAACCTCACAGTATTTTCTGTCCTTTTATGGGTAGAAAATCGCCATTTCCCATTGACACATGGGAGTTCCTGGCCAAAGACCATCCTAAGTGGAGGAAGAGCATGCAGGAGGGCGCTGAGCACCTTGAGTCTCATCGCCGAGAGCATGCAGAAAGCAAGCGCAGGCAGCGGAAAGAGCGTGCGGCAAACCAGACTCCCCACGCACCCTTTCCTTCAATGACTGTCTGCCCCACCTGTGACAGAGATTGTAATTCCCATATTGGATTGTTCAGTTACCTAAGAACTCACTTTTAGAATGTAAGCAAGTCTTCCTCGATTTCGAGGGACTGCCTATGATGATGATGATGATAATGATGTACATTTGTAAAATTGGTCATGAAAATCATCTTGTTAAGGGTGTCCTGCTAACTCTATCCCAGCAGCAAAAAATGACAATTCTGTTTTATAATTTTTCCCTCAAACAAACCAAAAGCTGTCACACATGTTTTGCATAAATCCTTAAAATCTAATCCAGTCCCAGCCCTATCAGGATTAAGTAATGACGCAGATGGAAATACATTATCTGTTTCTTAGTAACACTCAATGAGACCTCCTCCCAACCTCCCAGGTTTTGTGGCTGTTAAACAAAACTGCTACTACTAAAGTAATAAGCATTTCCTGAGAAAAAGGACTGCCGACCCTTCCCAGGAAACAAGCCACTGATATTCTGTCCTTAAAAGGATATTGCGTGGTATCTGCCAGGTTACGCATCATCTTTAACAGATTACAGTTCAAACTGTCTGCTGGGAACTTCAGAGAGTTTGGCAATGTTGTCATGAACAGAGCACTAAGATACCAGACACTGCATTTGAAAGGAGGTTTAATGTGCCTTCAGTGTGCATGCCTTGCAAAAATCTCAGTTCCGTGATGTTTTGAACTGTATACTTCTGAAAGTATTTTGACACCCAGCCTGTATTATTTTTTAAACAATATTCCTCCACTTAGCTGCCTTTTTTTGTAGTGTTAGTTTCTCTTGCCATTCGAGTCTAACCTGTGCCAGTCCATTCTCTAACCTAGCCATTGGACCTTTGGCTATTGCTCCAGAACTGTCTTTTAGGAGGTGTGTAAGAACGAAATGCCCTCCCCCAAATCCCCATCAACCCCCAAGAGAAACGCCCTCCCTCCTTTTGGGTCTTTCCTCAAGAAATGCAGCTGAGACGAGCGAGTTACATTGTGGCGAAGTACAAGAGTACCATCACAGTGAGCGAACCTCTTGCCAGGTGCAATGATTCATTGAAATGAAACCAGAATATAAGAAAAAAAATCTGTGATTAGGAGAGAGTTTTGAAGTTTCACTTGGAGACAGTAACTGTCCTTCAGAGCTTCAGTGGGATAACAATTCCGAGTGTGTTACTCGTAGACACCTCTGATACAGTTTTGCTCTGCAATCACACAGGATGTCTCAGTCTGCAGGCATCTAGGAGTGAGTTTCGGGTTTTTTTCATGGGCAGAAAATATTATAAAACATCCAATGAATGAGGGGAAATGGAATATGGAGAAATGAGGGAGATTAAATGAGGCAATGCTGATTGAGAAGGAGTGAATTTGGCATTGGCTTCAGTGAAACCAAGGATTGTTGCAACAAGATGTGAGATCCAGCCTGCCTTACCACATCCCAGATAAAAAGTCACCTTTAGTGTGCACTTAAATGAAAGAGTTGGATGAGGAAAGTTCACTATTGCTATCAGATTGAGGTGTCAAATAATGTTTTACAATTATTGAATGTCATTTCAATTGTTATCTCCAATTCATTGAGTTTAGGCCTACAGCATCAAGAGGGAGTTACACGGATCTCAAACAATTGGAATTTTGCTTATCCTTACCCATAATCTCAGTTGAACCTTTGTCCTAACCCTTTTAAGAATGTATGCAGTTCCTCTAAAATATCACAGCTAAGAAAACTAGGACCACCAACAGGCTTGTTTTGATAAATTACATTTGAATTGTAAATAGTAACTTCTGGTTTTGCATGCCTGAATATTTTTGCCAGTGGTCTTTAGTCCCTAATCTCTGGTTTATTCTCTTCCTGCATTTCATTGCTCTATTAACTCAGAGGCTGTTTATACTGCTATAGTCATTTATGTATCAAGTTGAAATGGTTTCCTTTCTCTCTCGTTCCAGCTCTCAGAGAGGAGCCAAGTGTTGTTGGGCTCCTAAAATCAGGCATGAATTTCAGAAACTTAAAAAATATATATTGTTCTCTGAGAACTGTGTTGCCTTTCACCTCTCAAATCTGGATTCAGATCCAGCCCAGGCTGACTGATGAAAGTCTCCTCCATCTGCTGGCTGGAATTTGGGAAGTTCCTATTGGACATGAGCCTTCATCATAAAACAGTCCCTAATTTGTCATTGGTTGGCACTGTTACTCAGACAGGCTTTAGGATAATTACTGTAGGAAATGTAAAAGGTTCATTTTGATTGGGGCTGAGCCACATGGCTGGGACAGAATAGAGGGAGCTTTACTCTGTCTCGATCTGTACTATACCTGATTTGGGTGTGCTTGATGCTGGTACTAAGTCGTCATCATCCTTGAAATCGAGGAAGGCTTGCTCCCACTCTACAAGTGAGTTCTCAGGTGACTGATCAGTCCAATACGGGAATTACAGTCTCTGTCACAGGTGGGACAGACCGTCGTTGAGGGAAAGGGTGGGTGAGGAGTCTGATTTGCCGCACGCTCCTTCTGCTGCCTGTGCTTGTTTTCTGCATGCTCTTGGCGACGAGACTCGAGGTGCGCAGTGCCCTCCCGGATGCTCTTCCTCCACTTAGGGCGCTCTTTGGCCAGGGATTCCCAGGTGTCGGTGGGGATGTTGCACTTTATCAAGGAGGCTTTGAGGGTGTCCTTGAAACATTTCCTCTGTCCACCTGGGGATCGCTTGCTGTGTAGGAATTCCGAGTAGAGCGCTTACTTTGGGAGTCTTGAGTCTTGTGTACTAAGTATGCTTGATAAGATATTGGGTGCCTAAAATGCCATATGTTTCATTGCCCAGTGCTAACAAACTTCATCTTGATGATTGCAAAAAACTTGCTCTCCACTATTTTGAATCCCAGTGTTATAGTTTGTACTTCAAAAACACCATTTTCTGCCTCAAACGACCTGACATTCTTTAATCAAACTGCCCTGTGCAGTACAAATTCTGCATCTTTTGTTTTCTGTGTAACTGAGGCTTCACAACGATTCCTGATTGCAGTAACTTGTTTCCTGGGAATTGAGCTTGATTCCAACAAGAGCCTTGCCTCTCATAAAAAGAAAATGATCACATGCTAGACAAATTACATATAGGCTAAGCTAATTAATCAAATTTATTTACACTTGCAAAATTTACAGAAGCAAAATATAATGGGCAAATGCTACCAAGTATAAGGCCACATTGCCATACATACTGTATAAAGTTCACTAAAGTGTTAGTCTGCTTTGATGGCTACTGTCACCATGCAACCTTTCATGTACATTTCAAAAACCCTGGTGTAGAGATTTGTTGACACTGCATCCATCAGGCATCATATGGACGTCTAAGTGATTAATGTACCAGATGGCAAGTCATTCGGCATTGAACCTGCCATATTGGTAAAGGCTGAAGCATAGGCATCCATGCACGAAACAGGTGTGAGGCACTTTGAATATGCCAAAATGTGTTGTCTGTGCATTGTTGGTTTTGTGCCTGAAATTGGGCCATAAACAATTTTACTTTCAAAACGAATTAACTAACAGTTGCCTGACATGAGCTGTTGTTAATGTGCTTCACTGTTGGGCAAAGATGCTGCACAGAACAAAAACAGAATGGGAGCACTATATTCTGCAGTCCAGGCTTTTTGAAATGATGAGTACAAGATTACAGATGGTAAAATGTTGACTGGGATTGGCTTTGTGGTAATGGATGTAATATGAGCTTTTATGACAGTTCTGCTGTAGATAACCAGATAGTTTTTATATTGTATGTACATGGTGAATATTTGGATATAAATAATGGTTTTAGTAATGTTTAGTATTCAGTAGTAGCATTCCGAACACAAAGTTTCACTTGATGGCAGCATTAATTGGGCATGCTGATGTTTTCATTAGGATGTGGGTGAAGCTGGTAAGATCACATTTATTACCCATCGCTAGTTGCCCTGAGAAGGTAATGGTGGGCCTGCTCCTTGAACCCCTGCAGTGCTCGGTGGTGATGGTGCTCCCAGAATGGTGTTAGATAGGGTATTCTGTGATTTTGACTCAGCAATAATGAAGAACTTAGTGATACATGTCCAGTTCAGGATGGTATGTGATTTGGAGGGGAATTTATAGGTGATGGCATTTCCAATGACATTATCCTTATTAATGGTGGAGGTCACAGGAGTGGCAGTAAGTGTTGTGAGGTGGGTGAGTGTTGAGTCCAGTTGGCACCGATAAAGTGCATGGCTCTGTCCTGGTGGTGAGAGCTGTTACAACTACACCTGTCGAGGACAGGTATTGAGCATTCCTTCACACTCCTGATTTCCATGCTTACAACTTGGTGCAGCTAATGGGAATGTAACATTTACCCCGGAATACAATAGGTGGATGCTGTTTATGACTGGTTGAGACAAATTATAAAATTGAAACAGAGGCTTCTTTTGATTCAGATTCTGAGAGCCAGGCGTCCATGTGCCGGCTCTAGTCATTTCCTCCAACTCAGCTGCAGACTTGTAGATCCGTTCTCCCCTGGATAAGATTAACTTTCTTGGCCAATGTCAGGGAGCTGTTCTAATATTTGACTGCAACAGGAAGAATTACAAAGGATGCAAGTATTTATAGACTGAAGCACGTGTGCAATTTAGTTTCACACAGGGATCCAACCAGATCAGATTGTAAACTCTGGATATAACCATGACCTTGAGGTATCCCATTAAATCAGGAACAAAGTGACCTCATAGGTGTCTGTGATTCCCTTGTGGGTTCATAGGTTCAGATGGGCACAATAAGGATGAGAACAAGCTCCATTCAAAGTTATCTCAACCAAATGTTAGTAAAGAAAAAATATTGGAGAAACTGGAGAAACTAATGGGACTAAAACCCGATAAATCCCCTGGACCTGATGGCTTACATCCTAGAGTTTTGAAAGAGGTCGATGCATTGGTTTTGATCTTCCAGAATTCTCTAGATTCTAGAACAGTCCCAGTGGATTGAAAGGAAGCAAATGTAATCCTGCTATTCAAGAAAGGAAGGAGAGAGAAAATGGGGAATTACAGGCCAGTTAGCCGGACATCAGTTCCACGAAAAATGTTAGAATCTATTATTAGGGATGTGGTAACAGGACGCTTAGAAAATCATAATGCTGAGTCTCTGAATATATTCAAGGTTGTGATAGTTAGACTTTTGGACCCTAGGGGAATTAAAGGATATGGAGATCAGGCGGGAAAGTGGAGTTGAGGCCGATGATCAGCCATGATCTTATTGAATGGCGGAACAGGCTCGAAGTGTCATAGGGCCTACTCCTGTTCCTATTTCTTATGTTCTTATAATGTGATTAGACAGTCAACATGGTTTTTTGAAATTTATTAGAAATTTTTGAGGATATAACTAGCAGGGTAGATAAAGCGGAACCAGTAGATGGAGTATATTTGGATTTTCAAAATGCATTTGATAAGGTGCCAAATAAAAGGTTGTTATGCAAGATAAGGGATCATGGGGTTGGGCATAATATATTAGCATGGATAGAGGATAGGTTAATAGACAGAGAGTAGTAATGAACGGGTAATTTTCAGGTAAGCAGACTAGTGGGGTATCGTAAGGATCAAAGCTTGGGCTTCAGCTATTTACAATCTATATTAATGATTTCAATGAAGGGACCAAGTGTAATGTATTGAAGTTTGCTGACATTACAAGGCTAAGTGGGGAAAGTAAACCGTGAGGATACAAATAACCTGCAAAGCGATATGGAGAGTCTAACTGAGTGGGTAATAAGGTGGAAGATGGAGTATAATATGGGGAAATGTGAGATTATTCACTTTGGTAGGAAGAATAGCAAAACAGAATATTTTTTAAATGGTGAGAAGCTATTAAATGTTGGTGTTTAGAGAGATGTAGGTGTCCTCTTGCAGGAAACACAGAGTTAGCGTGCAGGTACAACAAACAATTAGGAAGGCAAATGGCATGTTGGCCTTTATTGCAAGGGGATTGGAGTACAAGAATAAGGAAGTCTTGCTACAATTGTACAGGGCTTTTGTGAGACTACAGTTGGAATACTATGCACAGTTTTGATCTCCTTACTTGCCTTAGAGGCGATGCAGTGAAGGTTCACTAGATTGATTCCTGGGATGAGAGGGTTGTCCTATGAGGAGAGATTGAGTAGATTGGACCTATACTCGCTGGAGTTTAGAAGAATGAGAGGTGATCTCATTGAAACATATAAGATTCTGAATGAGATTGACAGGGTAAATTGAGAGGTTGTTTCCCCTGGCTGGAGAGTCTGGAACTAGGGGGCACAGTCTCAGGATAATGGGTTGGCCATTTAAGACTGAGATGAGGAGGAATTTCTTCACTTAAAGGGTTGTGAATTTTTGAAATTCTTTACACCAGAGGGCTGTGGTTATGCTCAGAAGTTGATTATATTCAAGACTGAGCTCGATAGATTTTTGTACTCTAGGGGAATCAAGGGATATCGGGATCGGGTGGGAAAGTGGTGTTGAGGTCGAAGATCGGTCACGATCTTACTGAATGGCAGATCAGGCTTGAGGGGTCGTATGACCTACTGCTGCTGCTATTTCTTACATTCTTATTTTCATCTTCCCCAACCCTAGCAGTGCTCACCTGATTCTCTTTCAATTGATTACATTCAATCAGCCCCTTTATCTGGCTACCATCAAGCAGACTTCATTAATTGCGTACCCCTTCCTCATGCCAATTTTCCTGTCAAGAGGTTCTTGTCAAAACATAAAAGTTCAGGAAGATTAATTTCTTCTAACAACATCTGTGGCACTACAGGGGCTGATGTGGAGGGAGCCTTGTCAGTAGGCAACGCATCCAGGTAATTATAAGGCAGCGTACCCACAATTTCCCAAAATCTGCAGCTGGCGAGTGAGGTTCTGTGCTTTTAGTGCACATTCATAAGGCCTGCCTTTATAAGTTTATGCTTTCCTGGTTAGTATTAAGGACAAGTTTTGAGAAGCAAAGTTCCCAGCCCAGCGCCTCGCTGGACAGAGTGTGCATTGGCAATTGGGCGCAGAAGTTAGCCTGTCCGAATTATGCCATTCCCAATTTTCCTGGCATTGCTTTGACTGGCCCAGAAGTCTATTGCAAAACTTATCCATATATCTCACGAGCAAATGCACCTGTTCTATTAAAAAAGGAGTGGCGCGAACAGAGGCTGGAACTTGTGCAACAGAAACTAATAGAAAAGACTGTGGTATCTGCGTTCCAGTGACATTTCCATAGGTAAATAAAAGGTTAATTATTTTCTAACTGCTGAGAATTAACTGCGGCCCTTATTATCTACAGGCATCTGGACATGAACACCATTTTTTGCTTTGACTGGACACATTGATCAAAGATTAGTATTAAGCTAGTTAGGCCCATGAATGTTAAGGGATAAGTTTGGTCTTGGGATGGGGGAGTCTGGGTGGAGGGGTAGTGCAAAATGGATGATAGCGAAGTGGTACTGACTTCAATGGAAAATTGGGCAGTGTGCGGAACGGACTGCTGATTCACTGTTGGCCCATTTTGCACTATTGTCCAAGAACTATTTCACTCTCTTTGGTGTTTTTGAGGCAGTGCTGATTGGGAGGGCTGTCAGATGGACAGGGATATTAATAATCGGAACTGTACTGCAATGTTTGTAGATCAGATTATCCAACAGAACCTTTAGCACTTTGAAATAATGCGGCCAAAAGTAATTAATGGTGGATTGGGGGTGATGCGATTCAGAAAATATGGCTTCTGGTTCAATGGGCTTTACTTAATTCATACACATTGTAACACCAGATTTCCTGTGAAGTCATAGCTCTTTTATTAGCTATAAATATTTATTTTCTGTTCAAGGTCGGAAGCAAGAAAGGACCCTCTGCACTTGAAATACTGGCCCGGGTTTTTTGCTCTGTGCTTGTCTGCCCAGAATTTTCTTGTTCATTGAAAATGAAAACCATGAGCTGGTGAGTGTGCGAGCAGAAAACCCCGGCCAGCAGTTGTATAAAAAACACTAAATCAGCTCTCACTGTCGCACTTTACTTTTATCCTTGGAATGTGGGCGACACTGTAAAGCTGCATTTCTCGCCCATGCCCAATTGTCCTGTGAAGGTGGTCGTGAGCTTTCGGGAACCTCTGCAGTCCTTGTAGTGATAGTGCTGCAATGATATTGTTAGGTAAGGAATTCCATCCCAGTGACAGTGTAGGAATGGCGATACATGTCCGGGACAGGATTCTGTGCTGAGGTGATGATGTTTCCCTGATATTGCTGCTCTTGTCCTTCTTGGTGGTGGAGGTTGTGGGACTGGGGAGATGCTGTTGAAGTACTCTTGCTGTATTATTCAGATGACAGCATATGGAGCGGATGAAAGGGCTCTGAGTTGGAAACTTAAACTAAATCTTCTTGTAATTAAATATTAAAAGAATACTCAGTGCTTTAGTAAGTTTGCAAGCCACACAGTTGACAAGAAGCAGAATACCTTAAAGACTATAATTGTAATGAATTGCACTGCAGAAAAATATAAGGAAGTTCTGTTGTCAAAGTGTCATTAATTTGGCTCTGCTGTGAAATTTGGCAATGCTGCTGCCTGTGAATATAAGAGAACAAATGTCAAGGGCATTTTTGTCTAATCAATTTGATTTAGATGAATGCTTTTTGTGAATTGAATAGTTTGATTGGCAGGTTCATCCTCCTCCATTAGGCATGTATGAATAAAAATGCTAAACAAGGCCAGGGCTATAACATTACTTATAATTAACCTTGGAATTATAGTAATGTCACAAGAGAATCTAATCATAATGTGGGAGGGAAGAGAATGAAATTGACCGCCAACATCGGAATTAAAACCACAGTATAGGAGAGATATTAAAAAAGAAAGACTTGGATTTATAGAGCGCCTTTCATGATCACCGGACATCTCAAAGAGCTTCACAGCTAATTAAGTACTTTTGGAGTGTAGTCACGGTTATAATGTAGGAAACGCGGCAGCCAATTTGCGCACAAGCAAGCTCCCATAAAGAGCAAATTGATAATGACCAGATAATCTGTTTTAGTGATGTGGGTTGAGAGATAAATATTGGCCAGAATATGTTGATTGAGGGATAAATAAACACATAAGCAACTGGTTAACTTTGACTGGAAAGATACCTACAAAAGATTGACTCATCTTCATTGACATGAATATCTCCCACTTTTTACTGCAGTCAGCACTGTATTTCCAAATGTTTTACTGGCCTTGGTAGCACAGCTGGAGGTGTAGAGTATGGGCTGCACCAACCTCATGATATGTCCTCAGCCTACTGTCAGGTATGTTAGGGTAGAGCTTCCGCTTTGGGCACAAATTGCACTAGAAATTGGGCTGGTTTTCCAAAGTGAAGTTATGTTTCAAGTTTCTGATCAAACTCATTTGCATATTCACAAATGTAAAATCTTTCATGAACCAGTGCAATCAGTCAGCATAATAGAAGGTAAAAGTTTTTTTTTTCATTTGCATTATAAAATATACATTGATGTATTTAAAATTGGTAACCTGGTGGGGTTTTATTAATACAGCTGAAAATGGGTTTATCACATAAAATAAATATTTTTAATAAAAGTGTCTAGGTCACCACCTGTGAGTAATCTTATTTTAAATCACTGAAAATGAATTCAATAAAGATTCCATACTGAACCATTTATTGGTTTTATTGTGTACCCTAGTCAGTTTCTTAGTAAATTAAATATTTTTTACATCATAGAATAGTACAGCACAGACCCATTCGGCCCAGTGAGTCTGTGAAGAGCAATCTAATTACTCCCACTCCTCCGCTCTTTCCCCATATCCCTGAAACTTTTTCTCCTTCAAGTATTTATCCAATTCCCTTTTGCAGGCTACTATTTAATCTGTATCCACCACCTATCAGGTAGTGCATTCCAAATCCTAACCACTCATTGCATAAAAAAGTTTTTCCTTATGTCGCCTCTGGTTCTTTGTTAATCACCTTAAATCTGTGCTCTCTGGTTATCGACCCTTCAGCCATTGGAAACAGTTTTTCTTTATTTACTTTATCTAAGCCCCTCCTGATTTTAAACACCTCCATCAAATCTTCTCTTAGCCTTCTCTGCTCTAGGGACAATCCCAACTTCTCCACTCTATCCACATAACTGTAATCCCTCATCCCTGGAACCATTCCAGTAAATCTCTACTGTACCCTCTCCAAAACCTTAACATCCTTCCTAAAATGTGGTGCCCAGAATTGCACTTAAAATTACTCAATTCTTTATGCTGGTTTGGCCAATTTCAGGCGAATTGCATTGGAACTCTTCGCCAGAATAACATCACCATTTTTGGGGCACATTTGGGAATGACTTGCTCCCAACTTTGAGAATGGAATCCTGGAATCCGCTTCCTGAAAACTCTTGAGTGTCTATCTCATTTTAATTGAGTGGCTGAAGGGCCTACTGTTTTAAATAGTTTGTTGCCGCCTCCTGTCTGGGTACTTTGCTGTAACCAGCTCCTGACACTGGAGTTCACCGACACTAGTTTCAGAATGAGGAACTTTACCGAGGAGCAGCCAATTTTGGAACTTCTCTTCCTCCTTCTCAGTCCTATTCAACCTGTCCCCAACCAGGGTTGGCCTACAGACTGACCCTGAGTCTCCCACATGCCACCTTTACAAATATGTCCTTGCTTGCACCTGCAAAACAGCCATTTTGACCGACCTCCAGGGTTTCCACACGTCAGGTAGTTAAGGTCCACCATAATCAAGCCTCAAGCTTCATCCAAGCCAGAAGATCTCAGCCGGGAAGGAAAGGACAGGAAACTATTTGGAGCAGGAGGGAGCGAGCAGGAAAACAAACTGACTCCCATAGACCAAATAGCATTTATGTAAAAGATAATGTGGGAATCAGGGAGAAGTAAGTTTCTGTTATATTCCTTGAGTTAGCTTAATTATTTTACCTGTAAAAACAATAGCCCTGAAATTATATCATGGGATACTCACTTACTAACCCTTAACCCATTTACCTGAAATTATTCTGTGTCCACTATTACAGTGGAAGTATGAAATCTCTGCTTAAGTAACGGAGAGGATTTTCAGAGCAATGTGTTAATGTTCAAATGTTGCCATCCCAATGCAGATTATCAATTAAACCCTTAAACTGCTGCAATCTAAAAATTAATAACAGCCCTGTACCTACCAGTGATGCACCTTATCACATCTTCAGGATGTCCCAAAGCACGATCAGTGGATTATCTCTGAAGAGTAGTGGCTGTTGCTATGTGGGCAAATGCGGCAACCAACCGCTGTACAGCAAGGTCCCACACACAGCAAATGAGATGAGTGGCCAGTTAATTGTTTTGCTTATTTTGATTAAGGGAGCAATGTTGTCAGGACACTATTTGCTTATTGATGACAAATAGCTTATTGAGGACCTCTACTGTCCCTGACCTATGCTCTTGACCTCGGTTTCCAGTGCTACCAGGTTGCCGGTCTTGTGCGGGGCTGAGAGGGATGAAGGTTGCAGTGTCTGCTACAGTATGGTGCAAAACTTTTCAATATTATTTTCTGAATATCCTGCCTGTGATTAATTGCTCACTTTGAAAAAATTTATATTTTTTAATTTATTTTTTAAGTCCACGAGTAACCAGTGTTGCTAAGGCGCAAATAATAGGAAATAAGTCTCATCATGTATTCTCCTCATTTGCATCTGATTGAAATACACCAGCCATATTCAGGCAGTTATGTTGTATTTCTTAAAGCATGGAAGTAGCGTTGGTGGAATGGTTCCTTGCTCCTTGCCTGGTTTTCTTCTCTCACCCATCCTAGTTACACCCATTTATCCAGTGGAATCCAGTCCTCAGGAATTCTCCATGCTCGTTTCCAAATACTGTAGTTTAATGTCTCATCCAAAAGAGGCCAAAGCCAGCAATCCAACACTCCTTCGGTACTGCACTGAAACATAGAAAATAGATGCAGGAGCAGGCTATACGGCCCTTGGAGCTTGCACCACCATTCAATATGATCATGGCTGATTATCCAACTTCAGTACCCCACTCCTGCCTTCTCTCCATACCCCCTTGATCCCTTTAGCCGTAAGGGCCACATCTAACTCCCTTTTGAATATATCCAACGAACTGGACAACAACTTTCTGTGGTAGAGAATTCCATAGGTTCACCACTCTCTGGGTGAAAACATTTCTCCTCATCTCGGTCCTATATGGCTTACCCCTTATCCTTGGACTGTGACCCCTGGTTCTGGACTTCCCCAACATGGGGAACATTCTATGCTGAAGTGCCAGCATAGATTCTGTGCTGCAGTACATAGTGGGGTTTGCACCCACGACCTTCTGACTCAGAGAAGTATACTACCATTGAGCCAAGCTAACACTTGGCTTTTATAACCAGTCTGAGGTTCGGCTGGCAGCTAGTTCTACTGGAGGCAGTGAATCACACTCCTGCTATTTATTATGCTTTTGTTTGTGATTGTGGTTGGAAGTAACCACAAAGCACTTGATACTTTGTATCTGCAATAGTTTTGGCCATTTTTGTTTAGTTTGTGTTTTTTTTGCCTGGGACTTCTCAGGTTCTCATGAACTTTTGTGCCAATTGTTCATATTTTTTCCCCAGCACCATTTTCCCCACCAATTGGTTTCCCAATATGACCTCCATCCCACACCCACCCATCTGTCATCAGACTTCAAATGTACACTGATAATACGGCATTCCACTTTTCCATTATTTCTCTCCATCCCTGATGTCAGACGGCTTGTCTGACATCGAGTCCTAGATGAGTTTCACCAATTTCCAATTCAACATTGGTAGGCTGAAACGATCCTTTTTAGCCTCTACAAACTCCTTCCCTTACTATTGGCTCTGTTTCCTTCCTGGGCCACAATTGCAAGTTAAATGAGAATGTTTCCAATCTTGGTGTCCTGTTTGACCCTGAGCTGAGTTTTAAACCCTACATCTTATCCATCACCTAGACTGCTTACTTCTGCTTCTGTAACATTTTCTGCCTCTGCCCATACTTCAGCCCTTGCACTGCTGAAACCCTTATACATGTCTTCATCAACTCCAGACTCAAATAAGCTAATACTCTCTTTGTTGGCTTGTCGCTCTCCGTGGACTCCACTTTTCCAAAATTCTGCCGCACATTTTGTGTCCTGTAATATATCCTCCTCACTCATTTTTAATGTATTATATAAAAATGTAGTTGTTGGGAATATATAGTATGGTGTGTCAGTGAGCAACGTGGCCATCAGAATGACTTTAACTTTCTTTTCAGTAATTTGATTGGTTGTTTTGTGGTGATTGCTGTTTACTGATTGGTGCTTTTTTCCACCGATCTATTGAATAGAAGTTGTCTTTGATTGCTTCACATTTTGTTAGTAGGATATTTGGACCAATCAGCAGGGATAATTTAATGGATAGCTGTTGTTTAAGCCAATCATGATGATCCTAGGGGTACATACTGTACATACACACTTAATAAGAACATAAGATATAGGAGCAGGAGTAGGCCATATGACCCCTCGAGCCAGCTCCGCCATTCAATAAGATCATGGCTGATCTGATCATCGACTCAGCTCCACTTCCCCGCCCGCTCCCCATAACCCCTTATCCCCTTATCGTTTAAGAAACTGTCTATTTCTGTCTTAACTTTATTCAATGTCCCAGCTTCCACAGGTCTCTGAGGCAGTGAATTCCACAGATTTACAACCCTCAGTGAAGAAATTTCTCCTCATCTCTGTTTTAAATAGGCGGCCCCTTATTCTAAGATCATGCCCTCTAGTTCTAACCTCCCCCTCAAACTTCCTCTCTGCATCCACCTTGTCAAGCCCCCTCATAATCTTATACATTTCGATAAGACCGCCTCTCATTCTTCTGAATTCCAATGAGTAGAGGCCCAACCTACTCAACCTTTCCTCATAAGTCAATCACCTCATCCCCGGAATCAACCTAGTGAAGGGCCGAATGGCCTACTCCTGCACCTATTTTCTATGTTTCTCTGAACTGCCTCCAAAGCAAATATATCCTTTCGTAAGTATGGAAACCAAAACTGCACGCAGTATTCCAAGTGTGACCTCACCAAAACCTTGTATAGTTGTATCAAGACTTCCCTGCTTTTATACTTCATCGCCTTTGCAATAAAGGTCAAGATACCATTGGCCTTCCTGATCACTTGCTGTACCTGCATACTATCCTTTTGTGTTTCATACACAAGTTACTCCCAGGTCCCGCTGTACTGCGGCACTTTGCAATCTTTCTCCATATAAATAATAACTCGCTCTTTGATTTTTTTTTCTGCCAAAGTGCATGACCTCACACTTTCCAACATTATACTCCATCTGCCAAATTTTTGCCCACTCACTTAGCCTGTCTTTGTCCTTTTGCAGATTTTTTGTGTTCTCCTTACACATTGCTTTTCCTCCCATCTTTGTATCGTCAGAAAATTTGGCTACCTTACACTCAGTCCCTTCTTCCAAGTCGTTAAGATATAATGGCCTTTAATGCATGACATTCTACAGCGGTGTGCTAGATGCAATACTTTTAGATATAGCAGCCTAGAAATTTGTCCCGGGCAGTGGCGCAAAACGGGTGGTATCATTTTTCACCCCTGCCTGAGACGAATTTCTAGGCCAGGATATTTAGAGGGAACACTGGCACATCCGTCTCCCAGCCCTGAGTTCTTAATTTAGGAGTCGTTATCTTTTTTTTCAGAAATGCAACTTCAGATTGTTCTTCACATGCATCTCAACAGGGAATGATGTATGAGGAAAGATCGACTACCCATGATCTTTTCTCTCTTGAAAAGAGAAGACTGAGGGGATTTGGTAGAAATGTTTCAAACGATGAAAGATTTGGACGAATTAGGTCCAAGTAAACATTTCTGCCGTGTCGAGAATTTAAGGACAAGGGCTTGTAGTTAGAAATTAAGGTCAACAAAAGAAAATAGGAAATACAGGTAGAACATTTTAGTAAAAGGGTGGTAAGTTTGTGGAACAGATGGGTGGCGGAACAACAAAACGCAAGAAAGAACTAGGCAGCTTCTTGTCAAGAAATGAGATTCAGGGTTATTACAAAGGGAATACTGTGGGCAGGTGGGTTAGATTGTCTGCAGGTCTTCTGCCTGAAACTGCGACTGTGTAACAGCTGGTTTATGCTGTATTAGGATTAAATTAATTTTACCAGTTGTTCATTTCTTTCTCGCATAACTGTGACCACACATGTAGCGGCCATTGCTGCAGATTGGAAGCTGGACAGTGGTTACAATAAATAAACAAATACTCTCTGAGCCCTTTTTACCCTGTTTGTAGTCGCACCATTTCATGTTGGTATTCTATTTGGGTCAGGACAACCCGACTGCTGTTGCCAGAGGGTTTATACTGAGGACTGCACATGACTGAATTCGTCCACCAGGATGGTTTATTCTATCTCACTGTAGAGTATACCAACAATAGGGTATGCTTTCCAATCACGCACTCCCAGTGCTGAGCCTTGCCTACTTTGAGTGCACATTGGGAAATCACAGATGTTCAGCAATTAGCAATCCTTGCATCTCTCTATCATTCATTAGAAACATAGAAATCTACAGCGCAGGAGGAGGCCATTTCGACCCATCGTGTTCCCGCCGACCGACAAAAAGCCACACGGCCCTCGGTCAGCAGCCCTGAAGGTTACATATAAACCTATGAACAATGGCGGACAGGTAAAGAGCATCCGGCCCAACCAGTCCACCCCACACAACTGCGATACCCCATATACTGCACCATTTTACACTCCTGGGCGATCTCCTGGGAGAGGCAAAAAAACAAATAAAAACCCAGTGGCCGATGGGGAAAGAAATCTGGAAAAATTCCTCTCTGACCCATCCAGGCGATCGAAAGTAGTCCAGGAGACCACTCTGGCCACATTAGATTCCCTGAAGTACTTACCATCGTATCTGCACCAGCCAACAAGAGATTATCCAGTCTAATCCCACTTACCAGCTCTAAATCCGTAACCCTGCAGATTATGGCACTTTAAGGTCCCATTCAAGCACCTTTTAAATGTGGTGAGGGTTTCTGCCTCTACCACCTTTCCAGGCAGTGAGTTCCAGACCCCCACAACCTTCTACGTGAAGAAGCCTCCCCTCAAATCCCCTCTAAACCTTCCACCTAAAACCAATGCTCCCTCGTAATTGACCTCTCCACCAAGGGAAATAGGCCCTTTCTATCCACTCTATCCAGGCCCCTCAAAATTTTATACACCTCACTGAAGTCTCCCCTCAGCCTCCTCTGTTCCAATGAGAACAAACCCAGCCTATCCAATCTGTCCTCATAGCTAAGATTCTCCATTCCAGGCAGCATTCTTGTAAATCTCCTCTGCACCCTCTTCAGTGCAATCACGTCCTTCCTATAATACGGCAACCAAAACTGCAAGCAGTATTCCAGCTGTGGCCTAACCAGTGTATTATACAATTTAAGCATAACCTCCCTGCTCTTGTATTCTATGCCTCGGCCAATAAAGCCAAGCATTCCGTATGCCTTCTTAACCACCTTATCCACCTGGCCTGCTACTTTCAGGGATCTGTGGACAAGCACTCCAAGGTCCCTTTGTTCATCTACACTTCTAAGTGGCCTACCATTTAATGTGTACACCCTTTCCTTATTAGCCCTCCCCAAGTGCATTACCTCACACGTCTCTTAATTAAATTCCATTTGCCACTATTCTGCCCACCTGACCAGTAGATTGATATCCTCCTACAGCCCATGATTTTCCTCTTCATTATCAACCACACAGCCAATTTTAGTGTCATCTGCAAACTTTTTAATCATACCCCCTATGTTAAAATCTAGATTATTGATGAATACCACAAAAAGCAAGGGACCCAGTACTGAACCCTGCGGAACCCCACTGGAAACATCCTTCCAGTCACGGAAACATCCTTCCAGTCACAAAAACATCCATCAACCATTACCCTTTGCTTCCTAGCTCTAAGCCAATTTTGGATCCAACTTGCCACTTTCCATGGGCTTTTACCTGCATGACCAGTCTGCCATGTGTGACCTTATCAAAAGCTTTGTAAAAGTCCATATACACTACATCGTACGCACTACCCTCATCGACTCTCCTGGTTACCTCCTCGAAAAATTCAATCAGTTTAGTCAAACATGATCTTCCCTTAACAAATTCATGCTGACTGTCCCTAATTAATCCTTGCCTTTCTAAATGTAAATTGATCCTGTCCTTCAGGATTTTTTCCAATAATTAGTCAGCTTATCCCTTTCTCCCTTCTTAAACAAGGATACCACATTAGCAGTCCTCCAGTGCTCCGGCACCATGCCTGAATCCTAAGAGGACTGGAAAATTATGGTCAAGGCCTCTGCTATTTCCTCTTTTGCTTCACTCAACAGGCTGGGATGCATTTCATCCGGGCCTGGGGACTTATGCACTTTCAAAGCTGCTAAACAATACCTCCTCTCTCACTATGTTTATTTCATCCAGAATGTCACACTCCTCCTCAATAGCAGTATCTGCATTTCCCCCTTCCTTTGTGAAAACATTAAGAACCATACCCACATCTTCCGCCTCCACACGCAGATTACCCTCTTGTTTTCTAATAGGTCCTACCTTTTCTTTAATTATCCTCTTGCTCTTAATATATTTATAGAGCATCTTTGGGTTTTCCTTGATTTTACTTGCCAAGAATTTTTCATGCTCTTTCTTAGTATTCCTAATATCCTTTTTAATTTCATCTCTGAACTTTCTATATTTCACCAGAGATTCTACAGTATTTAGCCATCGATATATGACATAAACTTCCCTTTTTTTCTTTATCCTCCCCTGTAAGTCCCTAGATATCCAGGGGGCTCAAGACTTGTTATTCCCACCCTTTTTCTTTAAGGGCACATGTTTGACCTGAGCCCTCCGGATCTCCTCCTTGAATGCTGTTCCAACACTGATTTAAACACAAGTAGCTGTTTCCAGTTCACTGTGGCCAAATCACTTCCCAACTTAGCAAAGTTAGCTTTTCCCCAATTTGGGACTTTTATTCCTGGTCTATCCTTGTCCTTATCCATAATTACCTTGAATCTGACTGAATTATAGTCACTGGCACCCAAGTGTTCTCCCATTAATACCCCTTCAACCTGCCCAGCTTCATTCCCCAAAACTAAATCCAAAACCGCCCCCTCTCGTGTTGGGCTTGTTACATACTGACTAAAAAAGTTCTCTTGAATGCATTTTAGGAATTCCGCACCTTCTATACCCTTCACACTATATTTGTCCCAATCAATATTCATCATCATCATCATTATCATAGGCAGTCTCTCGATGCGAGGATGATGTGCTTCCATGCCAAAAAGGGATGAGTTCACAAGTGTTTCAATGAAGGACCTAATATTCCAGATCCCGAACTACATCATAAAGGGTGGAAGATGCCTGTGCTTGGATTTTTTTAATGTGTGGTGGCCGTTGAACAACAGCCATCACAAGGGCTTGACAGACCTAGGTCTAGGTCCAGTGGCAAGGATTACCCAAGACGAACTGGAGACCAGCTCTGCTGCACAAACCGAGCGCACACACATATCGCAGTGTGGGCTGGCTCGTGCTGCCCCTGGGCCCTCGTCTCTTCTGGGCCCCAGATTCACGCCTCTCCTGGACCCCAATCACTTCCCTCTACGGACTCTTGCCGCTCCTTTGCCCCTCCTGCTGTGCCTGCCCGCATTGCAATCAGTGACCTGGCTTCATAACCGTCGCCCTCCTGCAGCAGCAAGCGCTGCTCCCTGCAGTGGTATGCCGCTACACGCTGCTCCCTCCAATGGCTCTGGCCTGCTGATGGTCTTGCAGGCCGGGACTGCACTGATTTCCGGGCCGGGCCGGGCCGCTGCACGCTGCTCCCTCCAATGGCCCCGGCCTGTTGATGGTCTTGCAGGATTGTTGAAATCCCCTACTATTACTGCCCTATGGTTTTTGGACTTCACAGAAATTTGCCTACATATTTGCTCTTCTATCTTCCTCCCACTGTTTGGGGGTCTATAATACATGGCCAGCAGTGTGATCGCCCCATTTTTATTTTTCAGTTCGACCCATATGGCCTCATTTGATGATCCCTCTAACATATCATCCCTCCTCATAGCTGTAATACTTTCTTTAATCAATACCGCGACCCCCCTCCCTCCCCTTTTATTCCCCTCTCTGTACTGTCTAAAAATCCTGTAACCAGGAATATTGAGCTGCCAAACCTGCCCCTCTTTCAGCCATGTCTATGTAATGGCTATAATGTCATACTCCCAAGTGTCTACCTCTTAGCTCATCCGCCTTGTTCGCTATACTCCTTGCATTGAAGTATTTACCATTTAGCATAGGAAAACCTAATTGATCTCTACTTATGAGCCCTTGTGTCCTCTTTCTTACAGATTCATTTTCTATATTCTTGCTTTTCAATTTCAGCTTTATTTCCTTCATTCTCCTCATTCATTTGTCAGTCCATCATTGCTTTGACTGTAGTTGCAAAGGTCAGAGTTGTGGTGCATTTGGAGCTGTTACACTCTCAAGATTGTGTTTCTGTTGGGCGAGACTCTGCATCGGGAGCATGCATTCAGAAACTCTTCCCTAGCATGCTTAGATTAAACACTATTAAATAGCCCATTGTAAATTTCCAACCTCTGGAGATAGTTGTGATAGAGAGATGCGCAGATTGCGAATTGATTGCTCTGTAAATGAGTCAATCTCCGCACTACCATTTGGTGTGAAGGAAGCTTGTTATCTTTGCCTTTGTTGGGCTGGAGTTATTGCATGTGGATGAATTCTAGCTAAGTATTGGGTTGGCGGTAGGGGATCAAAGGATCAACCGTTTAGATGAATTTGATAGTGGGACAGATTTGATGTTGACATGGCAATGGATAAATGTGCAGGCCTGCATTCCTGGCATACTTCACAGAACCCCTGTGAATCAGTGGTAAACTCCAGAAAGAGCTCTGTGCAGCCATTGTTAAGTAACTGCTCACAAAATATATTTCAGCAGAACACCATGACATCATTTTGCCCTGGATTCTCAAACAATATATTTTAGTCAAGCAGGGAGGCACTTTCAAGGCAATATTCACAGTCCAGGCCACAGCGTAAAGCTTCATAAAGTTGTCAGCGTCGCTCAATTCAGTCAGTGTGACACTGGAACCTTTACACTTTGTGGTGGTTTGGAAGTCCCTTGGAATAGACCAGATATCACCCAACATTCCAAATGCCCACAAAAACACTGTTTGAAAAGGACAAGGTCAATCTTTGAATCTCATTCATCTCATCTAATGACATTACAAAAACAAATTAGCTTCAATGCCGAGGTCACACTCACCTTCGAAGTATACTACAGGAATTTTATGATCTCAAACTCAGTAATCTTCCTCTCAAATATAATTTATTAAAAAATACCATTTTGTAAATTCTGAATGATACTCAACATCTACAACAACAAGAACCTGTATTTATATAGCGCCTTTAACATAGTAAAATGCCCCAAGGCACTTCACAGGAGCGTTATCAAATAAAATGTGACTCTGAGCCACGTCATGAGATATAAGGACAGGTTGGTCAAAGAAGTAGTTTTTAAGGAGTGTCTTAAAGGAGGGGAGAGTTTCAATGAGAGTTGGAGAGTTTTAGGGAGGGAATTCTAGAGCTTAGGGCTCAGGCAACCAAAAGCGCGGCCGCCAATGGTGAAGCACTGAAAATCGGAGATGTGCAAAAGGCCAGAATTGGAGGAGTACAGAGATCTCCGAGGGTTGGTAGGGCTGGAGTTGGTTACAGAGGTAGGCAAGGGCAAGACCATGGAGCAATTTAAAAACAAGGATGAGAATTTTAAGTTGGAGGCATTGCCAATGTGGTCAGAGAGTACAGGGGTGATGGGTGAATGTACCTTGGTGCAAACTAGGATACGGGCAGCAGACTTTTGGATGAACTCAAGTTTGCACAGGGTGCAAGAAGGGAGGCCAGCCAGGAGAGTATTAGAATAGTCAAGTCTGGAGGTAACAAGGCATGGATGAAATTTTCGCCAGCAGATGAGCTGAGGCCACTACAAGACGGACAGTGTTACGGAGGTGGAGGTAGGCGCTCTTGGTGATGAAGAAGATTATGGGGTCAAAACCTCAGCCAAGGTCATGTAGGATGCTGAAGCTGTGAACAGTCTGGTTCAGCCTCAGATAGTGGCCAGGGAGAGTGATGGAGTCAGTGGCTGGGGAACAGAGATTGTGGCCGAGACCGAAGTGCTCAGTGGAATTAGATTATGTAGATTTAAAAGACTTAACCCTTAGGCTGTTGGAAGTTCAGTGGATTTTCATTCTCCCAGAGATGGCCATTTAAAAAAAGTTTTCAGTACCAAGCAATTCTCTCAAGATTTCCACTAATCATCTACCAAACAACAATAGAAGCTTGTATTTATATAGCACCTTTAACATAGTGAAATGTCCCAAGGTGCTTCACAGGAGTATCATGAGATAAAACATTTGACACTGAGCCGCATAAGTAGAAATTAGGGTAGGTGACCAAAAGTTAGTCAAAAAGGTAGGTTTTAAGGAGCGTCTTGCAGGATGAAAGAGAATTAGAGAGGCGGAAAGGTTTGGGGAGGGAGTTCCAGAGCTTGGGGCCTAGGCAACAGAAGACATGGCCACCAATTGTTGAGTGATTATAATCAGGGATGCTCGAGGGAAGAATTAGAGGAGCGCAGACATCTCGGGGGGTTGTGGGGTTGTGGGGTTGGAGGAGATTACAGAGATAGAGAGGGACGAGGCCATGGAGGGATTTGAAAATAAGGATGAGAATTTTGAAATCGAAGTGTTGCTTAACCGGGAGCCAATGCAGGTCAGCGAGCACACAGGGGTGATGGGTGAGCGGGACTTGGTGCGAGTTAGGACACGGGCAGCTGAGTTTTGGATGACCTCAAATTTACGTAGGGTAGAATGTGAGTCCAGCCAGGAGTGCATTTGAATAGTCAAGTCTAGAGTAACAAAGGCATGGATGAGAGCTTCAGCAGCAAATGAGCTGAGGCAAGGGCGAAGACGGGCGATGTTATGGAGGCGGAAATAAGCGATCTTAGTTATGCTATGGATATGTGGTCAAAACCTCATTTCAGGGTCAACTATGACACCAAGGTTGTGAACAATCTGGTTCAGCCTCAGACAGAAGTTGGGGAGAGGGATGGAGTCAGTGGCCATGGTTATGGCGAATGATCAGGAGATGCCCTGCAGATATTCAGCCCCCCCCCCCCCCCCCATGTGTCTGCACCTCTGATGCTTTATATTCATTCACTTTGTTAGGAATCTCACCATTTAGGGCATACTTTTTTCCCAAGATGTACTGTACTACATTTCTCTGTGTTGGAATGCATCTCCCCATTCCACTAACCTGTCTCTGGCCTCCTGCAATCTCCCTCCTGCTCCCTAATTTGGTAGCATGAGCAAACTTCAGTATGATTCTTCTCCTGCCTTTGTCCAAATCATTTACATAAATAGAAAATAAAAGAGATCCCAGCATAGATCCCTGGTATACATCACTATCCACATTGCTGAACCTAAAACAAATCCATGAATCCCTACTCTCTGCTCAGTCCCCTTTTCCTTTTTCTCTATCCAACAGCAACAGACACTTTTATAAGTGGCACCCCATTAAACGTCCTCTAGAAATGTATATATACATCAACTGAATTCTCTTTATCTAGGTGCTCTTGTAAGTTCCTCACAAACTTCAGTTAAATTAGTCAAATACCCATGCTCTCTGCGTTTGATTAGGCTTTACCTTTCTCAGTATTGACATTTTCAGCCCAAATTATGGACCCTATAGAATGGTTTTAATGAAGTTGCACTCCTAGCTTTCTGGAACATTAGGGATGCCATCAATTTAGGTGAGTGAAAATTTAAAAAGTCAAAGAATAAGGAGAAGGCAATAGAGCAGGGTAGCACTGGGGGAAATGAAAACCAGAGCATGCCAGCAAGGGACAGAATGTATAAACATAAAGGTGAATCAGAAAGAGGGGTCAAAGCGGGAAAAAATGGTAAAATAACAAATTTAAAAGCTCTTTATCTGAATGCACGTAGCATTCGTAACAAAATAGATGAGTTGATGGAACAAATAGACACAAATGGGTATGATCTGATACCCATTACAGAGACGTGGTTGCAAGGTGACCAGGACTGGGAACTAAATATTCAGGGGTATTTGACAATTCGGAAGGACAGACAGAAAGGAAAAGGAGGTGGGGTAGCACTGTTTATAAAGGATGAGATCAGTGCATTAGTGAGAAATGATATTGTCTCAGAAGATCAAGATGTTGAATCCGTTTGGGTGGAGATAAGGAATAATAAGGGGAAAACATCACTGGTGGGTGTAGTCTATAGGCCCCCTAACAGTAGCGACACTGTTGGACAGAATATAAATCAAGAAATAATGGAGGCTTGTTTAAAAAAAAGGAACGGCAATAATCATGAGCTTTTTTAACGTTCATATTGATTGGACAAAGTAAATTGGACAAAGTAAATTGGCCAAGGTAGCCTTGAGGAAAAGTTCATAGAGTGCATCTTCTAAAGATAAGAACATAAGAAATAAGAGCAGGAGTAGGCCATAAGGCCCCTCGAACCTGCTGCACCATTCAATAAGATCATGGCTGATCTGATCATGGACTCAGCTCCACGTCCCTGCCCGCTCCCCATAACCCCTTATACCTTTATCGGTTAAGAAACTGTCTATTTCTGTCTTAAATGTATTTAATGTCCCAGCTTCCACAGCTCTCTGAGGCAGCAAATTCCACAGATTCACAACCCTCTGAGAGAAGAAATTTCTCCTCCTCAGTTTTAAATGGGTGGCCCCTTATTCTAAGATCATGCCCTTTAGTTCAAGTCTCTCCTATCAATGGAAACATCCTCTCTGTGTCCACCTTGTCAAGCCCTCTCATAATCTTTAACATTTCTATAAGATCATCTCTCATTCTTCTGAATTCCAGTGAGTAGAGGCCCAACCTACTCAACCTTTCCTCATAAGCCAAACCACTCATCCACAGAATCATCCTAGTGAACCTTCTCTGAACTGCCTCCACAGCAAGTATATCCTTTCATAAATATGGAAACCAAAACTGCACGCAGTATTCCAGGTGTGGCCTCACCAGTACCCTCTAAGCTGTAACAAGACTTCCCTGCTTTTATACTCCATCCCCTTTGCAATAAAGGCCAAGATTCCACTGGCCTTCCTGATCACTTGCTGTACCTGCAAACTATCCTTATGTGTTTCATGCAAAAGTATCCTCAGGTCCCGCTGTACTGCAGCACTTTGGAATCTTTCTCCATTTTAAATAAAAACTTGCTCTCCGAATATTTCTGCCAAAGTGCATGACCTCACACTTTCCAACATTATACTCCATCTGCCAAATTCTTGCCCACTCACTTAGCCTTTCTATGTCCTCCTGCAGCCTCTTTATGTCCTCCTCACACATTACCCTTTGTCCCACCTTGTATCATCAGCAAACATGGCTACGTTACACTCAGTCCCCTCTTCCAAGTCGTTAATATAGATTGTAAATAATTGGGGTCCCAGCACTGATCCCTGAGGCACCCCACTAGTTACTGGTTGCCAACCAGAGAATGAACCATTTATCCAGACTCTCTCTTTTCTATTTGTCAGCCAATCTTCTATCCATGCTAATATATTACTCCCAACCCCGTGAACTTTTATCTTGTACCGTAACCTTTTGTGTGGCACCTTGTCAAATGCCTTCTGGAAATCCAAATGCACCACATCCACTGGTTTCCCTTTATCCACCCTGTTCGTGACATCCTCAAAGAATTCTAGCAAATTTGTCAAACATGACTTCCCATTCATAAATCCATGTTGACTGTGCCTGACCAAATTTTGCTTTTCTAAATGTCCTGATACTGCTTCTTTAATAATGGACTCTTAACATTTTCCCAACCACAAATGTTAGTCTAACTGGTCTATAGTTTCCTGCTTTTTGTCTGCCTCCTTTTTTGAATAGGGCGTTACATTTGCAGTTTTCCAATCTGCTGGGACCTCCCCAGAATGCAGGGAATTTTAATACAACCAATGCATCCACAATCCCTGCCGCTACTTCTCTTAAGACCCTAGGATTCAAGCCATCAGGTCCAGGGGATTTATCTGCCTTTTATCCCATTATCTTACTGAGTACTATCTCCTTAGTGTGTTCCTCCCCAGTGGCAGACATTTAAGGAGATATTTCATAACTTGCAACAAAAATATATTCCAATGAGAAGGAAAAACTGCAAGAGAAGGGATAACCATCCGTGGCTAACTAAGGAAATAAGAGATGGTATCAAATTGAAAACAAGGGCATACAATGTGGCCAAGACTAGTGGGAGGCCAGAGAATTGGGCACCTTTTGAAAGCCAGCAAAGAATGAATAAAACAATTATTGAGAGGGAAGATAGATTATGAAAGTAAACTTGCATGAAATATAAAAACAGATAGTAAGAGTTTCTACAGGTACATAAAAAGGAAAAGAGTGGCTAAAGTAAATGTTGGTCCCCTTGAGGATGAGACTGGAGAATTAATAATGGAGAACAGGGAACAGGCAGAGACGTTGAACAAATATTTTGTATTGGTCTTCACGGTAGAATACACTAAAAACATCCCAACAGTGGATAATCAAGGGGCTACAGCGGATAATCAAGGGGCTATAGGGCGGGAGAAATTTAACATAATCACTATCACTAATGAAGTAATACTCGGTAAAATAATGGGACTAAAGGCGTACAAGTCCCGTGGACCTGATGGCTTACATTCTTAAAAGAAGTGGCTGCAGAGATAGTTGATGCATTGGTTGTAATCTGCCAAAATTCCCTGGATTTGGGGCGTTTCCAGCAGATTGGAAAGCCGCAAATGTAATGCCCCTATATAAAAAAGGAGGCAGACAAAAAGCAGGAAACTATAGACCAGTTAGCCTAACATTTGTCGTTGGGAAAATGCTGGAGTGTATTATTAAAGAAGCAGAAGCAGGACATTTGGAAAAGCATAATTCAATCAAGCAGAGTCAGCATGGTTTTATGAAAGGAAATTCATGTTTGACAAATTTGCTGGATTTCTTTGAGGATTTAACGAGCAGGGTTGATAAGGGGGAATCAATGGATCTAGTGTATTTGGCGTTTCAGAAGGCATTTGATAAGGTACCACATAAAAGGTTACTGCAGAAGATAAAAGTTCATGGGGTTTTGGATGTAAAATATTAGCATGGATAGAGGATTGGCTAACGAACAGAAAACAGAGAGTCGGGATAAATGGGTCATTTTACGGTTGGCAAACAGTAACTAGTGGGGTGCCGCAGAGATCGGTGCTGGGGCCTTAACTATTTACAATCTATATTAGTGATTTGGATGAAGGGACCGAGTGTAATGTAGCCAAGTTTGCTGATGATACAAAGTTGGTTGGGAAGCAAGTTGTGAGGAGGACACAAAAAATCTGCAAAGGGATATAGACAGGCTAAGTGAATGGGTAAAAATTTAACAGATGGACTATAATGTGAGAAAACGTGAGGTTATCCACTTTGGCAGAACAAATAGAAAAGCAAATTATAATTTAAATGGTGAAAAATTGCAAAGTGTTGCAGTACAGAGGAACCTGGGGGTCCTTGTGCATGAAACACAAAAAGTTAGTATGCAGGTACAGCAAGTAATCAGGAAGGCAAATAGAATATTGGCCTTTATTGCAAGGGGGATAGAGTATAAAAGCAGAGAAGTCCTGCTACAACTGTACAGGGTATTGGTGAGGACACACCTGGAGTACTGCGTACAGTTTTGGTCTCCCTATTTAAGGAAGGATATACTTGCATTGGAGGCTGTTCAGAGAAGGTTCACTAGGATGATTCCGGAAAAGAGGGGGTTGATTATGAAGATAGGTTGAGTAGGTTGGGCCTATACTCATTGGAGTTGATCTTAGAATTCCACAGATTTACAACCCTCAGAGAAGAAATTCCTCCTCATCTCAGTTTTAAATGGACGGCCCCTTATTCTGAGACGATGTCCCCTAGTTTTAGCTTCCCATATGAGTGGAAATATTCTCTCTACGTCCACCTTGTCAAGCCCTCTCATTATCTTACACGTTTCGATAAGATCATCTCTCATCCTTCAGGTGGTCTACTCCTGCTCCTATTTCTTATAAGAAATAGGAACTGGAGTAGGCCATACGGCCCCTCGAGCCTGCTCTGCCATTCAATAAGACCATGGCTGATCTGATCATGGACTCAGCTCCACTTCCCTGCCCACTTCCCATAACCCCTTATCCCCTTATCGTTTAAGAAACTGTCTATTTCTGTCTTAAATTTATTCAATGTCCCAGCTTCCACAGCTCTCTGAGGCAGCGAATTCCACAGATTTACAACCCTCTGAGAGAAGAAATTTCTCCTCATCTCTGTTCTAAATGGGCGACCCCTTATTCTAAGATCATGCCCTCTAGTTCTAGTCTCTCCCATCAGTGGAAACATCCTCTCTGCATCCACCTTGTCAAGCCCCCTCATAATCTTATACGTTTTGATAAGATCGCTTCTCATTCTTCTGAACTCCAATGAGTAGAGGCCCAACCTACTCAACCTTTCCTCATAAGTCAACTCACTCATCCCCGGAATAAACCTAGTGAGCCTTCTCTGAACTGCCTCCAAAACAAGTATATCCTTTCGTAAATATGGAAACCAAAACTGCACGCAGTATTTCAGGTGTGGCTTCACCAAAACCTTGTATAGCTGTAGCAAGACTTCCCTGCTTTTATACTCCATACCCTTTGCAATAAAGACCAAGATACCATTGGCCTTCCTGATCACGTGTTGTACCTGCATACTATCCTTTTGTGTTTCATGCACAAGTACCCCCAGGTCCCGCTGTATTGTGGCACTTTGCAATCTTTCTCCATTTAAATAATAACTTTCTCTTTGATTTTTTTCTGCCAAAATGCATGACCTCACACTTTCCAACATTATACTCCATCTGCTAAATGTTGTGCTCACTCACTTAGCCTGTCCATGTCCTTTTACAGATTTTTTGTGTCCTCCTCACACATTGCTTTTCCTCCCATCTTTGTATCGTCAGCAATCTTATGTTCTTATTAAGTGTGCTACTGTCGTGCCCAACTCTTTGATTGACACTCCTGTTGAATGTGGCTCAACAGCAGGAACCTCACCTCATCAATTGTCCTATACTTACTAAGGCGAGCAATATATGTCAACTGAAATATGCAAAAGGTCTGAGAGGGGGAAATGCCGGGACTGATTGCATTCAACTGCTGCCCAGGCAGGGAGGCTCATTCACTAATAACATGTATTGGCAATTCATGGTTGTGCTCCCCACAGTTTTCCAAATGTTCATATCAGAACATCGTGGAGAGTGTGCCTGTGATTTCATGATCAGCCGCGGAACTAGAGTCCGTCTGGGTAGAGGTGAGGGGTTCTCATCTCTGAAGGACATTAGTGAACCGGTTGAGTTTTTGCAACAATCTGGCAACTTTCATAGTCGTTTTTCCAGCCTACAAATTACCAGATTTATTGAATTCCACTTCCCCACATGCTATGGTGGGATTTGAATTCATAGTTCAGGACTATACTGCAGGATAAAAAGTGCAATAGTAACATGTCAGACACACATTATTCATTCTGGCAATCTGAAGCATACAATGATACGTCTTCCCAGTCACCTTCTCCTTGTACTTTTTCCTTAAAATTCTTGTCTGAATTACACAGATAAAGGAATGCGGTAGACAGATGCTACTTACATCTTTTGATCACTTTTAGAGAACGCATGGATGAATTACAACAATTGTACATTCCTGTCTGGCGTAAAAATAAAAAAGGGAAGGTGGCTCAACCGTGGCTATCTAGGGAAATCAGGGATAGTATTAAAGCCAAGGAAGTGGCATACAAATTGGCCAGAAATAGCAGCGAACCTGGGGACTGGGAGAAATTTAGAACTCAGCAGAGGAGGACAAAGGGTTTGATTAGGGTAGGGAAAATGGAGTACGAGAAGAAGCTTGCAGGGAACATTAAGGTGGATTGCAAAAGTTTCTATAGGTATGTAAAGAGAAAGAGGTTAGTAAAAACAAACGTAGGTCCCCTGCAGTCAGAATCAGGGGAAGTCATAATGGGGAACAAAGAAATGGCAGACCAATTGAACAAGTACTTTGGTTCAGTATTCACTAAGGAGGACACAAACAACCTTCCGGATATAAAAGTGGTCAGAGGGTCTATTAAGGAGGAGGAACTGAGGGAAATCTTTATTAGTCGGGAAATTGTGTTGGGGAAATTGATGGGATTGAAGGCCGATAAATCCCCAGGGCCTGATGGACTGCATCCCAGAGTACTTAAGGAGGTGGCCTTGGAAATAGCGGATGCATTGACAGTCATTTTCCAACATTCCATTGACTCTGGATCAGTTCCTATCGAGTGGAGGGTAGCCAATGTAACCCCACTTTTTAAAAAAGGAGGGAGAGAGAAAGCAGGGAATTATAGACCGGTCAGCCTGACCTCAGTAGTGGGTAAAATGATGGAATCAATTATTAAGGATGTCATAGCAGCGCATTTGGAAAATGGTGACATGATAGGTCCAAGTCAGCATGGATTTGTAAAAGGGAGATCATGCTTGACAAATCTTCTGGAATTTTTTGAGGATGTTTCCAATAAAGTGGACAAAGGAGTACCAGTTGATGTGGTATATTTGGACTTTCAGAAGGCTTTCGACAAGGTCCCACACAGGAGATTAATGTGCAAAGTTAAAGCACATGGGATTGGGGGTAGTGTGCTGACGTGGATTGAGAACTGGTTGTCAGACAGGAAGCAAAGAGTAGGAGTAAATGGGTACTTTTCGGAATGGCGGGCAGTGACTAGTGGGGTACCGCAGGGTTCTGTGCTGGGGCCCCAGCTGTTTACATTGTACATTAATGATTTAGACGAGGGGATTAAATGTAGTATCTCCAAATTTGCGGATGACACTAAGTTGGGTGGCAGTGTGAGCTGCGAGGAGGATGCTATGAGGCTACAGAGTGACTTGGATAGGTTAGGTGAGTGGGCAAATGCGTGGCAGATGAAGTATAATGTGGATAAATGTGAGGTTATCCACTTTGGTGGTAAAAACAGAGAGACAGACTATTATCTGAATGGTGACAGATTAGGAAAAGGGAAGGTGCAACGAGACCTGGGTGTCATGGTACATCAGTCATTGAAGGTTGGCATGCAGGTACAGCAGGCGGTTAAGAAAGCAAATGGCATGTTGGCCTTCATAGCGAGGGGATTTGAGTACAGGGGCAGGGAGGTGTTGCTACAGTTGTACAGGGCCTTGGTGAGGCCACACCTGGAGTATTGTGTACAGTTTTGGTCTCCTAACTTGAGGAAGGACATACTTGCTGTTGAGGGAGTGCAGCGAAGATTCACCAGACTGATTCCCGGGATGGTGGGACTGACCTATCAAGAAAGACTGAATCAACTGGGCTTGTATTCACTGGAGTTCAGAAGAGTGAGAGTGGACCTCATAGAAACGTTTAAAATTCTGACGGGTTTGGACAGGTTGGATGCAGGAAGAATGTTCCCAATGTTGGGAAAGTCCAGAACCAGGGGTCACAGTCTAAGGATAAGGGGTAAGCCATTTAGGACCGAGATAAGGAGAAACTTCTTCACCCAGAGAGTGGTGAACCTGTGGAATTCTCTACCACAGGAAGTAGTTGAGGCCAATTCACTAAATATATTCAAAAGGGAGTTAGATGAAGTCCTTACTACTCGGGGGATCAAGGGGTATGGCGTGAAAGCAGGAAGTGGATACTGAAGTTTCATGTTCAGCCATGAACTCGTTGAATGGCGGTGCAGGCTAGAAGGGCTGAATGGCCTGCTCCTGCACCTATTTTCTATGTTTCTATGTTTCTATTTTCCCTCAGATCTATGTGGAATTTTTAGGGCCGATTTTACCTTTTGGAGGTGGTGGCAAATGGGTGTTAACTGATCAGCTGCTCATTATACTAACCTTTTCCATTGATTTGGTATGATCATGATCAGCCTACGTAAATTAGAGGTGATCCAAAACTCGGCTGCCTGTGTCCTAACTCACACCAAGTCCCATTCATCCATCACCCCTGTGCTCGCTGACCTACATTGGCTTCCGGTTAAGCAACGCCTCGATTTCAAAATTCTCATCCTTATTTTCAAATCCCTCCATGGCCTCGCCCCTCCCTATCTCTATAATTTCCTCCACCCCAACAAGCCCCCCCCGAGATGTCTGCACTCCTCTAATTCTTCGCTCTTGAGTATCCCTGATTATAACCACTCAACCATTGGTGGCCGTGCCTTCTGTTGCCTAGGCCCTAAGCTCTGGAATTCCCTGCCTAAAGCTCTCTACCTCTCTACCTCTCTTTCCTCCTTCCATACGCTCCTTAAAACATATCTCTTTGACCAAGCTTTTGGTCACCTGCATTAATTTCTACTTAAGTGGCTTGGTGTCAACTTTTTTAACACTCAATACTCCTGTGAAGCCCTGTGGGATGTTTCGCTAGTTAAAGACGCTATATAGATGCAAGTTGTTGTTGTTGTATGAGTAGCGAATCCGCAACAGCCAGTTTCTGCCACTGCTGAATGTGAAAATCCAAATTCTCTACAGTTCAGTTCTACAATTCTCTGTTCCACATTGTTTAATTGTGTCCAGTTAACTGCAGAAAATCACCAGTTGGTGACTTATTTTAGAGTTTTGAATTCTGAGCAGGCACACCGGGACAATTTATAAATCAAAAGCACATGTGCGTACTGTGAAAGATGTAATTTTTAAATGCAAGCAAGAACTCAGTACAGTGCACTCTCCCAGTCCTGTTTGCTGCAGGCAGTGAAATACGGCAGTATAACACTTGTCAGTTGAACAGTTTGTCCTTGTTCCAATTTTGGAACGGCCTTGTCCTCCTTTACAGTATCCAGTTCTTAAATGATCATCATTATCCCTTTCTCACCCAGGCGTATGAAAGCTTCCCATTAGTTCAGTGGAATTTTGGACCGATTGCTAATCCCATACAGTGTAAGACTAAAAGTCACTTTTATGCAACACGTATCTTGCCCCAGTTTTTTTTTTAGATTAGTTCTCTTCTGAAAGTGAAGACATGCTGGAGAACAGTTCCACATGCACTGGTGGCCTTTGATACCTTGGACCAATGGACCCCTGGATAATGGGTTCTGCTGCCTGTATTCTCTCCTATACTGCTCCCCCTTTGCTCATCACCCTCATCCTTTGACTTTCTGAAATTACCCCTCCTTTTGCAACAATTGGTGACAGAGCTTGCAACCAGGATGTCACTGCAGGAGTTCCTCGGTGTCCTAGGCCCAAACATCTTCAGCTGCATCATCAATGACTTTCCCTCCATCATAAGTTCAGAAGTGGGGATGTTCGCTGATGGTTGCATAATGTTCTGTTCCATTCACTTCTCCTCATATAATGAAGCAGTCATGCTCACATGCAGCAAGCCCTGAATGACATTCAGGCTTGGGCTGATAAGTGGCAAGTAACATTCGTGCCACACAAGTGCCAGGCAATGACTATCTCCAACAAGCGACATCCCTTTGACATTCAATGGCATTACCATCGTCAAATCCTCACTATCAACATCCTGGGAGTCACCATTGACCAGAAACTTAACTAGACCAGCCACATAAATACTGTGGCTAAAAGAGCAAGTCAGAGGCTGGGTATTCTGCGGCGAGTGTCTCCTATCCTGACTCCCCAAAGCCTTTCCATCATCTGCAAAGCACAAGTCAGGAGTGCGATCGAATATCTCTACTTGTCTGGATGAGTGCAGCTCCAAGAAGCTATACACCATACAGGACAAAGCAGCCCGCTTGTTTCGGGTAATATATTAGCATGGATAGAGGATTGGCTAACTAACAGAGAACAGAGAGTCGGGATAAATGGTTCATTCTCTGGTTGGCAACCAGTAACTAGTGGGGTGCCACAGGGATCAGTGCTGGGTCGCCAACTATTTACAATCTATATTAACGACTTGGAAGAAGGGACTGAGTGTAAGTTTGTTGACGATACAAAGATGTGAGGAAAAGCAATGTGTGAAGAGGTCACAAAAAATCTGCAAAAGGACATAGGCTAAGTGAGTGGGCACAAAATTTGGCAGATGGAGTATAATGTTGGAAGGTGTGAGGTTATGCATTTTGGCAGAAAAAAATCAAAGAGCAAGTTATTATTTAAATGGAGAAAGATTGCAAAGTGCTGCAGTACAGCGGGACCTGGGGGTACTTGTGCATGAAACATATAAAGATAGTATGCAGGTACAGCAAGTGATCAGGAAGGCCAATGGTATCTTGGTCTTTATTGCAAATGGGATGGAGTATAAAAGCAGCTAAATCTTGCTACAGCTATACAAGGTTTTGGTGAGGCCACACCTGGAATACTACGTGCAGTTTTGGTTTCCATATTTATGAAAGGATATACTTGCTTTGGAGACAGTTCAGAGAAACATAGAAACATAGAAAATAGGTGCAGGAGTAGGCAATTCGGCCCTTCGAATGGCCTAGGTTCACCAGGTTGATTCCAGGGATGAGTGGGTTGACTTATGAGGAAAGTTTGAGTAGGTTGGGCCTCTACTCATTGGAATTCAGAAGAATGAGAGGCGATCTAATCGAAATGTATAAGATTATGAGGGGGCTTGACAAGGTGGATGCAGAGAGGATGTTTCCACTGATGGGGGGAGACTAGAACTCGAGGGCATGATCTTAGAATAAGGGGTCGCCCATTTAGAACAGAGATGAGGAGAAACTTCTTCTCTCAGAGAGTTGTAAATCTGTGGAATTCACTGCCTCCGTGAGCTGTGGCAGCTGGGACATTGAATAAATGTATGACAGAAATAGACAGTTTCTTAAACACTAAGTGGATAAGGGGTTATGGGGAGTGGGCGGGGAAGTGGAACTGAGTCCATGATCAGATCAGCCATGATCTTATTGAATGGCGGAGCAGGCTTGAGGGGCTGTATGGCCTACTCCTGTTCCTATTTCTTATGTTCTTATACCTCGTTCAGACGTAACCTCACTGCGAGAGCAACTGTGAATGTCGAGCCTAACCTTATCGGCCTGTGGAGCCTGTCGTACTGCCAGCAATTAACATTTGTTTTCAAATTAAAGGCATTCCTTCATCTCAGGTTGACATCAGTCTGAAGGGAGCTCCATTCTACATGCAAGCTCTCTGCATGGAAACAAATAATTTAGACATGACTTAATCCATGCCTGAAGTCTGTGCAAATGCAAATTAAAATTTATGAAAAGAGGTCTGAATCGAACAGTAACCACACGAGAACCCCGATAGTGCACTTTCAACGAGATGTAATGAGCAGTAACTGTATAGGCAAGATAATCCATACAGTGTACTTCCAGCAAGGTTTGAATAAACAATAACTTGAATATCAGTTTGGATATAACTTAGTAGCATTCTCACCTCAGAAACTTATAGTTTCAAGCTCCACTCCAGAATTTAACAGGGCATCTAGGTTGATGCCTCAGTGAGGCACAAAGGGAGTGCTACACTGTTGGAGGTGCCATATTTTGGATGAGACGTTCCATCAAGGGCTTGTCAGTCTGTTGAGGTGGATGTAAAACACCACTTGGCACCATTTAAACAGCAGGAAATTCCCTAGATTTTCTTCCCTCCATTCATTTCTCAACCAACAGCAACTAAGAGAGAGTTTCTGGTTATTTATCTCATTGCTGTCTGTGGGACATTGCTGTGTGCTTATTAGCTACAGCTTTTGTCTACATCATAATAGTGATTTCAAAAGTAATTAATTTGCCATAATAATGGGGAACCAAGGGTCTAGTGAGAATGAGGAACTTAAAGAGATTAGTATTAATAAAGAAATAGCACTGGAGAAATTAATGGGACTAAAAGCTGACAAATCTCCGACCTGATAGACGGCACCATAGGGTTTTAAAAGAAGTGGCTACAGAGATAGTGGATGCATTGGTTTTGATGTTTCAGAATTCCCTAGATCCTAGAATGGTCCCCGTGGATTGGAATGCAGCAAATGTAACCCCGCTATTCAAGAAAGGAGGGAGAGCGAAAACAGGGAACTATAGGCAAGTTAACCTGACATCAGTAGTAAGGAAAATGCTAGAATCTGTTATTAGGGACGTGGTAACTGGACACTTAGAAAATCAAAATATGATTGGGCAGAGATAGCACGGATTTAAGAAAGGGAAATTGTGTATGTCAAATCTGTTGGAGTTTTTTGAGGTTGTAACAAGTAGGGTAGAAAAGGAGGAACCAGTGGATATAGGTATTTGGATTTTAAAAAAGTATTCGATGTGCCATACGAGAGGTTATTACATAAAATTAGGGCTCATGGTATTGGGGGTAATATATTAGCATGGATTGAGGATGGGTTAATGGACAGAAATAGAGAGTAGGAATAAATGGGGCATTTTTGGGTGGGCAGGCTGTAACTAACGGGGTACCGCACAGATCAGTGCTTGGGCCTCAGCTATTTGCCGTCTATCAGTGACTTAGATGAGGGGACCGAGTGTAATGTATCCAAGCTTGCTGACGCTACAAAGTTAGGTGGGAAAGAAAGCTGTGGACACAATGAAGATGCAAATGTATATAAACAGGTTAATTTAGTGGGCAAGAAGATGGCAAACGGAATATAATGTGGAGAAGTGTGAAGTTATCCAATTTGGTAGGAAAAATAGAAAAGTAGAATATTTTTTAAATGGTGAGAGATTGGGAAATGTTGGTGTTCAGAGGGACCTGGTGTCCTTGTATGCAAATCACAGAAAGTTAACGTGCAGGTACAGCAAGCAATTAGGAAAGCATTTGGTATGTTAGCCGTTATTACAAAGGGATTGAAGTATAAGAGTAAAGGGGGCCGAAATTGCCCCTTTCAATAAGAGCGTGGCCGCTGCTTTCAGGCACCATGGGTCGGGAAGCACTCAGCGCTTGGTTGACGTAGAGGGGCTGCCATTTTGAAAATTGCCCTTGTGGATTTTCCCGATAGAGAACATCTCTACTCTGCCCGTGTTGCCGCCACATCAACCCCTTACCGACCGGTGGCGACCCCGTTTCTGCCCCACGTGGGAAATTGCTCCATGGGAAATTGTCCCACGGGAGCGGATCGGTTGCCGGTCGGTGCCACTGACAGCTTTTCCCAGCAGGAACCTTCTTATGGCTGGGTGGCGCGTTCACGCTTAAAGGAGAGGTCGCACTGCTGGGCCGTCATTTTATTTTAATTGTCAGCCGACTGCCAGGTCGGCCTGATGATGGTGGCCATGGGTTCGGCCTCTTCGGTACCAGGCCACTGGTCCAGCCGAAACCCTCCTTAGTGGCCCAGTGTTTGCTACTAAAGTGGCTGCAGTTTGCAGTGGCTCTCGCCTTTAACTGAAGGGGAGGGACGTTGTGACGCGTCAGCACGATGTGGCACGCCCATGTCGCGCTGACATCATCAGCGACGCGCTGATTACTTGGAGCGATGGCCGCTCCGACCCGCCTGCACTTCCGCCCCTCTCCCAACACCAGCACCGCTCCGACCGGAAGCAAGCAACAAAGTGCTGAAAATCGCTGGATTTTCCGCCAATGACCGTGGCGGACGGAACAATTTAAAATCGGTAGGTGCACCCTGTTTCGGGTGGTGGGTAATTTTGGCCCCAAGTAGTCTTACTACAATTATATAGGACTTTGGTGAGACCACACCTGGAGTACTGTGTACAGTTTTGGTCTCCTTATCTAAGGAAGGATATACTTCCCTTACAGGGAGAGCACCGAAGGCTCACTAGACTGATTCCTGAGATGAGGGATTGTCCTATGAGGAAAGATTGACTAGACTAGGCCTATATTCCCTATGGTTTAGCAGAATGAGAGGTGATCTCATTGGAACATATAAAATTCTTACAGCCCTTGATAGGGTAGATGTTGAGAGGATATTTCCCCTGGCTGGGGAGTCTAGAACCACGGGTCACAGTTTCAGAATAAGTAGTTAGCCATTTACAACTGAGATGAGAAATTTCTTCATTCAAAGGGTTGCGAATCTTTGGAATTCTCTGCCCCAGAGAGCTGTGGATGCTCATTCGTTGAGCACATTGAAGATCGATAGAATTTTGGATACTAAGGGAATCAAGCGATATGGGGAATAGTGCGGGATCGTGGAATTGAGGTCGAAGATCAGCCATGATCTTATCGCATGGTGGAATAAGCTCGAGGGGCAGATTCTCCTGCTCCTATTTCTTTCTCATGTTCTTAAGAGAATGTGAAAGCCGTGAGATGAATACAAGTTCATTCTTGCATTTTTTCTTCCTTTTTTCGCTCGTTCTGTACAGATGTGCACCGCCAATAAATTCTGAATTCCTGCTAATCTGTTGTTACCTTTTCTTTCATAAATGGAGGTGTAAGAATCCCCACCCATTCAGTGTTTCCTCTTTCTGCAAGGAATAAAACTATATAAAGTGTGCAGTAATAAAATGGGAGCAATCCTTTGCACAGTGTATAATGTGGAAGATCTGTTCATGTTGTAACCTCCTGTTTTACAAGTGAATGTTTCTGCAAGTAAACAATCTGCAGCACTTGTGAGAAAACTCAATTTGTGAAGAAAGAATGAAGCAAACTCTCCTCTCCCTTGATTAAGCTTTTGAATTTTTCCATAAGTGAATTTCCATAAATTTCAAACTGATGGATGTTCTGACTCTCAAGCACTTATAATCAAGAGCTTTCACCAACACCTTATTTACATAATAGCCCATAATTTACTGACATTATGTGTTTAATCTTGATATAATATTTTTAGTCGTGGGTAGCATTGCTGGTTAAAGAGGAGATTAATGCAATAGTTAGAAAGGACATTAGTTTGGATGATGTGGAATCTATATGGGTAGAGCTGCAGAACACCAAAGGGCAAAAATCGTTAGTGGGAGTTGTGGACAGACCTCCAAACAGTAGTAGTGATGTTTGGGAGGGCATCAAACAGGAAATTGGGGTGCATGCAATAAAGGTGCAGCAGTTATCATGGGTGACTTTAATATACATATAGATTGGGCTAACCAAACTGGAAGCAATACGGTAGAGGAGGATTTCCTGGAGTGCATAAGGGATGGTTTTCTCGATCAATATGTGGAGGAATCAACTAGGGGGAGGCCATCTTAGACTGGGTGTTGTGTAATGAGAGAGGATTAATTAGCAATCTCGTTGTGCGAGGCCCCTTGCGGAAGAGTGACCATAATATGGTGGAATTCTACATTAGGATGGAGAATGAAACAGTTAATTCAGAGACCATGGTCCAGAACTTAAAGAAGGGTAACTTTGAAGGTATGAGGCGTGAATTGGCTAGGATAGATTGGCGAATGATACTTAGGGGGTTGACAGTGGATGGGCAATGGCAGACATTTAGAGACCGCATGAATGTGTGGTCACATGTGTAGCTCACACACAGCCTTGTGTTCTGTTGAGATCAGTCAACATCCATTAGGTTTATCTTGTGGTGCAATTGATACTGGGAGTGAGGTGATTTGCTGGTTCTTAGTTTATAGCTTTGTTTTAGTCAACTCCATGCAATGGTAAAATCTCTTAGATACTGCACTAGACAACACATTGCACAGAGAACATTTGTTCCTTGCCAAGACATAACTTGGGTATTCTTTACATTTACCCTGAAGTTTCTGAATATATTTCCAAATCTAACTGTGATTTGGAGTCATTTACCAGTTAGCATTTGATGTTGAACATAGGTTGAATAGCATTAATATAAATTGAACTTACTATGTAGACTCTGATAAAGCTTGACAATCCAAATTTTTGAATCTAATATTTTGATACTGTTTGAACAAAGATTTCAATCTCTTTTCTGGATTTAACATTTGAATAAATTAAACTTTGGCTGCATGACAGTAAAAATATTTTATTTGGGAGAATGGAAATTGGCCACCGTCTAATATGAGAGTCTAATTATTTGGTTTTGATTACTGTATTTAAAAGCCAAGTTGTCAAAGTATTTAGCACTGATTCTTTTCATGTGGTAATTGGTATTATCTCAGATTTCTGAATTTCAAAATGAATTTTAGAAAAATACTGCGGGGAGGCTGATAGTTTATTCTCCGTCTCAGTTCCATCCTGTTCAGCTCCTTCACAGGGTTCCTAAAATACTGTAGCAATAACATTAAAAAAAGAACTTTGTACAAATATACCATGTCTCTATAAAGCAGATTCAAAAATCTGCAATGAAAATCAGAACCTCAGAAGGTTACTTTCCAAATGAAAACGCTCCATACACAATCTAAAAGTCCAACTTTATTTTTGTGGCCTTTTTAGTTTTGGTGCACTATTCACACTGCAGTAAAAAGGAAGATTTTTTCTTTTGCCCATCACAAATTGGATTATCGGTAGAGTGATTTTGCATAGTTCTAAGTGACAGCGCAGGACCTGCGAAGAATGGAAATGTTGAGGGTAATTGAAACCTGTTGGAATCCGAATCTATTTTTGAACGATTAATCTTTACTTTGTGTAATTACAACCTTTGGTGCTCTTTTGTACTGGTCGAGCTGCATGTTTAACCGGTACAGTTTCATTCTGCCAAACCTTTGTAAATCATGGCCTTGGCTGGAGTATTGTGTCCATTCTGGGCACCACACTTTCAGAAGGATGACAAGGTCCTGGAGGGATGAGGGACTTCAATTATGCGGAGAGACCGGAGAAGTTGGAATTGTTCTCCTTCGAGCAGAGAAGGTTAAGGGGAGATTTAATTGAGGTGTTCAAAATGTTGATACAATAGATAGGGAGAAACAGTTTCCAATGGTGGTAGGGTTGGTAACCAGAGGACACATTTTTAAGAGAGTTGGTAAAAGAACCAGAGAATTATTTTTACTCAGCGAGTTGTTATGATCTGGAATGCACTGCCTGAAAGGATGGTGGAAGCACATTCAATAGTAACTTTCAAAAGGGTATTGGATATATCCTTGAAAAGGAAAGATTTTCAGGACTTTGGGGAAAGAGCAGGGGAGTGGGACTAAATGGATTGCTGTGCCAAAGAGGCAGCACAGGCACAGTGGGACGAATGGCCTCCTTCTGTATGATTCTATGATTTATCCTTGGGATGTGGGAAGATGCCACATTTATTGCCCATCCCTAGTTGCTCTGAGAAGGTAGTGATGGGCTTTATTCTTGAATCAAGTGATTGTTTTCACAATCAAGTGACTTGCTAGACCTCTCCAGGATGGAGGGCATTAAGAGTCAACCATGCAGTGTGGCACTGGAGTAAGATGTAGTCCACACCCTGTTGGGGTGGGAGGTTCCCTTCTCTCAGGACATGTGATCAATTTGCATCGCAGAAATATCTGTAAAGCCTTGAAGTCATTGTGTATGCAGATGTTACATGGTGTTTTGGGGCTGATTGTTATTAACCTTCGGGATTGGTCTTCCAATTCCGTTTCTGTGTGTCTTGACTCTGTGCGGAGCTCCCACCTTTAATACTGTTGCATCATTTTTTCCCTAGTGTGGCAGCAAATTAACCCATGTTTCCAGCGTTTGATTTTAAAGAGCAACAGTATTTGTAGCATGCTGGCTGTTGCACAAATCTACAAAGGTGCACTCCGCTACTGAAAATAATACACTATAAACAGATGGTATAAAATAATACAGTGAAAGACTCAAAATATCAGCAGTTGGATTTTCCTCCGAGTGGTAGTGTTCTAATGGTATGGGATATCCCGCTCTTCCCCCACCCACCCAGTCTTGCCCCTGGCCCCCTCTCACATACCTCCAACCCCGATTTATTATCCTGGGTTGGGATTCATTCTCCATGCACGGTGGCTCCCAATGAGATTCCCACCACAAAGAGGGAGCCAGCCAGTGCTACTGAGGAAACTTTGGTGATGCCCCTGCAGCAGCATAAGAGATGATGAGGGGCAGAAAGACCCCAAAGATTGAAGGAGCTACTGTCTTATAAATTATAGTACAGTCCGAGAGTAAGTGAGTGGAGCTTAAATTCGAAGGAGGCAAGGCCCTCTCACTCTCATTGCACTCTAAGTTTATTACTGTCACTACCCTGGGCTTACATCAGAGCATTTCTGGGAGCAGTGGTAATAGAGGCAGACAGGAGGGAAATAGGATGAGAGGCAGAGGCTGTGCCCTCTCCTCGTGACATTTACAAGTGGTAGGTTCCGACAGGATAGCAGAGCAAAATTCAGTCTCGGGAGTTATTCATTAATGCAAAGTTAACCTTAAGCTACTAAGATAAATGCTGTGACACAAAGTTAAATAGAAATGTAACTTTAATTTTACCATGATATAACCTTAATATGTCACTTGGTGATCAACCATGGCATTGTACACAGGAGACCGGAGTGCAGCTAAGTTGCGATAGTTAGTGTGAGCCCATTATAAGCTGGGAATGGGTGCCAGCTGAGTTAGTGGTGTCAATGGAACAGAGCACAGTGAAGGAAGAATGGAAACTGGCCATGGGAGGAACAGGGATTTAACTGCCGTGATGCAGCAAGCATCTAATTTCGAATTGGAAATCTGTGTAAGGGCAAAAAATATGTTCATCCAGTCAGAAAACTGGGATATGTCTTTAAACTCCCTGAATATTTTTTATCATTGGATTCACACACTGAAAAGATTTGTACCTCACGGTCACTGTGATCTCCCGTTTTGATCCGAGGAGATCACATGACTACTAGTGAGCGGGAACACAGAGTCCTGGTGCATTATTGCATCGTGACTGTTTGGGACAGCTTCCATGGACCAGCTGGCCCTGTCCCACTTTTCGTATATTCACATTTCCTATTTGTAAGCCCTGCCATCACCGCACAAAACTGCATTTGATGGAGCGGAGAGTGGCAGATTTTGGGTCTATTTTGAGTGCAGTAATCTCTTGCATGATGTGTGCATAGTGAAACTGGTGCTTGCTGGGAATATACTGCCCAGTTGAGTCTCTTCATTTAAGGTAAACCAAAGGTGCACAATGAAATTGAGAAAATGCAGAAGCACTTGAGCCCCAAGTTGCAGAGAGGGAGGACAGGTCTCGGCAGGGGAACTTCCTAGTTTCTCACATGTAACGGCTGATTATATAAGGTCTTTATATTTTCATTATGTTATAAATATGATTTATACTGTTATATATTTAGTTGGGACAAAAGTCAGGAATGCCAGTTGAAATCAGTTTGAAAAATCCACTGAATGGTGGTTGCTATTATTCAGATAGGTAACTTTAGAAAATCTATGAACGTTTGAATTGGTTGGTTTTATGCGGGCTCCTGGTTGGCAGCATTCCTAATCTATATTTCAACGCATCAGTATGGTTAGATTAACAGATAGTGGTTAGGTGGCCAAACAGGAAAATGTGACACTTGATTTTTTTCTTTGTGCTTTGAACAGATGTAATGTGCCATCCTACGCATTCACTGTGTGAGCTGCTGTGTGTAGGACTTTTATTTATTCTTCTTATCTTCCCCCAGATTTATAGGTTTAAAATCATCAACTTACTTTTTCTCTTCAGCCTCGCCCTGTCCATTAGAGAACCTTGGAAATAATTGGTCCGCCAATCAAATGGTAAAGAAGTGAAGTAAATATGGTTGCAAACTTTGGCCTTGAAATTGCAGTGGGCATGGTAACTGAGGAGTACGCTGCCAACCTCCGAAATAAATACACATTTTCCTGGTGCGAGGCCTTCTTCGAAAACTTGCGGTGTTTCGCTGTGGAGTTATGCACAGCGTAGTGGCCCACGGATCCCAGGGATGCACCGTGTACCTTCGATCATGTGGAGTGGTGCGCCAATCAGGAAACAGAAATCTCCGATGCCCGACATCAATCAAATTTTAAATTAAATCTTGTGAATATTGATTTGAATTGATAAGTTATTACTTCCACTGTAAATAATAATGAACACACAAGCTAAACTGGCAAGAAGTATGGACAACTAACCCCTTTATGCTGTGCAAACATGCTCCTGCGCCTGCTTGCACCAACCGTAACATTTTCCTGCGTAATTGCTGGGCAGTTGGTGGGCAATTAGCCCAACTCGGTGCCAGCAATGAGGATTTCACAGTCGCAGTGAATGATCTGTCAAGTTGGAACTTCACAAGCGCATGTGGAAATCCTGAACTTGTGGTCAATTTCAAAGGTTGTATGCAGCCTACTCTGAGAGTACGCCGTCATACCGACTGCAAATTCAGCCCCCATGTGTTTTTCCATGTCAAATGTGAAGGGGTGACTGATGGGTATATAAACTTGTTTGCAGCCTCCCTCCACACCCCAGGATAGCTCTTCTGAATTGAGAAACTTATTTGCCAGCATGCTAACAATTAAAGCAATGCAGTTTTGAAACCCACACAGAAGCCCAACACAGGCTCATTGCAGGCCACAGACAATGCTGTGCTGGCCATGGCTGATCCAGCGAGAGTGTTTCCAAAGGAAAATGCTGATGGCCACAACTTCCGTCTTGGAGTATTTGAGAGAATGAGAAGGTCAGTAGGGCTTTGGTCAAAATTAGTGTTTTACATGGAGACCTTTTTTATTCTCTAATAATTGCACCATTGGTCCATAATTTATAGCACTATAGGGAAATATTTGGCTGCAACACAGGCAAGTCAGCACCATCGGATCGCCGACTCCTGTGTTTATAATCGGACTGTTGGCACAAATTTCACATCCTCGGGATTTTTAGTTCAGTACTGAACAACTGGAGGAAGGATTGAAATACCATGGAGACTCAGGTAAAACATTGGAAGGCTGGGAAGTTTGCAATAAAGCTTTAATTCTGACAGAACCGTGACAACCTCAAACCTGTGGGAGGGTCATTATCCAGTTTTAAGCATTGTTATGTATCTAGCAAATGAAAATAAAGATAATTAAACTTGCCCTGCAGGTGCCCATGTCATCTTCCCCACCCACTATCACAATATGAACTCTCAGCCATCAATCTCTCCAAATCAGTCATTAGTATAATACCACAATCAAACGACAGGAAGTGTGCTTCTTTGTGGCATGACTGGTCCTGAGATTAAATGCCTTTTCTTTGTAATGGATATCCCACTACACCCTGCCTGAGAACTCGTCACACAGTAAAGGCAGATATTCTGAGTCCTGATTTTTGGAATCGAATGTTGCACCATTAAAGCTACCTGGTTACCAAAGTACACAGCACCTTTTACAATGGGCTGCTTCAGTTCAGTTCAAGGTCTGTTAATTTGAATAGACTAGCAGAATCTGCACAGTGAGATATATTGAAGGCTGAGCTAGTGACTAAGGGATTCCTGTTGTGAGCTATCCATCTTAAAATCCAGCAAATTATTTCTGATCGGTGACTAATCTTTCCTTTAAGGTGTGAAACACCCTCTGTCTCAGAAGGTTTGAGAAACCTCTTTCCAGTGGGAGAATTTAGAGCTTGCCTTATTCATTAAAAAAAATGATGCACCATACTGATCTAAGGTAAAGTAAATCCACCAACCCACCAACTCTCACCGTGCCCTCGACTTCTCCCACGCATTTTAAAGATTCTGCCTCCGGCCAGTCACTATTGGCTGAAACACTGGGTCAGGTGACTCAATTTCCCCAGAGTGCAGTGCGGCCTAAACTATCGATGAGGCCTTTTCTCTGTTGCAGTGCATTGTAGGAAGGCGGGGCCGCCATCGTTGCCTCCATTGAACCGGCTCCTGGAATTTATTCCTGAGCTCAGACCGGGTTCGAATGGGACGAGTAGCTCTCCCTGGGGGGGGGGTTTCTGTACATTTGTGTTTAAAATAAAACAAAGATTGAATTTTTCCAGTTTATCCAAAACTAAAGTTAAAATCCAATTCCTGCCAATCAGCGGACCAATGAATGTGGCTCTATTCAGAGACGAGTTTCCTGAACTGGGGACTCTGCTGGGGACATTGTTTCCCGCAGGCACAGTACTGTCCTGTGAAAACGAGGATGTATGGTCAGCCTAGTTTATGGCCCGTGCCGGAAAGCCCGTGTGCTCAGCCTCTGCTATCTCCAGCAGTGAAGAGAGCCAATGCTTTGTTTCCACTGCAGGGTTTCTCCTGGAGTAGGGTACTGTTTCTGGAAACAAACAGGTGCAATGTAAACACAGCAAATGTTTGGTCCTGTTCCAGTAGGGGTTAAGATGAAAAGGAAATAGGGATTGTTAGACTCTCCATCAGTTATTTCTTTAAATGGAGTTAACTATAGGAAAAGGCAGTTAAATGGCAGTAGATTTTGAACTTGCCACCTGGGCAAAAAACTGCCCCTCCCTTATTAAAATAATTGGAAATGAAAATGGTGAGGGTTCTATAATGGCCGGCCAATCTGCATCGTCAGTTTATGCTCAGGTGCAAGTTTAAAAACTTCGCCATGATGTCTGGGGCAGATCCCTCTCCAGGAACAGCGAGGGGTAGCCTGCTTTAAAGGTCCCACTTCCAAACTGCTGCATTGGTCCTCAGGCAGACACACTACCTCCGCTGTTATTGTGAAATTGGTTTCACATCATGATATTAACTTTTATATATTTCAACTGACCAGCTTGAAATAAATTAATGGCAGACATGACCAGTGAGATGGTCAGTATCGTCTGTCGCACTATTGTGCACAAATTTGGTAACATCACACAGAAGCATGACCATAGATGTTTACAGCACAGGTAGAGGCCATTTGGCCCCTCGTGTCTGTGCTGGGGCAACGCAAAACCAATTCCATGCTCCTACTCTTTACAGCCCTGTAGCTTCAAATGTTTATCAACTCTTCCCTTAAAAGAAGCAATGGTCTCTGCATCGATTACTCCATGCCCAAATAACTCTCTGTCTAAAGAAATGTCACCTTTCCTCATCCCATTAGTGAAAATTTTAAATTGATGGCTCCTCAGCAATGACTCCTCAACCAAGGGAATGTCTTTCCCTGTACACCCTGTCAAAACTCCACAACAATTTTCAAAATCTATTACATAAGCTATTCTGAGAGTTAATGCTTTAAGGCAGAGGAAGCAGAGGCCTTTCAGTGACATGGAGGGTGCAACACTTCCTCCAGTAGCTGTTAGCTAATGCCTCCTGTGTGTTATTGACTTGGCCAGGACGTCATGTAGTTGATTTGTCCAGGTGTTTCTGTGGAAATACAGATTGTTGTCACAGATTGATCATTAGCCATAAATCATCACTGGGAGTTTCCTGAGGCCTCAATGGTTTCCTTCCTTCCTATAGTTTGTAGATCAGCAGGGCATGGTTCCATTAAAACATTAGCCTCCTGCTTATAGAAAGTTGATTCATTGCACAGTTTATATTTGAAAATAGAAAAAATTATTCCACAGTATAAAAATGCTGCACTTCATGTTCTGAAAGTGCCTGTATATGGGGTGTTAGAGCTGTGAGTGCAATGATATATCATCATCCCAGCTCCATGGACACTGGCAAAGAAAATTAATTACCACGGCCATTAGTTTCATCAAGTCTAGACAGCAGGGACCAACAAATGGTGCAGCAGATCAACTCAATTCGATAAGACCATTGATCTGTGGCCTGGCCTGGCTCCACGAATGTCCTGTTCTCTTCTGCAGTTCAGCAGCACAGTGAAAACCTGGACTAATAATTTACCATAAAACTTAGTGAATATGTCACCCCCACATTTTATATGCAAGGAATCTTTGTACCGATATATGTCACTTCCATTTATTTGGATTATCGAGTAAATTACGCTGCTTCTGGTAAAAGTGTTGCTTGATGGGAGCGTGGAATGGAATATTGCGTCCAGAAGTCAGCAGCCTCAATTTGAAGGAGCTTACATTTTTTTGAGAATGGATCTACAGTGTGGTAACCCTTTCTCTAATCTCTGCCACCTCCGAGAACTGCTGTTGCTTGGAGTTTGGGATTGGAGGATTTTTACTCTCAAGCTCTTTTTCTCTCTTCCATACCTGACTAGACGTGATTTTTTTTTCTTCATGGAGAATAAGAGAAAGGAAGGAGTTTCTATGGAGTTGGTATTATTGTAGAGTTCATGAGCCTAGTGAAACAACTCTAGTAAAAATATGGGGTATAATTTTAACTGAGCTGTCACTATGATTATCACTATGAATATCGGTGTTACTAGTGTTATTACTACTATTATACTATTGCTATCTTTGGGCTCAAAATTGGGCATGATTTGCTCCAATTTTTTGAGGGTAAGTTGGTTTTTCTGGCATAAGTTAAAAAACTCCACTTTTCCCAATCAACCTGCTCCAGAGTAACTCAGTTAGGTAGGTTTTTTTTTAGTTGAGTTTTTTTTCCAAAAGGGGGCGTTCCCAGCCACTTACGTCAGTTTTGGCCATTTATGCCACTTTGGCCAGCTAAAACTTACTCCAAATCAACTTAGGTCAGCATATATGGCCAGCTCTGAAAAACATTGCGGGCAGTTACAAAATCGGCGCACATTGTACATCGGCGGACATTAGGCCTGGAATATGGGCGGGAAGGGAAACGGAGAGCAACTGGAACTAAACAACCAAGCACCAAACATTGCAAGGAAAAGCTCAAACAAATAAAATACTAATAGAAAGCCAGTAAATCCTACCTTAATCTTTAAAGTCAGCCCGGGAAGGCAGCGGGCCGGCCTGTGCGTGAGGCCATTCGGCCTGGAATAGGGGCGGCAAGATGTGCACCGGGAGTCCAGTCGGCCAGGTCTAGGGGCGGCTGCAAATGAACGGGGGGGTGCGGAAGCAGAGCGACCGAATGCGGCATCGGTGGGCGGGGGGGAGAGAGAGCGAGAGATGCTAGCCTCAATATCAATGGTAGCGGGGGGGCGGGCAAAGCAGAGCGACCAAATGCGGCATCGGTGGGGGGAGGGAGAGAGATTACCTTTAAAAATGGCCGAATGCCAAGTTTCGACGCTACTGAGCATGCACACACATCGGACCCGACACCAATGCACATGCGGAGAGCTGCCGGCAGAGTTTCTGGCACAGGGCCTTAGCTCCGCCCCCCCAATCGACTGGCCAGGCTGCGCCAAGCCACGGGACACGCAGCAGAGCGGCCAGGATGGGGCACATTTTTTTGGCGCCGTTTTCAACGCACAAAGTCGATGCATCTCAGGTGAGTGCGCCGAAAAAAGGGGTTGGGGAAAATTGAGCCCTTTTCCACTGTCATTATTTCTATCACTTTTGCTATAGTTATCACTATTGCTATCACTATCATGATTGCGATCATTATAAAAGATCACTGATTTTGTTACCAATGAAGGAAACGGTCGGGGGAGTTGGTGGTTTGTTCCTATGTGTAATTACATCTGTTAGTACGCAGTCATATTTTTGTAAACTAATGATGTGTGTCTTGAAAAATTATGACATTTTGCAATCACTTTTGTAAACACTTTTTCCCTAAATGGCAACAGTGCCCCTTTAAACTCAACTATTAAGATCATAGAAAAACAACAACAACAACTTGTATTTATATAGTACCTTTAACCGTAGTGAAATATCCCAAGGTGCTTCACAGAAGTATTGTGAGATAAACAATTTGACACTGAGCCACATAAGGAGAAATTAGGATAGGTGACCAAAAGCTTAGTCAAAGAGGTAGGTTTTAAGGAGCGTCTTGAAGGAGGAAAGAGAGGTGGAGAGGTTTAGACAGGGAGTTCGAGTTTAGAGCCGAGGCAACAGAAGGCACGGCCACAAATAGTTGAGCGATTATAATCAAGGATGCTCAAGTGGGCATAATTAGAGGCGAGCAGACATCTCGGGGGAGTGTGGGGCTGAAGGAGATTACAGAGAAAGGGAACAGTTTGGGATCAGTTAAGACAATTATGTTTGCCTAGATTGATGGATTTTTACCGCAATCAGAAGTGGATTTACACAGCCATTCTCACTAATGTATTAAGGTGAGGGTAAATGCTCAGAATGTACACTCCCATTGTGGAGTGTTACGCCTTGGGAATGCATATTAGTAGATTACAGGTGAACTTGCCATGATTTCCTGAGGTGTGCTTTCCTGAGGTGAGGCTCTGTCCTAGGAACTTACATTCAGACAATTTACCCTCTATGTAATATTTTATATGATGTAAGTACCACAAGAATCAACTGGCACTTTTAAGGGGCATTTGAACCGATTTTAATTTATGAATAATCCCCCTCCCCATTTTCTCCCACCCTCTCCTGACTGGTTGAAGTTGTTCTGCAGTGCTGCCAGCCCTTCAGCACCTCATCAGTTTGGCCATTCTTCTTGTCTGTGGGGAAGTCAGTGAACTATTGGCAGCTATTCAACTGTGGAGGTATCTCAGCCATCCCCTGTCGAGTCCTTCACTGACGTGCAGGCATGCACTCCTTCCACCTGACTCCATGGGACAGAGTTCAGAAACTTTGGATCATTTTCTTTTATCCTTCCTATGTTGGGGACATCAAGGATGATTGAGGGCGCCCATCAACACCCATTCTACCAACTCCTCACCGACCAGTTACTATTTTCCCTGGGGATGTGGGCAATGCCTGAGTGACTGTGTCATATTCCGCATCTCTAATTGCCCTGAGGTGATTGATGGTGGATTTTCTCTTTTGAATGCAGCTGTCCTTGTGATTATGTCATTCGGACCCAGATGTGATTTTTTTTTTTATTCAGGACGTCGCAATTTGTCCACAGTGCAGGACCTGCCAGTGAAATAGGGTCAGGGCCAAGGTAAATTTGAATTATTTGAAAGTTTTTTGATGGGCCTTCTCCAGCTTGATCGAGAATGCCTCTGGACAATGTCCCCCACCACCCTGTCACTGTTTATTTTATACTGTGGACTGTTCCCATGGGTCCCTGGTGATGGACTCCTGCCACCTGAAATCCTGTTGCTGCCCAGATAATGAGTTCCAGCAGGAATCCATCCTCCTACATGGTAATAAGGCCTGGCAGTTCAACTGTCCCTGGCTTCATGCCACAGGGTTCCAACCCCTGAGTTAATCTGATAATGATAAAAGATGCATTAGCAATAGCTAGTTAGGTATCACACCAACGTGCCAATTACTTGTGGATATAATTCAGTTGTAAAAGTGCATGAGAGCATTTTATTATATGGTTTAAGGCTGCTTTGTTGGAAAAGGAGTTAAACGCTCTTTTTTATCGTCATCAATTTGAGGGATGTCAGTGTCAGCATCAAGCACTCTCAGAGTAAAGCTCATTCAACTTTGCATAAAAATACAACTATTACATCTGCATTTGCTGGCCACTGTCTCTGTGAACATGCTTGGAAATATAATCAGCTACAGATAAATGCAATCCCAATCCAAGCATCATTCTAATCCAGTCCTGGAATTCTTACTCACCAAACCAATTACCCTTCACTGTGTAGAGCTGATCCAAACAGTTCGAAATTCTGACAGAACTATAAAATATTCCCTCTTAATGCTCAGTGCACCAAATATAGCCAGAGACCGAACCAGCTAAGTGTCTTGGATCTAGAGACTATAGGTAAAGAATAGGTTCTTGGCGAATGTTTCCTTTTGCTTGTGTTCAGCATCCATTGTTGACTAAATGATAAAATAGTCTGTGTTATCGGTGCTGCCAATTGTCTCTTTTATATCTTCAGTTTACAGAACTTCTGATCCAATCAGAAGAGTTCCTGGCAAAACAGTTAAATGTTTATCAAGATTCAGACATAATCAATACCACCTGCCTTTAATGTACTTACACATTTAAATTGGGTTTTAACTTTGCAGATGATAGGATACTCTGACTGTAACTACTGCAGCTGCAAGTCACTGTCTTTTAACGTGACCTATAAAAATTCAGGCAGAGTTGTAATTTATTCCTTGTAAGCTATAAAATGTACAATGTCTGGGGCATATTACTAGGGTCGTTAAGTAGAACATATTTCGCAGTTCTCTCTATGGGATAGAATTGGGACACCTTGGCCCGAACATTCTTTGGATATCGATCCCAGCACTTACACCAAGATTGAGCCTGATGGTGCCCAACAATGCTGACTCCATGGAATTTGCGGAGTCAGTGGGAGGGCATCTCGTTAGCATCGGTTGAATGGATGCAAGTACCAATTTGGCTGCATTTCTGCTTGCCCATGCCTGCCGGATATTCCAGCACCCACCCATAGCAAGGCTGTTCAAGCTCCTTGACCCAGCAATTGCCCTATCAGCCTCCTGAGCTAGGGTACAATCTGTGAACTTTTTACCTCCTTGGTCTTTCAGTCCACATGCCTGGTCTGAGTCCGACTGGTGGAACCCACACATGAGGGTAATTGTTAGGAAGGCACACTCCCAGGGTGGAGCAATGCCCACTGGGAGCGGGTGTTGTCAAATCGTGGGCACATTGTTGATGGTTTTCTAATGGATGGAAAATCACGGGGAGTGGACCTGCAGTTTCCCAATACATGCTCCAGTTGGAGAAGGCTCTAACCCGGGTGTGTGTGTTGGCTACACTTAACTTCCGATATATTGGAACATTGTTTTGTGAGGTTTCCCAATGCTATTCTTACAGGCAAGTGTGTCAGGGAAGGAAAGAATAGCTCTTGTGCTAAACATGGTTAAAATTAATTACTAAATGACGCCGAGGTGATTTGAACTTTTATTGAGACAATGAATACGGCAAAAAGCTGGCTCAGGAAGTCAGATAAACATTAAGAACAATAACTTGGGAACATGTATTAAACTTAGTAAGGAAACGAGAGCTCTCCAGAAGTATTTTTGTCTTTACAGGGGCTTGGGCAGTCTACTTCTGATGTACTGATGTTTCTCATTAGAGATAAATAGTTTGTAAAGAAGACCATGTTCCTAATGTTGACTTTCTGTCTACTAAGCATACTTTAGCAATAACTAGTGCCATATCATGCCATTGTGCCAATTACTTGTGTATATAATTCAGAGTAGGAATCGCAGGATAGCTCAGATGAATACATGGCTTGAGGAATGGTGCAAAAGGGAAGGATTCAAATTCCTGGGACATTGGAACCAGTTCTGGGGGAGGTGGGACCAGTACAAACCGGACGGTCTGCACCTGGGCAGGACTGGAACCAATGTCCTAGGGGGAGTGTTTGCTACTGCTGTTGGGGAGCAAATTAATATGGCAGGGGGATGGGAACCTATGCAGAGAGACAGAGGGAAATAAAATGGAGGCAGAAGCAAAAGATAGAAAGGAGAATAGTAAAAGTGGAGGGCAGAGAAACCCAAGGCAAAAAACAAAATGGGCCACATTACAGCAAAATTCTAAAAAGACAAGCCTGAAGGCTCTGTGCCTCAATGCGAGGTGTATTCGGAATAAGGTGGACGAATTAACTGCGCAAACAGCAGTCAATGGGTATGACGTAATTGGCATCACGGAGACATGGCTCCAGGGTGACCAAGGCTGGGAACTCAACATCCAGGGGTATTCAACATTTAGAAAGGATAGGCAGAGAGGAAAAGGAGGCGGGATGGCGTTGCTGGTTAAAGAGAAAATTAATGCAATAGTAAGGAGGGACATTAGCCTGGACGATGTAGAATCGGTATGGGTGGAGCTGCAGAATACCAAAGGGCAGAAAACGCTAGTGGTAGTTGTGTACAGACCACCAAACAGTAGTAGTGAGATTGGGGACAGCATCAAACAAGAAATAAGGAATGCGTGCAATAAAGGTACAGCAGTTATCATGGGCGACTTTAATCTACATATTGATTGGGCTAACCAAACTGGTAGCAATGCGGTGGAGGAGGATTTCCTGGAGTGTATTAGGGATGGTTTTCTAGACCAATATGTCGAGGAACCAACGAGAGAGCTGGCCATCCTAGACTGGGTGATGTGTAATGAGAAGGGACTAATTAGCAATCTTGTTGTGCAAGGCCCCTTGGGGAAGAGTGACCATAATATGGTAGAATTCTTTATTAAGATGGAGAGTGACACAGTTAATTCGGGTCCTGAACGTAAGGAAAGGTAACTTCGACGGTATGAGATGTGAATTAGCTAGAATAGACTGGCAAAGGATACTTAAAGGGTTGACGGTGGATAAGCAATGGCAAACATTTAAAGATCACATGGATGAACTTCAGCAATTGTACATCCCTGTCTGGAGTAAAAATAAAACAGGGAAGGTGGCTCAACCATGGCTAACAAGGGAAATTAAGGATAGTGTTAAAAGCAAGGAAGAGGCATATAAATAGGCTAGAAAAAGCAACACACCTGAGGACTGGGAGAAATTTAGAATTCAACAGAGGAGGACTAAGAGTTTAATTAAGAGGGGGAAAATAGAGTACGAGAGGAAGCTTGCAGGGAACATAAAAACTGACTGCAAAAATTTCTATAAATATGTGAAGAGAAAAAGATTAGTGAAGACAAACTTAGGTCCCTTGCAGTCGGATTCAGATGAATTTATAATGGGGAACAAAGAAATGGCAGACCAATTAAACAAATACTTCGGTTCTGTCTTCACGAAGGAAAACACAAATAACCTTCCGAATGTACCTGGGGACAGTGGGTCTAGTGAGAAGGAGGAACTGAAGGATATCCTTATTAGGCGGGAAATTGTGGGGATTGAAGGCTGATAAATCCCCGGGGCCTGATAGTCTGCATCCCAGAGTGCTTAAGGAAGTGGCCCTAGAAATAGTGGATGCATTGGTGATCATTTTCCAACAATCTGTCGACTCTGGATCAGTTCCTATGGACTGGAGGATAGATAATGTAACACCACTTTTTAAAAAAGGAGGGAGAGAGAAAACGGATAATTATTGACCGGTTAACCTGACATCAATAGTGGGGAAAATATTGGAATCAATCATTAAGGATGAAATAGCAGCAGTGACAAGATCGGTCCAAGTCAGCATGGATTTATGAAAGGGAAATCATGCTTGACCAATCTTCTGGAATTTTTTGAGGATGTAACTAGCAGAGTGGACAAGGGAGAACCAGTGGATGTGGTGTATTTGGACTTTCAAAAGGTCCCGCACAAGAGATTGGTGTGCAAAATCAAAGCGCATGGTCTTGGGGGTAATGTACTGTGGTGGATAGAGAACTGGTTGGCAGACAGGAAGCAGAGAGTCGGGATAAACGAGTCCTTTTCAGAATGGCAGGTAGTGACTAGCGGAGTGCCACGGGGATCAGTGCTGGGACCCCAGCTATTTACAATATACATTAACGATTTAGATGAAGGAATTGAGTGTAATATCTCCAAGTTTGCAGATGCCACTAAACTGGGTGGCAGTGTGAGCTGTGAGGAGGACGCTAAGAGGCTGCAGGGTGACTTGGACAAGTTAGGTGAGTGGGCAAATGCATGGCAGATGCAGTATAATGTGGATAAATGTGAGCTTATCCATTTTGGGGGCAAAAACACAAAGGCAGAATATTATCTGAATGGCGGCAGATTAGGAAAAGGGGAGGTGCAACGAGACCTGGGTGTCTTGGTTCATCAGTCATTGAAAGTTGGCATGCAGGTACAGCAGGCGGTGAAGAAAGCAAATGGTATGTTGGCCTTCATAGCTAGGGGACTTGAGTCTAGGAGCAGGGAGGTCTTACTGCAGTTGTACAGGGCCTTAGTGAGGCCTCACGTGGAATATTGTGTTCAGTTTTGGTCTCCTAATCTGAGGAAGGACGTTCTTGCTATTGAGGGAGTGCAGCGAAGGTTCACCAGACTGATTCCAGGGATGGGTGGACTGTCATGAGGAGAGACTGGATCGACTGGGCCTTTATTCACTGGAGTTTAAAAGGATGAGAGGGGATCTCATAGAAACGTATAAGATTTTGACGGGACTGGACAGGTTCGATGCCGGAAGAATGTTCCCAAATGTTGGGGAAATCCAGAACTAGGGGACATTGTCTTAGGATAAGAGGTAGGCCATTTAGGACTGAGATGAGGAGAAAGAGAGAGTTGTTAACCTGTGGAATCCCCTGCCGCAGAGAGTTGTTGATGCCAGTTCATTGGACATATTCAAGAGGGAGTTAGATATGGCCCTTACAGCTAAGGGGATCAAGGGGTATGGAGAGAAAGCAGGAAAGGGGTACTGAGGTGAATGATCAGCCATGATCTTATTGAATGACGGTGCAGGCTTGAAGGGCCAAATGGCCTACTCCTGCACCTATTTTCTATGTTTCTATGTTTTTATGTTTTCAATATTCAGAATGTACAAGAGGATTTTACTTGTATATGACTGTTTATGACGGTTCTGTTGGAAAAGGAGTGAAACGCTCTTTTTTATAGACATCAAGTTGATGGATTTTAATGCTGGGAATGGGAAACTTCCCATTTCAGGCACCCAGTATCAGCATCAGGCACTCTCAGAGTAACGCTCCTTTAACTTTGCCCTGTTCCAATAGCCTGAAGTTTGTAGGAGATACCCTGAATTGTATCACAGCATACAGAGACGCCTGGATAGGAGGCTCTTGCCACTCATACAGGTACATCAGGATGAACCTTAAGCAGAGGTAGCGAGCTTTCTATATTCCATTCAGCTCACCAGTTGGTGATGTAGTCACCCATCTCTGCTGTTTCTTCCACAGAGTGGTAAAACACATCAGCGGCTAAAGTGCAGAAGGGTCACACCTCACAAGGGGAAAGGGCATTAAACACATACCCCAAACACACTGAAACACTCAAGAAAATGTATTCACTTCTACCATATCTTACAGGCTTTGTTTCTATCACTGAGTAGTAATAAAAGTGACCGTTGTCTAAAAGGCAAACAAAATGGCTGTTGCCCATTATTGTCTGGAAGGACCATTTGCCATTGAACTTCAGGAAAGCAGTAACTTTCACAGCAATTGCTGGTGCTTTACAGGTGCCTGCCTGTTACGCACCACCAGTGGCAGTGAAAGTCATCGCTTCCCTGAATTTCAATCGCAAATGGTCTTTCCAGACAGCCATAAACATCAACAGCCATTCTAGGTCTTCATGGAGCACGTAACCTGGCTGAGTCACAAGATAGTGATGCCACTGACTGTGTTTGATATTGTGTCTATTACATTCTGTCTGTGCACTAATTCCAGCTTGTATTGAAGCAGATATGGGTAAAAGTATATATGTTCATGTCCTGGCACAGAGACTGATTGATGGGACAAGTGGGCGGGTTGATCAGTGTGCTTGATTTGTGGCTCTCACTAATTTCTGGCTATTATTTTTAATGACTGTGACATTGGGGTTGCTGCCCTACATGCTCAGTTGTCCAATCGGACCTCCTCCGAGGATCCACACTGAGAGCATTAGCTTGTAAACTTTATCCTACATCACTGGATCTACCAATTATAACGTAGATGTTAGATGCACTTTACCCATAGAAGCCTTAATTTTAGCTGGAATCAAACTAAATGACAAGGGAATGCAGACACGTAGGGATATGGTGACAGAGAAAGATTGGAATATAGAGAGATGGGGATGCAGGATATTGGGATTTGTAGACGAGAAATTCAGAGTCAAAACTTGATGAGGCTGAAATTCAGGGTCCGGATAGGCCCGTTACCGCCGTTTTACGGCGGCCATGCGGTGGAATCCAATGGCCGCCGATTTCTGGTCGAAATGCCACTGCAAACTGAATTAGGCAGCGTTTCTTTTCTGGTGGTCCCCACTCCCACCTCGCTGCTGCTGAGCAGCTGTAAGTGCGTCATCAGTGCGCGCACCGCCGTGACCCCCTACCTCCGTCCATATTCAGCCCGAAAAATCGAATGCCCGCTGAGCTCTGCCCCGACCGCTTTCTGTCGGTGTACCTTCTCTTCTCAATGCGAGCCCTGGCTGCGCGGTGGCCATTAAAGGCAAGGGCCCACTGCCGCGGCCGCCATTTTCTTTGCCGGCCGACTTCCATGGCGGCTGTACTATTGTGCCTCTGCATTCGGCTGGGCTGCCAACAGGCAGCCTGGTAACTCCTCTTGGGTGGCAGGCCACTGGCCCCACCGAAACCCTCCCTGGTGGCCCAGTGGCTGTACCTAAATATTCGCTGATTATCTCCCCTTTAAAGCAGGGGAGATACGTGGTGACACAGACGCACAATGACGTCACCACTCAGCAGCGGAGAATCCGTCCCGCCTCCACTCCCGCCCCTCACCAGCACTTACCGCCGCATTTCCGCCCCCATTATGACCGGCTTCCGGTCCGCTCCGGAAAAAAGGACAAACAGATGAAAGTCGATTGAAAGCCCGCCTCATCGGACCCGGCGGTAAAAACTTTAAAAAAATGGAATGTGTGCCAGCTTTCTGGCAGGCCTGAATTTCGGCCCTGATGTCTCCTGGTTGTTAATGCAATTTAGCACAATGCTTTATTATTTTGTTAAACAGTATGATTAGAGCCCAGTCCATCCTTAAAGTTAAATCGGTCTGTCATAGAAAGCTGCAGTTAATTAGGCATTGACATGAGATTTTGAACTTTACTCCCCTAATTTAATTAGTGTCAGATCTAGTGAGCTAATAACTTTTGATATAATTTAATTTAAAATAACTATGCAGAACTACCCATTGAATGAGTGAAGGTGACAGGAGCCATTAAAGGTGTCTATCTGATCATGAAGCTCTGGGGAGGGACTCCAGTGAAGCTGCAATCTGGTAAAACACTTTTTTTCACACTCATTTGGAATACAGCCTGTTCATCAGTTTAATTATCATTGCAACTCAACACATGGACAGGTTCTGGTGCAGAGATACAGGGAGATGGAAATACCGGAGTGTGGAGATAGAGGAATGAAGGATACTGGGATGAGATGTATAAGGATCCAAGGACGAGAGCTTAAGAGATAACAACACTTGTATTTATATAGCGCCTTTAATGTAGTAAAATGTCCCAAGCAACGCAAGCCTGGAGCAGCTGAGGGAGATTTATAAATAAGCTAATAAAAGGGTAAATATATAATAAGAGGATTTGGAACAGGTCTGAACTCTGTCCTCCCTCTCCCGATCCGGTGGCATCCTTCGGAGTTCCTTCGGCCAGCTCAGAGCTGGCCTCGGCGGTGGCCTCGTAGACCTCTCGGCGGCGGCTCCAAACTGCGGAGACAAAAGCAGCTGGAGGAGCAGCGGCAGAGCCACTGTCGGGCACGTGGTGCGGGTAATGGCGGCGGCCACTCTGATTTCTCCCACGACTCTTCGAGAAGCTAAAATGGAGCCGGGCCTCAGCGTCTCTCACTCGCTCCCCCCATTACACCTCCGATCTCCCACCACCTTTCCTGAAGACGCTGCTCAGTGCCGAGCTTATGGCTCACACCCCACCGCAGGCAACTAGGCCCATACAGTAGAGCCTGGTCTCCAGTCGTCTCAGACCACATTGCCACTGGACCAAGACCTTGTTCTGCTAAGCCCGTGTGGTAGCTGGTGTGCAACGGCCACCCCACGTTAAAAGAACTCGCGCACAGGCATCTTCCACCCTTCAAAATGAAGTTCGGGACCTGGAACGTCAGGACCCTCATAGACAACCCCAACAGTGAAAGACCGGAACGCCACACCGCCGTCGTTGCCCGGTAATTTAGATGCTTCGATCTTGACATCACCGCCCCAAGCGAGACCTGGCAAGCAGGGGAAGGCCAGCTCAAAGGCGGAGATTACACCTTCTGGAAAGGCAAACCAGAAGAAGAGTGCCGCCTCCATGGAGATGGTTTCGCCATCAAGAACGAGCTGGTCAATCACCTCAGAGACTCCCCCTGCGGGATTAGCGAACACCTCATGACTCTCCGGTTCACCCTATCCCGGAACCAGTGCACCACAGTTATCAGTGCATACGTCCCAACACACGACACAACAGATGAGGCCAAAGAGGCATTCTACTCCAGCCTCGAACAATCCCTGTCCCGCATCCCTACGGACAACAAACTGATCCTCCTTGGCAACTTCAACACCAGAATCGGTAAGGACACGGACCTCTGGGGAGGCGGGATCGCCAAAGAGGGAGTAGGGAAACCGAACTCCAGCGGTACCCTGCTCCTGACAAAATGCCTAGAACACGACCTTGTCATCACCAACACCTTGTTCCACCAGAGAGACAAGTACAAGGCATCGTGGTAACACCCTCGCTCCAAACACTAGCACCTGCTTGACTATAAGAGATTGCAAGTACGTGCGCATCACCCGTGTCATGACAGGAGCCGACGACTGCTGGACGAACCACCACCTAATCTGTTCCGTAATCAACATTAATATAGTCCCAAAGCGACGACGGCAACAGAAGCAATGCCGCAGAACAATCAACGCCGAGACACTCAACGACCCATCTAAGAGAGCCCTAGACAGCCAGCGCCTCACTGCCAACCTGGCGACTCTCGATGACCCTGAGACGGAGAGTGCCCACAGCGCTTGGTCTGCCTTCCAGGCCTCCATAACTAGTGCCTGCGAAGAGACGCTCAGTCACTCAACCAGGAAATACTAGGACTGGTTTGATGAGAATGACCAGGAGGTCCAGAAGCTAATAAACCGCAAGCGCATGGCATTTCTGAACTTAAAGAAGCAACCCAACTCAGGAGCAGCATAGCAGCTCTACAGACGGCTGAAGGCCGAGGTCCAACAAAAAACCTGCGACCTAAAGAATAGATGGTGGTGGAGAAAGCACAGGAGATTCAGCAGTTGGCCGACAGCCATGACATGTGAAGATTCTTCACCGCAGTCAAGTCCACCTACGGCCCAAGCACCCAAGGCCCCACCACACTGCTGGCCAAGAACGGGGAGACATTCATCAAGGACACTGAGGCAGTCAGGGCCCAATGGAAGGAGCACTTCGAAGATCTCCTCAACCGAGACTCTGCTTTTGAGTTGAGTACCCTCGACTCCATCCCGCAGCATGCTACCCAGCGTCATCTCAGCAAAACCCCAGCCCTGCATGAGATAGAAAAGTCCATCTGTCAGCTCAAGAACAACAAGGCATCAGGAGCAGATGGAATCCCCTCTGAGGCACTAAAGTATGGCGGAGAGGCACTATTGGCTCGAATGCATGACTCATCTCTCATCTGAAAGGAGGAGTGCATGCCTGGAGATCTCAGAGATGCCGTAATCGTGACCATCTTTAAAAAAGGGGACAAGTACGTCTGCGGCAACTACAGAGGAATCTCCCTGCTGTCGGCCACTGGGAAACTCATCATAAGAATCCTCCTCAACCGTCTTCTCCCTGTGGCTGAGGAGCTCCTCCCGAAGTCACAGTGCAGATTTCGTCCCCTACCGGGAAAAACGGACATGATCTTCACGGCGTAACAACTGCAAGAGAAATGCAGGGAACTGCACCAACCCTTGTACATGGCCTTCTTTGACCTCACATTGTTAACCGCGAGGGACTACGGAGCGTCCTCCTCCGTTGCGGCTCCCGCTAAAAGTTTGTCACCATTCTCCGCCTGCTCCACGACAACATGCAAGCTGTGATCCTGACCAACAGATCCACCACAGACCCAATCCACATCGGACTGGGGTCAAGCAGGATTGCGTCATCGCGCTAGCCCTCTTCTCGATCTTCCTTGCTGCAATGCTCCATCTCACGCTCAACAAGCTCCCTGCTGGAGTGGAACTAAACTGTAGAACCAGTGGGAACCTGTTCAACCTTCATCGCCTCCAGGCTAGATCCAAGACCGTCCCATCCTCTGTCATCGAACTACAGTACGCGGACCACGCTTGCGTCTGGGCACATTCAGAGGCTGAACTCCAAGCCATTATCAACATCTTCACCAAGGCGTATGAAAACATGGGCCTTACACTAAACATCCGTAAGACAAAAGTCCTCCACCAACTTGACCCTGCCACACAGCACTGCCCCCCGGTCATCAAAATCCATGGTGGGCCTTGGACAACGTGGACCACTTTCCATACCTGGGAGCCTACTATCAGCAAGGGCAGACATCGATGACAAGATTCAACACTGCCTCCAGTGCGCCAGCGCAGCCTTCGGCCGCTTGACGAAGAGAGTGTTCGAGGATCAGGCCCTCAAATCCGGCACCAAGCTCGTGGTCTACAGTTCTGTAGAGATACCCACCCTCCTGTATGGCTCAGAGACGTGGACCATATACAGTAGACACCTCAAATCGCTGGAGAAATACCACCAACGATGTCTCCGCAAGATCCTGCAAATCCTCTGGGAGGATAGACGCACCAACGTTAGCGTCCTCGACCAGGCCAACATCCCCAGCATTGGAGCACTGACCACACTTGACCAGCTCCGTAGGGCGTCCACATTGTCTGCATGCCATCCCAAAGCAAGCGCTCTACTCGGAACTCCTACACGGCAAGCGAGCCCCAGGTGGGCAGAGGAAACGTGTCAAGGACACCCTCAAAGCCTCTTTGATAAAGCGCAACATCCCCACTGACACCTGGGAATCCCTGGCCAAAGACCGCCCGAAGTGGAGGAAGAGCATCTGGGAGGGTGCTAAGCACCTCGAGTCTCGTCGTTGAGAGCATGCAGAAAACAAGCGCAGGCAGCGGACGGAGCGTGCGGCAAACCAGACTCCCCACCCACCCTTTCCTCCAACGACTGCCTGTCTCACCTGTGACAGAGACTGTAATTCCTGTATTGGACTGTACAATCACCTGAGAACTCAGATTTAGAATGGAAGCAAGTCTTTCTCGATTTTGAGGGACTGCCTATGATAATGATGATTAAAAATATCCCAAGGCGCTTCACAGGAGTGTTAGAAAACTAAATTTGATGCCAAGCCACATAAGGAGAAATTAGGACAGATGACCAAAAGATTGGTCAAAGTGTTAGGTTTTAGGAAGGACAGAGAGGTAGAGAGGCAGAGAGGTTTAGGGAGGGAATTCCAAAGTTAAGGGTCTTGACAGCTGAAGGCACGGCCACCAATGGTTGAGTGATTATAATCAGGGATGCACAAGAGGCCAGAATTTGAGGAGCGCGATATCTCGGGGGGTTATAAGGCTGGAGGAGATTAGAGACAGGGAGGGGTGAGGCCATGAAAGTATTTAAAAACAAGGATAAGAATTTTAAAATTGAGACGTTGCTTTACCAGGAGCCAATGTAGGTCAATGAGCACAGGGGTGATGGATGAACGGGACTTGGTGCAAATTAGGACATGAGCGGCCGGGTTTTGAATGACCTCAAGTAGGGTAGAACATGGGAGGTCAGCCAGGAGTGTTTTGGAGTAGTCAAGTCTAGAGGTAACAAATGCATGGATGAGGGAATCAGCAGCAGATGAGCTGAGGTGATGTTATGGAGGTGGAAATAGGCGGTGTTAGTGATGGCGTGGATATATGGTTGAAAGCTCATTTCAGGGTCAAATGTGACACCAAGGTTGCGAACAGTCTGCATCAGCCTCAGACAGATGCTGGGACGAAGGGATGGTTTAAGTCCCAAGTACAGTTCAGAGATTAAGCACATAATCCAGGCTGTGCTGAAGGAGTGCTGCACTGTCAGAGGTGTTGTCTTTTGGATGCGACGTTAAACCGACGGCATGTCTTCCCTCTCGGGTGGAAGCAAAAGACCCCGTGGCACTATTTCACAGAAAACAATATTTATTTTTCAACCAACATCAGTAAAACAGATTATCTGGGAGCTTGCTGTGTGCAAATTGACTGCAGCATTTCCTACATTTCAACAGTGACTACATTTCAAAAGTACTTCACTGGCTGTAAATGCTTTGGGATGATCTGAGGTTGTAAATGGCGCTATATCCCTGGTACAACACTGTATTAAACAATGACAACGCCATTGCCCGTTTCTAAAAGCTTTGTAACGTACTTTCCATGTGATTTCTTTTTTCAGTAGCTATACCTTGCAACAGTTTCATTCACTGTGCCAGAACTAACAAAAGAGCCCCCATTTAATGTATTGGAGGAGCAAAGCCACTATATTATGGGCCATGTCAGGTTGAACATGATTTATATTCCCGGTTAAAGGCACTCCCTTGCACTGAAGTGCACCAGACAACCTGAGGTTAAATGGAAATCCATTTACATGAGCCAACTGTGGCCTAATAGGAAGAGCAAGGCTATTTTGTTTGGTGGATGGCAGATTTGAACTCACTCCCCGTTGAGAAGGAGATAAATAGGTTGGTGGCCATGTTAGTTCACCATCAGAGTTTTGAGTATGGAGCTCACCAATGCCTATATTGATGGGAACTTTTTTGTGGATTTAAAACATTTAGAATAAATTAAACTCACCAAAAGGGTGGATTTTGTTTATTCATTACTCAATTTATCAATTGCTGCATGGAACACAAAAGCTCCGTGTGCTCTGTGGAACTTGACTAGTGTAAAATGTTGGCTGTAATGTAAAATTGATATCCTTAAGCTTTGCTTTTAGAGGGTTGGGGAGAAATTTTGCAGAACTTCATCCTCAAAGTGTTTACTCATCCCTCAGCAAACAGCTAAACGAGGTAGAACCAATGATCTGGCACACTATATTAGATCTGCATAAAAGAAGGGCCTATTCTTTATTTATTCCATGGTGCCTCTGTTCTGATGTATGTAACTGTGACAAAGGTGGGTGTGGGGTGGGAATACCTAATACTGATTATAAGCAGATAAGTTCTATACTGCAACACTCTGATAATGCGAAAAAATGGTGGGTCTGATTTACCTGTTCCTGCACCTGGTTGTATTGGATCACCTGGACATAAAGCATAGCAGGCAAGTGTCTGATCCTCCCCAGCTGGTCTTTCTCCACATGCTGCATTCCAGGTGGGTTTTTTACATCCAGGTGCAGGAAAAGAAAGAGTCGAACCAAACACTGGTGCCAAGGGTTTACTTCTGTCACTATTGATAAATACAGATGGACATTCAGTTTTGTCACTTTACAGTTTATTGTGATATGAATTGAAATACAGTGAGATGTTATTTAAAATAAATCTGAAGCATTTCCTGCACAGCATTTGGTAAAGTATTTGTCTTGCCTTTCTGCAGCTGAGGATTTTTGCTCAAGTTGTGAGCCTTCGGCCCTGTTCATATTGACATTTGTTTCACTGCATAATCAAGGATACACTGCTGATTTCTGATCTTTTAAATTCACTTCAGTGCAGCATTGCAGTGGGGAGGCCGAATGCTGAAGTTGTACACGCGTTGTTTGCAAAGTGACCATGCAGCTGGGTGACCGTCAAATCTGTACATTCTGCCTTGGCCATCTCGGTCTGTTGTTATCAAGCTTTCCGTTGACATAGCAGCAAAGGTAGCTGTTGTGGAGAACTCTGCTGCTGCCAAAGGAGCTTGTGCATGTGGTAGGGAAGGAAGAAGGGACAATGATGTACCAAAGTAAAGAGACAAAACCTTTTGTTCTCGCGCCACAGCATGCTGCCGTTTGGGCCGTGTGTTTTAATTGTTTAGAACTTCAGATCTGAGCTCTCCCCCTGTTGCTGTTTATTCACCTTCCTTGTGTCATCTTGCTGGTCACTAACCATCACATTTAGATACAGAGTAGGGCGCAGAGGTACGAAGAGGGATGAGCGTTTGTATTCTTGACCTCAGTGATGTAGAGAGGTCCTTTGGGAGTTTTCAATCCATTAAAGCTGTGGCTATCATCAGCTGGTGTAAACAGATCAATTGCATTGTTGAAGACCATCCAGCTGAAAAATACACAGGCAAGGTGGATGAAAGAGGGCTAAGTGCTGTTTAGTTACACAATAACAACATCTTCGTAGTTGTTGATCTGCAAGTTTTCACCAATTGTCTCAGACCTTGTCGGAGTTTCCTGTCATGCTTTGTTGCGCAGTTTCTTAAGACAACCATTTGCTTCTTTCTACAGCGGGAAGTGATGGACGTGATAACACCAATTGTTTTTGAAGTGACATACAACTTGGGCAAGCACATAATCGGTGGCAAGTCTGAAAAGGAGCTTCCAGCTTTAAAACCAATCCTGCGCTGGAGAAAGGGACATAAGCTGGCTCAGCGAAACCAGGTGAAACTTAGATCAGAATATTTAAGTACAACAAATGCTACAATTCATGTTCTTGCTTACACTTATTACTTTAATTTTCCTAAATGAAAAGCAAGTTCTAAGCAGTTCTAAGCACACACCATGGTCAGCAACAGGTAAATCCATCCACTGTACCCCTCTTGAGGGCAGCGATTGCTTGCCTATGTCTAAACCAAACCAAACCGACCCAAGTTCAGTGTTTGACTTCATTGCACAGACACTGGAATTTGATGGTTCTTTATCTGAAGCATCACTTTCAGACAGTGACATTCTGATATTAATAATTCACAGATATTATTTCAGGGGATGTTGTGTAAGAATAGAAAGCTGGCAAAGTATTTGATAGATCAAAGGGTTAGTGAAGATCTCATTATAATAACCAGTCACAAAGTGATCCTTTACAGTGCTATCAAATTGAAATTACTGTGCAATTGATTGAAAAATGTGCCAAACCGTTTAAGTACTGAAAATAATCTAAGGACAATTTGAATAATGGGCTAATTTCAGCAGTGATGGATAGATTGTGACTGAAGTGCAGAATTTTGTTGAGTAATTATCCTTTGATCTGATTGTGAAGGGGAAGTGCATTATGCTTCATTTCAATGCTCATGTGATTTTCTTACAGAATTTTCTGAAGTGATATTGGGTATGTTAAAAGTAATAACAAATGTTATCATGTTTGGTGGTTTAACTTAACATTTGAAGAGTGCAATGTATTTAGGATGAGAAAAGGCCATCAGACCCATATGCACTTGCCCCACTTTTTTTTTTGCTAGACTCATCCCAATGTACTTACCCTACCCCCTCTCCCCCACTTCTTGAAAGAGGCAAAAAAACTCAAACACCCGAAGGCAATTTAAGAATCTGCCACAAATTTCTCTCCCATCTCTCCCATCTCTCACAGGTAAGCCTCAGGATGCCCCAAACTCTCTGAGAAAACTAAGACCCACACATCCAACCTCACTCTTTAATTTCTTAGTTTACTGGGTGATCCCCTAGTTCTAGATGGCCCTGTCTATCTACTTGTGTGTTATAGATGCCCTTAATACCTTTGAAGTCTTGAATCAATTCACCTCCAAGTCTCCACCTCTCCAGCACATCCAAGTCCAAGGCTTGAAGCCTATCGCTATAATTCAATGCACGCAAGCTGGAGATCATGCTTGGTGCCCTTCCCTATACCATCTCAGAGCCTAAATGTCCTCTTGAGATACCATGCTATCCAAATCCAGCTGCTATCTATTCCCTTCTTACATAAGAACATAAGAAATAGGAGCAGGAGTAGACTATACGGCCCCTCGAGCCTGCCCCACCATTCAATAAGATCATGGCTGATCTGATCATGGAGCCAACTCCACTTCCCTGCCCGCTCCCCATAACTCCTTATTCCTTTATCGTTTAAGAAATGGTCTATTTCTGTCTTAAATTTATTCAATGTCCCAGCATCCACAGCTCTCTGAGGCAGCGAATTCCACAGATTTACAACCCTCTGAGAGAAGAAATTTCTCATCTCAGTTTTAAATGGGCAGACACATGGCAGATGAACTTTAATGCAGAGAAGTGTGAAGTGATACATTTTGGTAGGAACAATGAAGAGAGGCAATATAACTAAATGGTACAATTTTAAAGGGGGCACAGGAACAAGGAGACTTAAGGTTGTACGCACACAAATCTTTGAAGGTGACAGGACAAATTGAGAAGGCTGTTAAAAAAGCATATGGGATCCTTGGCTTTATTAATAGAGGCATAGAGTACAAAAGCAAGGATGCTAAGCTAAACTGGTTAGGCCTTAGCTGACCTCGGCTACAGAAGAGATTTGCTGGAATCGTATAAGAGATGAGGGACTTCAGTTATGTGGAGAGGCTGGAGAAGCTGGGCTTGTTCTCCTTCGAGTAGAGAAGGTAAAGGGGAGATTTGATAGAGGTGTTCAAAATCATGAGTGGTTTTGATAAAGTAAATAACGAGAAACTGTTTCCAGTGGCAGAAGGGTCGGTCAGAGGACACAGATTTAAGGTGATTGTCAAAAGAACAAGAGGTAACATGAGGAATTTTTTTAGGCGAGTTGTTGTGATCTGGAACGCACTGCCTAAAGGGTGGGGGAAGCAGATTTAATTTTCAAAAGAGAAATGGATAAATATTCTAAGGTGGATAAAAATTACAGGGCTATAGGGAAAGAGCAGGGGAGTGGGATTAATTGGTACAAGAAATAGGAGCAAGAGTAAGCAAGAGCCAGCAAAGCTATGATGGGCCAAATGGCTTCCTTTGTGCTGTATCATTTTCTGGCTTAAATTTTAATACTTTGGCGGGTTGGGAGTGGGGTGACTTGGAAGTGGTTGGGAAATCTAGAAGAATGAGTTTCCCGCTGGCCCTGGCGAATTTAACGACAGTGCCTGATTAGCATTGGAAAACTCTGTTTTCCACCTGTAGCCAGCAAGATTGAGAGGCTGGCTGGCTGCAGTGGGGAGGCCGATGATACTAGGCCGCAGAGTGGAGGGAGGGAAGGATCCCGTCGGGTGGGGGGGCGGGGGTGCTGGTTGGAAGACCATGGGGATCCAGAGGAGCATGAGGGTGGGGGAGTGGGGGGGTGGGGGGAGATCATCGGAGGGCCTGAGGAGTGGTGGGAGGTGGGGAGCTGGGAGGATGCTGGGTGATTGTCAGAGGGCCGGAGAAGCAAGGGGTAGGTGTGCTGGGAGATCATTGGAGTGGGGGGGGGAGGGACTGGGAATGGAAAAGTGAAGTGTTATTTTAGTGGCATCGATTGCTTACTCTGCTTGCAGTTAAAGGTTAAGATAATAGTGAGTTGTGACTAAGGCTGGCCAACACAGATCAGACGGGTATCCCCAAAGCAGGCATGAAAATCCTGGATACAACTAAAGACGTTTGTCCTCAGTAGCACTACCTGTTACTGCACCATCGTTTCCATCGAGGCTGGGCTTAGAGAGTTAATCAGCAGCAAGCACTCTAGTGTGGCAGAACCCTGATAGCAGGTAGTTGACATTCCTGACTGGGGGTCTGGGAGCAACACGAGGAGCTGGAGGAGGGTGGGGATGAGGGGTCTGGAGCACATGAGGGGGGGCCATAGGAGTACGGGGAGAGGGAGGCAGATGACATTAGGAAGTCGAATGAGTGGAGGGGGGAGGGGTGGGGGAGAGGGGGGAGGCCTCATGGGGTTATCGGGCGGGCGGGGGGGGGGGGCGTTGGGAAGGGGTATGAAGGACTCGCAGGTGGTCTCTGATTGCGGGAGTGTCAAGGCATTTACCTGCTCGATCCAGCAGTCCTTGCCTTCCATTAGCTGGCGGGCTTCACGAGGCCGGCAAAATCCAAGCAGCTGAAATTAAATTGGGAGCGGGTTGGCTGGCACCCGCTCCGCCCCCCCAACTCATCCTTCCCCCATCCCTCCTCTGTTAAAACCGAAAGTGGGAAGTTTGGAGGCGGGTTCTGGTCAGGAGTCAGATTCTTAACACTTTAACTCCCACATGACCCCAACCCACCCATTCTTTGGGTTAACCCCCCCCCCCCCGGCTAATGATTTGAACTTCCGATCCATCTCACCATGGGACTTAATTTTAGTACAGAATCCCTTTTTGAAAACCTGTATCAACTGATTTTTTGAAATCCAAATAGATAATGTCCACCATATCTCTCCGATACATTGTTCTAAAAGCTAGATCACACACATATTCTCATGCTGTGTTGAGTATCAAAAATCACACCCGAATATTCTAGATGATCGTTAGTAGCATTCCTAACTATGCTTTTTGTTAACTTCCTCGCCAGAGAGGTTAAATTCACTATTTCTATGGTTACCAGGTTGTAATTTTTATCCTTTTTAAAATAAGGACACCTCTTGCACCTTTCTCCAATTATCTTGCCCTTTATTGACAATATTGACCAGGCAATCAAGTATGATCTTTTCCATTTCTATCAGTACCTTAGGATAAATTAAATCTGTGTCTCATGCTTTTTTCACCTTGAACCCTTTAAATTTAGATTGCACCATATCCCTTGCAAGTAACCCATTTGAGCTTCAGTGTTATCTGCTACACAAGGGCCTGATTCAACTTTCAGAGAGCTAAAAACTGATACAAAGTACCTGTTTCAACTCTTCTGCCAGGCCCTTATCAGTTAGAATGCTGCATGAGTCACTGAAATGGTTCAATTTATTCTCTAACTGATCTTACTCCTGACAAAAGCAAAAAATGATTTACCATTGTTTTGATTGTTTTCTACCACCCTACTTTCCAAACTCAATTTTAGTTTTCTAATTGTTAGAAGTAACTGCTTTTTATACCTTCCCCTGTCTGAAAGATTATTACTCATTTTATACAGATTAAAATACCTCTTAATTGGGCTCAAGTTTCAGCTCGAGTTGCTCCTATTTTTTTGGAGCAACTAATTTAGTATGGAGTATCTTAGAAATTGTAATTCTCGGCCTTTGTTTTGCTCTAATTCTAGTTAGTTAGAATAGTTTCATTTTAGAAAATTTTTTTTTCAAAAGGGGGCGTTACCAGCCACTTACACACCTGTTTTGCAAGTTTAGGCAGCGAAAACTTACTCCAAACTAACTTAGAATGGAGTAAGTGTAGATTTTTGTACGTTCATAAAAACCTTGCCTACACTTATAAATCAGGCGTAGGGAACGAGAGATGGGGGGAAGGGAAATTAGGGGATTTTACAAAGCATTAAACACTTCACTTTTAACCATAAAGATGCATAGAAACCATCATAATTTTTAAATAACAATAAATTAACAAGTAATAAAAATTAAAAGTCCTACCTTGCCGACTGGAGCATGCACTGGAATTGGCGTATTTTGTACCTAGACGCTTATTAATTTAGGTGTTTATTAATTTAGGTGCTTCCAGGCTGCAAGATTCCACTTTTAGAATTCCAACCAGTCCGGAATAAAAGCAGGGCGTTTCTCCCCCAGTCGAGGCATGCTCCCCGCGGATGCGGTCTTGAAGTGTCATCTCCTTACTTTGCCGAAATCTGTGGTTGTCAGAGAATGTTCAAAGACATGGATCCTGAGTCCAGCTCAGAGTCGTCCGTGGCCTGAGTGCCCATCTTCTGAACAGAGCATAGCCTGACTCCGAACATGAGCTTGTGTAACTCCCAACCACAGCAAGTGAGTGGGCTCTCCCTCCAACTTAATTCCCATTGAATGATTTGTCAGTCGGTCTGTCAATGAAACCAATGATTTCCCTCCCAGACATCTCAGGCAGAAGTTGCTTTCTGGGCTCCCAGTTAATCGGATCATTCCAGCGATAATGAAACACTAGCACAAAGTTCAAATGTATGTACTTGAATATATGCTCTCCATAAATTGAAAATTTTGAGCTGATGTTATTTCTAGATAGAGCGTTAAAATGCTGGGTGTGTGTGTTTCTAGGAAGCCCGAGTCGGGATAACTCAGCACATCTTCAATGCCCGGGGAGCCCATTCGGCCAGGGCTAGGGACGACGTGCTTCGGGCCCCACCCACGCAGCGTCGCAGAGATTCCAGCTGCGAGGAACGCATGTGCAGAGGTCACGGCACTGTAGCACACACTTGCAGAGGTCCCGGCGCTGTTTTCAGCTCCGGGACCTGGCTCCGCCCCCCACCCCTTGTGCTGCGCTACGCCTCGGCCGAAGACGTCCTGAGGAGCTCAGACAATTAGAAATAACTTTTCGCCGCCTTGAGGTGCGCCATTTTTGCCCAGGAGTTGCTCCGTTATTTTGGAGCAACTTGATTTTTCTGGAGTACCTTAAAAATCCCCATTCTGCACATTTAATTTGCGCCAGTGTAAGTGAGTTAGTTATGATTTTTTTTAGTTTAGTTTTTTTTTCAGAAGGTGGCGTTACCAGCCACCTACGCCTGTTTTGGCCATTTAAGCCAGTTTGGACAGCTAATAGTTGCTCCAAACTAACTTAGGCCAGTGGATGTGGCCACTTGTGGCCGCACAGAAAATCCTTGCGGAGAGTTAAGAAATCAGCGCAGGTAGCCAGAGCTGGATGGATGGGACGGGGGGGAAGCACAGAGGACCTTGCAAAGCACTAAACACCTTCACAACAACATTCAAGAAGCATAAAACTATCAATAATAAATTTTTTAAAAATAAATAAAAAATAAAACTTAAGTCTGACCTTCATGTCAAAACACTCTGCCCCCCACCGCCCCCCTGCTCCCCCACATCAAAACAAAGCACAACCATCAATAAATAAAAAATAAAACTCCAGTCCTACCTGGCCAGGGAAGTCAGCGGCCAGGGCCGGGCCGGTGCGGGAGGCCACTCGACCGGGGATAGGGTCGGGAGAACACACCAACTCGAGAACGCACTGACAAACCCTTCGGCCAGGGCTAGGGGCGGGAGAAAGCACTGACACACTCTCTGAGGGACCTCTCCGAGGACTGGACTGTACTTCTCCGAGGTACTTCTCCGAGGGACTTCTCCAGGGACTTCTTCGAGGACATCTCTGAGGGACCTCCGGCTGGGGGCAGGAGCTACTGTGCACGCGTGAAACCTCCAGTGCGCATGCGTTGAGCTGCCGGCACTGTTTATCGTGCAGGACCCTAGCTCCGCCCCCTAATGGACAGACCATGCTGCGCCAAGCCATGGGAGAGGCCACAGAGCGGGGAGAATACGGAGCTACATTTTCGGCGCCGTTTTGGGAGCAGAAAGTCGGCGCACCTCAGGTAAGTGTGCCAAAAAAAACGGTGGGCTAAATTTGGGCCCATTGAGTGCAGTTTGGCGCATTGATTCTCCATGCAACCATGGCTTTCTTTCATCATAAACTCATTTCTCCCTCTTGGGGAAATATAAGTCCTCATAACCTTCAGAATTTTTATTTTCGAGGTATCCCATTTTCTTTGTGTGTTGCAATCATCCTCATTCATAGAAACATAGAAACATAGAAAATAGGTGCAGGAGTGGGTTATTCTAGCCTTCGAGCCTGCACCGCTATTCAATGAGTTCATGGCTGAACATGCAACTTCAGTACCCCATTCCTGCTTTCTCGCCATACCCCTTGATCACCCTAGTAGTAAGGACTACATCTAACTCCTCCTTGAATATATTTAGTGAATTGGCCTCAACAACTTTCTGTGGCAGAGAATTCCACAGGTTCACCACTCTCTGGGTGAAGAAGTTTCTCCTCATCTCGGTCCTAAATGGCTTACCCCTTATCCTTAGACTGTGACCCCTGGTTCTGGACTTCCCCAACATTGGGAACATTCCTCCTGCATCTACCCTGTCTAAACCCGTCAGAATTTTAAACGTTTCTATGAGATCCCCTCTCATTCTTCTGAACTCCAGTGAATACAAGCCTAGTTGATCCAGTCTTTCTTGATAGGTCAGTCCCACCATCCCGGGAATCAGTCTGGTGAATCTTCGCTGCACTCCCTCAATAGCAAGAATGTTCTTCCTCAAGTTAGGAGACCAAAACTGTACACAATACTCCAGGTGTGGCCTCACCAAGGCCCTGTACAACTGTAAGAACACCTCCCTGTCCCTGTACTCAAATCCCCTCGCTATGAAGGCCAACATGCCATTTGCTTTCTTAACCGCCTGCTGTACCTGTATGCCAACCTTCAATGGCTGATGTACCATGACACCCAGGTCTCGTTGCACCTCCCCTTTTCCTAATCTGTCACCATTCAGATAATAGTCTGTCTCTCTGTTTTTACCATCAAAGTGGATAACCTCACATTTATCCACATTATACTTCATCTGCCATGCATTTGCCCACACACAAGTCACTCTGCAGCCTCATAGCATCCTCCTCGCAGCTCACACTGCCACCCAACTTAGTGTCATCCGCAAATTTGGAGATACTACATTTAATCCCCTCGTCGAAATCATTAATGTACAATGTAAACAGCTGGGGCCCCAGCACAGAACCTTGCGGTACCCCACTAGTCACTGCCTGCCATTCTGAAAAGTACCCATTTACTCCTACTCTTTCCTTCCTGTCTGCCAACCAGTTCTCAATCACGTCAGCACATTACCCCCAATCCCATGTGCTTTAACTTTGCACATTAATCTCTTGTGTGGGACCTTGTCAAAAGCCTTCTGAAAGTCCAAATACACCACATCAACTGGTTCTCCCTTGTCCACTCTACTGGAAATATCCTCAAAAAATTCCAGAAGATTTGTCAAGCATGATTTCCCTTTCACAAATCCATGCTGACTTGGACCTATCATGTTACCTCTTTCCAAATGCGTTGCTATGACATCCTTAATAATTGATTCCATCATTTTACCCACTACCGATGTCAGGATGACCGGTCTATAATTCCCTGTTTTCTTTCTCCCTCCTTTTTTTAAAAGTGGGGTTACATTGGCTACCCTCCACTCCATAGGAACTGATCCAGAGTCTATGGAATGTTGGAAAATGACTGTCAATGCATCCGCTATTTCCAAGGCCACCTCCTTAAGTACTCTGGGATGCAGACCATCAGGCCCTGGGGATTTATCGGCCTTCAGTCCCATCAATTTCCCCAACACAATTTCCCAACTAATAAGGATTTCCCTCAGTTCCTACTTCTTACTAGACACTCTGAGCCCATTTATATCCGAAAGGTTGTTTGTGTCCTCCTTAGTGAATACCGAACCAAAGTACTTGTTCAATTGGTCTGCCATTTCTTTGTTCCCAGTTATGACTTCCCCTGATTCTGACTGCAGGGGACCTACGTTTGTCTTTACTAACCTTTTTCTCTTTACATATCTATAGAAGCTTTTGCAGTCCATTTTAATGTTCCCTGCAAGCTTCCTCTCATACTCTATTTTCCCTGCCCTAATCAAACCCTTTGTCCTCCTCTGCTGAGTTCTAAATTTCTCCCGGTCCCTGGGTTCGCTGCTATTTCTGGCCAATTTGTATGCCACTTCCTTGGCTTTAATACTATCCCTGATTTCCCTTGATAGCCACCTTCCCTTTTTTATTTTTACGCCAGACAGGGATGTACAATTGTTGTAGTTCATCCATGCGGTCTCTAAATGTCTGCCATTGCCCATCCACTATCAACCTCTTAAGCATCATACGCCAATCTATCCTAGCCAATTCACGCCTCATACCTTCAAAGTTACCCTCATTTAAGTTCTGGACCATGGTCTCTGAATTAACTGTTTCATTCTCCATCCTAATGTAGAATTCCACCATATTATGGTCATTCTTCCCCAAGGGGCCTCGCACAACGAGATTGCTAATTGATTCTCTCTCATTACACAACACGCAGTCTAAGATGGCCTCCCCCCTAGTTGGTTCCTCGACATATTGGTCTAAAAAACCATCTCTTATGCACTCCAGGAAATCCTCCTCCACCGTATTGTTTCCAGTTTGGTTAGCCCAATCTATATGCATATTAAAGTTACTCATGATAACTGCTGCATCTTTATTGCATGCACCCCTAATTTCCTGTTTGATGCCCTCCCTAACATCACTACTACTGTTTTGAGGTCTGTACACAACTCCCACTAGCGTGTTCTGCCCCTTGGTATACCGATTCCACATCATCCAAGCTAATGTCTTTCCTTACAATTGCCTTAATCTCCTCTTTAACCAGCAACGCCACCCCGCCTCCTTTTCCTTTCTGTCTATCCTTCCTAAATGTTGAGTATCCTTGGATGTTGAGTTCCCAACCTTGGTCACCCTAGAGCCATGTCTCCGTGATGCCAACCACATCGTATCCATTAACTGCTATCTGCACAGTTAATTCGTCCACCTTATTCCGAATACTTCTCGCATTGAGGCACAGAGCCTTCAGGCTTGCCTTTTTAACACACTTAGATCCTTTAGAATTTTGCTGCAAAGCGGCCCTTTTTGTTTTTTGCCTTGGGTTTCTCTGCCCTCCACTTTTACTCATCTCCTTTCTGTCTTTTGCTTCTGTCTCCAATTCGTAGTTACAAAACTTCTTTAAGCCAGAGGGTACATTATCAGTGAAATCTGTGTCTGCAAAGTCTGTTACAGGTAGAAATTGACATAGGCAATGGTGAAATATAAGCAGCATCATCAAATTATGGCTCGTGGACCCATTTCACAGCGCTGCTGTGAGAAATTGTTGAGTGGAGGACAGAAGCTTCCCCACAGTGCATAGGGGAGATTGGAAGAACATGTGTTGCTGGACTGTCTTTACAGCTGAATTAAGGATCGCCTTGGCTGATTTCTTTCAGCAGAACACACGGCAACTGCCTTGGCTGTAGTTTTCTGCCTGGACCAAAAAGGTTAGCGAAATGACAAAATAAAAAAAAATAGAGGTTTGCATAGCATCATCTCTCCATCCTGCACAGGTCTGTCTGTATCTCAAATGTGAGATACTCATTCAACAGGGGTGGCATTTAAGGCCCTGGTTATCCACAGGGGTTTCTTGGTCTCCCACTTTAATTTGAGCAGGAGACTAGAGGAGCCCCCAGAGATATTGGTGTAAATAACTATATTCAGCCATTTACATAATTTCCTTGCGGGTTATGGTGGTCTTCCACCGAAGATGCGGCAGAACCAGCAGAACTCTTGTGAAATTTCAGGGCCCATGTTCATCTTTGATGCCTGGAATGTGTCCATATTTGTGAAGGTTAAAATCCATCTTCATTTGCCTGCATTTTTACAGACCCTGGAGACTGTACCCTAGATATTGATTTGGTGAGCTATTTAAGGATTAACTGAGCGTTACAGAATATTTCTGGGAGAATTTATTCCCACTGGTTTGCACCCAATGGGTCAGAATTTACTCTCAAAATAATGGTGAGGCTAATGGCGCTAACCATTATTTATGTGCAAATCACGCAGCAACTTGAGGCGAGGGCAGATGCGTGGTTAAACACAAAATCTGGAAGTTGCTGTCCAAGATGCTCCGCTCCACCATTAGCTTCCTGAAAACAGCACCTTGCTGTCTGACTCATCATTCAAGTGCATTGCACTTGTGTGATAGATAAACTAAACTCACCACAGAAAGTTAGATTTATCTATTTTAGTCTAAATACCCTTTTTAATGGTGTGGTAAGTCTTAAGTACGTCCAAACAATTTCTCTGGCACTGAAAATGAACTTTTACAAGTGACGAGTCTCATTCCGTCAACTTTTAATTGAGACTTTTTTTAAAGTAATAATTTTTAAAACCTTTTCTTTCTGTCTTTTTTCTCTCACTCTCTCTTAATCCAATCTTTCTTACCCTCTCTTTATTTTGCTTTCAGTGCCTGCTTTGAAATTTAATTCACAATGCCAATTGATACTTCCTGGGTCATACTCTGCGCTGCTCATTAACTTTGCTTCAATCTGATTGGTTAAGGAGATACACAGTTGTTTGCCCTATTTGCGCAGATTACAGCAAATTGCTGCGCAAAAGCTCATGGAAATTAAACAGGCAAGGACATGTAAACAAAGTTTTTGCTGTAGCTCCAGTGAAATAACTTTGGAGAAGTGGGAGCAGCTCCAAAGAAATTTCCCAGCCAATCTTTTACAATTTGGCCTCTCAAAACCTGTATGGGAGCCCTCCCTTAACTTTTTCTGTTCAAGTGGAAAAATATATATTTTTAAAACCTTTTTCATAACTATAGTCTCTCATTCCTAGTATTATTCTAGTGAATCTTCACCCTTTCCATGCCTTACATTCCTCCCTCTAAGTTACGACTAAGCAAAAAGTTAGTTATCACCATTTGAATCTTCAGCCATCATACCAATGTATCGTGTCCAATAGATGTTCTCCCTAGGAGGAAGAAGTTGAATGTGAAGTGATGCTCATTGGCAGAGCAAAACTCAGAAGAGAATTAGGGGACTAAGGCTGCAACTAAAAATCTGACACCAACTGCGATGCGCAGATAGTGGCCTGTAATACTATGCGTTGACCCAAGTCTGATTGGCAGCCAAATGTAGTGACAATGGAGCGCTGCACCTGCATCTCCGACACACAGGTAGACAAAAACTGCGACACAGCCAAAGTTGCTGATGATACAAGGTAGGTGGGAAAGCAAGTTTTGAGGAGGATGCTATGAATCTGCTAAGTGAGTGGCCAAAAATTTGGCAGATGCAGTATAATTTGTGAAAATGTGAGGTTATCCACTTTGGTAGAAAAATAAAAAAGCAAATTATTATTTAATTGGAGAGCGATTACAAAATGCTGTGGTACAGAGGGATCTGGGGCTCCTTGTACATGAAATACTAAAAGTTAGCATGCAGGTACAGCAAGTACTTAGGAAGGCAAATGGAAGTTGGCCTTTATTGCAAGAGGGATGGAGTATAAAAGTAGGGAAATCCTTCTACAACTGTATTGGTGAGACCATACCTGGAGTACTGCATACAGTTTTGGTCTCTTTATATAAGGAGGAATATACTTGCATTGGAGGTAGTTCTGAGAGGTTCATGAGGTTGATTCCTGAGATGAAGGGGTTGTCTTATAAGGAAAGGTTGAGCAGGTTGGGCCTATGCTCATTGGAGTTTAGAAGAATGAGGTGTGATCCTATTGAAACGTATAAGGTTATGAGAGGGCTTGACAGGGTAGATGCAGAGAGGATGTTTCCCCTCAAGGGGGAATCTAGAATTTTGGGGCATAGTAGTTTCAGAATAAGGGGTCGCCCATTTAAAACGGAGATGAGAAGGAATTTATTCTCTGTGGGTCGTGAATCATTGGAATTCTCTGCCCCAGAGAGCTGTGGAGGCTGGGTCATTGAATATATTTCAGGTGGAGATGGACAGATTTTTGAATGATAAGGGAGTCGAGGGTTATGGGGAGCGGGCGGGGAAGTGGAGTCCAACATCAGATCAGCCACGACCTTATTGAATGTCAGAGCAGGCTCGAGGGACCAAATGGCCTACTCATGCTCCTACTTGCAATGTTCTTATGTTCTTATACGCTCCTGTGAAGCACCTTGGGACGTTTTACTATGTTAAGGGAGCGAGATAAAGGCAAGTTGTTGTTGAGATCTGCTATTCCCAGCAACAAGCCTTTAAGGCTCAAGAGTGTGGGGGTGTCTGCATTTTCTTAACATTACAACAATTCCATTCAAGGCCTTAAAATGTCTCTGAAAGCCCTGCAATCACGTGGGCATTTCTGAAATAGTGTGACACCTGATTTGAGTTACATAATACTACAGTATAACTCTGGTCTATTGAGAAATCATAATGGAGAGGATCTGACACCACTGACTTTATTGCATGAGGGTGTCAGGTTGGGATCACTTCACATCAGTGCCTCAGTGACAGTATAGTATAGTGACACCTTATTAGGAGGACTGCGCTCTGCTGGAAGGGAATGAAGTACAGACCCGGTTATTCACGTTTGACCACAGAGGCCAAATAAAATACTGATGCTTTAAACATTCTTGTTTAAATTCTTCTGTCTCAGCTATGACAGAATCTTGAACAAAAATTCTTTGCGTTAGGACAGTGTTGCTTGGACAGAGCTTTTAACAACATACAGATGTAATTTCCAGTTTCTGAAAGTGAACAGTGCATAGCTAACTCTGAAAGCTGCCCACCTAACATTTGAGAACTTAATCCAGTGCAGGGAATTGAAGATATCAGTTGATTTCTTTGATTGCTGTGTTATTCTAGAATTTGCTTAGCTATAGCTGAAGTATTTTCGGCATTGATCTTTTGTCCTTTTGTTTAAAAATGCAAATCAAAGAACTTTCAATTTTTAAAAGTCAATTAGTGCTTCCATATGTTCTCCAGATGCTCTTACACCCTTAGGATATTTGCATTTGAAACCTAGCATGACAGTGGAACTTTGTCCGGCATTGCGTCCATCACATGATTTCTGCGAGATATCGCACTTTACAAATGACAAGTGCAATCAATGTAAAGAGGAATCGGCTCCTATCAATAATTCAGAATCAACTTCAGATAGATGGGTTTTTTATTAGAAAAAGGTTCAAAATAGTTCTGAACACTTCTTGTGCTGGAGATAACCAACCAATGGCACCATTGCCTCCAACAAGGCATTCCAATTCACAACGCCATTACATTAATGGGAAAATGTGAAGTTTATTTATCTGGACTTGTTTCCTACCATCTTTCAATCAAAGATGACTCTTGATCCAAGCTGAGCCACCTTCCCCACAACTTCCCCTTTATTTCATTACTGGGACTGAAAGGCTCAATCCCTACAATGTTTAGGAGCCAATTTATTCAGAGTCATTCATTTCTTAAATTCCAGTTGGCCTGACTTTAGAAGCTTATCAAAACCAAAACCTTCTAAAATGGGTGGGTTTGTGTCTGGTGGGATGTTAAAATGTTAAAAATCTCAAACTTGCCTCAAACCCACCCACTTCTGGTTTTAATGAACGTGGGGCAGGGGGCAAGTTGTGTGCCTCAGATTTAATCTCCATTTAAAATTTAACCCGGCAGCTAAAGGAAGGCGAGGACTGCTGGATCTAGTAGGTAAATAAAAATATCTTTCCACTTACTTGCTGGTTCCAGCTTTCCCCTTCCCACCGCATCAGATACATCCCCCCAGAGTCACATTCTCCCCCCTCCCCTCTGGATGTTCCGGTCTTTCTTCCCCCATAGACTCTGATCTCCCCTCCAGCCTTCGATCATCCCCTCCCCATCCCTGTAACCCCAAGGCTGGAGGGGATTGTTTTACATTTACAGGCTATTCCTGTTGCGTATGAATAAAGAGTGTGACCAGATACTGTGAGCTCAAAGTAAAGTGTGACCTCAGTCTTTTATTGCAGGTCTCCAGAGTGCCTCTCCAGCCAGTGAGGCCTCGTTAAGTACTGGTGCTCCCAAGGGATTGTGGGATCCCTTGAGACTCCAGGAGATGAGCCCTCTGGTGGTTGCACAAGGTATTTACAGGTTTTCATATATAACAACACTCCCCTCCCCCCTTCCCCCCCACCCCCCACCACCAAAGTCAACTATTTACAAGGTGAGTCGATCTGGGGCCTTTCTTTCCCTGGTTGATCGTCTCGGAGCAACTGCTAGTTTTGGTGAATCGTTTGTTGGGCCCTCGCTGGGCTGCTGTGCAGCTGGCCTTGCTGGGCTGCCTGGTATGGTGAGTCCTGCTGGGCTGCTGCGGGTGATGGGTTCTGCTTTGTGGTCAACCACTGTGTCGGTTGCCACTGGTGTGTGTGTTGGGGGGTCAAAAAAGGTAGGGTCTAATGTTGGTTGCTCTGGATAGTCTGTGAATCTGAGTTTGGTTTGGTCCAAGTGTTTCCTGTAGATGAGTCCATTTGAAAGTTTGACCCGAAACACCCTACTCACCTCTTTGGCCACAAAAGTGCTGGGAAGCCACTTGGAACCTTGTCCACAGTTCAACACAAATACAGGATCATGAATTTCGATTTCGCGTGACACATTTGTTCTATCATGATATGTACTTTTTGAAGCCACCTGCTCTCTACCTGTTCATGTAGATCAGGGTGGACTAACGAGAGCCTTGTCTTAAGTGCCATTTTCATGAGCAGTTCAGCGGGCGGAATCCCAGTGAGCGAGTGGGGTCACGTGCGGTAACTAAGCAGGACTCGGGATAGGCGAGTCTGCAGTGAGCCTTCAGTTACCCTCTTCAAGCTCTGCTTGATTGTTTGCACTGCTCTCTCTGCCTGACCGTTGGATGCTGGTTTGAACGGGGCAGATGTAACATGTTTGATCCCATTGCGGGTCATGAACGCTTTGAACTCAGCACTGGTGAAACACGCCCTGTTGTCGCTCACAAGGACATCAGGCAGGCCGTGCGTGGCAAACATGGCCCGCAGGCTTTCAGTGGTGGCAGCGGATGTGCTTGCCGACATTATCTCACATTCAATCCATTTGGAGTATGCATCTATAACCACTAGGAACATTTTACCCAAGAATGGGCCTGCATAGTCGACATGGACCCTATAACCACGGTTTGGAGGGCCAAGATCATAAACTTAGTGGCGTCTCCCTGGGTGCATTGCCTAACTATGAACATGTGTTACATTTGTGCATGCAGGACTCTAAGTCCACATCGATATTGGGCCACCACACGTGGGATCTGGCTATCGCTTTCATCATTACAATGCCTGGGTGAGTACTGTGGAGATCATTGATGAAAGTGTCCCTGTCCTTTTTGGGTACCATTACCCGATATCCCACAGAAGACAGTATGCCTCTAGAGATATTTCATCTTTGCGCCGCTGGTACGGCTTTATCTCTTCGTGCATTTCTAATGGGACACTGGACCAGCTCCCATGAAGCACACAGTTTTTTACCAAGGACAGTATGGGGTCCTGGCTCGTCCAGGTTCTAATCTGTCGGGCGGTAACGGGTGACTGCTCACTCTCGAATTCTTCCATTACCATGACTAAATCTGTGGGTTGTGCCATTTCCACCCCTATGGTGGGCAATGGCAGCCTACTGAGAGCATCGGCACAGTTTTCTCTGTCTGGCCTGTGGCGGATGGTGTAGCTGTGTGCGGACAACGTGAGCGCCCATCTCTGGATGCGGGCCGATGCATTCGTATTTATCCCCTTACTTTCAGAAAAGAGGGATATAATTGGCTTATGGTCAGTTTCCAATTCAAATTTGAGCCCAAACAGATATTGATGCATTTTCTTTACCCCATAAACACACGCTAACGCTTCTTTTTCAGTCATGCTGTAGATCCTCTCGGCCTTAGACAGACTTCTGGATGCATAAGCAACCGGTTGCAATTTCCCAGATTCATTAACTTGTTGCAATACACACCCGACACCATATGACAACGCATCACATGCTAGTACCAAACTTGGATCATAGAACTCAAGCAGTTCGTTTGAGCATAAGTTTTCTAGCTTTTACAAAGGCATTTTCTTGGCTTTTACCCCATACCCATTCATCTCCTTTACGCAGTGCAATGGTTCTAACAGTGTGCTGAGACCCGGTAAGAAGTTACCAAAGTAGTTCAGGAGTTCTAGAAACGACCGCAGCTCCGTCACGCTCCGTGGCCTCGGTGCGTTCTCGATTGCCTCCGTCTTCGAATCGGTGGCCTGATGCCGTCCGCCGCGATTCTTCTCCCCAGGAACTCCACTTCAGGCGCCAAGAAAATGCACTTCGATCATTTTAACCTGAGCCCCACACGGTTGAGCCGATTGAGAACCTCCTCCAGGTTCTGCAGATGCTTGACTGTGTCCCGACCTGTAACCAAGATGTCGTTCTGAAAGACCACTATGCGCGGGACCGACTTCAGTAAGCTTTCCATGTTTCTCTGGAATATCGCCGTGGTTGATCAAATCCCAAACGGGCATCTGTTGTAAATGGAGAGACCTTTGTGCGTGTTGCCGCAGGTGAGGCCCTTCGATGATTCCTCCTGCTCCTGCGTCATGTAGGCGAGGTCAAGTCCAGCTTTGTGAACGTCTTTCCTCCCGCCAGTGTCGCAAATAGGTCGTCTGCCTTTGGTAGTGGGTATTGATCCTGCAGGGAGAAACGATTGACAGTTACTTCGTAATCACCACAGATTCTGATGGTGCCATCTCCCTTGAGGACTGGAACAATCGGACTGGCCCACTTACTGAACGCGATCGGTGAAAAGATGCCCTCTTGTTACAGCCGGTCTAGCTCAATCTCTCGATCTCTACCCTTTCTCTCATCATGTACGGTACTGCTCTCACCTTGTGATGGATGGGTCGCACCCCTGGAATTAGGTGGATCTGCACTTTTGTTCCTTGGAACTTCCCGATGCCTGGTTCGTACAGTGATGGGAACTTGTTTAAGACCTGGGCACACAAAGTGTCATCGAGAGCGCTCGGACATTGTCCCAATTCCAGCGTATCTTTCCCAGCCAGCTCCTGCCGAGCAGCATGGGACCATTGCCCGGTACCACCAAGAGTGGTAACTTGTGCACCGTTCCATCGTCGGAGACCTTTACAGTAGCACTGCCGATTACAGGAATAATTTCCTTTCTGTAAGTTCTCAGTTTAGTGCGAATGGGAGTCAGGACTGGCCTTGAGGCCTTGCTGCACCACAATTTATCGAAAGTCTTTTTGCTCATAATGGACTGGCTCATGCCCCGTGTCCAGCTCTATTGACACCGGCAGTCCATTTAATTCAACCTTCACCATTATCGGGGGACACTTTGTGGTAAATGTGTGCACCCCATATACCTCTGCCACTTCAGTCTGAGGCTCTGGTTCATCGTGATCTGCCGTGGATCTGTCCTCCTCTGCAACATGGTGGTTTGCAGGATTAGCAGGATTTACAGCTCACCTGCGCATACGTTGGAGATGTCCCATTGTTCCACAGCCCTTGCAAACGTATCCTTTGAAGCGGCATGAATGGAAATGATGATCACCCCCGCAGCGTCAACAAGGTGTTAATGGCCTAGCATTCATCACCCTTGATGGTGAACTCTGAGACATCTGCGGAAGTGCAGCTGCAGGCATGTGAGGCCTTCCTGTAGGTTGCGATTTGAAAACATTACTTCGTTCACAGTACTTGTAGCAGCACTCGTGTGCTGAGAGATTTGCTTGGTATTGTCACTGGTGGCAATGAACGCCTGGGCTATCGCTATGGCTTTACTCAAGGTTGGAGTCTCTACAGTCAAAAGTTTGTGAAGTATCACTCCATGGCCAATGCCAAGTACAAAGAATATGCTCCAAATGTCTTTTAAATTCGCAATGTCCTGCAAGGCGTCTTAGCTCAGTGACATAGCTCACCACTTCCTGGCCTTGTACGTGTAGAACTGGTACCTCGCCATCAGAACGCTTTCCTTCGGCTTCAGATGCTCCCGGACCAGTGTGCACAAATCATCATACGATTTCTCTGTGGGTTTCGCTGGAGCAAGCAGATTTTTCATGAAGCCATACGTTGGTGCCCTGCAAACAGTGAGGAGAATCGGCCTTCGTTTGGCAGTGTTCGCTTTTCCTTCCAGCTTGTTGGCCACGAAGTATTGGTCGAGTCGCTCCACGAAAGTTTCCCAATCATCTCCCTCCGAAAATTTCTCCAGGATGCCCACTGTTCTCTGCATCGTTGGGTTCGTCATCTGTATCTCGTCGGCAGTTGTTATGTATGAATAAAAGGTCTGACCAGATACTGTGAGCTCAAAGTAAAGTGTGACCTTAGTCTTTTATTGCAGGTCTCCAAAGTGCCTCTACAGCCTGTGAGGCCTCCATAAGTACCGGTGCTCCCAAGGGATTGTGGGATCCCTTGGGACTCCAGGGGATGAGCCCTCTGGTGGTTACACAAGGTATTTACAGGTTTACATATATACCAATTCCGATATTCCTTTTAGCTTTTATTCACAAAGTATTTGGCTAACAGTTACTCTATCAATTGGATAGTTCGTCTACCCACTATTATTTTTCAGTGTGGGATTATATTTCTCTACGGGAAGTTTTTTGACCAGTTAAATGTCAGTTGGCACCAATAGCAGTACTACATTTTTGAAAGGTTGGCTCCAATTGAGTTAGAGTTGTGGATGAGTGAAAGGTCACTTTCAATCCAGCTATTTGTTCTTTGTAAATAAACATAGGAATCTGCTGGCATGTTTTGGAATTCTAGAGTTTTAATGTGGAAATAACTTTACTCTGTATCTAACCTATGCTGTACCTGATCTAGGAGCATTTGATGGTACATTCTAGAGGGAGCATTACTCTGTATTTAACCTGAGCTGTACCTCACCCAGGAGCATTTGATGATACTGTGTGGAGGGAGCTATACTCAGTATATAATGTTGTTGTGCTATTCTTCTCCAGGCAAAATAGAATGATTAGCTTTGGTATTTACTTAGTATCAATCAAAAAACATAAAATCGTGTTGCAAGGTTATCCTGCAGAGTGTACAAAAGAACATAAGATCATAAGAAATAGGAGTAGATGTAGGCAATATGGCCCTTCGAGCCTGCTCCGCCATTTAATATGATCATGGCTGATCCGATCATGGATTCAGGTCCACTTCCCTGCCCGCTCCCCATAATCCCTTATTCCCGTATCAGTTAAGAAACCGTCTATCTCTGTCTTAAATTTATTCAATGACCCAGCTTCCACAGCTTGCTGAGACAACGAATTCCACAGATTTACAACCCTCTGAGAGAAGAAATTCCTCCTCATCTCAGTTTTAAATGGGTGGCCCCCTATTCTAAGATTATGCCCCCTATTTCTAGTCTCCACTATCAGTGGAAATATCTCTCTATCCACCTTGTCAAGCCCCCTCATAATCTTATACGTTTCAATAAGATTACCTCTCATTCTTCTGAATTCCAATGAGAGGCCCAACCTACTCAACCTTTCCTCATAAGTCATCCCTCTCATCTCCAGAGTCAACCTAATGAACCTCTATGAACTGCCTCCAATGCAAGTATATCCTTTCTTAAATATAGAAACCAATACTATATGCAGTATTCCAGGTGTGGCCTCGCCAATACTCTGCATAACTGTAGCAAGACTTCCCTGCTTTTATACTCCATCCCCTTTGCAATAAAGGTCAAGATTCCATTGGCCTTCCTGATCACTTGCTGTACCTGCATACAAACCTTTTGTGTTTCATGCACAAGTACCCCCAGGACCCGCTGTACTGCAGCACTTTGCAATCTTTCTTCATTTAAATAATAACTTGCTCTTTGATTTTTTTCTGCCAAACTTTCCATCATTATACTCCATCTGCCAAATTTTAGTCCACTCACTTAGCCTGTCCATGTCCTTTTGCAGGTTTTTGGTGTCCTCCTCACACACTGATTTTCCTCCCATCTTTGTATCGTCAGCAAACTTGGCTACGTAACACTCGGTCCCTTCATCCAAGTCGTTTATATAGATTGTAAATAGTTGGGGTCCCAGCACTGATCCCTATGGCACCCCACTAGTTACTGGTTGCCAACCAGAGAATGAACCATTTATCCTGACTCGTTGTTTTCTGTTAGTTAGCCAATCCTCTATCCATGCGAATATATTACCCCCAACCCCGTGAACTTTTATCTTGTGCAGTAACCTTTTATGTGGCACCTTGTCAAATCCCTTTTGGAAGTCCAAATACACCACATCCACTGGTTCCCCTTTATCCACCCTGTTCGTTACATCTTCAAAGAATTCCAGCAAATTTGTCAAACATGACTTTCCCTTCATAAATCCATGCTGACTCTGCCTGACTGTGTTATGCTTTTTCAAATGTCCTGCCACTGCTTCTTTAATAATGGACACCAACATTTTCCCAACCACAGATGTTAGGCTAACTGATCTATAGTTTCCTCTTTTTGTCTGCCTCCTTTTTAAAATAGAGGCGTTACATTTGCAGTTTTCCAATCTGCTGGGACCTCCCCAGAATCCAGGAAATGTTGGTAAATTACAACCAATGCATCCACTATCCCTGCCGGTACTTCTCTTAAGACCCTAGATGCAAGCCATCAGGTCCAGGGGACTTATCTGCCTTTAGTCCCATTATCTTACTGAGTACCACCTCCTTAGTGATTGTGATTGTGTTAAGTTCCTTCCTCCCCTATAGCCCCTTGACTATCCACTGTTGGGATACTTTTAGTATCCTCTACCATAAAGACTGAGACAAAATATTTGTTCAGAGTTTCTGCCATCTCCATGTTCCCCATCACTAATTCCGCGGTCTCGTCCTCTAAGGGACCAACATTTACTTTAGCCACCCTTTTCCTTTTTATATACCTGTAGAAACTCTTGCTATCTGTTTTTATATTTCGTGCTAGTTTACTTTCATAGTCTATCTTCCCTTTCTTAATCGTTTCTTTAGTCATTCTTTGCTGGCTTTTAAAAGCTTCCCAATCTTCTGTCCTCCCAATAATTTTGGCCACTTTGTATGCCCCTGTTTTTAATTGGATACTATCCTTTATTTCTTTAGTTAGCCACAGATGGCTATCTTTTCTTTTACACCCTTTCCTCCTCACTGGAATATATTTTTCTTGAGAGTTATGAAATATCTCCTTAAATGTACGCCACTGTTCATCAACCGTCCTACACTTTAATCTATTTTACCAGTCCACATTAGCCAACTCTGCCCTCATACCGTCATAGTCTCCCTTATTTAAGCTTAGTACGCTGTTTTGAGATCCAACTTTCTCACCTTCCATCTGAATTTGAAATTCAACCATGCTATGATCACTTATTGCAAGGGGATCCTTTACTAGGAGATTGTTTATTAATCCTGTCTCATTACACAGGACCAGATCCAAGATAGCGTGCTCCCTGGTTGGTTCCATTACATATTGCTCAAGGAACCCGTCCCTTATGCACTCTATGAACTGTTCCTCAAGGCTATCCTGACCAATTTGATTTGTCCAATCAATATGGAGGTTAAAATCACCCATGATTATAGCTGTTCCCTTTTTACAAGCCCCCACTATTTCCTGGTTTATGCTCCGACCAACAGAGTTGCTACTGTTAAGGGGCCTATAGATTATGCCCACCATTGATTTTTGCCCCTTATTATTTCTTATCTCCACTCAAACTGTTTCAACATCCTGTTCATTTGAGCCAATATCGTTTCTCACTATTGCAGTAATTCCAACCTTTATCAACAGAGCTACCCCACCTCCTTTTCCTTTCTGTCTGTCCTTCCAAATTGTCAAATATCCCTGAATATTTAATTCCCAGTCCTGGTCACCTTGCAACCACGTCTCTGTTATGTTTACCAGATCAGACCCATTTGTAACTATTTGTACCGACAGCTCATCTAATTTGTTATGAATGCTGCGTGCATTCAGATAAAGAGCTTTTAAATGTGTTTTCTTACCATTTTCTTCTGTTATGGCCCCAGTTTCTGATACACTCTTATGTTTATAGATTCTGTCCCTTACTGTCACGCTCTGATTTTCGTTTCCCCCAATGCTACCCTGCTCTATTGCCTTCACCTTGTTCTTTGAGCTTTTAGGTTTCTGCTCACCTGAACCATTCCCCCCTCCCCCTCCGCCACTAATTAATTTAAAGCTCTCTGCAGCCTTGGTTATTCGGTTCACTGCAGAGCACATTTACAATGGCAGCAATTGAGCTGAGTTTTCGGGAGAGATGTCCAAATATTCCTGCAATATGGTCATGATGCCTGTTTCAAATGATACTTATATATGCAGTTAGTTATGAATAGAATAAGCAAATTATTAACACCTGTGTAATGGACACTACAGGAAGTGATGCAATCAGATTTCCAAGGCCTCGGTCAATGTAAATTAAGTAAACATAGTTAATTAAGGATTTATTTCATTAGTATTTCGATAGAAAAATCGAAATACTGTGCAATTACTTTCAAATCGAAGACAGAAAGCTTTTGGGCAAGTTTTAGACACTTGCAGATGGGCAAAAATATCGTTTTGCCATTTTCTTGTAGCAGCAATACAAATATATACCAGTGGAGAATTAAGACTTACAATTATATGAGTTAAGCATCTGAATGAGTTAGAAATTATTCTTTGATGTCTGGGTGAAAAATTACGTAGAGAATGATAAAAAATGTAAGGGAACGAAGGGCTGCAAAGACAGATTTGGCTGTTTGGTGCGGCTGGTTTGGAGCCGGCTAGTTGGGTGCCGGCTGCTTTGGAGCCGGCTGGTTTGGAGCCGGCTGGTTGGGTGCCGGCTGGTTTGGAGCCGGCTGGTTTGGAGCCGGCTGGTTTGGAGCCGGCTGGTTGGGAGCCGGCTGGTTGGGACCTGGCTGGTTGGGAGCCGGCTGGTTAGGAGCCGGCTGGTTGGGAGCCGGCTGGTTGGGAGCCGGCTGGTTGGGACCTGGCTGGTTGGGAGCCGGCTGTTTGGGACCTGGCTGGTTGGGAGCCGGCTGGTTGGGTGCAGGCTAGTTGGGTGCCGTCTGGTTGGGAGCCGGCTGGTTGGTGCTGGCTGGTTGGGAGCCGGCTGGTTGGGACCTGGCTGGTTGGGACCTGGCTGGTTGGGACCTGGCTGGTTGGGACCTGGCTGGTGTGCTGCCAGCTGCTTGGGACCTGGCTGCTTGGGACCTGGCTGGTTGAGAGCAAGAAGTGGTTTCCAATTGCCAGCAACTTGCTTTATGACCAAACAACCAATATCAAGTCAAGGAGTGGAGCATTGTAGGCATTTGTTTGTGTTTTGAACATTACAGACTGGATTGTTTTTAAAATTAAATATACAATTTGGACACACATGTTTTGGAATCATATTAGAACCCCAGTATGTCTCAATGCTTTTTCATAGGAGGGTTAGGAGAGAAATCAAGAATAGGAGGAAAATAATGATCCAAGAGCCTGTCTGGTGATATTTGGGGCTTTAATGTGCTCCATCACTCAATGATGGGAGGCTGATTTGCAACTGTGATTTCCCACACACTGAATTTTCAAATCAAAATTGTGTTGTTGGGCACTGACAAGTCATGAGTCGAGGTCTGGCACTGACAGCTGATGAATGGAGGTCTGGCACTTTCTTAGGAGGTGAGGGAATTTCATGGAGAGTCCCCTGGCCCACTCTCAGCTGCACCCCAATAGTTAACTATGGGTAGGCGTTGTCAAATCTCTGTCTATCCTGTATGGCATAACAAGGCTTCAGACAAGAAAAAGTAGAAAAAAATAGTAACAACTTACAGCAAAAAATTGTTCTTTTTAAAACCACAAATTGGACTCAATTCAGATGTGTGAGAACTCCCACAATAGTTTATGGCAAGCATGGAGTTGTGGAAATTGTTATTCACCAATTACTGTAAATACACTTCAAGAAATAAACTAATGACGATGTTGGCTGACTAAATTTCTAGTATGCCTACTTGACTTTACTGCAGACTGGACAGAGCTAGCTGGCCCTGATCCACACCATAACTTGAACAGAAGTACGAAGTCACAGGGTGGGACTAGCTACGTAGAAATTGCAGACTACTTTTGGGAGGTAGGGACTGGCTGAGACAGTCAGACAGGCTCCTCAAACACCACCAGGTAAGTGCGGGCAGGAATTGCAAGAGACAACAGAGACGCCTTAAGTTCTGCGAACCCCAAATACAAAGTACTTTTCTCCCAAGTTGCTAACAAGAGGAGAGCAATCCTCAATTGCAGGAGACTTCCGGACAATCCATGATGGTTGGCAACCCTAACTAAGATACCAGGAAACTCCCCTGCTCTTCTCTAAGTAGCGCCATAAAATATCTTATGTCCACCTGCACAGACAGCTAAAGCCTCAGTTTAATGTTTCATCTAAATTAGAACTTGGCTGCTCAGGGATGATGTCAGGAAGCACTTTGTGACACAAAGAGTAGTGGAAATCTGGAATTCTCTCCACCATAAAGCTGTTGAGGCTAGGTCAATTGAAAATTTCTAAACAGAGATTGATAGATTTTTGTTCGGATATGGAACCAAAGCAGGTAGATGGAGTTACAAATGCCAACTGAATGACTTACTCATGTTCCTATGTTCACTTGTCAGTGCAGCACTCCCTAGATAATGTACTCAAGTCCTGGGATGGGATTTGAAACCACAATGCCTGACTCGAGTGCTACCAGCTGCTATGTGGCAGGCCAAAGTTAGAAGATGAAATAGCCAGAGGAAAGAAGAAGTACCAAAGGGGAGATCATGTGATGAAATCTTAGATATCTATGATATAATCAGCCTGATTATAATCACTGACTAACAGATTTGAGTACAGTGAACTGGACAGACATGTTGGAGCTCATGAGCACCAGAAATATTAGTGCATAAGACAGATAATGTGGATAAAGATGTTGATGAATTAATCTTCAAGGCAAGAATAATAATGAATTAGGAGTGCACATATATTTATGTGGGTCAAAGACTAGAGAGCTTTGGGCTTCAGAATGGTTGCATTATGTGGGATAATTAAAATATCACAGCGAGTGCTGCACATTATGTTGTGACCCATGGATTGAATTACATGTGATCAAATGAGGGAAGATCTTGCGGGTCTTACAAAGGGAATTCCAGCCAACATTCAAGCAGGAGTTGCGAGACTGCCAGTCACCATGGAACACAAATTGTCACCTCATAGGCAGACCACAGCACTTGTCTTTGGTGATCCCTTACTTGAATATTACAATGGAAGATTGCATCATTTAAATTTGGTTTGATTCCATTACATATTAGTTAAACTGGTAGTTTTCAACACTATGCAGAAAACAAACAAATAAACAGAAAAGATGGTGGAAAACTTGTCAAAACAAAATTCCAACCAAAATCCAATTTTCGACCTAATAGAAACCAAAGAACTTAACTGACATTTTGAAGATGGCTTTGGTTTATTCTCTTTGTTTAACTTACAGTTCTTATATTATCAGTGTTCGAAATAGGCATTAAATTATTTTTTGTAGTTACAATTTAATAGTAATGATGCACTTTTTTTTGAAAGCTGAAAAGCTCATTCCAGTCCTCAGTGAGTTAAGTCAGGGTCTGTCAACCTTGGCTCCTGATAAGGATCTTATGACGTTCATCGCAAGATGAAGGCGATTACTCCAGTATCCTTGTAAATGTCCCACAAGAAATCTTCCCATGCTATTTCCTCTGAATGTTGGATGACCCATTGTAGATGTGCTGTCTCATTGGGTTACTAAAGTTAAAAATCTTGAATTAGAGAAAAAAGAATCCATGTGAAAAAAGGCAATAAGGTTTGGCTCAATGGAACATGAACAAATAAAGTCTATATGAAAGAAGTCCCAGATGAGGTTTCTTCACTAACATGCTTGACATTTATTGGGTGTTTTGTGTTTTTACCCACTCTTTTGCTGACCAGCCACATTATGTCGAATTGAAGTGATTAATAAGTTATTTTGTGTGGCACATTTAGCCAGAATGTGAAACGTATTACTTTCTCTCTGAGAATGTTTTTGAAGCAGTTTGGAAATAACATTCTTTGCCTGAAGTAGTGTATGATCTCATTGTTGAGCTTTTCCACAGTTGGCTCCTTGCTTTTCCAGTCTTCTTCAGGGCAGGGCAAACTGTGGACTTTTCCACCGCTTCCTTCAGGATTGGCCCAGCCATCAGCTTTTCCATGGCTTCCTTTGGTGCTCACTAAGCCACGGATTTTTCGCAGCTTTCTTCAAGGCTGGCCCTTCCATTAAGCTTCCTGTAGCCTCATTCAGCTAGCTTTTTTGACGGTAGTTGCCAGGGTGTACTGCTCCACCTAATGGCCTCATCAAGAACTGGGAAAATCCATTGTGAATGAGAATAACTAACAGTGGACAATGACGGGCCTTGGAGTAAATAAGATGAGGTTTAAATGTATAATTTTAGAATACCTGATATGAAAGCTCCACCTTGTTCAGTCATGTCGGAGTTATGTTTCCATATGATCTGAAACAAGCAAAAATGCCAACTTCAACATTTTGCTAAGAGTGAACCAACATATTCAAATTGCATGGGCCATTTAGTTCTTTCATGCATAATTACGAGTGCTGGCAGTCCTTAACTGAAAGAAATGCTGATTTTAGGATTGTTTATTTTGCTCAGTAAGACAGCTGAGATACTGCAAAATTACTGGGAACATACTAGTTATGTGGATTATACTCCTCATCAAATGCCCTGTGGGATTATATTTAGTCTAAGAAATTAAATTTGTCCCATAGGTTATTACAGGCCTCCAACTCTGCAAGTACAGTCATTCTAAAGGAGCCTATTGAATGTTTGACTGCAATGTCTTGTATATTCTTAACTGCCAATTCCACTAGTCTGACATGTTATGTTAGATATTTAGCTTCTTCTGGAAGATTGAATAGGGTCATGACCAGGGAGCAGGGAAAAGTAGTCTGGGTGAGATTGCAACGAGGATGAGAGTGGATGGGAGGAAGAGGATGAGCGAATGAAGAGATTGGATTAGTGCTGAAGGAGGATGATTGGTTGATAGGCCAGTGGGTTTGAGGTTGTTGATTGCAGACGGCAAGCCTTTTTTTAAACAAAACACTTTTATATTTTTGCAACACTGAAATTTGAGACAGAATGAAAGAAAGAAAGACTTGCATTTATATGACATCTATTACGATCACTGGATGTCCCAAAGTGCTTTACAGCCAATGAAATACTTGTTGACATGTAGTCACTGTTGCAATGTAGGAAACGCCGCAGCCACTTCGTGCACAGCAAGCTCCCTCAAACAGCAAAATCTGTTTTAGTGATGTTGGCTGAGGGATAAATATTAGCCAGAACACCAGCGATTCGAAATAGTGCCATGGGATCTTTTACACCCACCTGAGAGAGCAGACAGGGCCTCAGTTTAACGTCTCATCCAAAAGACAGCACCTCTGACAGTGCAGCACTCCCTCAGTACTGCACTAGAATGTCAGCTTAGATTTTTCTGCTCAAGTCTCTGGACTCAGACTTGAACCCACAACCTTCTGACTCAGAGGCGAGAGTGCTGCCCACTGAGTCATAGCTGACACTCGCAGACAGAGGGGGAGGGGAAATTGGGGCACAGAGGTGCAAATTAGGACTGCCTCAAAAACACAAACCACAATGGGGCTGAAATTGCAGTCGGAGGCTTCCCACAGGCAATTGCCTCCAACCTGAAACATTTCTACGAATTTACCTGGTGGTCCGGGGGGAGCGTGAGATTCCATTGGCGAGGCCTTCTCTTCCCGCGCTGCGAAGTGTGCTCCCGTCCTCCAGGTTCCCACGCAGAAGGTGCAGTCACGTGTGACTGCTCAGCCAATCAGGTACAGTATTCCACAGCTTTCTCATTAATAGCAATGAGAACTCTGTATCTACGAGTTCTCATTGCTATCAATGAGGGGGGAAAAAAACACACTAAACACATATAATAAAAAATAAAAAGCACATCTCACATAATTAAAATTAATTGAAATTAAAGTTTAGGGAACATTTATTTTTCCGAGTCTAAAAAGTTTTTTAAATTATGGGTAAAAATAAATGTAACGTAGTGGGCAGGGTTTTTAAAAACAATGTGTTTTTAAAATTTAATTTATTGTATTTTTATATGTTTTTAAACTCTTACCCCTGTAAAAGTAAGCTATGCGCCTGCTTTTATCAGATGCAGAATTTTGAGGATATTTGCTGGGCAAGATATGGGTAAATACCACAATCATGCCCATGCAAATGTCCTCGGACCTGATATGCGGGAGATCTGTCAAGCTCCAGCTTGACAGATCGGAAAAGTCGGTTATACTCAATACGGACCCGGGGAGGCCGGGATTTCCAGCCCAATAAATTGATGCATTTCACCTTTCAGCACAACTCCTATACTGCTCTGAATATGTGGCCTGACTGACCCTTCATTTCTTCTTCATTTTACAGACTGTTTTTGAAAGAAACTGCTTATCAGATGACTGTGCCGCTGATCTGCAACTTCGTGGCAAGCTGCTGCTGTCCAGGTATGTGAAAGAGTGCAAATCATGTCTAAAGCTGCCATATGCCACAGTGAACAACAAGTCAGATGAACAATAACTGCCCAAAATAGCTTTTCATTTAATTGAGTTGTATGTTGTTTATTAGATCAGGCTTTGCCAAGACAGTTCTAGATCACAGTGGGTCAACCGTGATGTCTTTTGCCACTTGTGTGTGTGTTGGAGGGTCGAAGTTGGTGGTGTCCTCGTCGGGTTGCTCGTGGCTGTTTGTGAACCGCAATTTGGTTTGGAACAAATGCTTTCTGCACGTTAGTCCATTGGCCAATTTGACCTGAAACACCCTACTCCCTTCTTTGGCTATGACTGTGCCAGCAAGCCATTTGGGACCATGTCCATAGATGAGTACAAATACAGGGTCATTGACTTCAATATCACGTGACAAGTTTGCGCGATCGTGGTACATGCTTTGTTGATGCTGCCTGTCCTCGACATGATCATGGAGATCAAGGTGGACAAGAGAGAGCCTTGTTTTAAGTGCCCTTTTCATGAGCAGCTCGGCTGGAGGAACCCCGGTGAGCGAGTGGGGTCTGGTGCGGTAGCTGAGTAGGACTCGAGACAGTTGGGTCTGCAGGGAGCCTTCCAACACGCGTTTTAAGCTTTGCTTGATGGTTTGAACTGCCCGTTCTGCCTGGCCGTTGGATGCGGGCTTGAACAGGGCAGATGTGACGTGCTTGATCCCATTGCGGGTCATGAATTCCTTGAATTCAGCGCTGGTGAAACACCGGCCCATTGTCGCTGACAAAGACATCCGGCAGGCCGTGCGTGGCAAACATTGCTCGGGGGCTTTCGATGGTGGCGGTGGACGTTCTTACAGACATTATTACACATTCAATCATTTTGAATAAGCATCCACAACAACAAGAACATTTTGCCTAGAAATTGGCCCGCAAAGTCAACGTGGATCCTAGATCACGGTTTGGAGGGCCACGACCACAAACTTAGCAGTGCCTTTCTGGGTGTATTGCTCAGTTGAGAGCAAGTGTTGCATTGGTGCACGCATGTCTCTAAGTCTGAGTCGATGCAGGGCCACCACGCATGGGATCTGGCTATGGCTTTCATCATTACTATGCCTGGGTGGATACTGTGTAGGTCACGTATGAACATTTCCCTGCCTGTCTTGGGCAAAACCATGCGATTACCCCACAAAAGACAAGTCTGGCTGTATGGACATTTCGTCTTTGCGCCTCTAGAATGGCTTGATCTCTTCCTGCATCTCTGCTGGGATGCTGGACCAGCTCCAATGGAGGAGACAGTTTTTTTACCAGGGACAATAAAGGATCCTGGCTGGTCCAGGTCCTGATCTGGCGGGCCATAACAGGTGACATTTCATTTTCGAATGCATCCATCACCAAGAGCAAGTCTGCAGGCTGTGCCATTTCCACCCCGGTGGTGGGTAATGGTAGCCAACTGAGAGCATCAGCGCAGTTCTCTGTGCCTGGTCTGTGGCAGATTACATAGTTGTATGCCGACAGCGTGAACGCCCATTTTGGATGCGGGCAGAGGCATTGGTGTTAATCCCTTTGCTCTCTGAGAATAGCGATATGAGCGGCTTATGGTCAGTTTCTAGCTCAAACTTGAGACCAAACAGATACTGGTGCATTTTTTTCACCTCGTAAACGCATGCCAGAGCTTTTTTTTCAATCATGCTGTAGGCCCTTTCGACCTTGGACAAACTCCTGGACGCATAGGCGACCGGTTGCAATCTTCCCGATTCGTTAGCCTGTTTGACGTCGCTTTGCAAGCTAACACTAATCGTTTACATGGGCTTAACAGAACAAGCAGTTTGTTGGAACATAACAGATTTCTGGCTTTCTCAAAAGCAGCCTCTTGTGATTTCCCCCATACCCAGTCATCTCCCTTGCGCAGTAGCACATGCAGTGGTTCTAGCAAGGTGCTTAACCCGGATAGGAAATTACCGAAATAGTTGAGGAGTCCCAGGAACGACCGCAGCTCTGTCACGTTCTGTGGTCTCGGCGCGTTCTTGATGGCCTCCGTCTTGGTTGGTGGGTCTGATGACGTCTGCTGCAATTCTTCTTCCTAAGAACTCGACCTCTGGTGCCAGGAAAACACACTTCGAGCGTTTCAACCTGAGTCCCACACGATCTAGCCTATTTAGAACCTCTTCCAGATTCTTCAAGTGTTCGATGGTGTCCCGACCTGTGACCAGTATGTCGTCCTGGTAAACCACGGTGCGTGAAACCGACTTTAGCAGGCTCTCCATGTTCCGTTGGAAAACTGCTACGGCCGAACGAATCCCAAACAGGCATCTGTTATAGATGAACAGATCTTTGTGCGTGTTGATGCAGGTGAAGCCTTTCGAAGATTCCGCCAGCTCCTGCGTCATGTAGGTCAGGTCCAACTTGGTGAACGTCTTTCCTCCAGCCAGGGTCACAAATAGATCATCTACCTTGGGTAGCGGGTACTGGTCCTGTAGTGAAAAACGGTTAATCGTTACTTTATAGTCCCCACAAATTCTGACCGTGCCATTGTCTTTGAGAACTAGAACAATCGGATTGGCCCACTCGTTGAACTCCACTGGCGTGATGATGTCTTCTCACTGCAGCCTGTCCAGCTCAATTTCCACTCTCTCTTGCATCATATATGGTATCGCCCGTACCTTGTGGTGGATGGGTCGTGTACCGGGAACCAAGTGGATCTGCACCTTCGCCCCTGAGAAACTTGGCTCAAACAACGATGGGAATCTGCTCAGAACCTGGACAGATGAGGCGTCGTCGACAGACGAAAGCGGATTTTTCCCAGCCAGCTTCTGCCGAACAGTGTGGGGCCATCCCCTGGCACAATCCATAGTGGGAGTTCGTGCACCGCTCCATCATAGGAGACTTTTACTTCTGCGTTGCCAATAACAGGGATCAGCTCTTTGGTATAACTTCTTAGCTCGGTTTGAATGGGGCTAAGCTTGGGCCTGTGTGCCTTTTTGCTCCACAGCCTGTCGCAAGACCTTTTTGCTCATTACAGACTGACTCACACCCGTGTCCAGTTCTATGGATACTGGAATTCCGTTCAGTTCGACTTTTAGCATGATCGGTGGACATTTCGTGGTGAAGGTGTGTACCCCGTACACTTCTGCCTCCTCAGTTCGAGTCTCTAGTTCAGTCTGATCCACCATGGATCGATCTTCCTCTGCAACGTGGTGGTTTGCAGGGTTTGCAGCTCGTCTGCATATTCGCTGGAGGTGTCCCATTGTTCTACAGCCTTTGCACACATAGTGTTTGAAGCGGCATTGATGGGCTCGATGATCACCTCCACAGCGCCAACAAGGTGTTAACTGCCTCGCATTAACGTTTGATGGCGGACTCTGGGTCACCTGAGGTCGTGCAGGTGCCGGCGTGTATGTTCTGCCATATTCATTCCTGCTTGAAAACGACGTTACTTTGTGTACAGTATTAGCCGAAACCTCTTTATGCTGCGAAATTTGTTTGGTGTTATCGCTGGTGGACATAAATGCCTGGGCTATCGTTATGGCTTTGCTCAGATTCGGTGTTTCAACAGTCAATGGTTTGCGAAGGATAATCTCATGGCCAATGCCAAGCACAAAAATGTCTCTGAGCATTTGTTCAAGGAATCCATTGAATTCGCAATGTCCAGCAAGGCGCCTTAGTTCGGCGACATAACTAGCCACTTCCTGGCCTTCCGACCGTTGACACGTGTAGAACCGATACCTCGCCATCAAAACGCTTTCCTTCGGATTTAGGTGCTCCCAGACCAGCGTACACAATTCTTCATAGGATTTGGTTGTCAGTTTCACCGGAGCTAGAAGATTCTTCATGAGGCCATAGGTTGTTGCCCCACAGACAGTTAGGAGGATCACCCTTCGTTTGGCAGTGTTCTCATCCCCTTCCAGCTTGCTGGCTACGAAGTATTGGTCGAGTCGCTCCACGAAGGCCTCCCAATCATCCCCTTCTGAGAATTTCTCCAGGATACCAACAGGTCTTTGCATTTTCACGTGGTTGTTCGTGATCCCGTCGCCAAATGTTACACTCATAATAAAGTGATACAACTGCGTCCTGTATGCAATGAGTAAGTGTGATCTTAGCTCCTTTAATTAAACTCCAGAGTGTTGGTACAGCGTGGGAGGCCTGCTTATATACAGTGCTCCCAAGGGATGCTGGGATCCCTTGGGACTCCAACAGATAGGCCCTCTGGTGGTGATGTGATACAGGTGGCCAAGGGTTACATACATAACAGAACTGAACACTGTGCAATCATCAGCGAACATCCCCACTTCTGACCTGATGGAGGGAAGGTCATTGATGAAACAGCTGAAGAGGGTTGGGCCTCGGACACTGCCCTAAGGAACTCCTGCAGGGATGTCCTGGGACTGAGATGATTGGCCTCCAACAACCACAACCAGCTTCCTTTTTGCTAGGTTTGACTCCAGCCATTGGATAGTTTTCACCCTGATTCCCATTGACTTCAATTTTACTAGGGCTCCTCGGTTCCACACTTGTTCAAATGCTGCTTTGGTGTCACTCTCACCTCACCTCTGGAATTTATTTTTTATTCATGTTTGGACCAAGGTTGTAATGAGTTCTAGAGCCGAGTGGTCTTGGCGGAATCAAAACTGAGCAGTAGGTTATTGGTTAGTAAGTGCTGCTTGATAGCACTGTCGACAACACCTTGCATCACTTTGCTGATGGTTGAGAGTAGGCTGATAGAGTGGTAATTGGCTGGATTTTATTTGTTTTGCTTTTTGAGGACAGGACATAACTGGGCAATTTTCCACTTTGTTGGGTAAATGCCAGTGTTCACTCCTACTAATACTGTCATGGACAGATGCATCTGCGACAGTTAGGATGAGGTCAAGTAGCTTTTTCCCTCGGGTTGGTTCTCTCAGCACCCAGTCTGGCAGCTATGTCCTTCAGAATTGAGCCAGCTCGGTCAGTAGTGGTGCTTCCGAACCACTCTTGGTGATTGACATTGAAGTCCCCCACCCAGAGTACTGTGCCATTGCTACTCTCAGTGCTTCTTCCAAGTGGTGTTCAACATGGAGGAGTACTGATTCATCAGTTGTGGGAGGGCGGTAGGTGGTAATCAACAGGAGGTTTCCTTTCCGATGTTTGACTTCAGGTAATCTGGAGTCAATGTTGAAGACTCCCAAGGTCACTCCCTGCTGACTACATACCACTGTGCCACCATCTCTAGTTGTCTCTCCTGTCTGGGGATGGTGATGGAGGAGTCTGGGACATTGGCTGAAAGGTATGATTCTGTGTGTATGACTATGTCAGGCTGGACTAGTCTGTGGGACAGCTCTCCAAATTTTGGCACAAGTCCCCAGGTGTTAGTGAGGAGGACTTTGCAGGGTCGACTGGGCTGGGTGTGCCTTTGTTTTGTGCAAATCCGATGCCTAGGCCGATGCTGTGTGGTCTGTCCTTTTTTTATTAATGGGTAATTTTTTTTAGCCGTTTGATACAAGTTGGCTTACTCGGCAGTTTCAGAGGGCAGTTAAGAGTCAACCACATTGCTGTGGGTCTGGAGTTACAAATATGCCAGACCAGGTAAAGTTGGTAGGATTCCTTTCCTAAAGGAAATCATGGAACCAGTTGTGTTTTTACAATAATCCGATAAGTTCATGGTCACCAGTACTACTGATAGTAGCTTTTTATTCCAGATTTATTTAATTGAATTCAAATTCATAAACTGCCATGGTGCGATTTTAACTCACTTCTATGGATAATTAGTCCAAGCCTCTGGTACCTGGTTTCCAACTTCATGGGTGTAAAATTCAATTTTGGTGGTAGCAGAAAAGAGATGGTAATGGATAGTCCACGAACTATACACCGGCGATTTATGGTCACCATTACTGATCCACAACCACCCGATTTCTGCCACCAGCAAAAGTTCATATCATTCTTCATAAGTCTACAGTAGAACATAGTGAGCTCCATTCACAAGAGCCAACTGGTTCTGGGTATCATTAGTCCATCGAAATATTACCGATACCTGGAAAATCGCCCTCCCCACAATTATTTTATTTGATAAGTGTGATGGGTCTCAGATTGAATAGAATGACCCTGTCCCACTGTCATACCGGATGTGAATGTAACTGTTCCTGGTTATGTAAATGCTTGTTTCATTACCAATATGTAACTCACTTCATTATCATGGCAATTAAGAATATGTCACTCTCCATTAAGGACTTTCCTTTTGAACTGTAATTCAGTACTTGAAAGGTTAATAGCACTTATTTGAAGTCCATTATTAAGGAAGCAGTAGCAAGACATTTAGAAAAGCATAATTCAATCAAGCAGAGTCAGCATGATTTTATGAAAGGGAAATCATGTTTGACAAATTTGCTGGAGTTCTTTGAGAATGTAATGAGCAGGGTATGGGGGAACCAGTGGATGTGATGTATTTGGATTTCCAGAGGGCATTTGACAAGGTGCCACATAAAAGGTTACTGCACAAGATAAAAGTTCATGAGGTTGGGGGTAATATATTAGCATGGATAGATGATTGGCTAGCTAAAAGAACACAGAGACTTGGGATAACTGGGTAATTTTCAAGTTGGCAAACAGTAACTAGTTGGGTACCACAGGCTGGGCCTCAACTATTTACAATCTATATTAATGACTTGGATGAAGGGACTGAGTGTAAGTGAGTGGGCAAAAAATTGGCAGATGGAGTATAATGTGGAAAACTGTGAGGTTATCCACTTTAGCAGAAAAAATAGAAAAGCAACTTAAAAATTAAATGGAGAAAAATTGCAAAGTGCTGCAGTACAGAGAGTCCTTGTGCTTGAAACACAAAAAGTTAGTATGCAGGTAGAGCAAGTAATCAGGAAGGCAAATGGACTGCTGACCTTTATTGAAAGGGGGATAGATTATAAAAGCAGAGAGGTCCAGCTACAACTGTACAGGGTATTGGTAAGGCCACACCTGGAGTACTGCGTACAGTTTTGGTCTCCGTATTTAAGGAAAGATATACTTGCATTGGAGGCTGTTCAGAGAAGGTTCACTTGGTTGATTCCAGAGGTGAGGGGGTTGACTTACGAAGATAGGTTGAGTAGGTTGGGCCTATACACATTGGAGTTCAGAAGAATGAGAGGTGATCTTATAGATACATATAAGATAATGAAGGGGCTCGACAAGGTGGATGCAGAGAGGATATTTCCACTCGTAGGGGAAACTAAAACTAGGGGATATAGTTTCAGAATAAGGGGCCGCCCATTTAAAACTGAGATGAGGAGGAATTTCTTCTCAGAGGGTTGTAAATCTATGGAATTCTCTGCCTCAGAGAGCTTTGGAGGCTGGGTCATTGAATATATTTAAGGCAGAAATAGACAGATTTTTGAACGATAAGGGAATAAAGGGTTCTGGGGAGCAGGCAGGGAAGTGGAGCTGAGTTCATGGTCAGATCAGCCATGATCTTATTGAATGGCGGAGCAGGCTCGGGGGGTTAAATGACCTACTCCTGCTCCCATTTCTTATGTTCTTATTTGAAAAAAGTTACTGGGGCAGACAGAATGCTTAAAGGACTGAGACTCTACGGCTTATCTGTAATGTTTAGATAATATGGTTGTGTTTTTTTGCTTCTTTGCCCAACAGCCCTCGATTCTCCACCCGTTAAAGTGAATGGGGAGAAGATCAGAGGCTGGCGTATGCTGAAGCAGAAAACCCCATACTCTGATTAGTCAGTCTTGACTGTGCCAACAGAGGGGGGAAGTGCTGTTTAATTTTTTGGTGATTGCTATCTTCTTGCTGCTATTTTAAAATTGTGCCACGGGAAGTTTTTAGTCCTTTTAAACAAGGCCTCAGTTTACCATCTCACCAGAACATAGTATCTCTTACAGTGCAGCAATCCATTAGTAATATTGCCTGGAATTCCAAGCCTATGACATCCTGGAGTAGGGAATTGAACCTGAGCCCATCTGACTCAGTAGGAGGCATTTTACCAACCAAGCAAAGCACTTAACACGTGGAAAATCAGGTACCAAATCTCGGTCTGGTACTGCTTGATCTGCTTATGCCACCAGATGACATTTGACTATCCTATTACACTAGCGGGGTGAATTGCCTCAGGACTTCTCCCACTCTGCTGCTGTAAGTTCGTAGGAAATCCCATTTCCACGTGCACATAAGAACATAAGAAGCAAGAGTAGGCCATTTGGCCCCTCGAGCCTGCTCCGCCATTCAATAAGATCATGACTGATATGATCATGGACTCAGCTCCACTTACCTGCCCGCTCCCCATAACCCTTTAGTACCTTATCCCACAAAGCTGTGTCTATCTCCGCCTTAAATATATTAAATGACCCAGCCTCCACGGCTCTCTGGGGCAGAGAATTCCATAGATTTACAACCCTCTGAGAGAAGAAATTACTTATCATCTCAGTTTTAAATGGGCGGCCCCTTATTCTGAAACTATGTGGTTAAGAAGGCATATGGAATGCTTGCCTTTATTGGCCGAGGCATAGAATATGAGCAGGGAGGTTATGCTTAAATTGTATAATACTTTGGTTAGGCCACAGCTGGAGTACTGCGTGCAGTTCTGGTCGCCATATTATAGGAAGGACTTGATTGCACTAGAGAGGGTGCAGAAGAGAGTTACTAGGATGCTGCCTGGAATGGAGAATCTTAGTTATGAGGACAGATTAGATAGGCTGGGTTTGTTCTCATTGGAACAGAGGAGGTTGAGAGGAGACCTCATTGAGGTGTACAAAATATTAAGGGGCCTGAACATAGTGGATAGTAAGGACCTATTTCCATTGGTGGAGGAGTCTATTACGAGGGGGCATAGTTTTAAGGTGGGTTGTGGAAGTTTTAGAGTGGATTTGAGGGGGGGCTTCTTTACGCAGAGGGTTGTGGGGATCTGGAATTCGCTGCCTGGAAGAGTGGTGGATGCAGAAACCCTCACCATTTTTAAGAGATGGTTGGAAGGGCACTTAAAGTGCAATAACCTGCAGGGTTATGGACCTAGAGCTGGTAATTGGGATTAGATTGGATAACCTCTTGTTGGACGGTGCAGATACGATGGTAAGTACTGCAGGGAATCGAATACAGCCAGGGTGATCTCCTGGACTAGTTTCGATCGCCTGGATGGGTCAGAGAGGAATTTTCCCAGATTTTTTCTCCCTAACTTGGCCTGGGTTTTTATCTGGTTTTTGCCTCTCCCGGAAGATCACATGGCTCTGGTTAGGGTGGAGTGTAGAATGTTTCAGTTTAAGAGGTGTCGCAGTTGTGTGAGGCGGACTGGTTGGGCTGGGTGCGCTTTGCCTTTCTGTCATTGTTCATAGGTTTATATGTAACCCTTAGGGCTGCTGACCGAGGGCCGTGCGGCTCTTTGTTGGCTGGTGCGGGCATGATGGGCCGAAATGTCCTCCTTCTGCGCTGTAAATTTCTATGTTTCTATGTCCCCTAGTTTTAATTCCCCTTTGAGTGGAAATATCCTCTCTGCATCCAACTTGTCGAGCCCCCTCATTATCTTATATGTTTCGATAAGATCAACTCTCATTCTTCTGAACTCCAATGAGTATAGGTCCAACCTACTCAACCTATCTTCGTAAGTCAACCTCCCCATCTCCAGACTCAACCTCCTGAACCTTCTCTGAACAGCCTCCAATGCAAGGCATCTGCTGAAGTCACAGCGATGGAGGGGGCAAAATCGTGAGGTAATTTGCCCCATAGATTTTCTGATGCAGTTTTGCTGCTTCCATAGCAGCCATAGTTCTTGAGGAGGGCTCCGCCGAGACCGACGCATGCTGTTGGAGTAAATCCATTGTAATACCGGAGTAGAAAGAATGTTGCAGGATCATGATGTAAATTGGACCTGCTGCATGCACCTGCAGACTAGCACAAGCCTCTGATCAGTGGGCGATGACCAATGGGTTTGTATAACCTGTGTGAGACCAAGTTATGCTGAACACAATGGGAGCTCTGTAAAACTTGGAATGTCACTGCTGATGCCTGCGGTGCGTAAATGTCTGCTCGTGCACAGTGACGCTTAGAGTTTGGGAGGAACACAAATATACGGGCAGTAGACACCAGCTAGGGCAGTAACCAGTGTGTGTTCTCCCAGCCGCAGGTTAGGTATAAGAAGGACTTGAGCAACTTTCTCTTAAATTGAAGGTGAGGTAAATTCCTCCTCTTCCTAAATGCAGTGAAGAAAATTATAAAACAGGATTTCCTAAAACAAGGTTTCCAAAATAGTTATCGACATGAGGAATTCCACCGCTAAGATTTTTTTGAGAAATTATTAGGCTGGAAAATGTTCAATTGAACAATTGTACATGAAGTCCAATTTTCACTTCAAACCATTTCTTTATACTGAGCCTCTCATTTGAAACTGGATGTATATGTTTGTTTGTTTACGGCATATATAAAAGCTGTAACCTTCCTCTTCCTTCTAATGTCATAACTTCATGTGACACAATTCATGCATTGTAATCCCATGGTCATCTGTAGAGTGTGTTCGTCTAGAGACCTATCCCTCTGTTCGTATTGGCTCATCATTACATTATATGGTCTAAAGTGAAAGATTTCCTTTTGAGGTATTTGTGAAGGAGTATTTGTTGCATTTCCATTTGCGTATAATGCCTCCTACCCCATTAGTAACATGGCAGTAGGGGATATGTAATTGTTTATCATGACGATGAAGAATACTTCCCTGTTAGGTTTTGTTTTGAACTGAAATTCATCACTTGAGAGGTTAATACGATGCAGCACTTCCAGAAAAAAAATCAGGACAAACAGAATGTTTGAGAGACTGGGACACCACAGTTTGGATATGTGTTTGGATATTCCATTTGGACAGTACTTGGCACTTCAACCAGCTGGAGGAAATGCTGTTTAATTTTCTGTGGTTAAATCACATCTCGTGTCACAAAGCAATTTATAAAATGCTGACCCCCCCGCCCCCCCCACCAACTGTTCAGCTATTAAATTCTTCAGTCTTCATACTTTCCAGTTAGCTGTTCTGCCATTTTCCTTCAATAAAAGACATTGGGGGATAAATTCGGTAGCACCCCATTTGGGACGTTATCTTTTAAAAGTAGGAAACATTAGCGGCAGGCGTTAATCTTTTTCTACTTTAAAAAAATTTGGGGGTGGCGCTCCACAAAGGAAGTAGAGCGCTAAATCAAGCAATCCACTTCCTTCCTGGAGTGCAAGAGGCAGTAGGTGGGGTGGTAAGTTGAGCAGTGCTGCACACTGGGCTGTGCTGCAGGTTCTGCATAATCAAAGCTTAGCTTGTCCCCAACAACAGCCATGATCCGGCCCGATTAACCCCGTGCACTGAAGCAGAGTGCCGGGCTGGTCGATCGTGGGAAAAGAAGAGCGGTAACAAACCTGAAAGAGAGCAGGTACATTTTTTTGACCTACCTCGGCCACCTGGCCTTTAATCATCGCCCCCAAAAGTGCCCGGCCTCCCGATGGATGCTCCTGCAACTGCCCGTGTTTTCACCCGGCAATGTTGCAAGGGGTGGATCCCAAGTTCGGGTCCAAGGCGATGCGCACGGCGATGACGTCACGATCCCTGGGCGAAGGAGATCGGGGTGCAACGCCATACCCCTGCCGTAAACCTCCTGCCGAATATAGTGGGAGTCGATCTTCTCGTTGCGCCCGGTCGGTAAATCGTTAGCGCCCTGTTATCGCCCTCCCGAGGCGATAACAGGAGGTGCTAAGGAGGCCAATTTCTAGGCCATTCCGTCTCAGGGTTTGCATTAACACTAATTATTTGTGTTTTCTTTTTGTTGCCATTGTGGTTTTGATTTCAACATGAAATGTTTTCTTTGAATACCAATGTTTTTGCAGTGACATAACAAACCTCTATTTCATAGCAAGCATGGTTCAAATATTCTTTATAACCCAACAGAAAAACTGGCTGATTTATGTTGGCTTGTATTTTTTATTCAACTTTTTTGTAATTTTAGGCAATCTTCTGTCTATATGCTAAATGGTGACTTCTCATGCCACTTTTCACCAAATGTATACTGCTGCCACCCCATACCCTACTTTCTTTTAGAGCTGGGGATCGAGGGGAATTGGGGAAGGAGGACAGTGGCTGGGACTGCAGGCTGCTCCAAGGCCACTGTGGGTACAGATCTGTGGTTGGGTAATAGCACTTGCTTGTATGGGCAGGACTAATCCTGGTGTTTTTATCCTCCTGTACTGTGAGGGGCTCCATTTGAAGCTTTAGAATTACTGAAACTTGTCTACTGAGAGAAAGAAAGCAGGCTTTACATTTATATAGCGCCTTTCACGACCACTGGGTGTTTCAAGGCGCTTTACAGCCAATGAAGTACTTTTGCAGTGTTGTCACTGTTGTAATGTGGGAATTAATGAGAGAGATCAAGTTCAAGTCTAAGATTTGAATTCTCCTGTTGTTAATTGGAATCCTGTTCACTATGGACTGTCCAAGATACCAGGCCTCCCACATTCACCATTTTGTACTTGTGTATATTTATGATCACAATGATTAATTCAGTTTTGATATAATGACTCTGGCTGTAGTGAAGTATAAACAATTAAATCAGTGTGATACCATTTCCTGACTCTTGGGTGACATCCATTTTCCCATTTCCTGTTTCTCTTGCCACTTTGCTTGTTCTGAACACCAACCATTTTGTTCCTTTTGTAAAAGCTTCAGGATAAAGAAAGCTAACTGAAGCTGTTCTGGTAGTTTGCTGTGTCCGGTACTTCTCACCACTTTGGCCACATATATGTCACATTCATATGATATTTATGTTATCTTGAGTCTCATAGTAAAACTTTCCAACCTAACTTATTACAAATAATGTGGAGAATTATATTTATTCTGGAGTACATGTGTATTTATGAGGTGGTTATCTGAATTCAAATGACATCAGAAAGCATAAGAGTAAACCTTGTTCAGTTTAGGACCATCTTGAACATTAGACGACAGCTTTTAAATCCCTTCATGAAAGCATTTCCACTTTATGTGGGGCTCACACTGTGTTTAGTCAGCCTTGAAGCTGGTAGCCTGTTGGCATGGGCACAATTGACTATGCTCAGTGTCCAAAATATGTTCGTACACGATTAACAAAAATAGCGGTCATTTTACGAGTAAGTGCTCTTGGTGCACTCCTGACAGTAGAGCAGATCGAACAATCGGTCAGTTCACCCAATTTGCACTCCTCCCAATTTTTTGTTCATTAGATCCCTATTCCTACCACCACACTATCTGACTTCCCTCTTCAGTGGGGAGTGTGGGTAATGAAAGAGGTCTGCATGGCAGTCACTGGATAATGGGAGGGCCACAAATTGGGTGTGTGCCTGTGATTGTGCAGCAAGTTTCTGGACTAGGAATGGTAACTAATTAAACTGATCCCATGATGCATATTCAGAAATAATCTGCAGTACATTCTATGATCCATGTATACTATATATTGGAAAGATTTGGATAGAGCTGTATCTGTATTGGTATATTAGATATAAATTAGATATTGGTTTTAAATATTGTATAATCACATCTGCAGGTTAGGACATAAAAATCTTTCTGAGGGTATGACTTTATATCCTGTCAGTAGTATCCATTCAAATGAATGGAAAACTCTACTCTGATCTCCAGGAAATAACCTATTTCACATTTAATGGGCTATGAGCCTTTCCCTGACCATGATAAGTACTTTCTCTGGAAGCGGCCAGCTTCTGGCCTTGTACTTTACTATAAAATAAATTTTAAAAATGAGATTTAGAAAGCTAGCTGTAATTCACAATTAGAGGCACTGGCTGTGTTGGGCATTAGTCATAGATGGAAACAGTATAAAACTGCTCGGAAAACCTTCACCACATGGATCAGAATCACCGTCTCGAGGGCAATACGGGATGTGCAATAAATGCTGGCCTTGCCAGCAATGCCCACATCGCAGGAACGAACAAAAAAAACTTTAGCAAAGGCTCAGATGTTGCTAACTGGATATTGCTGAACGTTCAGCTTTCGCTACTCAAACTTAAATTATGGAGGTACTTGGGGCCCAAGTTTCCACATGATTTGCGCCTGATTTTTAGGAGCAACTGGTGGAGAACGGACTATCTTAGAAATCGCAATTCTCCACATTTTTTTTTCTGCAGTTCTAGTCAGGTAGAACAGTTCTACTTTGGAACAGAATTTTTTCTTCAAAAAGGGGCGTGTCCGGCCACTGACGCCTGATTTGAAAGTTTCCACAGTGAAAACATACTCCAAACTAAGTTAGAATGGAGCAAGTGAAGATTTTTGTAGAACTGAATAAACCTGTTCTACACAGTAAAAAATCAGGCGCAGATTACAAATTAGGCATCCAGAACGAGGTGGGAGGGGGGGGAAGGAAAGTCATTAAATTCTACAATAAATCCTTATTTATATTTCTACAAATATTATACAAATAAATCCAACCTGAATAAACATTTATAAGCAAAGAAAAGATTAAATAAACCATCTTCCTACCTGTGTGAAAGTGCTTCAGGCATGGAGAATGCTGCAGTCAGCCTGAGGTGCCCGTTCTTTCCCGGGCAGGGGGGGGGGGAGAGGAGGCGCCCGTTCTTCCCACGGGGGGGTGGGGGGGAGAGGAGGCGCCCGTTTTTTCCTGCGGGGGGTGGGAGGAGGCGCCCGTTCTTCCCGCGGGGAGGGGGGGAGGCGGGAAGGAGACAGTGAGAAGGCTGCAAGTGCTGATGTGCTGATGGCAATGTGCTTTTATTAAAAAAATGTTCAAAAATTAAACAGCTACAAAGAACTCCAAAAATGGCCGAGTGCCAATGTTTTTTTCACACTGAGCATGCGCGAACGCTCCAATGCGCACGCGCAGCGTTGCCGGCAGGAAAAAAACTAATTTAAATAGTACCCTCCCCCTCCCACTTACAAAATCGGCGCGAGTGTAGGCTCCGCCCCCCTGGGCGCCACGCCAGGCAGACAAGGAGCTGCATAACGCTCCAGAATCGCGCGGTTTTTTTTAGGCGCCGTTTTAGGCGCGAAAAACGGGCGCCCAGCTCGGAGGGACGCCTGTTTTTTATCGTGTGGAAACTTGGGCCCTTGATGTTTACTCTTTACCCCAACTACAGCAGGGCTACATGATGATCCTGAACAGTACAAAATGCTCATTTATTTCTATTTTCTGTTTATTTTCTTTCCAGCATTGATGAGCACAAGGCTTTCCTAGCATTGGGGGCAGTGAAGAACATCTCTGTGAATGTGACTATTCGAAATGCAGGAGATGATGCATACGACACCAACGTTTATTTTAACTTCTCTCAGGAGCTCTTCTTCATCAAAATGTGGCAGAAGGTTTGTAAACAGTAGATGCATCTTGAACTCATAAGGCTGGAAATCTTTGATCTGTCTTTTTGGAACTGAAACCCAGACTGTGCCTGACTTGTGAGTCTTTAAAACCCTGGCTGCTTTAGCAGGTTTTTGAAGCCGAGCTATTCATGGCAGAGTGTAATGGTATCTCCTGTGGCTCCAAGTTTATTTTGGTTGTAAAATACAAAGTCTGTCAAAGAAAGGATTCATAATAGCGGTTTGGTGATTCGTTTTCCTTGGTGTCTTCCTCTATTTCATCAAGTAGGAAGGGAAATTGCATCTGGCTGTTGAGTTTCAGCCTTATCTAATAAGGAAGCCTGTATCTCTGACTGGAATACAGTGATAAAATAAAAATGATTCCATTGAATTAGCAGTGATCTCACTGACTTGAACTATATAGTTCAGTCGTGCAGCTGTGTCAAATGTTTTGTCAGATCCCCTGATGTTGATGCCCTGATCCCATGTTCTTTTTGAATTTTTCAACTTCTAATCCCTGGCTTTGCTTTGTAGCAAGTTAATTTAGGACACATTTCCTCTAGTTCTGTAGTTATAGTTTTGGTTAAATGACCTGCTCACATCAATTATTATCCATGTCTCTCATTTAAAATAAAACCAAATGACAATCCCTCTAATAAAAGCAAGTTCAGGTCCCTGAGCCTCTTTTCATAAATTAGAGCCTTAATGATTGGAATAATCCAGGTTGTCGTTTATTGATCTTCCTCCATTGCATCGTTGCCACTTTGAGGAGCATGTACCCACAGTATTCTCTTTTGTTAGCGAGTTATGCAGGGTTACTTGCTAGTTGTTTTTGGTAACAGGAAAGACTGGAGTGTCTCAGGTCCTTCATCCATGAAGGGTGGCTTCTGAGAGTTGATCTTATAGACGCGTATCAATTGTAAGTGGTATGGAAAAGGTAAATCCCCAAAATTACTCTGAAATAAATTGCGAGTGTAGAACACGAGGACACAGTTATAGGGCTCAATTTTCCCCAGTTATCTGCACCGTTTTTTTGATGTAAATTAAAATATCCAAGTTTCCCCAAAGTTTGTGCGCCAGCGTAACTCAGTTAGTTACGATTTTTTTTAGGTTAGGATTTTTTAGGATTCATGGGGGCATAACCTGATGTCTGCGCCAGTTTTCATATTTATACAAGTTTGGTCAGGTTATATTTTTCCTAGGTCGGCGTATGTGACCACTTCCAAAAAGATTTCTGGGCATTTCAGAAAAAACAGCGGACATTAAAAAACCACGCAGAAAGACGGCATTGTTTTTATGCAAAGTTTTGGAGGGAGTCAAGAAGACATTAACTATGCATCATGAAGCTTAATTTTTCTCAAACTTACAATGGAGGAGATGGAAGTTTAATGCAATTCTTTAATTTTTGATTTGTTTCAAAGTGCCACACCACCACCGAATGTCTCCTCACTGGGCTCAAGGGCCGGAGCATCAGCCGGCAGAATCGCTCCCTCGCCTGCACACAGGGGCTCGGGGCTCAGCTTCAAAGGAAGCCTGGGATGGGTTGGGGCGGGTGGAAGCCGAACTGAAGGGATGAGAAGCCTTGCATTATGCAGCAGCTTCAAAAGAAGCCCGAGGGGGATAGGGTGTTTGCCTGCACCTGAGTGATGCAGACTGTGTGAGAAGGCTGTGTTTCCGCAAAGAAGGTGTAACCGAGACCTGTGAGTTATTAAAAGCAGCCCTGCAACCTAGAAGCATCCCGGAGGACTGCTTTGTCAGTTGAAGTGAAGGTTATAACTGCAATTGCATCTGGATCATTCCAGCCCACAACTGGGGATGTGTGTGCCATTTCTCAACGTGCAACACATATCTGCATTCGGCAGGTGACTGCTGCATTATATGTCCGGAGGAATGATGTCATAAAGTTCCCCATGACTCCCCAGGCAATGCGTGAAAGGGCTGTGGGCTTCTCCAGGATTGCTGGCTTCCCCAAGGTACAGGGCTGCATTGATTGTACCCACATCACCTTGTGAGCACCTTTGAAGGATTCCAAGATGTACAGGAGCAGAAAAGGCTTCCACTGCATGAATGTGCAGCTCGTGTGTGACGACATGCATTGCATCATGTCAGTTGATGCGAGATACCCTGAAAGCACAAATGATGCATTCATCCTACGTGAGAGCGCTATATCTGCCATGTTTCAGCAGCAACCAAAAGGTCAGAGCTGGCTGCTGGAAGACAAAGGGTGTGGTCTCGCCACTTGGCTCATGACGCCCCTAAAGTTTTCAGTTAAGATCACTTACAAGCTTTAAGATCACTTACAAATTTTTAAACTTGTAAATTTACATAACTTACAAAAAACTTTTCATTTGAGAACTGTTACAACAATAATAACGACAATACAGCAGCAAAGAAAGGCTGCACCCATCTCTCCTCCACCTTATTCTAAGACTGCCCGCTGCGCTTGGTCTTGTTGACTCCACCCCTGCCCACAGACGGTGGCGCAGCGTTTCTCGGATTGGTACCAAGTTTATTCTTTCGAGCATCTCGGGTAATGCGTACTTCCTAATGGGGTGTGTGGGAAGGCAGTAAAGTGGAGGGCCCAGCTTGGGCCTCTTCAGAGGCTGGTCTGGGGATTGGAGTGGGAGTGGCAGTTGATTCTGTCAATGGCCGCAGGGTCTGGGCGTGTTCCCTTATTGCAGTAACTAACTCTGACATTCCCTCCCTCGTGCCCTGACAGTGTCTCAACTACCTGCAACATTCCCTCCCTCATGTTCGCTGACAGTGTTTCCATTTCTCGTGAGAGTGTTATTACTTCTCCCGACAGTCCAGATACCTCATCACCCACCCCACTGATGGTGTCCAGGAGTGATCGCATAAGGTCAATGTTCTCCGCACTCATTGCCTTCATCTGAACCACATCTGTTAGATCCTGCACCGCATAAGAGCGCTTTCGAGCTCTCCTTCCCCTCCTCACCTTGGATGTGGCTCGTTGCATCCCATTGGAACCCATAGCCTCGGATGGTGGGGCCCTGGGTGTTCCTCGGTGCACCCCACTTGAATCCCCAGCCTCGGACTGTGGAAAACCATGGAATGTCCCAACACTCATACCACTCAGGAAAGGGCCTGGCACCTCAATGGGCGGCATCTGCACCTCCTCCAGAGTGAGTACAACAGTGGGGGCTTCATCCTCCCCCTCCCTATCACCCCTTTTGGTCTGGAAGATGGGATTGGAAGACGTTTTCATCTTCAGACTCGTCCTCATCTGAATCTTCTTCTGCATCAGCTTCAGCCTCGTCAGGGTTGGCCTCAAGTTCTGCAAAATATAACAGAACAGCCAAATGGTTAGCAACAGAGGAAGGGGCAGGGTGGCATGAGTAGGCTCACACAGTGCAGGCAGTAGGCTCATTTGAAGGACCACGATGAATGATAGCACATTGCATCAGCCAAAGCGTAGCTGACAAAGACATCCCCATGAACTGAAGCAGTATTTAACATTTATCAAAGCCAGACTGTGGAATTTGCAGGACTTACCCTCTCCCTTGAGGCCCAGCTTATACAGTGGTGGTTGCTTTTCTCCAGGCAGGACCCATCAAAGCAGCAACCCTGTCTTCCAAGGGTGTCAGTGGGTGCTGATTTGCCAGGCCTCCTCCTGTTCGAGTTCTTTCCCTTTTGTTATGTGCCACCTTCCTCTGCAAAGATGAAAATATAACTTTTTAGAGAGGGTGTCTTTCTGCTGGGTGGGACATAAACAGTTGGTCACATTTACAATTGCAATTCCAGTGAATAAATGAAAATATTACTTACACTAACTACTTGAACAAGATCCTGCCATTTCTTTTTGCACTGGCCTCCAGACCTCTGGGTGGACACAGTAATCTTCTGCAACTTGGTTCCAGCGTTTCTTTATTTCTTTTGGTGAAACTTTTATGTGACCTCTGCTGGTGTCCAGCTCATGCCATCTGTCCTCAATTACAGTAACTAGTACCTCCACTTCATCCTGAGAGAAATTCTTGGTCCTTGAGCCGCTTTGCATATTATATTGCAGCTCTGATTTTTCTACTGAGAATTAAAGTTCTCACACACAACTAGCTCTTTAAAATGGCCGAATGCAGACCGGGAGGTGTACTGGGCATGCATGCCCATGGTAATCATGTCAAAAACGTCATTTTCTTTTTCGTGCATGCACAGAAGGGGGGGGGGGGGGCATTGTTTTTTCGGAGCAGACATTAGTCTCCACACCCCGAAACTAAAGGACAGGCTGCGCTGTGCTAATTTCAAAAAATATAATGGGGAAACTTGCTAGTTATTTTTTTGGAGTAACTCTTGCAATACACCAAAAAACGGCATTGGGGAAAATTGAGCCATAATCTAGTAAATGGTAAATTTATCAGAATGTGTTTCTTCACATTAAGGGGGCTCGCAGGTAGAGTAGTAGAAGTTAAAATTTTGGAATCATTTAAGAACCAATTGGATGCTGCAGTGACGGGTTTTTGGGTCATTCTGGATGGATCAGCTGAGAAGGGCTGAAGGGCATTCCTCAACTGTAATTAGATGGCTTCTCAGGAGCTATGAATATCTTATTTTGCCATGGCTCCCTTGAAACAGCCATGAACAAGAGCAGAAATCAATATAAAAAAGCACATACAGCCACCAGAATTGTGGTACTGGACATCATCAGATTGATAAAACAAAGGTTCAGATGCCTGGATAGAATGCTGCTCGCCAAGGTCTCAAAGATCATAGAAGCCTCTTGTCGATTGCACAACACCACCACCCAAAGCGACAAGGATACTTGCCCATGATTTTGGGAAGGTCTCTACTTCCCGACACCCACACCTTCTATGACATCTGGTTCTAGAATTTGGAAGGAGGACTCCTTGTGCTCGCCAATTTACGCAAGTTCGGAGGACCCTGTACGGTCTGCTGTTCCTGCCTCCTGTTAAGTGCAACCTTTTTCTGTAGGCAGGTGCAAAACATACATACATTGGAATTTGGAAGAGCAGAAACAGTGACACCCAAGTGACAGCCTGCATGCCACCTTGCTGTGAGTTCATAAACACGCAGCATGCTTTTGTTGGCAGCACGCTTAGTGATCCTAATTTTATAAGATTTGTGTGTGACATTAGAAGTATATTTCTGAGCCAGCAACAAATTCTGCCATGCAGCAATACTGGCATTGATGGGCACATGTCGAAGAGCTCAAGGTTCCCTCAGTGCTTTGTATGATGCGTCAGTAAAGCTACAGCAATGTGAGACTGAACTTTTGTTAGCATTCAGCAGAAGACCATACATGAAAAGTGGGCAAAGTGTGGCTACTTTACCTTGGCAATCTTTCTGAGTCCCGGAGATTTATTTTTCAGTCAGCTGCCGCTCAGTAGGTAGCACTCTCACCTCTGAGTCAGAAGTTTGTAGGTTCAAGTCCTACTCCAGGGACTTGAACACAAAAATTTAGGCTGACACTCCAGTGCAGTGCTGAGAGAGCACTAAGCAGTTGGAGGTGATGTCTTTCAGATGAGATATTAAACTGAGGTCCCGTCTGCTCTCTCAAGTGGACCTAAAAATCCCATGGCACTATTTCAAAGAAAAACAGGGCAGTTACCCCCGGTGTCTTGGCCAATATTTATCCCTCAATCAACATCACAAAAAAAGAGACTGTCTGGTCATTATCACATTGCTGTTTGTGGGAGCTTGCTTGTGTGCAAATTGGCTGCCGCGTTTCCTACATTGCAACAGTGACTACATTCCAAAAGTACTTCATTGGCTGTAAAGTGCTTTAAGACGTCCGGTGGTCGTGAAAGATGCTATAGAAATCTAAGTCTTTCTTTTCTTTTAATTCCCATAACCAATGAACATGGGAGATAGCATGGCAGCCAAACTGGATGTGGCTGAGCGAGTCAATGCAATCTTTTTTTTTATTCGTTCATGGGATACGGGCGTCACTGGCAAGGCCAGCATTTATTGTCCATACCTAATTGCCCTTGAGAAGGTGGTGGTGAGCCATCTTCTTGAACCACTACAGTCTGTATTTTTTTAAATTTCAAAATATACTTTATTCATATAAAAATTTGCATAATACATTCGAAAGCAGTTCAGTACATTTGGATGCGGACAGCAATTCCATACAATACATTTGGGTGCTGACCACAGTTCCGTTCAATACATTACTTTATATTTCAAGGTACAATTCATACAATCCAGGATACATTGTGGTACGTTCATCAAGTTACATTACATGTGTCACCATACGGTACACAGTGAGGGTTGCAGTTACATTTCTTTCCAACACGCATTACACAACAGAACTTGCATTATACATGGCACTACATAGGTGTTTGCAGATCATGGTGCTCTATATATACAAAAGGTTTACCATTGCTACTGATTCCAGCCCCTGGGTTTACCGTTGCGGAAGGGGTTTAAACTGTGGCTCTTCCCCACCGTGCCTTTGCGGTGACTGCACCAATTTTTAGTGCGTCCCTCAGCACTTACTCCTGGATCTTGGATTGCGCCAGTCTGCAACACGCAGACGTGGACATCTCCTTGCTCTGGAAAATCAGCAAGTTTCGGCAAGACCAAAGTGCGTCTTTCACCGAGTTGATGGCCCTCCAGCAGCAGGTGATGTCTGTCTCGGTGTGTGTCCCTGGGAACGGCCCATAGAGCACGGAGTCCTGTGTTACGGAGCTGCTCGGGATGAACCTCGACAGCAACCACTGCATCTCTTTCCAAACCTGTCTTGCAAAGGCGCAATCCTGAAGGAGGTGGGTGACAGTCTCGTCCACCCCGCAGCCGACTCGGGGGCACCGTGCCGTGTTGCTGGGACGTCGGCTGTGCATGAACGCTTTTTGTGAAAAACTTTTCCACGAAGGACAGGTGGACAGGCATGGTCCAGCTGGTGGGGGCATTTCGTGGCAGCGTGGCCAGGCCCATCCTTTGCAACACCGGGGACAGGTAGAACCTCAGCACGTAGTGACACTTGGTGTTTGCGTACGGGGGCACAGCTTGATGCAGCCACACACAAAGGTGGCCATCAGGATGAGGGCCACGCTCGGAACATCCTTTCCTCCACTGTCCAGAAATTTGTACATTGTGTCTCTGCGGACACGTTCCATTTTGGACCTCCAGACAAAGTGGAAGACGGCCTGGGTAACTGCCGTGGCACAGGAGCGTGAGATGGGCTAGACCTGTGCCACATACAACAACACCGAGAGCACCTCACTCCTGATGACCAGGTTCTTTCCTGCCACGGAAAGGAAGCGCAGCTTCCACCATCCCAGTTTTTGCTTCACTTTGGCGATACGCTCTTCCCAGTTTTTGGCGCACGCCCCGTCCGCTCCGAACCATATTCCCAACACCTTCAGGTAATCTGGCTTAACAGTGAAGGGAATAAAGGCCCAGTTGCCAAAGAACATGGCCTCGCTTTTGCTGCGATTGACCTTCGCTCCCGAGGCCAGTTCAAACTGGTCGCAGATTGTGAGCAATCTGCGAACTGACTGCGGATCCGAGCAAAAGATGGCGACGTCGTCCATGTATAAGGGAGGTCTTGACTCGAGCGGCTCCGCTGCCTGGGATCGTCACCCCTCTAATGCCCGCATCCTTCCTGATGGACCAGGAAAAGGGCTCGATACAACACACAAACAAGACAGAGGAGAGAGGACAGCCTTGCCTGACTCCAGATCTGATCGGAAAGCTTTCAGTTTCCCACCCGTTAATTAGAACTGCGCGACTGATGTCTGTGTAGAGCAGTTGGATCCAATTGCGGATATCCTCCCCAAACCCCATTTTGGAGAGCACGTCCATCAGGTATGTGTGCGGTATCCTGTCAAAGGCCTTCTCCTGGTCTAAGCTGATTAAGCAGGTGTCCACCCTCCTGTCCCGCATGTAGGCGGTCGTATCCCTGAGTAGCGCGAGGCTATCAGAGATCTTCCTGCCCGGGACAGCGCAGGTCTGGTCCAGGTGAATCACCAGCTCAAGAGCATACTTGACCCTGTTGGCGATGACCTTTGACAGGATCTTGTAGTCCACATTGAGCAGCGAAATGGGCCGCCAGTTTTTGATTTCCTCCCTCTCCCCCTTCTGCTTGTAGATTAGGGTGATGATGCCTTTCCTCATCGATTCTGACATGCTGCCGTCCAGAAGCATACCCCCGTACACCCAGCAGGTCGGGGCCCATCCAGTCCCACAAAGCTGAATATAACTCAACCGGTAAGCCATCGCTTCCAGGGGCTTTTATTCGTCTCGAAGGATTGGACGGCCTTTGTCAGCTCGTCCAGAGTTAATGGGTGGTCCAGACTCTCCCGTTCGCTGTCGTCTAAGACCTCCGTGATAGACGACAGGAATGACTGGGAGGCCGCGCGGTCTGTGGGCTTGACGTCATACAGCCTAGCATAGAAGGATTTACTGATCCTCAGCATGTCAGGCTGCGAAGACGTCACAGAACCGTCTTCTTCCTTTAGGCTGGTGATCACAGAGCTCTCCCTGTGTACCTTTTGGAAGAAGAAACGCGAACATGTCTCATCCTGCTCGACGGAGCGGACTCTGGAGCGGAAAATGATTTTGGAGGACTCTGAGGCAAAGAGCGAGGCTTGCTGGCCCTTCACCTCTTCGAGTTCCTCCGCGACATTGACCCCCATCGACTGCAACAGGAGCAGGTTTTGCATGCTCTTCTGGAGTTGGGACAATCCCTCTCGCTTCCTGAACACCTTTGAGGATGAAGAACCTCTTGATGTTTGTCTTGATTGTTTCCCACCAGTGCATCGGGGAATCGCAGAGGGGTTTTACGGTTCTTCAACCTTTGTAATCCCTCTTGAGTTCCTCCACATTTTCCAGAGTCAACAGTTTCACGTTCAGCTTCCATATCCCTCTGCCAACTTTCTGGTTTTCCTGTGGGCGACAGTCGGCCAGTAGGAGGCAGTGGTCAGAGAAGAACACCGGCGTGACGTCGGTGGATCTGACCTTTAGCATGTGGGACACAAACAGGAAGTCTATTCTCGAACGGACGGACCCGTCTGGTCTTGACCAGGTGTATCTGCGCGGTGCTCCGTCTGCAGGGTTGCTGAAGACGTCGCACAGCTTGGCGTCTTTTACCGCGTCCATCAGGAGTCTGGACGTGGCGTCCAGCTTGCTGTCAGCTCTGCTGGATCGTCCAGTCGCATCAATGATGCAGTTGAAGTCACCGCCCAGAATGACCGGCCTGGACGTTGCCAGCAGCAGTGGGAGCTTCTGGAAGAGGGCCAGCATACACGTTAATTAACCTGAGAGGGGAGTTTTTGTACATTACATCTGCTACGAGGAGGCGGCCGCCTACCACCTCCTTAACTTCGGTGATGGTGAAGTGGCCTCCCCGCAGCAGAATGCCCAGGCCTGAGGACCGGCAATCGTTGCCTCCTGACCAATCAACACTTGATCTTAGCCAAAAGGCCGAGAGCCAGCAGGGAGTGCCTTTTGAGCAGCATCACTTCAAAGCACTCCACTGCAGTCTGTATAGTGAAGATACTCCTACGGTGCTGTTACGGAGGTAGTTCCAGGATTTTGACCTAGCGACGATGAAAGAATGGCGACATACTTCTAAGTCAGAATGGTGTGTAACTTGGATGGAAATTTGCAGGTAATGGTGTTCCCATGCATCTGCTGCCCTTGTCTCTTTAGGTGGTAGATGTCGCAAGTTTGGAAGGTGTTGCTGAAGAAGCCTTGGTGAGTTGCTGCAGTGCATCTTGTAGATGGTACACACTGCAGACATGATGCGCTGGCGGTGGAGGGAGTGAACGTTTAAGGTGATGGATGGGATGCCAATAAAGCAGGCTGCTTTGTCCTGAATAGTGTCAAGCTTCTTGAGTGTTGTTGGAGCTGAACTCATCCAGGCATGTGGAGAGTATTCCATCACACTCCTGACTAGTGCCTTGTAGATGGCGGAAAAGCTTTGAGGAGTCAGGAGGTGAGACACCCGCCACAATATACCCAGCATCTGATCGGTTCTTGTTGCCACCGTATTTATGTGGCTGGTCCTATTAAGTTTCTGGTCAATGGTGACCCCCAGGATGTTTATGGTGGGGAATTTTGGCAATGTTAATTCCGTTGAATGTCAAAAGGTGGTGGTTAGACTCTCGTTGGAGATAGTCATTGCCTGGCACTTGTGTGCCGTGAATGTTCCTTGCCACTTATCAGCCAAAGTCTGAATGTCATCCAGGTCTTGCTGCATGCGGGCATGGACTGTTTCATTATCTGAGGAGTTGCAGATGGAACTGAACACTGTGCAGTCATCAGCGAACATCCCCAATTCTGACCTTATGATGGAGTGAAGGTCATTGATGAAGCTGCTGAAGATGGTTGGGTCGAGGACACTGCCCTGAGAAACTCCTGCAGTGATGTCCTGGGGCTGGGATGATTGACCTCCAACCACCACAACCATCTTACTTTGTGCTAGATATGACTCCAGCCAGTGGAGAGATTTCCCCCTGATTCCCATTGACTTCAATTTTACTAAGGCTCCTTGATGCCACACTCTGTCAACTGCTGGCTTGATGTCAAGGGCAGTCACTCTCACCTCAGCTCTGGAACTCAGCTCTTTTGTCCCTGTTTGGACCAAGACTGCAGCGAGGTCTGGAGCTGAGTGGTCCTGGCAGAACCCTAGTGGAATCTTCTGTAGCCATCGGTAATAACAACTAGAAATATATTATCTGTACTCTGATAGTATTGCATCAAACATAGCAACCCTGCTTTGCAACACTTCCTGGAGTAAGACCTGTCGATCTACATTCTCAAAGGAGCATTCTTGCTCCTATCTATCCTTGCTTCCCCACTCAATTACTAGCAACATGACTTTTCATTTTGGAATTTGCAGCTATACTTTAATTCTGAGCAGCATCCCTTTACGAGCTGCTGATTCATTGGTTATCCTGCCCTACGGACCCAGCATGCTCCCTGCACATTAATTAATCTTAAGGTGCACAGTTTTACTGATGAGCAGGAAGTAGGATCTCTGCCTGTTGATCACTGAGGTTGGGGCTTAAACCAGTGATTTAGTTTACTGGGCCTTTGTTGACAAATGATGTGATTGCCCGAAAGAGGAGACTGCATTCCATGTGGATGTCACAGTTCATTTCCGACTGTCTGTTGGTATTGCATACAGAAGCTTACCAGATATAAACGGAATAGGACAGGGTTCAGAACAGTGGTTTAGCATTCAGCAGTGGCAGAATAACCAGTAACAATTGAGTTATGAGTACGACTGTAGTGGCAGGGGGTGAGCTTGTCACTTTGTCAGATTGACTCATTTGGTGGCACTCTCGTCTCTGAGCCAGCAGGTTGTTGGTTCAGGCTCTACTGGAGGACTTGAGTGTCAGCCTAGATTGCGTGTCCCAGTGCAATACTAAGAGAGCTGAGATGTTAAATCAAGGCTCTGTCTGCTTGCTCTGGTGGACATAAACAACCACACAGTACTGTTCAAGGAAGAGCAGGGTGTTCTCCTGGTATCCTGATCAACATTCCGTCTTCATCCAACATAACCAAAAAAAAACAGATTAAGTGGACTAAAAACAGAAAATGCTGGTCAAACTCTGCAGGTCAGGCAGCATCTGTGGAGAGAGAAACAGAGTTAACGTTTCCGATCGATGACCTTTTGTCAGATTAACTGAACATTCATCTCATTTGCTGTTTGTGGGATCTTGCTGTACAAAACTTGCTGACACACCAGTGACTGCACTTCAAAAGTAAATAATTGGATGTGAAACGCTTTGGGATGAACTGAGGATAACATCATGATGAATCTAACGTCTCGTGCAGTAAAGTAAGTTCCAGTGTGACATTGTTATGGTGACATTGCACACGTGATGATGTCATGAAGTGATGTCAGCAGAGGTGTTCCAAGAATGTATACATCACCCTTCTGTCAATGTAGTGCTTTTGGGAACTAGCATTAAATGTACTAGAAAATGGGTGTTCCTGACTGCCAGTCTAACAAAATCTTCATCTCACCATTAGTTTTGGAAGACCTGGACTGAGAGAGTTACAACATAAGATTGACATAAAATAAGCTTTTGATGAATATTGGTTTAAACCGTTGTCATTATTCTGTGCATAAATGCAGTATTTTGCTCCATTTTTACTACAAGTACTTTCAGAGACGTGCAGAGTCTACTTCACTGCCTGACTTGCAATCAGGGAAGAGCAGAGCTTTGCTCATTGACTGGTGGCATTTTTAATGTGACCAAAAAGTCATGAGAACAATCAGCAGGTTTCTAACATTAAGGGTGATCCAGCAAGCCACCTGGGTCTTCTCAAACTTTAATTTGCTCTGTACCAAACTGTCACCATAAAGGAAATGTTAGGAATGAGATTTATGATCAAAAGAAGCCTGATTGATCGCAAGCTATTTAAACATATTGGGCCCAAGTTTCCACAAGAAAAAAAACGGGCGCCCCTCCGAGCTGGGCGCCCGTTTTTCGCGCCTAAAACGGCGCCTAAAAAAATCCTCGGTAGTCTCCACCGACTTATAGGTCCTGTGGCACTCGGCGCAGCCGGCACGAGCTGTGGGGGGGGCGGAGCCAGGTCCCTGCGCTGAAAACAGTGCCGGGACCTCTGCACATGCGCGCTACAGTCGGCACGCAAGTGCAGTAGCTCCAGGCGCCGAACTGTGTGGGAGGGGCCCGAAGCACGCAGCCCCTAGCCCTGGCCCAATGGCCTCACTGGGGCTCCTCCCACGGCCAGCTCCTGCTCCCTGCCCGACCAGACCCGACACTCGCTCCCCCCCCCCCCCGCCCCGACCGAGACCCGACACCCGCTCCCCCCTCCCCCCCGACCCGAGACCCGCTCCCCCCCCCCGCCCCGACCTGACACCCGCTCTCCCCCCCCCCCCGCCCCGACCCGACACTCGAGACCCGCTCCCCCCCGCCCCGACAGAGACCCGAGACCCACTCTCCCCCTACCCCCCCCCCCGCCCCGACCCGAGGCCCGCTCCCCCCCCCCCGACCCGACACCCGCTCCCTCCCTCCCTCCCTCCCTCCCTCTCTCTCTCTCTATCTCTCTCTCCCTCCCTCCCCCCTCCCCTCTCTCTCTCTCCCTCCCTCCCTCCCTCCCCTCTCTCTCTCTCTCCCTCCCTCTCTCGCTCAGCGGCACGAACAGTTGCAGAATTCTCCCTGGCTGAAGCACTTTCACACAGGTAGGAAGATGGTTTATTTAATCTTTTCTTGGCTTATAAATGTTTATTCAGGTTGGATTTATTTGTATAATATTTGTAGAAGTATAAATAAGGATTTATTGTCAAATTTAATGAGTTCCCTTCCCCCCCACCTCATTCTGGGCGCCTAATTTGTAACCTGCGCCTGATTTTTTAATGTGTAGAACAGGTTTTTTCAGTTCTACAAAAATCTTCATTGGCGCCATTCTACTTTAGTTTGGAGTACATTTTCACTGTGGAAACTTTCAAATCAGGCGTCAGTGGCCGGACACGCCCCCTTTTGAAGAAAAAATTCTGTTCTAAACTAGAACTGTTCTACCTGACTAGAACTGCAGAAAAAAAAATGTGGAGAATTGCGATTTCTAAAATAGTCCGTTCTCCACCAGTTGCTCCTAAAAATCAGGCGCGAATCATGTGGAAACTTGGGCCCATAGAGTTGTGTTTGCTTTTAAGAGGGAGATAGATTAAAGTGGGTGACATTAAACCAATATGAATGAGTCTCAATACCATTTAATGGGATTTGATGGGTCTTGGCTTTGCATCAGATGCAGGTTACTTCAGCCTGCATGAAACTCAAGTAGTGGGAGACTGCCTCTTGTGGTTGGACTCACACCCCACACCAAATCCTGAACTCCGATTCTCGTGTGGCAGTGCAGTCGAAGTATCACTAAAGTGATGAGCAAAGCCCAGTGTATGTATTTAGACACTGCTTGAGACCCATGCTGGTGGGGCCAGGTGCTAAAGTGCAGGTCTCACGTAGCTGGCCAAAGGCCAAGGATAAAACCACCAGGACTTGCAAAGACTGGCTGCCAGCAAGGTTGATTTTAGCAGATTATTTTTGGCTGCCGGCTTTAGTGATGCTGGCGGTTTTACAGTTCGCCTCTGGATGGTTGCACATGATCTACTACTTCGGGAATCAGGCACTGCCATCGCAATGTAAAAGTGCTTTATAATTGGCTTATGATAGTAACATTTACCCGTTAAACATCAGGGACCTCCATGATGTTTCAGCGAATCTACTGCTGTAACTTTGGCGGAACCTTCCGAAAAATGGCACAAATGGCTTTTCACATTTCCACAAGTTATGGCGGAAGATCGAGAAAACCCTGTAGAAATTCTCAACCGATATCTTTATAATGCACAAGATAAAGTTGCACACTGTATGAATAGGGGCTGAATTAACCTCGGTGGAAATTCTGACTGAGACATTTAATTGGGAAATGCGGTTCTGTTTACCTGTGATTAATTCTCTTTGATTAAACATTACAATTATATAAACTATTTCAGGGTTAACTACCTGAACCTACTTTCTGTATATTCTCAGGTAGAATCGCTGCAAAGGTTTCCTGATATCTCACTGTAACGGCGCAAACCCCAGGGGAAATGGAGCAAGTGGCCTTTTATGCCATTTCTCCCAGGTTTCCGCCGATCCTCTGCTGAAGTTACGGCAGGAGATCAGAAGAACCCATAGAAATTCCAGGTGCCTATGCTTACTGCTCTTGTAACTAGGAGGGCAAAAGAAAAGAAGGAAAGAAAGAACTTGCATTGATACATTGGGGCTAAAATTCCCATCATAGGCTTCCTTCGGACGAATGTCTCTGACCCAAAATATTTTTGTGAAAGTACCTGGTAGTCCCGGGGATGCCTTCGATTCCAGTCGGAGGCCTTCATTCCATGTGTGGTGTACGGGGAGTGGACTTCCCCGTACGTACGAAAAAGCTTGGAGTCATATGGGCCTGGACCACCAATCACTTTTCAGTATTCTCATTGATAATAATGGAAACTCCGTTTCTCCGAGTTCTCATTACTGTCAATGAGAATAAAACCCCTAAAACAAGAAACACAACATAAAAAATAAATACTACACCTCACATATTTAAAATGAATTGAAATTAAAGTTAATTAAATATTTTACAAAAAATATTTTTTTTTACATTTTTTTTTATGTGTTTTAATAGGGTTTAAAATAAACTTACCTTAATGGACAGGGTTTTTAACGTAAAAATGTGTTTTTAAATTTAATTTTTATATGTTTTAAAATTCTTATGCTGGTAAAAGTAAGTTATGCACCTGCTTTTACCAGGCGTAAGAGATTGAAGGATATTCGCTGGGCATGAGTTGGGCAAATAGCTCAATCTCTCCCGCACGAATTCTTGACAGATCGGAAAAGTCGGTTTTCGGCATATCGTGCCCCGAAAACTGGCTTTTGCGAAGCCTCGCTGGGTCCGTGCGCACTCCGTACGCACTTGGTCAGGCTGGAATTTTAGCCTCAGTGTGTTTTGTAATCTTAGCACATCCAAAAGCTACTGAAGTATTTTTATGTCTATTCGCTGTTATGTAGGAAACACGGCTGCGAATTTGTGCACAGCAAGTTTCCACAAACAACAATTAGATAAATAATCTGTTTTTATAGATGTTGGTTGACGGACAAATATTGTTCAGTACACTAGAAGAACTCCCTTGTTCTTCTTCAAATAGCCCTATGAGATCGTTTACATCCACCTGTAAGAACCTCGGTTTAACATCTCATCCAAAAGATGGCACCTCTGACATGGCAGCACTTCCTCGGTATGGCCCTGAAGCATCAGCCTAGATTATGGACTGAAAGCTTTGGAGTGGGGATTGAACACATGACCTGACTCCGAGGCAAGAATGCTACTCCTGAGCTAAGGCTGACATGCCAAAAGGAAGATTAAAGCATTTAAACGTGCTTCATAGAAATTCATTAGGCTAAGCTTTGGATCTGTTATTGCTGATAGCAAGCCTTGTCAATCAGGCCAATCGGAAAATCACGGCCAGTGTGCAAGGCTCCGTCTCAGGGAAATCCGCTCTCACAGCAGAACATGAGGCTGTGCAGAGTAAGGCGACAGTCTGCTCAGAGAAGCATCCTCTTTTTATTTCAAGACCCTCTTCTGATATAAAATCCTGGAATAGACAGATTGGTTATCAATGTATAAATCTGTTCATTATGGTTTGTAAGTTGCTCACTATTCAGCATTACATGTGGCACTTTTGTCTCTAGGACTGTTTATCTGTGTGGAGGTTGAGCGGAAGTGAGATAGTATTAATAGTATTTGAATCGACTATGGAAAGAGACATTTCAGTGCCCGACAGATTACACCAGCTCGTTGCTCCTCTATAGGCAGCAATGGTCACAGCTTTCTGTTTTCAAACATTGGGGTAAGGCCCATTTGGAACAACTTCCAGTAACAGTAATCCAACTTTTAGAAAAACATTTGGAAAGAGCCAAGAAGAAATGTCTTCTAATGTTGCCTTATTTTTAGTCAAACTAATTTTATAAAACATGCCAAATTCCTTATGGATATTTAATTGACATTTTTTTTTAAAGCAATTGCAACATGGTTAACTTTCTACCATATAAGCAATGATGTTTCTTCCCAAAATACCCAAAGTGTTTTGTTTCAAGTAAAGCAAGAGGCCAGGGTTGGAGCAGTGACATTTCCTGTGTAAGAGCAGCCAGTAATACAAGTTTTTAAATGATTTAAAAAAAAAATCCAGCTGTTCCATATAATGTTTTGAGTTTAATCTTTACACATCATACGCTGAAAAAAGTTATCTTTAGGACTGGCCATTCATAGTCTTCTAGAAGGAAGTGCTGATAGCATAGGAGAAGGGAGGGGAGGCAGACAGCATTCACTACTGAGATCATGGAATATGCAAGAAAATGTACAGGCAGTGCCAAATACAGAGGTCATGTATTAAAGGATGTTGCAAGCTGAATTTAAATGGAATTGTGTTTACATGTGGTGAATACAGTATGGAAGAGACAGAATTTTAAAAGTTTTAGTCTTCGAGATATGATCTTATTGATCCTGGTTTGCTTTTATTTTCTGCTAGCCGAGTTACTACACTAAATTTTGTTGAGCCTTAACCGCTGAGAATAATGGTGCAAGATCCATTTTCTCGCCTAGCGATTATTTTTAACTTAAAAGTGAAAATTTTCACCAGCATTACGTACAAAACGTTAGTGGTTTTTCTGGGTGGGCAATCGGGCGTTGAGGGGCTCTCGGGACAGTCTAGCCCATGGACTTAGCACCAGGGAAAAATGTTTATTAAGGCTGCTGCATTGCTATAAAAACCCAATTGATTGATTAATGCCCTTCAGGCATTGGAACCTGCCACCATTACCTGCTCTGGCCTACACACAACTCCAGTCCCAACTATGCGGTTGACCTTTGATGTTCTCAGACCAATCAGGGATGGGCAAGAAATACCTCCCAACAACAAATAAAGAAAAGCCTTCCCATCTCAATTTCACTCGTCCTGCAGGAAAACAGCTGGTGACCAACTAAGTTTGGAAGCTTGCCAAATCATTTGAGTAGGCGAGCAGGACACCTGCAGAATAGAAGTAGGGTCCTTCTTTACATATGTAGATCGGGTCCGATGACGTCATTGGGACCTGATCTGCAATTGTAGTTGGAGGCCTCAGCAGTGGAGCAATGACAGCTTCCCCGGCAGGCCAGACCTGCCGGGAGATGGATCATGAGCCAGGTAAATTTTATAATTTTATTTTAGGTTTCCTTGTGGGTCAGGAAAAGCAGGAGTGCTCCTCTGGGCCTCATGAGAAAACCTTGGGCCTCCCTTGCCCTGGGCTCCGCACAACCCTCACCCCCAATCCGATCGCCGCTAGAGACCCCTCCCTCACACTGCCGCTGCCCCTTTAATAAATTCTGATAAGTGTCACCACCTCAGAGCAACTAGACACAGGCAGTCTGGAGTGGTTCAGTGAGACAACGGGGTGGAAAGTGAGCAATTGTGAATCGGCCGTCCATTTTAGTTGGCGTCAATGGAAAGGAAATCAGGAGGGGTGTATACTGAGCAGCCGATCCGCAAGCTCTCGTTCCCACTCCCGACGATTAGTTAAGTCAGCCCTCAAATTGCTGGAGCTGTACAGCGTGGATGCTCTGTGCTCCCACCGCGGTGTGAGTGCATTACTCTCCTGTGAAAAAAGTTACAACAGAAACCAGCTTGCTGGCTACTTTATCGAGCCAATGGTTACTCTAACTGGCTACAGGAAAACTGTGTTTCCTTTTGTTACACAATAGCAGTGCAGAGTATTTGTAAAACAGTCTTGCTTTGAGAATAAAAGCTTGTGCTGTTATGGTTAGTTCCACTTTAAATGCTGTTTAAAAATTCCCATGCAGAGGGGTCACATCAGCAGACAGCAGCTGGTCATTGTCATCAATCTATTTGTAAACTGTTTACATTTCAGACCAGTCAAATCCTTTCCAAACCATGTCCAAGGCATAGAAAGTTTTGGTTGAGTTTGCAAGTGGCAGTATCACTGCCTGCTAACCCTATAAAGTATACAGAACCAACTTGCATATACATAGCACCTTTCACATCCACGGGATGTAGCAAAGCAGTTCACAGTCACTGAATTCCTTTCTGAAGAGTGGTCACTGTTGTTATGGAGGCAAACACAGCAACCAATTTGTACAGAGCAAGGTCTCACAAACCACAGATGAGATGAACAACCAGTTAATCCGTTACTCCTGCTGTGGGTTGAGGCATAAATGTTGGTCAGGATAGCAAAAGACTCTCCTGTTCTTCTTTGAATAGTGTCATGGAATCTGTTACATCCACCTGAGCAGGGAAATCGGACCTCGACTTAACAGCTTGTCCAAGAGACAATGCAGTACTCTGCCAGTATTGCACTGAATTGTCTGTCTAGATTATCTGCTCGAGTCCTGGAGTGGGCCTTGAACCCACAACCTTCTGACTCGAGGTGAGATGCTCCCAACTAAATCAAGCTGACACTTATCAAGTCTTCTCTCTGCGTGAGGAAATAAGCTCATCGACCTGAAATGTTAACTCTGTTTCTCTCTCCACAGATGCTGCCTCACCTGCTGAGTGTTTCCAGCATTTTCTGTTTTTATTTTAATTTTACACATCACAGCCTATCTGCCCCATGTGATTCAGCTCTGTGATTGTTTGGCTTTTGATTTTAACTTGACTTGAACAGCTGTCTTGGTACCGCCACCAGGGAGCGCATTCCGTGAAGTCCCAAGGAATCCCAGCATCCCTTGGGAGCACTATATAAGCCGGCCCCTAAGGCCTTATCCTCACTCTGGAGTGTCTTAATAAAGACTGAGGTCACTGTTACTTCAACTTCCCTGTGTGCAGTCTCATCTGTGTTAGGGGCACAATAACTGGCGACGAGTATACAAATCCAACCCAAAGATGCAGCAAACTGTGGGCATCCTGGAGAAGTTCTCGGAGGGTGAGGACTAGGAAGCCTATGTCGAATGGCTAGATCAGTACTTTGTAGCCAACGAGCTGGATGGAGAAGGAAGCGCTGTAAAAAGGAGAGTGGTCCTCCTCACGGTCTGCGGGGCACTGACCGACAGCCTCATGAAGAATCTTCTGGCTCCGGTGAAACCCACAGATAAGTCGTATGAGGAGCTGTGTACACTGGTTCTGGAGCATCTTAACCCAAGGGAGAGCATGCTGATGGCGAGGTATCAGTTCCACACCTGCCAGCGATCTAAAGGTCAGGAAGTGGCGAGATACGTCGTCGAGCTAAGGTGACTTGCAAGACAATGTGAGTTTGATGGCTACCTGGAGCAGATGCTTGGAGACTTTTTTGTACTGGGCATTGGCCATGAGACCATCCTACGAAAACTTTTGACTGTAGAGACACTGACCCTTAGCAAGGCCATTGCGATAGCATAGGCGTTTATGTCCACCAGTGATAACACCAAACAAATCTCTCAGCACACATGTGCGAGCAATGTTCACAAATTAACTGGAACTGTGTTTGTGAGCAGAAATGTACAGGGCAGAAACCACGAGTCTGCAACTGCCAGCAGGCCTCAGGTAACCCAGATGACTCAGAGTCTGCAACAAAGGATGAATGCAAGGCAATTCATACTTGTTGGTGTTGTGGAGGCTTCCATTCAGCCTATTCATGCCGCTTCAAAGGGTATGTTTGCAAGAGCTGTGGATCAATGGTCCCAGAGGCACAACCCATTCACCACAAGGCGCGAGCGGTACCTCACATGATGAGGGAGAGAGTGGAAATCGAGCTGGACAAGCTGCAACGCAAGGGCATCATCTCCCCAGTGGAATTCAGCGAGTGGGCCAGCCCAATTGTTCCAGTACTCAAAAGTGATGGCACAGTCAGGATTTGTGGCGATTATAAAGTAACTATTAATCGTTTCTCGCTACAGGACCAATACCCGCTACCTAAGACAGACGACCTATTTGCGACACTGGCAGGAGGCAAGACGTTCACCAAGGTTGACATGACTTCGGCCTGCATGACGCAGGAGCTGGAGGAGTCTTCGAAGGACCTCACCTGCATCAACACACATAAGGAACTGTTCATCTACAACAGATGCCCATTTAGAATTCGGTTGGCTGCAACGATCTTCCAGAGAAACATGGAGTGCCTACTCAAGTCGGTACCACACACGGTGGTTTTTCAGGACGACATATTGGTCATGGGTCGGGACACCGTCGAGCACCTACAAAACCTGGAGGAGGTCCTCCAGCGACTGGATCACGTAGGGCTGCGGCTGAAGAGGTCGAAATGCACCTTCATGGCAACAGAAGTGGAGTTTTTGAGGAGAAAGATCGCGGTGGATGGCATTCGGCCCACAGACGCCAAAACAGAGGCTATCCGGAATGCACCCAGGCCACAGAACGTCATGGAGCTGCGGTCGTTCCTGGGACTCCTCAACTATTTTGGTAACTTCCTACCGTGGTTAAGCACCCTTTTAGAGCCCCTACATGTGTTATTGCGTAAAGGTGAGAACTGGGTATGGGGAAAAATCAAGCAATAGCTTTTGAGAAAGCCAGAAACATTTTATGCTCCAACAAGCTGCTTGTATTGTATAACCCGTGTAAAAGACTTGTGCTAGCATGTGATGCGTCGTCGTACAGAATCGGGTGTGTATTACAACAAGCTAACGTTGCGGGGAAATTGCAACCTGTTGCCTATGCCTCCAGGAGCTTATCTAAGGCCGAGAGGACATACATCATGATTGAGAAAGAGGCATTAGCGTGTGTGTTCAGGGTAAAGAAAATGCATCAGTATCTGTTTGGCCTCAAATTTGAGCTGGAAACCGATCACAAGCCCCTCATATCCCTGTTCGCTGAAAACAAGGGGATAAATACTAATGCCTCAGCCTACATACAAAGGTGGGCACTCACGCTATCAGTGTATAGCTATACCATCCGCCACAGGCCAGGCACCAAGAACTGTGCGGATGCGCTCAGTCGGCTACCATTGCCCACCACGGGGGTGGAAATGGCGTAGCCTGCAAACTTGTTGATGGGGGCGCAGCCCGCAGTCTTGTTGATGGTCATGGAAGCGTTTGAAAATGATAAATCACCTGTCACGACCTGCCAGATTATGACTTGGACCAGCCAAGATCCTCTGCTGTCCCTAGTAAAAAACTGTGTACTGCATGGGAGCTGGGCCAGCATCCCCGTTGAAATGCAAGAGCCAATCAAGCCGTTCCTGTGGCGAAAGGACGAGCTGTCCATTCAGGCAGACTGCCGGTTGTGGGGTAACCGCGTAGTGCTACCCAAAAAGGGCAGGGAGACGTTCATCTCGGATCTCCACAGCACACACCTGGGTATAGTAATGATGAAAGTGATAGCCAGATCCCACGTGGCCCGGTATCGACTCTGACTTAGAGTCCTGTGTACGGCAATGCTGCGTGTGTGCTCAGTTGAGCAACGCGCCCAGAGAGGCACCACTAAGTTTGTGGTCCTGGCCCTCCAGATCATGGTCGAGGATCCATGTCGACTATGCAGGCCCGTTTCTCGGTAAAATGTTCCTGGTGGTGGTGGATGCTTTTTCAAAATGGATTGAATGTGAAATAATGTCGGAAAGCACGGCCACCGCCACCATTGAAAGCCTGAGGGCCATGTTTGCCACCCACGGCCTGCCTGACATACTGGTCAGTGACAACGGGCCATGTTTCACCAGTGTGAATTTAAAGAATTCGTGACCTGCAATGGGATCAAACATATCACCTCGGCACCGTCTAAACCAGCCTCCAATGGGCAGGCAGAGCGGGCAGTACAAACAATCAAAGAGAGTCTTAAACGAGTCACAGAAGGCTCACTCCAAACCTGCCTGTCCCGAGTACTGCTCAGCTACCGCACGAGACCCCACTCACTCACAGCGGTGCCCCCGGCTGAGCTACTCATGAAAAGGACACTTAAAATCAGACTCTCGCAGGTTCACCCCAACCTGCATGATCAGGTAGAGAGCAGGCGGCAGCAACAAAATGTAAACGATGGTCGCGCCACTGTGTCACGGGAAATTGATCTGAATGACCCTGTGTATGTGCTAAACTATGGACATGGTCCCAAGTGGATCGCGGGCACGGTGATAGCTAAAGAAGGGAGTAGGGTGTTTGTAATTAAACTAGACAATGGACAAATTTGCAGAAAGCACCTGGACCAAACGAGGCTGTGGTTCACAGACTGCCCTGAACAACCCACAGCAGACACCACCTTTTTTGAGCCCACAACACACACCCATAGGATCAACGACACCATCCCGGACCAGGAAATTAAACCCATCACGCCCAACAGCCCAGCAAGGCCAGGCTCACCCAGCAGACCTGCAGGGCCAACAACATGCCAACCCAGCGAGGGCACAGCCAACACACCAGAACAGACATTTGTACCGAGGTGGTCCACCAGGGAAAGAAAGGCTCCCGACCGCCTCACCTTGTAAATCGTTTTCACTTTGACTTTGGAGAGGAGTGATGTGTATCTGTGAGGCATGCACTCCCATGTTCCGCCACCAGGGAGCGCATCCCCTGAAGTCCCAAGTGATCCCGGCATCCCCTGCGAGCACTGTATATAAGCCGATCCCTAAGGCCTGTTCTTCTGGAGTGTCTTAATAAAGACTGAGGTCACTGTTACTTTAACCTCCCTGTGTGTAGTCTCACCTGTGTTAGGAACATAATAGTAACTCCAGTGAAATTTCTGTCAGCATTAGCACCCAATCTGTTTACCAAAAATTGCACCCAGAGCTGAACCAAACAACCGTCTGATTGAACTGGGCTGGTTTGGATCTTTGTTCCCGATCTGCTCAATAACTAGGTGTAAAGCAGAGAGGAGTTCACTTTCTCAGTGATTTCAGCTCTACGGGAGTGTATGTATAAAAAATGTTCACTGATGAGATGGCAGGATTAACAGCTTTCCTGAGAACTGGACTGAAGTGTTCTTTAGAATGTTTTCACAAGCCTTAATGGCAAAGATTTATTTTTAAAGCTCGAATGTAATGAGTTCATATATTTCCTTATAGTCTTTTAATTACTGCTGAATTTATCCAGGATTAAAGTGATCTGCTGAAGAGAGAGAGCTGATATCCTGTTACTTTTATTGACTATTGTTCAGAACCAGTTTTCCAGTTGTGATTGGTAATTTCTCACCCTGTCCGTCATCATTTCAGGAAGAAAAAGGCACTTACTGTGAACTGATGGAGTCGGACTTCCTGAAATGCAGCGTGGGATTTCCTTTCATGAGATCGCAGTCCAAGGTAGAGTGCTGAATCCATTATGTTTACACCAGATGGTACAGTAACAGCCTGTTTTGATTAATGTCTCTGAAGCTTTGGCTGGTTAGTCATTGTCCTTGTGCATGGATTTCCTTTGCCTTTACAATGCTGACAGCACAGCTTCACTTACAATGGTTAACCCTGTGCTGGACTCCTTTTTAGTCTGTTCTTCTTGTGTTTGGCTGCCCCCAATTCCATTTGCCCTCTGGGACCCCCTTGGACATCATGACAGGAGCCACCAGTATCATGGGGCACTATTTTCACCATCATTGAGTGCTGTTTTTTTGGTGTCTGCTGATTTTTTTTGAGTAATCGTGAATTTGCAACTTTCCTCAAAGTTCGTATGCCAGCGGCGACTGTCAGTGCCAGATTTTTTGGCGCAGGTCTGGTTGAAAACTGGATTCCGCGCCGTTTTTGGCCCTTTTTGGCCATTTAAGCGATTTTCCCAACACAGATTTTTTTTTAAGGACGGCGCAGAGTGGCCTTAATACCGTTCAGAAAAACCCAACGTTAACTAAGAAAATCATCGCTCGGGTCTGTATCGGAGCTGTTTAGTCTTGTTCATAAAGAGAGTTTATGATGATTATGTTAAAGTACCTTCCTTTTTCATCTGTTTACGTTAAAAATTACTTGTTTCGGTGTTGGCCCCCCCGCTCCTGGTTCTACTGCAACCTCGGACCGAATGGTCCCCACTCCCCCCGCCCCCCCGCCCCCCTCCCCTCCTGCTCCCGGTACCACTGCAATCCTGGGCCGAATGGTTTCCCCCTGCCCTGCCCCCCCCCCCCCCCACCACTCCCGGTCCCACTGCAGTCTAGGGCCGAATGGTACCCCCCCCCTCCCGGTCCCACTGCAGTCTAGGGCCGAATGGTACCCCCCCCCGCCCCCCTCCCGGTCCCACTGCAGTCTAGGGCCGAATGGTTCCCCCTCGCCCCCTCCCCGCTCTCCCGGTCCCACTGCAGTCTAGGGCCGAATGGTTTCCCCCGCTCTCCCGGTACCACTGCAATCCTGGGCCGAATAGTTTCCCCCTGCCCCCCCACCGCCCCCCACCACTCCCGGTCCCACTGCAGTCTAGGGCCGAATGGTACCCCCCCCCCCCACTCTCCCGGTCCCACTGCAGTCTAGGGCCGAATGGCACCCCCCCACCCCCCACCACTCCCGGTCCCACTGCAATCTAGGGCCGAATGGTTCCCCCCGCTCTCCCGGTCCCACTGCAATCTCGGGCCGAATGGTTCCCCCCCGCTCTCCCGGTACCACTGCAATCCTGGGCCGAATAGTTTCCCCCTGCCCCCCCCCACCACCACTCCCGGTCCCACTGCAGTCTAGGGCCGAATGGTACCCCCCCCCCCCCCGCCTGCTCTCCCGGTCCCATTGCAGTCTAGGGCCGAATGGTTCCCCCCCCATCACCCCCGGTACCACTGAAATCTCGGGCCGAATGGTTCCCCCCGCTCTCCCGGTCCCACTGCAATCACGGGCCGAATGGTACCCCCCCCCATCACCCCCGGTACCACTGAAATCTCGGGCCGAATGGTTCCCCCCGCTCTCCTGGTCCCACTGCAATCTTGGGCCGAATGGTTCCCCCCCCCACCCTCCCCGCTCTCCCGGTCCCACTGCAGTCTAGAGCCGAATGATTTCCCCCCCCACCCCCCACTCCCGGTCCCATGCAATCTTGGGCCGAAAGGGCCCCGCTCCCGGTCCTGCTGCCACCCCGGGCCAAATGACACCACCCCCCACTCCCCTGCCACTGCAAGCCCTGGCCGTGGAGCTTCAATTCGCAGGTGGAGCTTCAGCCCTCAGTGTGCCTCTCATTACCCTGGCAACCTCGCTCAGTGTGCCTCTCGTTACCCAGGCAACCTCAGTTTTTGGCGCAGACTTGAAGCCCCACCCCTAGATTTAACTTCGGGTGCCACAGCGCCAAAAAGAAATTTAACTTTGCTGAAAGTTGCAACTTTTTTTCGCCGCAATCGGGCAGAAAAGAAATTGGTCATTAATCCTCATGGGCGTCAAAAATCGGCAAAGAGGAAAATTGAGCCTATGGTCTGTCTTTCCGCAGGAGGTATGCTTTGTTGGGAAAGAGAGGCCCATCAGCTTACTGTCTGCAGCTTTTGACACAGTTGACTATACTGTCCTCCTCCAACGCCTCTCCATCGTCCAGCTGGGTGGGACTGCACTCGCCTGCTTCCATTCTTATTTATCCATCTGTAGCCAGGGAATCACCTGCAATGGCTTCTATTTTCGCTCCTGCATTGTTACCTCTGGAGTCCCTCAAGAATCTATCCTTGGCCCCCCTCCTATTTCTCATCTACATGCTGCCCCTCAGTGACATCATCCGAACACACAGCATCAGTTTTCACATTTTATGCTGACGACAACCAGCTCTACCTCACCACCACCTCTCTTAACCCCTCCACTGTCTCTAAATTGTTAGACTGCTTGTCCGACATCCAGCACTGGATGAGCAGAAATTTCCTCCAATTAAATATTGGGACGACCGAAGACATTGAGCCCGAAATTCAGTACCGCCAGAAAGCAGAAGCTCCTCCCACCTTTTTGTGGTCATTAGCGCCAAAATTGTTTCGTGGCTGGGCCACCCCATATTCAGCTTCAAAAGTGAAAAAATGGGTTCCAGCACTAATGAACCCTTCCAAAGTGGATTTTTCAGCAGTGTGGCTGTCTTAATTTGAGCGTTATCACCGCTGAGAAATTCAGCATGTAGGTAAGGGTTTCTAATGAGCCAACTGGGGTTTACAGCAAGGCCCTGAGGGGGAAGGAGTTTGGAAGGATGGCTGGTGTAAGAGGTGCAAGGAGAGCCAACAGGTTAGAAACATAGAAACATAGAAAATAGGTGCAGGAGTAGGCCATTCAGCCCTTCTAGCTTGCACCGCCATTCAATGAGTTCATGGCTGAACATGCAACTTCAGTACCCCATTCCTGCTTTCTCACCATACCCCTTGATCCCCTTAGTAGTAAGGACTACATCTAACTCCTTTTTGAATATATTTAGTGAATTGGCCTCAACAACTTTCTGTGGTAGAGAATTCCACAGGTTCACCATTCTCTGGGTGAAGAAGTTCCTCCTCATCTCGGTCCTAAATGGCTTACCCCTTATCCTTAGACTGTGACCCCTGGTTCTGGACTTCCCCAACATTGGGAACATTCTTCCTGCATCTAACCTGTCTAACCCCGTCAGAATTTTAAACGTTTCTATGAGGTCCCCTCTCATTCTTCTGAACTCCAGTGAATACAAGCCCAGTTGATCCAGTCTTTCTTGATAGGTCAGTCCCACCATCCCGGGAATCAGTCTGGTGAATCTTCGCTGCACTCCCTCAATAGCAAGAATGTCCTTCCTCAAGTTAGGAGACCAAAACTGTACACAATACTCCAGGTGTGGCCTCACCAAGGCCCTGTACAACTGTAGCAACACCTCCCTGCCCCTGTACTCAAATCCCCTCGCTATGAAGGCCAACATGCCATTTGCTTTCTTAACCGCCTGCTGTACCTGCATGCCAACCTTCAATGACTGATGTACCATGACAGCCAGGTCTCGTTGAACCTCCCCTTTTCCTAATCTGTCACCATTCAGATATGGAGCTGGAGACACTGATGGACGGTGTGGAGGACAGGAGAAGAATACTGTTTCCTGACGTGGGGAGACCTGACAGACCGCCAGTACATAATGCATGGAGGGAGATTGCAGGGGAGGTGTCAGGCACCTCCTAATATGTGAGGTTGCACCCTCCCAGGAGAGTGCTGACCAATCTGCACCCGGCCCTTCTAGGCCCAGAGGTGTTCCAGGGCATCCTAGAAGGACAGCTGTAGGTTCCCGACAAAAACCACTGCAGCCTTTCCGGACCCATGATGCAGCCACAGGGATGACAGTTAGGCGTAGTGTTAGGGTAGTCATGCATTACAGGTGTTATAGTGAGATGCACAGGGGTAAAATATGATTAGAGTACTGGCCCTGAAATTCTGGTCGGAGGCTTCTTTTGGACGAACGCCTCCGACCGGAGAATTTTTATGTAAGTATCTGGTAGTCCCGAGGAACCTGCGTTTCCGGTGGCGAGGCCTTCTCTTCCCGCGCATCTACGAGTTCGCATTGCTATTAATGAGAGATAAAAAACAAACACACTAAACACCATAATAAAAAATTAAAAACACACCTCACATAATTAAAATTAATTGAAATTAAAGTTAATAAATGTCTTAGAAAAAAAAAATTCCGATTAAAAAAAAATGTTAATAATGATTTAAAATAAACTTACTGTAGTGGGCAGGGTTTTTAACAATAAAATGTGTTTTTGAAATTTTATTTTAATGTTTTTGTGTGTTTTACAACTCTTATGCCTGTAAAAGTAGGAAATACTGCAATCTTGCCCATGCAAATGTCCTCGCTCCCGAGATGCGGAGGATCTGAAAAGCCGGTTTTCAGCGCATGTGCAGTGTGTGCTGAAAACCGGCTTTTGCGATGCCTTCCCGGATCCAGAGACACTCGGAATGGATCTGGGGAGGCCGGGATTTCTAGGCCATTATAATATTCTTTATGTTCTGTTTTTGCACTAATTTGGATAATTTGATAAATCTTTATTTTTGGCACATATACCTGGCCAGGTATTTCATTTGGGAGTGGGCAATTCAGCGTTAAGGCACTCATTGCGATGGCCATTGAAAGTGGGACCTGAAGGGTCATGTGTGGGTGGGATTATCTGAAACGAGCAGCTGTGAGACGCAGCTGCACCTCCCTTCCAGGGTTACGATGGGGACGACGCCTCCTAGCTCTGGGGCGGCGGGGATCCTCCTCCTCCTCCTCTTCCTCTTCCTTAGGTGATACTGCTGGCTCGACCTGTCCCCTCATGATGGCCAGGTTGTGCAGCGTGTAGCAGACCACGACGATTATGGAGACCCGTTGAGAAGAGTACTGCAAGGTGCCATCTAGTGGTCCAGGCACTGGAACTTCTGCTTAAGGATTCCTATGCACTGCTCGATGATGCACCTGGTGGCACAATGAACATCATTGTATGCATGCTCTGGCGCTGTCCTGGGTTCCGCAGAGGAGTGAGCAGCCAAGTGGACAGGGGATATCCCTTGTCCCCAAGCAACCAACCTCAATCCTGATTTGGGCCGGTGAAGACGATGGGCACACTGGTCTGGCGCAGAATGAACGAATCATGGCTGCTGCCTGGGTACCTCACATCAACTGCCAGGATCAACGCTGGTGGTCACACACGAGCTGCGCATTCAGCGAGTGCAATCCCTTGCAGTGCACAAAGATCTCGGGGTAACGATGTGATGCCCTCAGCCCAACGTGTGTGCAGTCTATCGCACCCTGTACCCTCGGGAAGCTTGCTATTTGGGCAAATCCGGCCTGCTGCTCCACCTGCTTGTCCCTTGTTACGGGGAAGGAGATGTACTGGACCCTTTTCCTGTACACTGCATCTGCCAGATGCACCGATGTGCCGAGAATTGCGAGATGTTGCCAATGTCTGCAATGGCAGAGTGGAAAGACCCTGTGGCGTAAAAATTCATGGCGATGGTGACCTTGGTTTCCACAGTGAGGGCGGTCCTGAGCCTTGTTTCAGGCTGCAGATCATCTCGCAGGACAATGCAGGGCTCCCTGAATACTTCCGTCCAAAATTGGAGCCTTCGCAGGCATTGTTCCTCACTGAACTGGAGGAAGGAGAACTGAGGTCTGTAGATCCTTTGAGGGTATGGCCTCCTTCCCCCACATCTGTGTTGGCCACCTCCCCTGGCAGCTGCCTGCTGGCCATCTCCCTGGTCCTCCTCATTCTCAGGCTCCTCTGGAGGCTCTTGCTAGAAAGGCTCCTCTCCCAGTATTTGGAGTGGGTGGGGGGGTGGGGGTCAGCATCTCTCTCCCTCACCTCCTGATGCCATCTCCCTCCTGGCCACCCTCTCCAGTTGCAGGCCCTTCTCTCTCTTGTGCAACCTTAGCTGCTGCCTCCCTTGCCCGCTGCCTCGCTGCACAGTGCTGATGGCAACGCCTTCTCCTGCGTGCCGTCCTGCTTCTGACCAGGTGTACCAGGTGTCACCCTCCCAACACTCCTCCCATCCTCAGGGTGAAGCTGCCAAGCAGGTCTCTGCAGCCCACAATGAGGCCTACAGGCCTCCTCTAAACAGTCAGACCTGAAAGTTGTACAAAAGTCTGTGAAAACCTCTGAACAGCACTCGGCAGGTTTAATGGAGCCAAAATAATTACTAAAACTACTTACCTACCAAAGGGACCTGATCGCGGCAGAACTCCAGCGATGTCGCGTTCGTGCACCAACTCGCGGGGGCACTGCCTGCAGAAGTCCTCGGTTGTTGTTGCTGAATATCGTGAGCGTGGCCGCATTGCAGTGGCCCGCCCGCTGATGACTTCACCGTGCCACTAGCTCCTTTAGCGCAGCTTCACCCCGCCGATTCCGGCAGAAGTGTGCACCGCTCAAATCCCTCCCGAGCTAAATGTGGCTCGGGGAGGGAAAAACACCCGACCGTGTCGGCCGATTGATTTTTTTCAATCAGCTGCCGAAACCCTGCATTAGCGATCCCTTCAAGGACGGTGAATTTCGGCCCCATTGTCTTTGGTTCCCGCCACAAACTCCATTCCCTAGCCATCGACTTCATCCCCCTCTCTGGCAACTGTCTGAGGCTGAACCAGAGTGTCAGCAACCTTAGTGCCATATTTGACCCTGAGATGAGCTGCCAACCACATACCCGCAGCATAACTAAGACCGCCTATTTCCACCTCTGGAACATTGCCTGTCTCAGTCCCTGCCTCAGTTCATCTACTGCCTTGGGCTTGCCAAGGCCTTGAATTGCCTTGGGATGTTGTACTACATTGAAGGCGCTATATAAATACAAGTTGTTCATTTCTTCTATGCCTCTTTCCCCTTCCCTACCTGATACTCCTTTAGGAACGAAGACATTTGGTAGTCTGGCTTGCTTAAGATATGGGAGAAGCACACTCATTAAAACCGTATATAAGCATGGAATGAGTATAGGTGATTCGATCCATCAAACCCGCAGATTTACTCATCTTCTGAGGGAAAGCTCTGCAAAACATTTCTCTGATTCTCAAAACTTCACAATATATGTTTACACATTCCTGCTTTCCACTAATATTTTCCTGGACCCAGCAGCATTTGCCTTCTGTTAGGGTAGCTAACTCTGGATGTTGGTCAAGGGTAGGATTTGAATTCACATCTCAAACACAAGTATCCACTACTGTCTATGCTGTGACAATGATGCTTCTTGTGATGTATTTGCAGCCATACTCTGTACCATACATTGTACCATGTAATTACATGTAATAGCCAACAGATGGGGAAAGCCCAGGAGGCACACATTACTACACCTCGTGCTGCCTCCCTATATAAAGCAGGATCCCCCTGCAGTGCTCACTTTTGGAGTTTACATTAAACCGAAAGGTCACAAGGTGATCAGCTCCAGCATGGGCCATGTGTGATTTATTATAGTGATAAGCCTATGCTTCAACTGGCGATGAGAATAGGATACTAACACACAGCTATGGCCACCATTGACTACATCGAGCGATATTGCATCGGGGAAGACTGGGATGACTTCATTGACGGGCTGGATCAATGCTTTGTCGCGAAAGACTTAGAGGGAGCTGCGAATGGCAGCAAACGCAGGGCCGTCCTCCTCATGGTCTGTGGATCACGGACATACGCATTGATCAAGGACCTACTGGCCCCGACGAAACCCGCTGAGGAAAGTTACGAAGAACTGTGCGAGCTAGTTCGAAATCACCTAAAGCCGAAATGCAGTGCGCTCATGGCAGGGTACCGTTTCTACACCCACCGGCGAGGAGTAGGCCAGGACGTGGCAGCGTTCATCGCTGAGCTAAGGCGTCTTGCTGGGCCAAGCAAATTCGAGACAGTTCTTGAAGTAATTTCAAGAAACTTCTTTGTTTTGGGAATCGGGTACAAAGGGATTTTCTGCAAATTGCTAGCGGAGGAAGACTTGGACCTAGCCAAAGCCACTCTAATTGCTCAGGCATACATGGCCAGAAAGGAAGAAACAAAGCCATTCTACTCACAACTTCGGAAACACCCAGGGCCAAACACTATGAATAAGCTAAATTCGTCGGCAGAGAGGAGAAGTGCCCCCAGCTGGGCTAATGCAACCTCTGCTCGACCTGAGCTGACTCACTCACCACAACAATGGACTAATGCGAAGAGATCAGTACCTGTGAATGCAAGTCCATCAGCAAGCTGTTGGCACTGTAGAGGGGCTCATCATGCAAACCAGTGCAGGTTCAAACAATATGTCTGCAAGAGTTGCTCAATGATGGGGCACCTCCAATGAATGTGTAAACGTGCTACAACTCGATATGTAGCGGAGGATGGGAGGTCAAGCGTAGATCCTGAGGATCGCGCAGAGATGACCGAGGAGGATGACCATGGGGTGCACGTGCATGAAGTGCACATCTTTACCAACAAGAGTCCCCCGATAATGATGAACATTAAACTGAACGGCATACTAGTACCGATGGAACTGGACACGAGTGCGAGCCAATCGATCATGAGCCAGAAGGCCTTCGAGAAGTTATGGGCAAACAAGACGCACAGGCCCAGGCTGAGCCCGATCGACGCGAAGCTGCGCACCTACACTAAAGAGATTATCCCGGTCCTCGGAAGTGCAATGGTTCAGGTGCTGTATGATGGTTCTGTGCATAAATTACCACTATGGATTGTTCCCGGTAATGGGCCCATGCTGCTTGGCAGAAGCTGGCTACGGAATTTTAACTGTAAATGGGGCGATGTAAAAGCATTATTGTCGGTGGAGAAAGCCACGTTTGCGCAGGTCTTAGACAAGTTTCCGTCACTCTTCCAGCCTGGCATCGGCAGCTTCACAGGGGCCAAGGTGACAATTCACCTCAGCCCAGACGTGAGACCCGTTCACCACAAAGCCAGAGCGCTCCCTTACATGATGCGGGAGAAAGTAGAAGTCGAGCTAGATCGGCTTCAGCACAAAGGCATCATATCGCCAGTGGAATTTAATGACTGGGCCAGTCCCATTGTCCTCGTTCTTAAAAGTGATGGGACAATTAGAATTTGTGGAAATTATAAAGTAACCACAAACCGAGTATTGTTTTATTTATTTATTTATTTTTTTATTTTTTTTATTTAACCGAGTATTGTTACAGGACCAGTACCCACTAACCAAGGCGGAGGATTTGTTCGTGACCCTGTCGGGCAGAAAGCTGTTTTCGAAATTGGACCTCATCTTGGCGTACATGACCCAGGAGCTGGCGGAATCGTCCAAGAAGCTGACGTGCATAAACACACACAAGGGGCTGTTCATATACAACCGGTGCCCCTTCGGGATCCGTTCAGCAGCTGCGATCTTCCAACGAAACATGGAGAGCCTGCTGAAATCTGTCCCGGGAACGGTCGTTTTCCAAGACGACATCTTGATCACCGGACACGACACCGATGAACACCTCCATAACGTGGAAGAGGTGCTACGCCGACTAAATCGAGTAGGTCTAAGGGTGAAGCGGAGCAGCCTGTGGAACTGGTCATGGCCATGGAAGCCATGTAATTACATGTAATAGCCAACAGATGGGGAAAGCCCGTGAAGCACACATTACTGCACCTCGTGCTGCCTCCCTATATAAAGCAGGCTCCCCCTGCAGTGTTCACTTTTGGAGTTTACATTAAACCTAAAGGTCACAAGGTGATCAGCTCCAGCATGGGCCACGTGTGATTTGTTATAGAGATAAGCATATGCTTCACTTTTGAATCAATTTTTAAATGGTTTGGCCCAAGTTTGTGTGCTGTTGTTTAATACATTGGATCCAACTTACAATCAGAAGCCTCTATTTAATAACAATGGTGACTTATAATACAAGTCAGCCTTGCATTCAACAAAATGTAGCAATCTCGCATGGGAATGAAACGTCTAAATGACATTTGATTAATAAGGCTGCGTTGTTGATTATTACTTATTAAATAGTTAAATGCTACATTTGATTAATAAGGCTGCCCTCTAATATTACATATTTTGTTTTGCATTAAATTTCTCAAAAAAATTTAATCCAGATGAAATCTGGAAAAAAGAAACAAGTGATGTCACTTTTTCTGGGTGAAAATCAGGAGCAAAAAACAGTGCTACAAAAAACTCAGCAGAAAATCCTTTACCCCACTCAAAAACACTTTGGCCATGATTTTCACTGGGAAAGGGTTTCCGAATGTGAGGAGGAGTTATGGTTGGGAAACCCAGAAGTCTAGGTGACCCCCAACTCTGTATGTATGTGTGGCTTTTTAACAGATTTCCCGCTCTAGAAAGGCTGCAGCCCAGAAGCAGGCTGTTGGGAGTAGAGATTAGTGAGACAGAGGAAAGGCTGGTTTTAATGGTAGGGTTGCCATCAATAAAATATGATGAGGCAAGTGTTACAGGAAGTAAGTGTGACACTTGCAGAAAATGCATGCTATCCATAAGGCTTTGAATACATTCTATAGATATTGTTGAGCTTCTGTGACGTTGCATACACAGAGTGAAGCCCAAGTATGTTACTGAGGTGAAATGAGGTTAGAGAGCGCAGAGCAGAATTTGATCAGGGCATGCAAATATAATTCAGTCCCCATTTTACAGTAATACATTCTGTCATTAATTTTATATATTATACTTCATTATTATTTAATGCTAAATTGTACAACTTACATTAATTTGGGAAGCGGAAAAACTAGTTGATTGATGCATAGGAGTTTCTCTGTAGTTCAGGTTGAGCTGTTGACACAGAAATGAGATGTTGGAACACCGTTGCTGGTGGGAAGGTGTAACTACAACATAAGAAATTTACATAGGTAGTTTCCAGTGTGGACACAGGAATTTATAATAGAAGAGTTGACAGGAAGTGCACGCAGACAATCAATTTTTTAATAAATAGGTATAAAAAACACAAAGTATAGAATGAGATAAGGCCTTTCAGTCCATCAACTCAAATTTCTCCACAGAGCCAGCATGGACTTCGCTCTGCCCATTTAATCTCCCAATGGAGGCAAACGATGACAACCAAACCCCCCAAAGCATCATGCTATGTGAATCATAGAGCACATTTTTATCTGAATCCCACAAAACGTCAAGATATCCAAACAAGATTACGACACTCACTTACAGCTCTGACCAGTGCCATTCCACAGCAACAGCTGGAGCACCTTGTTCCACACGCTGTTTGACCATCTCGCTCTCTCTGACTTATAGGCTTCACTAACATTTTTAACCAGACACTGATCCATTCTTTTTCCAGCAGTTAACCAGTACATAATCACTTTTTTTGCTGACAGTCCATCTCACTTCTACAACCCTATAGGATTAAAAAAACCTTCTTGGGGTCAATTTGTGTAATTTAGTGCTCCCAGAGCTTTGCGTGATGGGAATGTACATCAAGAATTAATGGATGGAAAATTTCCTGGGTTGCAATTGAGGTGTGATAAACTCCATTCCCAAATTTCCTCAGTGAACTATTACTGAGCAAGGCTTTGCACCAGGAGTGCTAAATTGCAAAGTTTGTTCCCTCATCTCCATTGCGGTCTATCCAGTTGTTTCTTGCAAGTCAAATACAGGACCTACCTGCAGCTGCATTATTAATTCTTTCCAGGGCCCAAATCATGTCTCCTCTCAGCCTTCTGTTCTTCAATGAAACAACTTTATTTCTATGATGTTTCATAATCGGGAACCCTAAGTTGTTACTGAACTCACTCTAAAGTGTCCTTTTTAAGTAAGTTATTTATTTGCTGTTGGGATGTGGGCAGCACCGGCGAGTGAGTATTTATTGCCCATCCCTTGTTGCCCTGAGGATATTAAGAGTTAACCGCATAGTGTGGGATTGCAGTTAGATGTAGGCCAGACCAGGTAATGGTGGTAGATTCCTTTCCCTGAAAGATACTAGTGAACCAGTTGGGTTTGTATAACAGTCCAGCAGCTTCCATGGTCATTTTTTCTGGTGTCTGCCCACTAATTACCTGATTTTATTGAATTCAATTTTAGAACCTGTCATGGTGGGATTTGAACTCAGAAGCCTGTGGGTCGTTAGTCCAGTAATGTCGTCACTAGACTACTGTACTGAAGGTAGTTTACCCAAAACTGCACACAAAAGGGCAGATTTTATGGATATGGCTACTGGCTGGAAGCCTTGCCTGCCAGCTATGTATATCGGGAAGTCAGGTGGACACATATTTGTAAAAATCATCCCGAATATTCCACATCTAGCAATTTCTATATTAAAAACATATCCCTAATCACGTCAATGACGGTAATTGAGTTCCTTGTAGATCACATTCATAAAGGGTCAAAGGTTATGCAGCTGGTCCTATAATTAATGGAGCTGTGATTACATTTCTTCCTTGGAAGCAGCTGCTGCGAAGTGTGAAGCTACGAAGAGAGGAAAAGAAATGCAATTTTGTTTACAGTTTTAAAAAAGAAAGTGCTGAACTATTTTTGCCTGAGATCTGCTGAGGAGGAAGGGCCTAGCTCAATTAAAGGTTTGGCTGACTGCTACGTATTGTTTATGTGCTGTGTGAACTGATAGGCTGAGGTTTTCTTCTTCTCTGATGGTCGACGCACAATTTTTCGTCCATTAAAATCAACGGGTGGAAAATGGCGAGAGGAGAAGCAGAAAACCCAGCCTAAGTTTCGATTGTATCCCTGAAATCGAAAAACTCTGCTCCCAGCGGGGAGTTTCGCTCGACAGGAGAGAAAATTGGAGAATCAGCTGCAAGGGTCAGTGTATCAAATCATGATGCTCCTGACTTTTAATGGCCGGCAAATTGGGAGTGCAAAGAATTGGGCGGGCTGACTTCTGTACCACTTCTCCTATTTATGCTGCTGTGAATTCAAAATTACACATTTAGTATCCAAGAAAATAAATGTTTTCTGAATTGTGTGAAACTCGGAACTGTGGAGAAGCAAACAGATTTGGATGTCCCTGTACACAGATCAATAGGAAACTCAGTTACACTTATGGTGAAATGTGGGTGCTACTGTCTGTCCACGTGGTGGGCATAACAAACGCACACAATGTTAACGCATTATTTGGTCAACATTCTTTGATTTAATTTTTTATTTATTTAGAATGTTATTCCTGTTTGGCTTGGCACGTTTCAAATTATTTTATCCAACACGTTTTTGAAATAAAATTGCTGTGAAGTCACATTTCTTTTATTTCATGCAGAATTCTTTTATTAGTATTGCACTGATTTTAAAAAATCCTTTCTGTTTACTCTTGTGCTTTGAACTCACAGGCCTCCTTATAATTGAGCCACTACTATGAGATGTATCCCAGTGAAGGCATGGCACATGTTGTTTATACTTTCTGTTGATTTGGGGCCCAGGAATCCATTAGATTATATTAGATCAGATAAAGACACAGGTTGTTTGACAGAGCTGGCTTGGACCTAGGATAAAGGTTAACAATGACAGCTCATTAAAGTGCCTGGGGTAACTGGATAGTGGATGTATCTCAGTGCCTGTCTTGTGTTGCAATACATCAGCAGAGATGAGTGAGTGGAGCACTCGGCACCTCCAGTCATCTTAACACTCTGGAAGATCGATAAGATAGCTGCTGGTTTCATGGGTACATCTGATCATCTCCAAACCTTTTTTTACCCTGCAGTATGAATTCAGCATCATTTTTGACACGAGTCACCTGTCTGGGGAGCAGGAGAATTTGGAGTTCACAGCCACAACACAAAGGTAAGGCTCAGTGCGGAATGTAAAAATTACTGTGACCTGACTTTAATTCTTTTGTACCATCAGCATTTAAGATTGTATGGTTAAAATGATGTCGACTGAGCAACACAAAATATATGTTTTGTGTGAAATACTGTTAAATGTGAAAGTGGTTGTAATTCTATGGATAATAATGACAGTACACCCTGCCTTCATTACAAGGCATAGTTATTACATTATCTCTGCTATAAAGTTACAGTGCTTTCCCCTTGGCAGTATTCCCTGTTACATTCTGTTCAGCTGAATATTAATATATGGTCAGCCAAATAAGAAGGAATAAACAAACTATCAGAACGATGAATTCTGCTATACATATGCTGGGTGTTATGGCAACTTTGCAGCTTACTTCTTGATGAACTTGCAGAGTCATTAACACTTTTGTTGAAATGTGTGCAGCACACTTTCAGAATGATCTTTCAGTGTCGCACTAACACCAGCATGAAACTGAACATGTGAAATTGAACCTAAAAACAGATAACTCGGCATGATTGGCAGGCTGTGATTCAGAGGCTCAGTTTACAAGCCCGTTCACCAGATGAGGAGCATCATCTGCTGGGAAAACGTATTAGATATATGGGCATGCACTGCCCATGATTTTCTGACCATTGAAATTAAATGATCGGAAAATTGTGAGCACCCAAACTTCTGATATGCATTTCCAATTGGCAGGCTTACTGTCGGGAGCACAGGTTCAAAGATTACCTCAATAATTTCAGGGTTTAGCTGATGGCCAGAAAGGCTTTGTGCTTCATTAACTTATGTCATATGGATGTGGTGATTAGATTTCTGTTCTTCCAGGTATTCACTATCATTATCTAACACATACTTGCACTACTTAGGAGGATTAAAATAGCAACTTATTATAAAATCTCAGTAATATTTATTTCTCCACTCGACACTCATTATTTACACCTAAGTTTACACCTACCATTATTTGGCAGCTTACAGCTGACTAGTTTGTTGTATGTTACCTATCCCCTGTTCACCCAATCGGCCAAAGTCTGACATAAAGGGCTTAATTTTGGCCCTTGCCATTTTTCGGTGCACTCACCCGAGTTGCGCCGTTTTTCTCCGTTGCCAAGTGCAGCAAAAAAATCTCGCCCCCACTTTGGCCGCAGCCCGGCCTCTCCCCGGTCGTCGCGCAGCGTGGCCAGTCGAGTCGGGTGGAGCCAGCGTCCTGCGCTGAAAACAACAGTGCCGGGAAGTCTGCACATGTGCATTGGAGTCGGTTGCGATGTCCGCGCGTGTGCAGTAGCGCCGAAATTTGGCAATCGGCCCAGCCTCTCTCTCTCCCCACAGATACCGCGTTCACTCGCTCTCCTCCTGCCTCCCCCCCCCCCCCCATTCATTTGCAACCCAGCCTCTCTCCCACTCCCCGTGGAATTCAGATGCCACATTGAATCCCGATGCCGATCGCTCCCGCCCCTAGCCCAGGCCGAGTGGCCTCCCGGTGCACGTTGTCGTTCCGCCCCTAGCCCAGGCCGAGTGGCCTCCCGGTGCACGTTGTCGTTCCGCCCCTAGCCCAGGCCGAGTGGCCTCCCGGTGCACGTTGTCGTGCTGCCCCTAGCCCAGGCCGAGTGGCCTCCCGGTGCACGTTGTCGTGCTGCCCCTAGCCCAGGCCGAGTGGCCTCCCACACAGGCTGGCCTGCTGCCTTCCCGGGCCAAGTTTTAAGATGAAGGTAGGACTTACTTCAATTTTTTATTTGTTATTTAATTCTTAGAACTTTTTGTTTGCAAGGTTTGGTGGTTTGTAAGGCTTGGTGCTTTAGGTGCAGATCCTCTCCACTTCCCTTCCCACCCCTATCCCAGGCCGAATGTACCCACCTGCGCCGATTTCTTAACTCTTCGCAAGGGTTTTCTGAAGTGGCCACATACGCTGGCCTGAGTAGATTTGGAGTAACTATTAGCTGGCCAAAGTTTTTTAAAAGGGCAGAACTGGCGTTGGTGGCTGGTAACGCCCCTTTTTGAGAAAAGAAACAAAACTAAAAAAATCTAACTCAGTTACTCTGGTGCAAATTGATTGGGAAAAGTGGAGATTTTTAAGTTACGCCAAAAAAAACGGAGCAACTCCTGGCCAAAATTGAGCCTAATGTAACCACCTATAATCCCTACTCTCTGCTTTCTGATTTGCATCCAATTTGCTATCCATTCTGCCACTTGTTCCCTGACTCCATATGCTCTGAGTGAATGATTGATTATGCAAGATTGTTCTTGAATCTGAAAACCAATCTGTATCTGTCTAACTTTGAAAAGGAGGAAAGATCTGTAAGCTAATAAAGCTGAGGTGTGAACACTGCATGAACTTGATTTACATGAGGTGAATACACAAATTGGTGCTCTCAGAAGAGACCAGTGCTTAAAGCAAGCACCTCTGAGGAAAACACAGGTGTGTAGCCTGCGACTTTCTGTCTACTACTATTACTTTTGTAAGATGGGAAAAGCAGCTTAGAATGGGATGTCTAGTTTGGCTTTCCATTCAATGGCCTCCTGAGATGCCGAGTAGAGAAATTAGGGTCTTCCTGCAACTGATCTTAGTAGACTGGTTGATGTAATGTGTTCCATGGTCTTGGACTCATGGCCACAGTTGCACTTCAGGTCGTCCCTCATCTGTCAGTTGTGGAGCAGGAGGCCACATCGTCCATGCCCTGTGTGGATTCAGTCGAGCACTGTCCACTGTCTTCGAGGGTCAGCGATGAAATATTGGTTCTTCATGTTTCATGTGTCCCACAATTCCGTCTATCTGGATAGTGGGTCGATAACAGCTGCATAAATATTGGCTGCTGTTTCCCAGAATGGCCAGTGTTAGGTATTTATGCTTGGGGTCAGCAGACACCAGGGGGCACCATTGTCGGAGGTCATCAGGCTGTACGCGCGCGCGGTCACTGGTATATAAGCGCGGGTACCATGTCACACGGGTTACTTTGGGCGCGAATAAAGTTGGATCAGGTTTACACCTGAGGCAGTTTACAGTAACAAGTCTTTTGAGTCATTATACTCATTACATTTGGTGACGAGGTAACTTAAGAACCTTCGCGTGTACAATGGGCACTATTGGAATTCTGGAGAGATTCGCGGATGGCGAGGATTGGGCGGATTTTATCGACCGCCTGGATCAGTATTTTGTAGCCAACAAAATGGAGGGAAAGGCTGATGCAGTTCGGCGCAGGATGGTTTCCTCACCGTTTGTGGTCCAAAAATTTATGGCCTCATGAAGAATCTTCTCTCGTCTTTGTCCAACGGACAAAGAATACGGAGATTTGTGTGCTTTGGTACGTGACCATCTTAAGCCAAAAGAGGGGTTCATCATCTCACGTTATCACTTCTACACGCATGTTCGTGCTGAGGGCCAGAATGTGTCGGGATTCGTTGCCGACTTGCGACGTCTTGCTGAGCCGTTTAAGTTCGGGAACGTGTTGGAAGACATGCTGCGAGATTTCTTCGTGATAGGCATCAACCATGATGTGATTCTTCGGAAGTTATTGGCCGAAGAAAAGCTGGATTTGAGCAAGGCCATCGCGACTGCCCAGGCATGCATGACGACTGATGATAATTTGAGGCAGATATCATCAAAGAGTCGGAGCTCCACGGCAAGTACTGTAAACAAGGTTGTGTCGTCGTTTGGCAGAACTGCTTATGGCAGGGCCTACTCAACTGCTTACATGAAACCTGTAGCTGCTCAAAGTCCGCCAACTGGTACGAATCTGATTTTACCCTGTTGGCGTTGTGGGGCAATCATCAGCCTCATCAGTGGGGCATCTGCAGAGAATGTGCCCACAACTGAGCAAGCGTGCTGCCGCTCATCACATTGCTGATGATGACCAGTCCAGTGCTGGCCCGGATACACAACCCGAGAAGGAAGTGTATGGTCTGTGTTCATTCTTGGGAAGGAGCCAGCCGATAATCATTAATGTGAAGCTGAATGGCGTGCCTGTATCAATGGAGCTGGACATGGGTGCGAGTCAGTCAATAATGAGCCAAAGGACATTCGGCAAACTGTGGGACACTGAGACTGTGTAGCCTAAGCTGAGACCAGTCAATGCCAAGTTGCGTACTTACACTAAGGAACCCATACCAGTGAGTGGCAGTGCAGTAGTCAAGGTGTCATATGATGGTGTGGTTCATGATCTACCATTATTGATCGTCCCAGGTAATGGTCCAATGCTGTTCGGCAGGAATTGGCTCGAGAAAATCAAGTGGAATTGGAATGATATTAAAGCGTTGTCATCGGTGGATGACACTTCATGTGCTCAAGTGTTGAAGACGTTTCCTTCTTTGTTTGAACCGGGCGTTGGTAATTTTACTGAAGCCAAGGTGCAGATTCACCTGGATTCTGATGCAAGGCCTGTCTATCATAAAGCTCGGTCTGTTCCGTACATGATGAGGGAGAAGGTTGAAATTGAGCTTGACAGATTCCAACATGAAGGGGTCAAATCACCGGTCGAGTTTAACGAGTGGGCCAGTCCTATTGTTCCTGTGTTAAAGAGTGATGGCACTGTCAGGATTTGTGGAGACTACAAGATTACGATTAACCGATTTTCGAAACAGGATCAGTACCCATTACCGAAGGCTGATATCCTATTCGCCATGCTAGCTGGTGGAAAGTCGTTCACTAAACTGGATCTGATGTCGGCCTATATGACATAGGAGCTTGTCAACACTTCGAAGAAACTTACCTGCATCAACGCCCATAAAGGACTGTTTGTCTACAACAGGTGTCCTTTTGGAATTAATTTGGCTGCAGCCATATTTCAGAGGAATATGGAGAGTCTACTGAAGTCCGTTCCTAGAACTGTCATGTTTCCAGATGACATTCTGATCAAAGGTCGCGACACCATTGAACATCTGAACAATCTTGAAGAAGTCCTACATTGTCTGGACAAAGTGGGACTCAGCCTGAAACGTTCGAAGTGTGTCTTTATGGCATCTGAAGTTGAATTCCTGGGGAGGAAGTTTTCTGCTGATGGCATCAGGCCTACTGATTCGAAAATCAAGGCCTGAAAATCAAAAATGCACCCAGGCCTCAGAATGTGATGGAGCTACATTCATTCCTTGGGCTACTCAACTACTTTGGTAATTTCTTACCCAGATTGAGCACATTTTTAGAGCCACTGCACGTGCTACTCAGAAAAGGCGACAACTGGGTCTGGGGCGTGTCTCAAGATAGAGCCTTTGAGAAAGCTAAGAATCGGCACTGTTCAAACAAGTTGCTTGTTCATTATGATCCGTGTAAGGGTCTTGTATTGGCCTGTGATGCTTCATCATATGGGGATGGCTGTGTACTCCAACAAGCAAATGAGCCGGGTAAGCTACAACCTGTTGCGTATGCTTCGAGAAGTTTGTCAAAGGCGGAAAGAGCTTACAGCATGGTAGAAAAAGCAGCTTTGACCTGTGTGTATGGGGTCAAAAAGGTGCATCAGTACCTGTTCGGTCTTCGTTTTGAACTCAAAACGGATCACAAGCCATTCATTTCATTGTTTTCAGAAAACAAAGGTATTAATACCAATGCACCGTCCCATATCCAGAGGTGGATGTTGACATTGTCTGCCTATGATTATGTTACTCATCATAGACCTGGCACTGAGAATTGTGCCGATGCACTGAGCCGTCTGCCTTTGCCCACACCTGATATGAAGACGCCTCAACCTGCAGATCTACTGTTAGTAATGGATGCTTTTGAGAGTGAAGGAACTCCTGTCACTGCTCAACAAGTTAGGATCTGGACCAGCCATGACCCTATTTTATCGGTTGTGAAACGTTGTGTCCTCAGTGGTGATTGGTCAGCAATACCCATGGACATGTGTGATGAGACCAAACCTTACAACTGTCACAAAGATGAACTGTCCATTCAGTCAGATTGTTTACTGTGGGGTAAACGTGTTGTTATGCCTAAGAAAGGTAGAGAAAAATTTGTATGTGAACTACATAGCACTCATCCTGGTATTGTCATGATGAAAGCCATTGCTAGGGCTCATGTATGGTGGCCTGGAATTGACTCTGATCTGGAATCATGTGTACATCAATGCAATACTTGCATGCAGCTAAGTAAAGTACCAACGGAATCTCCGCTGAGTCTTTGGTCATGGTCATCTAAACCATGGTCGAGGATCCACATCGATATTGCAGGCCTTTTCCTGGGAAAGATGTTTTTTGTTGTGGTGGATGCATATTCTAAGTGGATAGAGTGTATTATATCATCCAGTAGGTCTACAGCTACTATTGAGAGCCTTCGTACCATGTTTGCTACTCATGGTTTGCCTGACATTGTTGTGAGCGACAACGGATCTTGCTTCACAAGTCTGGAGTTTCAAGAGTTCTTGAAACTCAATGGTATTAAACATGTGAGATTAGCCCCATTCAAACCTGCTTCTAATGGTCAAGCAGAGCGTGCTGTTTAAACGATCAAGCAGAGTATGAAACGTGTAACTCAGGGTGCACTGCAGACTCGCTTGTCCTGTATACTGCTCAGTTACAGGACCAGAGCTCATACGCTTACTGGGGTCTTCCCTGCTGAACTACTGATGAAGAGAAATCTCAAGACCAAGCTCTCTCTTGTTCATCCTGATTTGAATGAATGAAAACAGACATCAAAGTTAGCAAGGGTATCATGATCATGCTGCTGTGTCATGTGACATCTCTGTCAACGATCCGGTTTATGTACTGAACTATGGTCAAGGTCCAAAGTGGATCGCCAGTACTTTTACAGCCAAGGAGGGTAACAGAGTGATTATTGTCATGCTCAAGAATGGGCAAACATGCGGGAAACATGTTGGCCTTCATAGCTAGAGGATTTGAGTATAGGAGCAGGGAGGTCTTACTGCAGTTGTACAGAGCCTTGGTGAGGCCACACCTGGAATATTGTGTTCAGTTTTGGTCCCCTAATCTGAGGAAGGACATTCTTGCTATTGAGGGAGCACAGCGAAGGTTCACCAGATTGATTCCTGGGATGGTAGGACTGACATATAAGGAGAGACTGGATCAACTGGGCTTGTATCCACTGGAGTTTAGAAGAATGAGAGGGGATCTCATAGAAACATATAAAATTCTGACGGGATTGGACAGGTTATAGGCAGGAAGAATGTTCCTGTTGCTGGGGAGTTCCAGAACCAGGGGTCACAGTCTAAGAATAAGGGGTAAGCCATTTAGGACCAAGATGAGGAGAAACTTCTTCACTCAGAGAGTGGTTAACCTGTGGAATTCTCTACCGCAGAAAGTTGTTGAGGCCAGTTCGTTAGATATATTCAAAAGTGAGTTAGATATGGCCCTTACGGCCAAAGGGATCAAGGGGTATGGAGAGAAAGCAGGAAAGCGGTACTGAGGTTGAATGATCAACCATGATCTTATTTAATGGCGGTGCAGGCTCGAAGGGCCGAATGGCCTCCTCCTGCACCTAATTTCTATGTTTCCATGAGCAGATAAAACTGCGGCACACGGATGAACTGGAACCAATTGAGGAAGATGCAGTCAGTGACCAACCAACCAATGTTCATTCATCAGAGGACTTTGCTCTCATTATTGAAACTGGGCCTCCAGTCCCTGATGTGGTCATTACCACTCCCATCAGATCTGTTACTCAGCCTTCAGTCACAACTGACTCAGAATGCTCGCCTAGAACTGAAGTTGAACTGAGACGATCAACTCGTGAGCGGAAAGTCCCAGACCGTCTTAATTACTAAAAAAACTGATATTAAGATCTTGTAAGGGGATGTTGTTATGTATTTATGCTTGGGGTCACCAGACACCAGGGGGCGCCATTGTCGGAGGTCACTGGGCTGTACGCGCGCGTGCGCGGTCACTGGTATATAAACGCGAGTACCATGTCACGCGGGTTACTTTAGGCGCGAATAAAGTTGGATCAGGTTTACACCTGAGGCAGTTTACAGTAACAAGTCTTTTGAGTCATTATATTCATTACAGCCAGCACGATTTTAAGCACTTTCGTGGTGGATTTTTCAAATCTTCATGAATGGAAAGGTCGATGTTGCTCATGATTTTTTCCATCTCACGGAGTACAGTGGCATAGAAGCGGAAGTAAAGCAGGCTAATGTGGGACCGCACAGAGAGCCTTCAGTTGGAGGGAACCTGGGCATCCCTGACACCCTCCTTCAGGGTTAGTACCGTTAGTACTGAGGAAAATTGCGACAAAATAGAAGACGTTAACAAACTTGCAGAATGAGTGTGTAAATGGTAAATACATCTCAATATAAATAAGTGTGAGGTGTTGCATATTAGTAGGAGGAATACGGAGGCCAACTGCTTCTTTGGAAACGAAGAGTCTAAATGAGGTAGAGGCGCAAAGGGATCTAGGGGTACAGATTAACAAATCATTAAAAGTAACAATGCAGGTGAACATATCATAAAATGTGGAAACAAAGCACTGGAATACAAAAGCAGAGAAGTTATGTTAAACTTATTTAGAACCTTGGTGAGCCCACACTTAATGTACTGTGCACAGTTCTAGTCTCCATATTAGAAAAAAGATATAGTATTCCTGGAGAAAGTGCAAAAAGATTGAAGAGGATGGAGCTTTTTTCTTTAGAAAAGAGGCCGAGAGGTGACCTGACAGAGGTCTTTAAAATGATGAAGGGGTTTGATAGGGTAGATGTAGAGAGGATGTTCCACTTGTGGTGGAGTCCAAAACTAAGGGCCACAAGTACAAGTTAGTAAATAATAAATCCAATAAGGAATTCAGGAGAAACTTCTTTTCACCACATTTTTAAAATAATTAGTATAAAACCAATTACTAACCTTTTTCTTGAAGAGCTACTCGCCTACTGCCCAGCTCCGCTGATCCTCGTGGGCGTTTTTTTAAAACTTACCTACGGGTCACCGCTCAGCCAAATATCGCGTCAGAGCAATCTCAGGATGGTGCATGCCAGCGGTCTGCTCCCCAGCAGTACCTCAAAACCGCCGGCGTAACTCAGGTAAGGAAATTTTCGCTCACCTGATTACCACCCACAATGGTCAATACCGCCCAGAAACCGGGCGGTAAGCCATTGGAAATTCCAGCCCAGAGAGCTAACATGCAGGTACAGCAAGCAATTAAGAAGACAAATGGCATGAAGGCCTTTATTGAAAGGGGGTTTGAAAACAAGAGTAAGGAAATCTTGCTACAATTGCACAGGGTTTTGGTGAGGCCACACCTGGAGTACTGTGCACAGTTTTGGTCTCCTTATCTGAGGAAGGATATACTTGCCTTAGAGGCGGTGCAACAAAGGTTCACTAGATTAATTCCTGGGATAAGAGGGTTGACCTATGAGGAGAGATTGAGTAGAAAGAGCCTATATTCTCTGGAGTTTAGAAGAATGTGAGATGATTTCATTGAAACATATAAGATTCTGAGGAGGATTGACAAGATAGATGCTGAGAGATTGTTTCCCCTGGCTAGAGAGTCTAGAACTAGGGGATATAGTCTTAGCCTTTTAAGACTGAGATGAGAAGGAATTTCTTCATTCAGAGGGTTGTGAATCTTTAGAATTCTCTGCCCCAGAGAGCTGTGGCTGCTCAGTCTTTGAGTATATTCAAGGCTGAGATAGATAGACTTTTGGACTTTGGGGAATCAAGGGATATGGAGATCGGGTGGGAAAGTGGAGTTGAGGTCGAAGATCAGCCCTGATCTTATTAAATGGCGGAGCAGGCTCGAGGGGCAATATTGCCTACTCCTGCTCCTAATTATTATGTACTTCAGGTTCAATATTAACTAATTGATTAGGGCCATGGGATAAAAGATAGTAATTTGAATTAATAATTATTTTGATGGTGCTGCATATGATGTCAGATAGCTTTCACAATCACGGCCTAAGTACAATAGACCCATTACCAATACTGGAAACCGCAAACTCTGGCAGTCTTCTAAACTGTGTCCATATTTATCCAGTTTGATAATAGAAAACCACTGACTTATTATCTAGCCACCAGAAAATGATGTTTAGACTTTCCTCATAGAAAGTGAACTTTATTCTGTCTAAGAGCATTGGATAGGTGGAAACTGATTAATCTGCCCAGAAATTTAAATAAATTACAATCTTAAGATCAGTCCCATGGTATCTGATGTTATGTAATGTGTAATTCACGAGAGTGATTTTGTTTTGTGTTGGGTCAGTATTTGGTCAATTGTCGTGATTAAGGTGGACTGGATTGTTTGTTTTATTGATGTATAATGGCGACTGTACAGAGGGATTAGCAATTACTTTGTAATCACTGCAGGTTTTATTGAGTAGTAATAAAGTTAGTTAGCAGGAAATAACGGACCTGAAATCCCGGTTTCTTCTTCCTGCGGGCTTTCGACTAAAAATAGGAGAAAAGATGCTCACTTACCTTTTGGTCGAACGCTCACCAGAAATCCCGGACTCGAGGCCTCCTCTTCTTGCGCAACAGAGCACGTTCACGTTGGGACGTCCGTAAGAGTCACATGGGCCTGGACACCCAATCACGGGTAAGTATTTTCTGATTCATAGTAATAGGAGTTTCGTAAGTCCGAATTCGAAACTCCTATTACTATGAATGAGAAACACACCCAAACATTACGTTAAACAAAAACACCTCACATAAATACATTGTCGAAATTAAAGTTGAGAAATGTTTTTGAAAAAAAAAATTTGCCGATTTAAAAAAAATAATTAATTATGGTTTAAAATAAAATTACCTGAGTGGCAGGGTTTTTAAACATAAATATGTATTTTAAAATTTTATTTTAATATATTTTTGATATGTTTTAAAACTCTTACACTGGTAAAAGTAGGCTATGCGCCTGCTTTTGCCAGGCGCAAGAGTTTTAAGGACATTCGCAGGGCATGAGATGGGCAAATACCGCAATCTTGTGAATGTCCTTCTCCTTGAGATAGGTTCTGGCTTGACAGATCCAACGTGACATGCCGGAAAAGCCGGTTTTCGGCACATGCGCACTGTGCGTCGGAAACCGGCTTTTGCGATGCCTTTCCGAGTCCATACACACTCCGTACGGACCCGGGGAGGCTGGAATTTCAGGACCAATATATACTGTGTACATTAAGTGAAACCTAACCTTCGCAATTGGAATCAGGTCAGGTGTTAAAACCTGCAACCTAATGACAGTAGATGGCACCACCTGTGATTGGTCAGCATCGAATGCCGGGTGGCGGTTAACCTGGCCACATCCAGAAAGTGCCAATGACTTTGAGTGAATGAGCAGCTGGAGGAAAGTAGTGGGGTCCTTGTTGGAGGAAATGCTATCAAACAGCGAATGAGCTAATCCTTGAAGAAGCCAACGCCATCCACAACCTGCAACCCATGATGCCGAACAAGTGAATGAAAGAGCAACCATGGACAGTTTGAAAGACAACACCAGAGTTCAAGTCCATGCCTTATCAAAAAGTATGGAGCACCAACAACAGTCGACTGATGATGATGAATCCTTCTGATATTACGTCAGGCTATACGGGTCTACTGCTCTGGATCTGCTGATTAATATTTATCAACTCATGATTGTTCCCATATTATACTAGAACAATTTATGCTACACTGTTATTAAATAATTGGTAGGCCTCAGCTGGAGTATTGTGCCTAATTCTGGGCGTCACACTTTAGGAAGGATGTCAAGGCCTTGGAGAAGGTGCAGAGGAAATTTACGAGAGCTATACCAGGGATGAGGGACTACACTTATGTGGAGAGACCAGAGAAGCTGGGATTATTTTCCTGAGTGCAATGAAGGTTAAGGGAGGGATTTAATAGATGAACCCTTCAAAATTATGAGGGATTTTGATAGAGTAAATAAGGAGAAACTGTTTCCACTGGCAGGAAGGTCGGTAACCAGAGGACAAGATTTAAGATAGTTGGCAAAAGAACCCGAGGGGAGATGAGTTTTTTTTTAACGTAACGAGGTGTTATGATCTGGAATACGCTGAAAGATAAAGAAAGGGCCTGAGTTTGGTCAAACCTACGTTCTGCCCATGTACCATCGAAAGGACCGCTAAGATCCTGATGGTACTTTGGACGGAAGTTTGGTGAAAAAATGGGGAAAAAAATGCCCGACGGAAATAGTTGGGTGTTACACGCTGATTCTGGGCGGCAATTGCAATCCTTGGCAAAGTAACTCCGAAGCTCGAGTCGGGCCCAGGGAGAGGGGAATGCAAAAAGAAAACTTCAATAAATGAAAAACAAAACATGACAAATCCTTCAGAGGACCCTATCAAACAAAATCACTGCAAAAGAAATAAAGCAAACCACATCACTAACCTTTTCTTGCAGGTCTTCATACGTACCATTCAGGTAAGACCTGCTTCCACGCGGCGGTCCTTTCTCCTGCCGGAGCAGAGGACCGCTCGGACCAATCTCGGGCAGGAGGACTTTTTTCGGCGTTGTACGCGGGCGCATGCTAGCAGACGCTCCACAGCGGTCTTTTCACACCACCGGCGTGAGGGCCTCACCAAACTCGCACGGAGGGGAGAGCGCCGAAAAACAGTGAGACAGCCAAGAAAACTTGGCGGCAGCCGGCGGCAGGTTGACCAAATTCTGGCCCATGGACTTGCATTTATATGGCACCTTTCACGACCACCAGACATCTCAAAGCGCTTTATGCCCAATTAAGTACTTTTGGAGTGTAGTCACTGTTGTAATGACACTGCCTGAAAGGGTGGTCGAAACGGATTTAATTGTAAGCTTCAAAAGGGAATTAGATATATAGCCGGAGATGTCCTCTGCTCCGCCTTGAAAAGTGTCATGGAATGTTTTATGTTCATCTGAGAGGGCAGATAGGGCCTTGGTTTAACATTTCATCTGAAAGATGGCACCCTAACAGTACAGCACTCCCTCAGCAGTGTACTTAAGTGTCAGTCTAGATTATCTGCTCAAGTCCTGGAATGGGACTAGAAAGCACAATCTTAGTACTCTCACCCAGTGTAAAATCAATGAGCCAATTTCAGCACTTCATTTGTGTTATGTTTGTAATGTACTTATGAATGACTCCATGAGGCAATGTGTTGTACTCAAACTGTAGTGACCTTGGTCCTTTATTCCAAACTCCAGAGTGAGGCAGCCGCATGGTGGCTCCCCTTTTATGCAGCCCTTGCCACCAGGGCAGGAAACCCCGGTCTCCACCAGTTGCACCCTCTAGTGGTGCCAGCATGTATATACACAGTGTAAACCTTATTGTTAGTACATCAGGTAAACAAGTCTCCATCTTATGCAACTATACAGTGACTACACAGAGAGTATATATATAGTCTGCATATATAACATCACTCTTCCCCCAAGTCCTCTGTGCCAATTACCTTTGCACTATGTGCTCTGGCTTAGCTCTCCCTAGACTTAAGTGCCAATAGCCCTTGCACCTTGGCTGCGCTTTGGCTTGGCTCTCTCCCCGTTAACCCCCAAGTCCTTTTGTCACAACATTGAGTAGTGGTGACCAGTTTGGATGGTTCGATGATACAGTGGAAGTTCCAGAGGGTTCTGGGTGTGATCCATGGCTACATAGATCCATTCCCCCCCACTGCCCCCCCCCCCCACCCCCCCACCAATGAGATCATGCAGCTGGCCCGTTACATAAACATACAGGATCAGACACAGTGCAAGTACAAAGAAAGGAAGAGAAAAAAAATGTTTTTTTTTTTACAGTTTGTATCATGACACCTTCCTTCAGTGACTTACATTCGTTATGTTTTACGGTTGTGCGTCAGGATTGAGTAGATTGCTTAATTAGTTGAGTCATGGTCAGTACTGAGGTAGCAGTACAGGTATGCGAGGACGCTAGTTCCAGAGCAACCGGACGGGGTCCTAGTCGTCTGATGGCGGCGCTGCACCCCCTGCTTGGTTCGCTCACCTTGCCAGGACTCAGGGCCTTTGCCATTGCCTAGTGGTGGGCAGAGCAACAGATGTGTTTGGCCTCCCTGCCCTCCTTTGAGGGCTGCAGAATCTTCTGCCTGCTCTCTAACAGTGTTGGGAACCTGGCTGTTCCAGGTCCCATTTGGGGAACTCGTTGGTTCTGACCTTTTGCTCCCGGACATGGCCGAGGTAGAGACTGGGTCTGGGGGCTGCACCGTCTCCACCGGATGGTGGGCAACGGCGGCCGTCTGCGCGTATTGGCACCATTTCCGTTTCCAGGTCCATGGCGAATAGTGCCATCGGGTGCCTGCAGCGTGGGATAGACCTGGGGCAGGGTATCTGGATCAGTGCCTTCACCCTCCTGAGGTCGCTGGCCTATAACCTGTGGGGACACCTGGGGCAGGGCATCAGGATCAGCGCCTTTACCCTCCAGAATTCACTCGCTTGCTACTTTTGGGGACACTCTATTCCCGACATCTCGCAACATTTTGTTCTTTACATTCTTAATCAGTTCGTTACACTGATTGCCATCTCTAAGTTCAGTTGGTTGCAGGTCTCCTTTAAGAGAACCCTGCCACGCCACGCTGCACCTCGCTGCAGCAGGGACTCCACCTTGTCTCTGTCCTCGAGGTCGACTGCCTTGGTCCTTCTCTTCCACGATTCTGCCACAAAAGCTGGAAGAGTGCCTGTGAATTCGATCTTCCTCCCCAGGAGTCCTGCAACTGGAGCCGGGAAGGTACTTTTAGGTTGTTCCGGTTGGATCATTGCCACGCAGTCATGATGGACGGTCTGTGCCTCAGGTGCTGCACTGGTCTGTTCTCTGGTGCCTGGCCCAAGCGAAGGTGAGGTTTTGCTCTGCCTCTGAGCACGGGGCACATCGATGGCTGGAGTGAAGAAGTCTTCCCATTTCTACTGGATCTTCCCCATCCACCTTCTTCCGAGTAGCGTTGGACCATCACCTGCAACAATCCACAGAGATAACTTGTGCACCACACCATTATGGATTACACTTACATCCGCACTACCAAGGACTGGGATCAGCTCCTTGGTGTAGGTGCGCAACTTTTCCTGTACTGGAACCAGCTCGGGTCGATTTTTGTTCCATAGCCTCTCGAAGACATCCTGGCTCATCACTGACTGGCTCGCTCCCATGTCCACTTCCATGAAGACTGGAACACCGTTTATCTCGACTTCCATCTTCACTGTAGGACAATCGGCGGTGCATGTATACACTCCATACACTTCTTCTTGGGGCTGAACTGCCCCTCTGGCCAAATCATCATACTCCCTGCTGGATTCAAAGTAATTTACCGACTCCTCTGCTAGACGGCGAGTTGTATTTCTTTTACCCATACGTTGGAGGTGGCCCTTCGTGTTACAGGCTTTGCATACGTACTCAGCAAACCGACACTGGTGAGCCCTATGGTTTCCTCCACAACGCCAGCATGGTGCTACTCGATTAACACCCCCCGGCGGACTCTTGAGTTCTGGAACCCTGAGGTTTGTGCTCTCTGCCCTGGGCAGAGCCACATTCTACAGTCTTGCCTGTGAAAGGCACCATTCTGTGTACAGTACTTGCTGGGTTTGAGTCACAGGATGAATAATTTGCTTGGTGCTGCAGGTCGTAGTCATGAATCCCTGACTGATGCTGATGGCCTTCTGCAGGTTGACTGTGGTATCGGCAGATAATAGCTTGTGAAGGAGGCCCTCGTGGCCAATTCCTATAACAAAGGTGTCTCGCAATGCTTCGTTGAGGTGCGTGCCAAAATCACATGGTGCCGCAAGTCTCCTGAGGTCGGCTGCATATTGTGCAATCTCCTGGCCCTCAGGTCTGTGGTGAGTATAGAATCTGTGCCTGGCCATGAGGACAATCTCTTTTGGTTTAAGTTGGTCGCAAATTAGTTCAGTCAGCTCATCGTATGTCTTATCTTTGGCCTTCGTGGGTGCCAGCAAGTCCCTGACGAGGCGATAGACCTCGGGCCCACAACTGGTCAGCAGTATAGCCTTGCGCTTCTTCACCAATGTGTCTGTCTCCCCTGCCAGGTCGCTTTCCACGAAATATAGCTCGAGCCTTTCCATGAAGGCATCCCAATCATCACCCTCTGCAAAATCTTTTAGTGTGCCAAAGGTAGCCATAATATCGTGTGAAAATCCCATCCTCGTCGCCAGTTATTATGTTTGTACTGAATGACTCCACGAGGCAATGTGTTGCACTCAAACTGTAGTGATCTTGGTCCTTTATTCCAAACTCCAAAGTGAGGCATGGTGGCTCCCCTTTTATACAGCCCCTGCCACCAGGGCAGGACAGGAAACCCCAGTCTCCACCAGTTGCACCCTCTAGTAGTGCCAGCATGTATATACACAGTGTAAACCTTATTGCTAGTACATCAGGTAAACAAATCTCCATCTTATGCAACTATACAGTGACTACACAGAGCGTATATCTATAGTCTGCATATATAACAATTTGCACTAGCAATCTCATTTTAAAATCATAGGGGTCAAGTTTCGGGCCGCACCTAGAACGGTGCAGCCCTGCAAGCTACGCCTGATTTCCGCGCTCAAAACCACGCCAAATATTTACCTCGGTATTCTCCCCTCCCTCAGGTCGATCCCTCGGCGCAGCGCAGCACAAGCTGTGGGGGGCGGAGCCAGGTCCCGGTGCTGAAAACAGTGCCGGGATCTCTGCACATGGACGCTACAGTGTGTGCGCATGTGCAGTGGCTCCAGGCGCCCGAAACTGTGTGGGAGGGCCTGAAGCACGCTGCCCCTAGCCTTGGTCGACTGGGCTCACTGGGGCTGCGAAGGTAGGACTCGACCTATCTCCTCGAGCTCCTGCTCAGGCTCCGGCCCCGGCACCTCCCCCCCCCCCCCCCCCCGTTCAGCTCCCGCTCTCTCCGGCTCTCTCCCGCCGCCCCCCCCCCAGCTCAGCTCTCTCCCGCACACCACCCCCCGCCCCAGCTCTCAGTCCGGTTCCCAGTCCCGGCTCTCTCCCTCACACCACCCCCCACCCCAGCTCCCGCTCCCGGTCCGGCTCTCCCCCCCGCCCCCATCACCCCCGCCCCTCCAGCTCCCACTCCCGGTCCGGCTCTCCCGCAGGTCCCCCACCCCCCTGTTTAGCTCCCGCTCCGCTGTCTGCCGCGCCCCGCCCCGCCCCTGCTCCCGCTTCGCTCTGGCTCTCCCTGCACCACCCCACCCTTCAGATCCGGCCCGGTCCGCTCCCCCCCCCCACCCGCCACCCCCCACGTCATCGGCGGGGCCTGCCCGCCCGGCATCTTGCTGGGGGCGGGCCCCACCCGAAGTCTTCGGCCCAGCTTCTTCTGGTTGGCTGGGCCCGTTCAGCCTCCCCTCCCTCCCTCCCTCTCCTCTCCCCCCTTCCCTCCCTCTCCTTTCCCCCCTCCCCGCTCCTCCTGCACCCCCCCCTCCCCCCACCCCTCGCTATCAGAAACACGGAGACACTGACAGAGACAGAGAAAGAGACACTGAGGGGGCCCCGTCCCAGCATGCTGTTGGAGGGCTCCCAGTGCTGCAGTTGGTGAGTAGAAACTTAATTTTTTATTTAGTGATTTTTAATTTAAAAAAAAAATTTTTTTTTGATTGATTGGATGATTTATTGATTTATCTATCATTTATTATTAATGATGACTCTTTATTTGTAAAAGTGAGTGTTTCATGTTTGTAAACTTCCCTTCCCCCCCCCCCCCATCTCTCTTCCTTGCGCCTGATTTCTAAGTGTAGGCAAGGTTTTTCTGAGCGTACAAAAATCTACACTTACTCCATTCTAAGTTAGTTTGGAGTAAGTTTTCGCTGCCTAAACTTGCAAAACAGACGTAAGTGGCCGGACACACCCCCTTTTGAAAAAAAAAATCTGTTCTAAAATGAAACTTCTAACTCACTAGAACTGGAGCAAACTAAATGCCGAGAATTACAATTTCTAAGATACTCCATTCTAAACTAGTTGCTCCAAAAAAATAGGAGCAACTCAGGCCGAAACTTGACTCCATAGAATGGTTCATCATCATAAGCAGTCACTCGAAATCGAGGAAGACTTGCTTCCATTCTAAAAGTGAGTTTTCAGGTGACTGTACAGTCCAATACAGGAATTACAGTCTCTGTCACAGTGGGGCGGACAGTGGTTGAAGGGAAGGGTGAGTGGGGAGCCTGGTTTGCCGCACGCTCCTTCCACTGTCTGTGCTTGATTTTGCATGGTCTCGGTGACAAGACCTGAGGTGCTTAGTGCCCTGACGGATGCCCTTCCTCCATTTTGGATGGTCTTGGGCTAGGGATTCCCAGGTGTCGGTGGGGATGTTGCATTTTATCAAGGAGGCTTTGAGGGTGTCCTTGAAATGTTTCCTTTGCCCACCTGGGGCTTGCTTGCCGTGTAGGAGTTCCAAGTAGAGCCCTTGCTTAGGGAGGCTTGTGTTGGGCATGCAGACAATGTGGCCCGCCCAACGGTGCTGGTCGAGCGTGGTCAGTGCTTCGATGCTGGGAATGTTGGCCTGAGCGAGAACACTTGACGTTAGTGCGTCTATCCTCCCAGTGGATTTGCAGGATCTTACGGAGGTGGTATTTCTCCAGCGCTTTGAGATGTCTGCTGTACATAGTCCACATCTCTGAGCCAGATAGGAGGGCAGGTATCACTACTGCCCTGTACTCCATAAGCTTGGTGCCGGATTTGAGGGCCTGGTCTTCAAACACTCTCTTCCTCAGACGACGGAAGGCTGCACTGGCGCACTGGAGGCGGTGTTGGACCTCGTCATCAATGAGGTGACTCTAGAATGGTTACAGCACAGAAGGAGGCCATTTGGCCCGGTGAGTCACTACAAGAGCACTTTAGCTAGTCCCACTACCCCGTCCTTTCCCCATTGCCCTGCAAATTCCTTTCCTTCAGGTAGTTATCCAATTCCCTTTTGAAAGTCATGATTAAATCTGCCTCCACCACCCTTTCAGGCAGTGCATTCCAGATCCTAACCACTCGCTGAGCAAAAAGTTATTTCCTCCCGGTGCTTTTTTTGCTCACCAAGGCTGCCTGTCCCTTTAAGCTGCCGCGGGTGTCTGATGCCCAGCACGTGCGGAAATTCCACTTTAAAAATGTAAGTAATGTCAACCCCAGAGTGTTTGCTCGGCATCTGCGACAGATCACGTGTGCGGATCTCCTACTGAAACAATGGCGACATTACTGCCAGAGCAGGATGCCTTGGCGAGGGTGGGGTTGGAATCTCTGTTCACAGTGCAGTCGGCAACTCTGGTTGAATGTATTCCTGGAGGTTTCATCACGTGACCTCATGCCTGCAACTGCCCCGTCCTCACTCTCCTGCCATTGGTCGCCCAGCACATCCATCTTCACGGTGTACCGCCTTCCCACACCAATCAGAAAACGAAAAGACTCTCATTATCAATGGGATGACTCTTGACTGTCAGACAAACAGTCTTTATTACAGCATCGAAGCACTGACCACACTCGACCAGCTCCGTTGGGCGGGCCACATTGTCCGCATGCCGGACACAAGACTCTCAAAGCAAGCAACTCGGAACTCCTACATGGCAAGCGAGCCCCAGGTGGGCAGAGGAAACGTTTCAAGGACACCCTGAAAGCCTCCTTGATAAAGTGCAAGCTCCCCACGGACACCTGGGAGTCCCTGGCCAAAGACCACCCTAAGTGGTGGAAGCAGATCCGGGAGGGTGTCTCGTCGCCGAGAGCATGCAGAAATCAAGTGCAGGCAGCGGAAAGAGCGTGCGGCAAACCAGACTCCCCACCCACCCTTTCCCTCAACGACTGTCTGTCCCACCTGTGACAGAGACTGTAATTCTCGTATTGGACTGTTCAGTCACCTGAGAACTCACTTTTGGAATGGAAGCAAGTCTTCCTCGATTTCGAGGGAATGCCTATGATTCCCCATCTCCAATACCTTTATAACTAAAAAACAGAATTGTTCAAAGAAATGAAAAAAACACAATTTCTTTTGATGCTGCTATGATTTTTCGGCATGTCCTGGAGATCACTCTTCAATTCCTGGAGACTCCAGGCCAATCTTAATTTAAGTGATAAATATTTGGAATAATTTATCAAGGAAAATACTAGAGGAGGCTACATTGGGGTTGTTCAGAATAGAGGACATGATGGCAAAAAAGATTTAGTAGAGAAATGAGCTTCAGTGGATCAATTAGCGTATTTGCATCAGTGACTTTGCACATTCTTACGTCCCTCAGTATGCGAGCTGCCATATTATATTGAAGGGGTCAGGATTAGGCTAAATTTGGATATTTGTATTTCAACCTAAAATGTCCCAGTTCAGGTCATTTGGGGTCATTTCAGGCATTTAGTTCGGCCTGGCTGACCTTTCCCGTACATGTTAGAGTCAAGAGGTCACACCCTGCTGATTAAAAGCAGGATTGGAAACAATTTTCAGTTTCAGTTTAGGATTCCATAGATATTGAATAAACATATAAATATAGACATGGAGAAAAAATACCACCAGCTCACCAGCTAGTTACTGACGTTTCTGTTAGACGTCTTCAAGTATATATGTATTTGAAACAGATTTTGCAGCACTCAGTAATGTTAACAGAACATATTTAAAACGACAGAGAGTCGGGGGGGGGGGGGGGGGAAGTTCAAACTAGTGTCATCACCGAGGAAACTGGGTCAAAAATCAACTATAGTTAAAACTGACATTCTTGTGATAATAATTTGGGTTTATTCTAACACCCAATGGAAATAGGCTGAATGTTTCTATACATAGATTATGTCCTTACAATCTGAAACTGGTCTCTCTCACTTCCCTCATGCTGCGTTAGTGGAGCCCAGGGATTACGCAATTTAGCAGGAATACTTCAGCCTCAACCTCATGTTAGGGCTCACACGTCTAGTTCGAGGCATTCCTGGAGTGTTGAGCAGGTGACATTCTGACTACATGACATCTGATCACATGACATCTAATCATGTGACATCTGCAAATGTTACTGCATTTACATAACAAGAGTTGGGTGCCCTATAGTTGAGTGACTTTGCTCGTGGTTTCGTGCCAGCAACTGTTGGGCAAGAAGTTGTGAGAATCAGGCGGCCACTCCTGTGGAGGGGAAGAAGGGAATCCAAGGATAGGAACGAGGGGAACCAAAGGTGAGGGAGCAATTTACAGAGGAGAAGCCAGAGGTGGGAGGAATTTTGATTCCACCATTAACTAATAGTAACTTGGAGGATGAGACTGGGGAATTAATAATGGAGATCAGGGAAATGGCAGAGACATTGAACAAATATTTTGTATCATGGTAGAAGACACTTAAAAACTTCCCAATAGTGGATAATCAAAGGGCTATAGGTAAGGAGGAACGTAATACAATCACTGTCACTAACGAAGTAGTACTAAGCAAAATAATGGGACTAAAGGCGGACAAGTCCCCTGGACCTGATGGCTTACATCCTAGGGTCTTACGAGAAGTGGCTGCAGAAATAGTCGATGCATTGGTTGTAATCTACCAAAATTCCCTGGATTCTGGAGCGGTCCCAGCAGATTGGAAAACTGCAAATGTAACGTCCCTATTTTTTTTTTAAAAAGAGGCAGACAAAAAGCAGGAAACTATAGACCAGTTAGCCTAACATCTGTCCATGGGAAAATGCTGGAGTCCATTATTAAGGGCATTTGGAAAAGCATGATTTAATCAAGCCGAGTCAGCATGGTTTTATGAAAGGGAAATTATGTTTGACAAATTTGCTGGAGTTCTTTGAGGATGTAGCGAACAGGGTGGGATAAGGGGGCACCAGTGGATGTGGTGTATTTGGATTTGCAGAAGGCATTTGATAAGATGCCACATAAAAGGTTACTGCACAAGATAAAAGCTCACGGGGTTGGGGGTAATATATTAGCATGGATAGAGGATTGGCTAACTAACAGAAAACAGAGAGTTGGGATAAATGGGTCATTTTCCGCTTGGCAGTGACTAGTGGGGTGCCGCAGGGATCGGTGCTGGGTCCTGAACTATTTACAATCTATATTAATGACTTGGATGAAGGGACCGAGTGTAATGTAGCCAAGTTTGCTGATGTTACAAAGATGGGTGGGAAAGCAAATTGTGAGGAGGACACAAAACATCTGCAAAGGGAAATCGACCGGCTAAGTGAATGGGAAAAAATTTGGCAGATTGAGTATAATGTGGGAAAATGTGAGTATAATGTGGGAAAATGTGAGGTTATCCACTTTGGCAGAAATTATAGAAAAGCAAGTTATAATTCAAATGGACAAAAATTGCAAAGTGCTGCAGCACAGTGAGACCTGGGGTTCCTTGTGCATGAAACACAAAAGGTTAGTATGTAGGTACAACAATAATCAGGGAGGCAAATGGAATGTTGGCCTTTATCGCAAGGGATATAGAGTATAAAAGCAGAGAAGCCCTGCTACAAGTTTACAGGGTATTAGTAAGGCCACACCTGGAGTACTGCATGCAGTTTTGGTCTCCGTATTTAAGTAAGGATATACTTGCATTGGAGGCTGTTCAGAGAAGGTTCACTAGGTTGATTCCGGAGATGAGGGGGTTGAGTTACGAAGACAGGTTGAGTAGGTTGGGCCTATACTCATTAGAGTTCATAAAAATGAGAGGTGACCTGATTGAAACTTGTAAGATAATGAGGGGGCTCGACAAGGTGGATGCAGAGAGGATATTTCCACTCATAGGGGAAACTAAAACTAGGGGATATAGTCTTAGAGTAAGGGGCCGCCCATTTAAAACTGAGATGAGGAGGAATTTCTTCTCTGAGGGTTGTAAATCCATGGAATTCTCTGCCCCAGAGAGCTGTGGAGGCTGGGCCATTGAATATATTTAAGACGGAGATAGACAGATTTTTGAGTGATAAAGGAGTAAAGGGTTATGGGGAGCGGGCAGGGAAGTGGAGCTGAGTCCATGATCAGATTAGCCATGATCTTATTAAATGGCGGAGCAAGCTCGAGGGGCCAAATGGCCTACTCCTGCTCCTATTAAGTTCTAATGAAATTACACCAATAATGGATAGTAATACTGGTAACACTCCGATTCCCCTCATAACCAAAAGTAATTCAACCGATAGTCCATATTTAACTGGTAGTTAAAGGTATAATGCCCTGACATCCTACCTTTAACAGTAGTAATCTTATCACCCATTAAAATACAAGCAGAATCCCCCTGCAACGGCATAAGGTTTGGTCAGGCTCCCCGGTAAATGCCACTTTCAACGGACCCCATCTCTCTCTCGCCCTATCTCCTCAGACACTAGTTTGAACTCAGCTTCTGTACAAAGGTGACAACTCCAAACTGGGAGCCTCAGTCAGAACCGACCTGTACTTGAACATCACATGTCAAAACCTGCCCACCTAGAAACCTGAACCAATCTGAGAGATTGCACACAGGGCAGTGGCCTCGGTATTTGGGACACTTCTCACATATCACATCATCCTTAACTCAGCTCAGCACCAACATTTCTAAACCACTCCTGGGCTCGGACTCCATAAAGGAAAGTTTTGATAGAATGCTAGAAATTATAACACAGGAGGTGGTCATTACTGTAACTCCATTCCCCACAGATCCTTTTATAGTCCTTTTCAAACATTTATCCTATTTCCTTTTAAATTATGTTCTAATCTCTACTTCAATAGCTACTTGTAATGAAGCATTCCATGGTTTAATAGTCCTCAGTTCAAGTATCTTCCTTCTCCCTTCCTCCATTGTTCTTCCAGTGAGAATCCTTGGTCTCCATCCCCTTGTCCCCATTCAGCCACCAGTGGAAACAATCTTTCACTGTTTACCCACAGTAACGTCCCAGGTTGCACTCACCCCATTACTGGCAGCACTACTCTCTCCACTGCTCCCGGTGCTGCTCCCAGCTATGCAGAAAATGCTGGTCCCTACACCCACCCTCTTCCCCCACTCCCTTCCGTTTGAGACCTCAATCCCCCCTCTCTCCCCCTCTTCCCCCATTCCCCAGTCTTGTCTCTACGCTCTGCTCGAGCCTCAATCCCCCCATTCTCCAGTCTCGCTCTCTCCTCCATCTCCACTTTCTCCCTCTTCCCTCTGCTCCAGCCCCAATCCCCCTAACTCCCATTCTCTCTCTCTCCGCCTGAGACCCCAACCCCAACCCCAGTCTCCTCCCGATCCCTGAGCACTGGCTGATTGCGAATCCGGCACACAAGCGGGTCTTGGCTTTGTGTGGTGGTGGGGGTTGGTGACATCACTGAGCCAAAGGTTTCTGATGATGTCACGGAGCGGGGTGGGGAATGTAAAGCATGAAGATCTCCTGGGCTCCTAGCTGCTCTGCCCAGAAGATCCATGCCCTATACTGGGAGACTCCCAGGTAATCCGGGAGGGTTGGCACCCCTGGTTCACATAGGATTTGTGCTACATTGCCTGTTAAAATGGAAGGCTTTGTTCCTGAAGGTTAAGGGGCCGAAATTTACCCCCTCCGGAAACGGGTTGCACCTACCGTTTTTCTTGTGTTTTGGCTGCTGCGATGGATGTGGCGGCCTATCTTGCAAAATTCAACTCTGTCATTTTTTTTCGAGCAGGCGGAAGTCGGTCGTAAGGGGGGTGGGACGGACTCTCCGCCGCTGTCAGTCATCAACGCCGGGATAGAGACATCATCGCGCTGACGCGTCAATGCACCTCTCCCTTTCAGTTAAAGGGGAGGGCCGCTGCAAACTCTGCAGCTTTTTAAGTTTGGTCCACCAGGGAGGGTTTCGGCCGGGCCAGTGGCCTGGCACCCAAGAGGGGGTGCCAGGCTGCCTGTTGGCGGCCTGGCCAAAGCCGGGGGCATGATTATCGGGCCGAACTGGCATTCAGTCGACAAAAAAAATAAGATGGCGGCCGCGGCAGTGCGCCCTCTCTTTTAATGGAGGCCGCACCGCCATTTTACACACACTGCAAACACAGTGCACCAACATAAAAAACTGTTGGGGGCACCGAGCCGGGTGGGGGTGGATGGGGGGTGGGGGTGGATGGGGGGTGGGGTGGGGGGGGGGGTGCGGGTGGAAGGGGCGGGCGTTCTGTTCCCCAATCATTTTTTTTTATGCTTTCTCAGAATGTGGGCAACATTGGCAAGGCCTCACTTACTGCCCATCCTGTATCCTGTAAATGCACAGAACAATTTATTCTTATGAAGAATTCAAACAAAGGTTTTGAAAAAGTAATTCAAATACCGGGTACTGATTTTTTTTAATTGGAAATTTCTGCCTAAACTTAGTGCTTTGTAATGTGATCTGAACTGTTAATTACTGTTCCTAAACCTAAAGAATGAAAGAACATTTTATATAGCGCCTTTCATGTCTCCAGGATGTCCCAAGCTGCTTCGCGCCCAATGAAGTCGCTTTGAAGTGTAGTCACTGTTATTATGTCGATAAATGCGGCAGCCAGTAAGATCACACAAATAGCAAATTAAATAAGTGACCAGTTAACTGGTTTTATTGAGATTGCCTTAAGCATAGATACTAGGAGAACTCCCAGCTCATCTTTTAATATCCATTTAAGGAGACAGAATTGGTTTAATGTCTCATTTGAAAGATGACACCTCCTGTAGTGCAGCACTCACTCATATTGCATTGAAGTGTCTGCCTATATTATATGCTCAAATCCTGGAGTGGGGCTTGAACCCATGACCTTCTACAGAGGCAAGTATGTCAGCACTGCCGAGTTATGGTCAAGGATTTTTATTCCTGTGTATCCTGTATCTGCTTGACGAGCAGAGCTTGCATTCATTGTAATATCTGCCATAATAGTGCGTGAGTATGGTGCTGCTCTCTGACATTGATCCAGTAATACTGCAGCAGAGGTAGTACTGCTTCGTGCACTTTTTGTGAATCTCAAGGTATCAGGCCAATGGATCTAATCAGTAGGATAAAGAAGGATGCCACCTTAAAGCAAAGCATATAGAACTGGAAGGTGGAACAGACAATTAAAGCACATCTTTACTTTTCTGACTTTTAGAGTGTTATCAAAGATGGTAGTGTGATTGTGCCGTGCTTTGAAGCTCCATATTATGGCGCTACAGCATGCTGGGACTCTGGCTCCGTCTCCTACTCTGGTGAGCACCTGATCTCAGCTGTGCTGATGTATGGAGCTACTGTGTGGAGGGAGGCAAAACTTCTTCCCAGAATGTGAAGGGGAAATTTGAGAATGATCCCTTGGCTGCTCGTGGTCTCTCCAGTGGCCGCAGTGTGGGATCATGCTGCTCTTACAGTTTTAAATACCAGGTGATTTAGAAACATAGAAACATAGAAAATAGGTGCAGGAGTAGGCCATTCGGCCCTTCGAGCCTGCACCGCCATTCAATGAGTTCATGGCTGAACATGGAACTTCAGTACCCCATTCCTGCTTTCTCGCCATACCCCTTGATCCCCCTAGTAGTAAGGACTACATCTAACTCCTTTTTGAATATATTTAGTGAATTGGCCTCAACAACCTTCTGTGGTAGAGAATTCCACAGGTTCACCACTCTCTGGGTGAAGAAGTTTCTCCTCATCTCGGTCCTAAATGGCTTACCCCTTATCCTTAGACTGTGAGGGAGGCTGAGGGAGAACGGATGCCAGTAGTGGGAATCTCAAAAAATCATGACTATGTTATGACCATGAAAATGTGAAAGTGTGAGGTTATCCACTTTGGCAGAAAAAAATAGAAAAGCAAATTATAATTTAAATGGAGAAAAATTGCAAAGTGCTGCAGTACAGAGGGACCTGGGGGTCCTTATGCATGAAACACAAAAAGTGAGTATGCAGGTACAGCAAGTAATCAGGAAGGCAAATGGAATGTTGGCCTTTATTGCAAAGGGATAGAGTATTAAAGCAGAGAAGTCCTGCTACAACTGTACAGGGTATTGGTAAGGCCACACCTGGAGTACTGCATGCAATTTTGGTCTCTGTGTTTAAGTAAGGATATACTTGCATTGGAGGCTGTTCAGAGAAGGTTCACTAGGTTGATTCCAGAGATGAGGGGGTTGACTTAAGAAGATAGGTTTAGGTTGGGCCTATACTCATTGGAGTTCAAAAGAATGAGAAGTGACCTTATTGAAACTTGTAAGATAATGAGGGGGCTTGACAAGTTGGATGCAGAGAGGATATTTCCACTCATAGGGGAAACTAAAACTCGGGGATATAGTCTTAGAATAACGGGCCGCCCATTTAGAACTGAGATGAGGAGAAATTTCTTCTCTCAGAGGGTTGTAAATCTATGGAATTCTCTGCCTCAGAGAGCTGTGGAGGCTGGGTCATTGAATATATTTAAGGTGGAGATAGACAGATTTTTGAACGATAAGGGAATAAAGGGTTATGGGGAGCGGGCAGGGAAGTGGAGCTGAGTCCATGATCAAATCAGCCATGATCTTATTAAATGGTGGAGCAGGCTCGAGGGGCCAAATGGCCTACTCCTGCTCCTATTTCTTGTGTTCTTAATATTGATACAATAAACAGCCAGACGCTTCAGAAGAAGTCCAGTGGCTGTCTATGTATATATAGGGAGTGGGTAAGGTTCCTTTACTGTGGTTTTATTCACACAGCCAGTTTCACATAACCGCTCAACATATCCTTCGTGACCCCGCGCCCCCCCCTTTGGCACAGCTAAGCTGCAGATTGCATTGACACTCTGGCACCATTATATGGCATAGCTATCCTGAATGTAAAATTCCCGTTTACAGTGTCAGCTTAGCTCAGTGGGTAGCACTCTTATCTCTGACTCAGAAGGATGTGGGTCAAGCTGCTCGCCAAGGACTCAAGCATTGTATCCAGGCTGACACTTCAGTGCAGTATTGAGGGAGTGCTGGGTTGTCAGAGGCGCTGTCTTTTGGTTGAGACATCTGTCTGTTTGGGTGGGATGAAAATATCCCATGGCACTATTCGAAGAAGAGTGAAAGGTTGCCCTGGCCAACATTTAGCCCTCAATCAACATCATCAAAAGCAGATTACTTGCCGTGCTGTGCTGCCGTGCTGACTCTTCAGAAATAAATTTTTAACAGTGAAGTGTTTTGGGATATCCCGAGGAATATAAGAATTAGGAGTAGGAGTCGGCTATTTGGCCCCTCCAGCCTGCTCTGCCATTCAATAAGGTCATGGCTGGTCTACTACCTCAATGCCACCTTCCTGCTCTATCCCCATATCCCTTGATTCCCTTAATATTCAAAAATAAATTGATCTTTGTCTTGAATATACTCAATGACTGAGCGTCAGGGATAGAGAATTCGAAAAATTCACAGCCCTCTGAGTGAAGACATTTCTCCTCATCTCAGTCCTAAATGGCTGACCCCTTATTCTGAGACTGTGACTCCTGGTTCTAGACTCCCCAGCCAGAGGAAACATCCTCCCTGCATCTACCCTGTCAAACGCTGTAAGAATTTTGTATGCTTCAATGAGATCTCCTCTCATTCTTATAAACTAGAGAGTATAGGCCTAGTCTACTTAATCTCTCCTCATAGGACAATCCCCCCATCCCAGGAATCAGTCTGGTGAACCTTCGTTGTACTCCCTATATGGCAAGAGGACATGAAAGAAGCTATATAAATGCAAGTTCTTTCTTTACTGACTTCACTTGGCATGCTACAGTGGACAAAACATAGTTTTCATCTCCCATTGTCGACTCAGATTGTGAGTGCTGTTGTTAAGGGAATTGAATAAAAAACTAAACAACACGTCATGATACAAAAATCTTTCTCAAAACAATTCTCTTTAAAAATTCCTAGATTGATTTTCTGTTATGCTGTTTGAATGGGTCATAGAACTTCACACTGATGGGGCAAGAGGCCCTTCTTGTTCAAAGTACTCGACTATGATCTATGTAAATAAAGACACCTGGGGGGGTGAATTTCCTTGTGGGTTATCCCACTTGTCCATCGTAACTTTGATGAAGAGCAGAGTAAAATCCGGAAAAAACAATGCAAATGGAGATTATATCATTCTTCCAGGATTTCTACAGCTCTTCTGCCAAAGTTTCAGTGGACAAGCGGGAGAACTCCCTCGGGAAGTTGCCCCCTTTGATTCTAAGTATATTTCCTTTTAATAATGAATATTAGGTTTGCTCGAGCAGTGGATACCAGTTACTTCAGGCATCCCTCCTTCTATTAATGTGACTACTAAAGGGAGGGGACCCATCAGCATTCTGACATTTAAACATGAACCTTCCCTTTGGCATTGTCTGGGTGCTGATCCAGAGCCCAGGAAAACACACACTGACCAAATCTGCTCTGTACCCTGAACATAACGGCGATTCTGTGATCCTGCACTCCCAGCGAAGAAGTGTGCTTGCAAAGAATGTCGGTCAGAGATGAGGCTATAACGTTTAAAGTACAGCTTCCCAATGGTATCACCTTTATAAAGTACTCCCCATGACTTTCCTTCCTTAAAGGGTGTTGAGGCCATTTGTAGCGCCCCCTACTGCCAACCTGACTCAGATCATCTAACTTGGCACAGAGGAGAATTGAACCTGGAATCCTGATGGTATGTCTTAACCCACTAGAAGAGCCAGCCCCTGTTTGAATAACCAAGATGGCCGTCTAGCCCAAGAGCTTTGCCAATGTCACTCGTTAGTTGTATCTGTGTAACAACCATCGAGATGGTGTGAACGCGCCTGAACTAACTTGGGAGGAAATGGAGTGAGACACTCTCTTCCAAGGTGTCTCACTTTGCCTTGCCCCAGAATCAGGTCGGAGGACATGACTCTGGATTTATACCATGGGAAAACATTTTGCGCAACCCCATCGTCACTAGGTGGGGGGGCCTTACACAATGGTTGAGGATTACAAAATGACAGTTGTGTTGCTCGCAATGTTTTTTGTTGCAATCCTTTCAAAGCTCTGGAGGTAATGCCAGGTCCCACCTTGTTGACCCCAGTAACTTTAGCTTAGCACCAATGCTCCACTAGTAGTCACATTCCAGCTGTAATCAGCCACTGGGAGATGCACAAGAGCAGACCAGTTGATGGCTTTTGAGTTGCCTTTATTTGGTGCTTTCCCTGGTGGTTGAGTTTTGGGGCCGAAAATAGCCCCGCCGGGAGGCAATAAGGACCTTTCGCCCACGGGCAGGTGGTGGAAGTGACCTGCCCGGAATTGCCCCTGGGATGGCGGTGGCGAAAACCAGTTTGCGCTATGCCCCTTACTTTTTTCCCTGGGCAGCGGCGCACCCCTTATCGCCCCGTGCTGACCCCTTTACATCCCGCGGGAGCGAGGTTGGCATGGGGCGATGCCACTGATAGCTTTGCAGGCAAAGCTATACTGGTTGGGCGCCCCATTTGCCTTTAAAGGGGAGGGCCTTGCACCACAGTCGCCATCTTTGTTATTTGTTGGCCGACTTTGCAGTCGGCACGACAATGGCGGACGCTGGTTCGGCCGGGCTGCCTGTTGGTGGCTCGACTGAATCCCTCCCTGGTGGCCCAGTGAGTGCCACGGAAGTGGCTGCAGAGATCGCAGTGGCCCTCCCCTTTAAGAGAAGGGGAGGGATGTTGCAACGTATCAGTGCAGTGTTGACTCACAGCACCCCGCTCGTGCCCCGAGAGCGCTCGGATGATTTTTTTTAAGCTAAAGTGTCCAATTTCGGGGCTCTTGCATTCGCCTTCTGCTGGGCGAAAAACAATCACTTTGTTCAAATTAAGCGCTCCAAACTGAGCGCGGGGTTATTTCGCACCCTTAGAATTTACCACTTGGGGAACCAACCTCCAACTGTTGCTATGGTAACAACATGGAGTTGTAAGTGACAACACAATCTCACAATTAATCGTCATGGAAATTAATTCCGCAATTTGACTGCGTGTCACATCCACTCGAAGAACCATTGCACAGTTTTACTGTTGTACATTGTCCAGAGACATTCGATGTGGGGGATTAGAACTTTGTAAATCTTACCAGTTTTATCTTATATCCCTAGTCATAGCCCTGTTCAGACTGGAAGTTGCCTCCTCCAAGTAAGTAGATCTTATAGCTACAAGTATATCATCACCTCTTAGGTCATATTGCACTGTGTAATACGTGAAGAGATCAGCACACTTACATAGTTTGTTGAAATCAAAGTTTATATTTGGAAGATATTTGTAAAAAATATATATAAATCACAGTAAAGCTTTAGAACAAAGTGTTTACTCAGAATGGTTTACAAGATATAGTAACATGAAAAATGAACTGGGTGAATCATAACTCAAAGATTTTGGCCTGGATATCTTTCTACATTATGCCTTGTATGGAGTCTGGTTCACAAATAAATTGCATAATACGTTCAGATGCAGCATTCTTCTAGTTCCTGTGATAATCGTAATTGGAACCAGCTGCTTGTTGAGTTCGAGTGAGGATGGGGGGTGGATTTGGTTGTTTCGAGTCAGTCTCCTGAAAGACGTACGGTACTTATTAAATGCTCTTCTGTTCCCATCCGATAAAGGGACTATGACTTCATTGATTGAGGTCAAGACAGGGTTTTTGTTTATTTTTTTCTTCAACAATCAACATTGTAGCAAACTAACTCAAAAGAAATGCAACCAACACTTCGAAGTTTGATTAAAATCAGGACACTGTTTTAAAACTATCTTTCTAATATATGTGAAAACTATTAAATAAACCATTCAGTTCTTTTCAGAGTTGTGTATAGTGGCTTTGTCCGCCATGTCACCTCCTCCAGGAATTTTCACCAGCTTTTGGGCTGCTCAGCAACATTTGGTCTGCAGTCCTTGCCTGTTCCCATCAACTCTCCGATCGACTTCAGCAGCTGCTTGCCACCCGTGCCCATCCCCCACAGAGCTAAGCAGGAGAGAGGGGTTAGAGAAAGGGATGGGAGAGAGAGAGAAAGAGGAGAGAAAAAAAAATAAACAATAATTTTGCTCCAGAATTTCACATTTTATCTCCAGCAAAATATGGTGTGGTCACCCTGAGTGATTCGGGCGGCTGTAATAGACCTCAGGGCAGTATTCAAATATGAGCAGGGAGTTCTGCTGGGGTCCTGGGCAACATTCCTCCCTCAACCAACACCATCAAATAACAGATTCATTGGTCATTCATCCTCATTGCTGTTGTGGGATCTTGCTGTGCACAAATTTGCTGCTGTGATTTGTCTGACTACTAACAGTGACGACAATTGGAAATCAATTTGTGTGAAGTGATTTGCGATATGATAAAGGCTACATGTCTCAGCCTTGGCTCAATTGGCTGCCATATTTTCCCTACATTACAACAGGGACTACATTTCATTGGCTGTGATGTGCTTTGGGGTGAGGCGGCATATAAATACAAGTTCTTTGTCCAGAAACATACTTCCTAAACCCAAGTATTTACACTCAAACTGCTGTTCCATTGATCTTCCTAGTGTGGGCTTTGTGTAGTCAGTGGTCACATCAAAGTAAAGTGATGCGGAGTTTTTCAGAACCTTTTTTTTGCTGACTGCCGCTGGTCTTCCTGGATAAGTCCTCTGCTCCAGTGGCGGCAGCACACCTTGGTGGTGACATTGTGATATCACTCGGGGGCCGCTGACCACTCAGTCATTGGGGCCGAAATTCAGGGCCCAGATAAGGCCCGTTTCTGCAATTTTGCGGCGGCCATGCAGCTGAATTGAGTGACTGCCGTGTTGCAGTCCAACGGCCGCCCCGACCCAAATTCAGGTCGGGGATTTTTCGGCCTGTCCCCACTTCCGCCCTGCTGCTGCCGACTGCCGCAATCGCGTCATCAAAGCACGCACCGCTGCTATCCCGCACCTCCATTTTAATCTGCCCCAAATTTAGTTGAAGAAATCCACAAGCCGCTGGACGGTGCTCCCAACAGCTTTTTCTGTTGGTGCACCTTGTCTGCTCTCTCTCTCTGCCCTGGCGGTGCGGCGGCCATTAAAGGCGAGGGCCGAGTGCCGCGGCCGCCATCTTTTTTTTTTGCCGCCGACTTCCATGTCGGCTGGAGTATTGCTCCCTCAGGTTTGGCCGGGCCGCCAACAGGCAGCCTGGCACCCCCTCTTGGGTGCCAGGCTGTTGGCCCGGCCAAAATCATCCCTGGTGCCCAGTGGCCGAAGCTATAGAATCCCGATTCTCTCACTTTTAACGGAAGGGAGAGAGTGTGGTGACGCACAAGCGCTGTGACATCACCACCATTCAGCAGCGGAGACTCGATCCCGCCCCATCTTCCGCCCCTCAGCCTGACTTGCCGCCGCATTTCCGCCCCCACTGTGACTGACTTCCGGTCCAATGTTAAAAATTTTTCTAAGTGCTTAAAATGGATTGGACGGCGGCCTCATCATTCCCGGTGGAAAAATGAGGTAAAAAAATCATAGGTGCGCCAGCCTTTGGCGTGCCTGAATTTCGGCCCCGTGATGTCTTGACACAACATCCTGATGTCACTACACCATACACTGGGAAAAATGACAGGACCAGTCAGCATATACACAAAATGACAAGCCCCAGAAAGACCAGCAGCACCATTTAATGCTGGAGAATGGCTCAGTTGACTCACTCTCCTGAGACTTGGACTGCGATGCAGAAGCAGCTTCAGATCCAGCCCAATGTTTTATCAGCAGAAACCATGAATATTTTAGACATCAGGAAAACTGAGCCTCAATAAGGGGACATTTTACGATTTGCACACCTTTAAATGGCTCACAGGAGGCGAGAGCTGGATCTGAGGGAGAGGAGGCAATGCTCCCTGTCAAGGTTAATGCCTTTTAGTCAGAATCCCAAGCATTGGCTCTATTAAACGAAAGCAGGTCTTTGCGGTAAATCTAGTCTAAGCCCCTGGTTCCATGGGATCTGCGTGTTAGAAGCACAAGAACCCATAGCAAGCCACAAAAGCCCATTTGGCCTTGGTGCTTCAGAGCAGGATGCAGCGTACACTCTTTAATCTGTTCACTTTGTAATCCAATCCTTGGTCTATTGAGGTCAGCTATCAGTTGCTCAATTCATCATAGTTGCAATGTATTGGTTAGTCTAGCTTCCCTGGCTGTAGCAGTGCTCAAGTGTTGTCCTTTGATAATAATAAAGAATGCTCAAAGATGTCCCTATGGAGCTATCAACTGATTGCAGTTGCACTAAAGTACAAGAGTTCAAATATAAGTAGAATTTCTCGAATGAAAAATAACAGTGAGAAAATTGTATTGATTTAATAAGAGGAAATCTTAATAAGCTAAGATCAGTAGTTTTTGAAGTCTGGCTGACTGCTCACAAGAATTCAGAGTTTGATTCCATACATGGCAGAATTGCAAACAGTTATTAGCAAAACCAACAACTACCCACGGACCTGGTTAATAGTTTTAAGATGTAATTACATATTAGCACTTACAAACTCTCAGTCAGCAGACTTTTGAACATACTGACATTCTGACATTTCTGGGCCTGATACAAACCAGGTACATTCAGATTATTTACACTATTTCTCCAAAGCTATTTCCTGATGAACTCAATAGCCAAGTTCCATGCTTTTTGTGGAATCAGGCCCATGTCTCCTTGGGATAGAAGAGCCATCCCACAATAAACCTGGCACTGCCAAAAGGGGCCAAGTGTTTTTCCCTGGAGCTGGTCCAGTCCAGCTCACTGGAAAGAAACGATCTAATGGAACAATTCCAAAATTACCCTTTTCTTTATTAAATCAAATGTTACTTAATTATAATTTTTAAGTTATGCAAACAAAAAAGAAAATATTACAGTAGTCAAGTTAACATCATTCACTAAGTAGAAACAAGAGATTCAGGGGCTAAAATTGAGCCCCGCCCCAAACGGGGCTCACCTACCATTTGTAAAAGATTTTCTCCACCCCCAGTCCATGGGGCGAAGAATCCGGAGATATTCACCTCTTTGGGTTTTTTTTGGTCGGGGCAGATGTCGTGGCGGCTACAGGGTCGAAGTGCCCTTGCAGGGGGTCGGCTGCCCCGACCAATCATCAGCGCCATGCTGATGACATCAGTGTGATGTGGACGTGACGCGTCACACTGACGCTTCACAACATCCCTCCCCTTCAGTTAAAGGGGAGGGCCGCTGCGAGCTCTGCAAAGTTTTCAGTTAGGTCCACTGGGCCACCAAGGAAGGTTTCGGCCAGGCCAGTGGCCTGGCATCCAAGAGGAGCTGCCAGCCTGCCTGTTGGCAGCCCAGCCAAACCCTGACCTGGCAGTCAGCTGACAAAATAAAATAAGCAGCAGTGCGACCTCCCCTTTAAGGGCTGACATGCCGCTCAGCCACAGACAGCTCCCCGCTGGAGAAATTTGTCTGTGGCACTGACCGGCGGCAGCACCGCTCTCGCCGGGCAATTCCACATGGGGTAATTTCCCGCGGGGGTCGGAAAGGGGGTCGCTGCTGGTTGGTAAGAGGTTGACGCGTGCCCAATGCAACGGGAGAGCAGGCGGAGCAGAAACCCGTTCCTGCCGCTTCTGGCCCGGGGGCAATTCTGGTTAGGTCGGTCCATCCATCCACCCCGGTCGGTAAGGTCTCTCCGCTCCATTTCCACCTCTTAGAGGCGGTAATGGAGGGGAGCAATTTTAGCCCCTCAATCTTGATAAGAATCCAAAATAAGATTCACCTCTCAAATATTTGCCCTGCAATCTTGTTTCCAATAATTTTATGTGCTCTAACAACTTGCGCTCACTTGACAAAATTTAGTGGACCATTTTCAGCCAGCCTACCTTTTGTGACCATTTCCTGCATTACAACAGTGACTAAATTTCCAAAGTACTTCATTGGCTATAAAGCACTTTGGGACGTCATGAGGTTGTGAAAACATAGAAACATAGAAAATAGCTGCAGGAGTCGGCCATTTGGCCCTTCGAGCCCGCACCACCATTCAATAAGATCATGACTGATCTTTCACCTCAGTACCCCTTTCCTGCTTTCTCTCCATACCCCTTGATCCCTTTAGCTCTAACTCCCTCTTGAATATATCCAATGAACTGGCATCAACAACTCTCTGCGGTAAGGAATTCCACAGGTTAACCACTCTCTGAATGAAGAAATTTCTCCTCATCTCGGTCCTAAATGGCTTACCCCTTATCCTTCGACTGTGTCCCCTAGTTCTGGACTTCCCCACCATCGGGAACATTCTTCCTGCAACCTTATTCTTTCCAGTCCCGTCAGAATTTTATATGTTTCTCTGAGATCCCCTCTCATCCTTCTAAACTCCAGTGAATAAAGGCCCAGTCGATCCAGTCTCTCCTCATATGCCCGTCCAGCCATCCCGGGAATCAATCTGGTGAACCTTCGCTGCACTCCCTCAATAGCAAGAATGTCCTTCCTCAGATTAGGAGACCAAAACTGAACATAATCATCATAGGCAGTCCCTCGGAATCAAGGAGGACTTGCTTCCACTCCCAAAGTGAGTTCTTTGATGGCTGAACAGTCCGATACGAGAACCGCAGACCCTGTTACAGGTGGGAGAGACATTCGTCGGGGGAAGGGGTCGATGGGGCTGGTTTGCCGCGCGCTCCTTCCACTGCCTGTGCCTGGCCTCTTCATGCTCCTTGCGTCGAGACTCACAGAACTCAATGCCCTCCCGGATGGACTTTCTCCACCTCGGGCGGTCTGCGGCCAGGGTCTCCCAGGTATCAGTGGTGATGTCGTACTTTACCAGGGAGGTTTTGAGGGTGTCCTTATGACGTTTCCGCTGTCCTCCTTTGGCTCGTTTACCATGAAGGAGCTCCACATAAAGCATTTGCTTCGGGAGTCTCGCCTCTGTCATGCCTACTATGTGGCCTGCCCAGCGAAGCTGATCGAGTGTGGTCAGTGCTTCAATACTGGGGATGTTAGTCTGGTCGAGGACACTGATGTTGATGCGCCTGTCCTCCCAAGAGATTTGCAGAATCTTGCGGAGACATCGTTGGTGATATATCTCCTGCAACTTGAGGTGCCTTCTATCATCGTCCATACCTCAGACCCATACAGGAGGGCGGGTATTACTACAGCCATGTAGACCATGAGTTTGGTGGTAAATTTGAGGGCCTGGTCTTCAAACACTCTTTGCCGCAGGCAGCCAAAGGCTGCGCTGGCGCACTGGAGGCGATGCTGAATCTCCGTATCAATGTCTGCCTTTGTTGATGAGAGGCTCCCGAGGTATGGGAAATAGTCCACATTGTCCAGGGCCGCACCGTGGATCTTGATAATTGGAGGGCAGTGTTGTGCGGCAATGACAGGCTGGTGAAGGACCTTTGTCTTACGGATGTTAAGCGTAAGGCCCATGCTTTCATATGCCTCAGTGAATACATTGATTTTATCCTGGAGCTCAGCCTCTGAATGTGCACAGATGCAGGCATCGTCTGCATACTGCAGCTCAATGACAGAGGTTGGGTGATCTTGGGCCTGGCCTGGAGGCAGCGTAGGTTAAACAGCTCCCCACTGGTTCTGTAGTTTAATTCCACTCCAGCGGGGAGCTTGTTGATTGTGAGGTGGAGCATGGCAGCGAGGAAGATTGAGAAGAGGGTTGGAGCGATAACGCAGCCCTGTTTGACCCCGGTTCGGACGTGGATTGGGTCTGTAATGGATCCGTTGGTAAGGATCACGGCCTGCATGTCATCGTGAAGCGGGCGAAGGATGTTGACAAACTTTTGGGGGCATCCGAAACGGAGGATGACGCTCCATTGACCCTCACGGTTGACAGTGTCAAAGGCCTTTGTAAGATCGAAAAAGGCCATGTACAAGGGCTGGCACTGCTCCCTAAATTTTTCCTGCAACTGTCGCACTGCAAAGATCATATCTGTTGTGCCCCGTAGGGGACGAAATCTGCATTGTGATTCCAGGAGGAGCTCCTTGGCCACAGGGAGAAGACGATTGAGGATAACTCGAGCGACAACTTTCCCAGTGGCTGAAGTAGGGAGATTCCCCTGTAGTTGCCACAGACGGACTTGTCCCCCTTTTAAAAAATGGTCACAATCACTGCATCTCTGAGATCTCCCAGCATGCTCTCCTCCCTCCAGATGAGAGAGATGATGTCATGTATCCGCGCCAACAGCACCTCTCCGCCATATTTTAGCGCCTCAGCAGGGATTCTATCCACACACGTAGCCTTGTTATTCTTAAGCTGTTTTATAGCTTTACCAACCTCGTGTAACGTTGGAGTTTCACTGAGTTGGTGGCGGGTGGCATGCTGCGGGATGGAATCGAGAACATTTGAGTCAAAGACAGAGTCTCGATTGAGGAGATCTTCAAAGTGCTCCTTCCATCGGGCCCTGACATCCTCGGTGTCCTTGATCAGTGTTTCCCCATTCTTGGCCAGGAGTGGGGTGGGGCCTTGGGAGTTTGGACCGTAGGTGGCCTTGATTGCAGTAAAGAATCCTCGCATATTGTGGCTGTTGGCCAATTGTTGTATCTCCTGTGCTTTCTCCATCCACCACATGTTCTTTAGGTCCAAAGTTTTTTGTTGGACCTGAGCCTTGAGCCGTCTGTAATGTTGTTTTGCAGCTCCAGAGTTGGGCTGTTGCTTGAGGCTCAGAAATGCTTTGCGCTTGCGATCGATTAGTTTTTCGATCTCCTGATCATTTTCATCAAACCAGTCCTGATGTTTTCTGGTTGGATGACCAAGTGTCTCTTCACAGGCACTGGTTATAGAGGCCTGGAGTGCAGACCAAGCACTATGGGGATTCAGCATCTCAGGGTCATCAAGGCACGCCAGATTAGCTGTGAGGCACTGGCTGTATAGGGCTCCTTTAGCTGGGTCTCTAATTGCCCCGGAATTAACCTGCTTCTGCTGTCCCCTCTGCTTTGGGGCAATGTTAATGTTGATGATGGATCGGATTAGGCGGTGGTCCGTCCAGTAGTCGTCAGCTCCTGTCATAGCACGGGTGATGCGCATCCTTCTAAACTCCAGTGAATAAAGGCCCAGTCGATCCAGTCTCTCCTCATCTGTCAGTCCAGCCATCCCGGGAATCAGTCTGGTGAACCTTCTCTGCACTCCCTCAATAGCAAGAACGTCCTTCCTCAGATTAGAAGACCAAAACTGAGCAATATATAAATGCAATGCTTGCCCTTCAATTTGACAGGGCCAGTTTATAGTATTTGCCAGATTTCCTAATTTAGGCCGATATACATGGCCGATATCACTGACTGAACAGCTACTTCAGCAACACGAGCTGTCCTTGGCCAGACATCCCCTGCAGCTTCTCTTCTCACTGGTGCTCGTTAGGCATCTTATTGCATTGGAACTCCAATTCTCTGAGAAGTTTGGTTTGGGGATTATGAGTACTTATTCAGACAATGAATTGCATGTCAAAGATGCATCTCAGCTGCTTTTGGCACTTGCCCAAAACAAACCCTACCACAGTGGTTCGCCTCTCCATTATCTTTCACTGTTTGAATTGAATTCGAAAAAGTCAGTATATGGTCTGCACCACTGTATATATCGGCTACTTTATTGTACATGGGAAGCTGGGTGGGTGAGAAGGTCTACTCAAGCTGCAGTGCTGTTCCTCAAACAGTTTTGCCACTATTTTCCATGAGAATTAAAAAAACATTACAATGCATTTATCACAATAATGCCAGCTTTGATGTACCCAAAATATATTGCTAGGCTCTGTCTACCCAGAACACATTGCCATCCTTAATTAATCCAAAAAACATTTTGTTCCATGTTTACCTAGAACAAATGACCAACCCCTAGCCACACGTCATACACTGTGATCTTCTGTGTACATATAATGCATTGCCAGCCTGTGTATGTTCAGAACAAATTATCAAGCTCTGTCGACGAAAACACATTGCTATCCTCTGGGCACTTGCAAGACATGGCGCCCTCTGCAAACTCAAAACTTATTGCAATCTTCTGCATACCCAGAACATAGTGTTCTTTCATGTGCACTCAAAACACATTGTTACCCTGTATGCCCAAAACACTTTGTCACCCAGTGTGCCCAAAACATGGATGAATTACAACTATTGTATATCCCAGTCTGGAGTAAAAATAAAACAGGAAAGGTGGCTCAACCATGGCTAACAAGAGAAATTAGGGATAGTGTTAAATCCAAGGAAGAGGCATATAAATTGGCCAGAAAAAGCAGCAAACCTGAGGACTGGGAGAAATTTAGAATTCAGCAGAGGAGGACTAAGGGTTTAATTAGGAGGGGGAAAATAGAATATGAGAGGAAGCTTGCAGGGAACATAAAAACTGACTGCAAAACCTTCTATAGATATGTGAAGAGAAAAAGATTAGTGAAGACTAATGTAGGTCCCTTGCAGTCAGAATCAGGTGAATTCATAATGGGGAACAAGGAAATGGCAGACCAATTGAACAAATACTTTGGTTCTGTCTTCACTAAGGAAGACACGAATAACCTCCCGAAAATACTAGGGGACCGAGGTTTAGCGAGAAGGGAGAACTGAGGGAAATCCTTATTAGTCAGGAAATTGTGTTAGGGAAACTGATGGGACTGAAGGCCGATAAATCCCCAGGGCCTGATGAAATAGCAGTGCATTTGGAAAGCGGTGACAGGATCGGTCCAAGTCGGCATGGATTTATGAAAGGGAAATCATGCTTGACAAATCTTCTAGAATTTTTTGAGGATGTAATTAGTAGAGTTGACAAGGGAGAACCAGTGGATGTGGTGTATTTGGACTTTCAAAAGGCTTTTGACAAGGTCCCACATAAGAGATTGGTGTACAAGATCAAGGCACATGGTATTGCGGTAATGTACTATCGTGGATAGAGAATTGGTTGGCAGGTAGGAAGCAGAGAGTTGGGATAAATGGGTCCTTTTCGGAATGGGAGGCAGTGACGAGTGGAGTACTGCATGGGCTCAGTGCTGGGACCCCAGCTCTTCACAATATACATTAATGATTTGGATGAAGGAATTGAGTGTAATATCTCCAGGTTTGCAGATGACACTAAACTGGGTGGCGGTGTGAGCTGTGAGGAGGATGCTAAGAGGCTGCAGGGTGATTTGGACAGGTTAGTTGAGTGGGCAAATGCATGGCAGATGCATTATAATGTGGATAAATGTGAGGTTATCCACTTTGGTGGCAAAAACACGAAGGCAGAATATTATCTGAATGGCTGCAGATTAGGGAAAGGGAGGTGCAACGAGATCTGGGTGTCATAGTTCATCAGTCATTGAAAGTTGGCATGCAGGTACAGCAGGCGGTGAAGAAGGTAAATGGCATGTTGGCCTTCATAGCTAGGGGATTTGAGTATAGGAACAGGGAGGTCTTACTGTAATTGTACAGGGCCTTGGTGAGGCCTCACCTGGAATATTGTGTTCAGTTTTGGTCTCCTAATCTGAGGAAGGACATTCTTGCTATTGAGGGAGTGCAGCGAAGGTTCACCAGACTGATTCCCGGGATGGCTGGACGGGCATATGAGGAGAGACTGGATCAACTGGGCCTTTAAACACTGGAGTTTAGAAGGATGAGAGGGGATCTCATAGAAATGTATAAGATCCTGACGGGACGGGACAGGTTAGATGCGGGAAGAATGTTCCCGATGTTGGGGAAGTCCAGAACCAGGGGACATAGTCTTAGGATAAGGGGTAGGCCATTTAGGACTGAGATGAGGAGAAACTTCTTCACTCAGAGAGTTGTTAACCTGTGGAATTCTCTGCCGCAGAGAGTTGTTGATGCCAGTTCATTGGATATATTCAAGAGGGAGTTAGATGTGGCCCTTACGGCTAAAGGGACCAAGGGGTATGGAGAGAAAGTGGGAAAAGGGTACTGAGGGATTGATCAGCCATGATCATATTGAATGGTGGTGCAGGCTCGAAGGGCCGAATGGCCTACTCTTGCACTTATTTTCTATGTTTCTATGTTTCTATGATAGTTTGCATCCCAGAGTACTTAAGGAAGTGGCCCTAGAAATAGTAGATGCATTGGTTTTCATTTTCCAACATTTCTTGGACCCTGGATCAGTACCTATGGATTGGAGGGTAGCTAATGTAACCCTACTTTTTAAAAAAGGAGGGAGAGAGTAAACAGGGAATTATAGACCAGTTAGCCTGACATCGGTGGTGGGGAAAATGCTGGAATCAATTATTAAAGATGTAATAGCAGTGCATTTGGAAAGCAGTGACAGGATCGGTCCAAGTCAGCATGGATTTATGAAAGGGAAATCATGCTTGACAAATCTTCTGGAGATTTTTAAGGATGTAACTAGTAGAATGGATAAGGGAGAACCAGTGGATGTGGTGTATTTGGACTTTCAAAAGGCTTTTGACAAGGTCTCACACAAGAGATTAGTGTGCAAAATTAAGGCACATGGTATTGGGGGTAATGTATTGATGTGGATAGAGAACTGGTTGGCAGACAGGAAGCAAAGAGTGGGAATAAACTGGTCCTTTTCAGAATGGCAGGCAGTGACTAGTGGGGTGCCGCAAGGATCAGTGCTGGGACCCCAGCTATTTACAATATACATTAATGATTTAGACGAAGGAATTGAATGTAATATCTCCAAGTTTTCAGATGATACTAAGCTGGGTGGCAGTGTGAGCTGTGAGGAGGATGCTTAAGAGGCTGCAGGGTGATTTGGACAGGTTAGGTGAATGGGCAAATGCATGGCAGATGCAGTATAATATAGATAAATGTGAGGTTATACACTTTGGTGGCAAAAACAGGAAGGCAGATTATTATCTGAATGGTGACAGATTAGTAAAAGGGGAGGTGCAACGAGACCTGGGTGTCATGGTACATCAGTCACTGAAGGTAGGCATGCAGGTACAGCAGGCAGTAAAGAAAGAAAATGGCATGCTGGCCTTCATAGCGAGGGGATTTGAGTATAGGAGCAGGGAGATCTTACTGCCGTTGTACAGGGCCTTGGTGAGACCACACCTTGAGTATTGTGAGCAATTTTGGTCTCCAATCTGAGGAAGGACGTGCTTGCTATTGAGGGAGTTCAGCGACGGTTCACCAGACTAATTCCTGGGATGGCAGGACTGACATATGAAGAAAGACTGAATCGGCTAGGCTTATACTCACTGGAATTTAGAAGAATGAGAGGGGATCTCATAGAAACATATAAAATTATGACAGGACTGGACAGGACAGGTTAGATGCTGGAAGAATGTTCCCGATGTTGGGGAAGTCCAGAACCAGGGGTAACAGTCTAAGGGTAAGGGGTAAGCCATATAGAACTGAGATGAGGAGAAACGATTTCACCCAGAGAGTGGTGAACCTGTGGAATTCTCGACCGCAGAAAGTTGTTGAGTCCAATTCGTTGGATATACTCAAGAGGGAGTTAGATGTGGCCCTTACGGCTAAGGGGATGAGGGGTTTACGGAGAGCAGGTGGGAGTGCGGTACTGAAGTTGCATGATCAGCCATGATCATATTGAATGGTGGTGCAGGCTCGAAGGGCCGAATGGCCTGCTCCTGCACCTATTTTCTATGTTTCTAAACACTTTGTCACCCTGTGTGCCCAGAACACATTGTCATTCTGTGTGTTCAGTGGTTCTCTCTCAGGCCAACTTCACCAGCATCGAGGCATTGACCGCACTCGATCGGCTCCGATGGACGGGCCACATTGTCCACATTCCCGATACTAGATTCCTGAAACAAGCACTCTACTCCAAGCTACGTCATGGCAAGCAAGTCCCAGGAGGGCAGAGAAAACGCTTCAAGGACACCTTCAAAGCCTCCTTGAAAAAAAGTAACATCCCCACCGACTCTTGGGAATCCCTGGCCCAAGACCGCTCAAAGTGGAGGAGAAGCATCCGAGAAGGCGCCGAACACTTTGCGACTCTTTGCCGGAAGCACGCGGAAGCCAAGTACAAACAGCAGAAGGAGCGTAGGACAAATCAAGCACCCCAGCCACCCATCCCTCCAACCACCATCTGCCCCACCTGTGACAGAGACTGTAGATCCCGCATTGGTCTCATCAGTCACCTTAGAACTCATTTTAATGTGGAAGCAAGTCAGCCTTGACTCCAAAGGATTGCCTAAGAAGTAGAAGACGACGACTCAGAACACATTGTCATCTTCTGCTTATCTGAACGCATTGCCACTCTATGTTTACTCAGAACACAATGGGGGTAACATTCAACTTCACTGTGGGTGGTAAACTGGCAGTATTGGATCTGCCATCCATTACCCACCCTGCCCGATGTTCCTTTCCGTTGACTGCCAATCCGATACTGCCAATTTTCTGCCCCACCAAAGTTGAAAGTTATCATCTTTATTAACAGAGCACATGGTCACCCTGTATATATTCCAAACACATTGGGGGCAGTTGTTAACTGTGGTGTAAATCAGGCTGGCAGCAGGTGGGGCATCTGCTACACCTGCCCGATGGTACCCAAACTATTTTCATGGTCTGGCCTCAGTTGGAGGGACTTAATGAGCTCTAACAGGCAGCACGCCAATCAGGTTCAGTCTGGACCTGCACAGCCTCTGTCTGTCTGACGAGAAAGTGAGATATGTCTGACTGCTTCAGACTCGGATGTCTCTATACTGACTTCTCCAGGAAGGGAGAGAGAGACAAAGGCTGACCACTGACCCCCCCCCTCCTCAGCTCTGTATATCAAAAATGGACTCTTTGAGCCTTTTATCAAAGGTACCAGCATGAATGAGAAACCCCTCCCTGCAGTTGGTTCATACATCCTCCACAAGTTTTCACTTCTTTCCAATAAAACCTTCCAACCCATTACCTCTCCTTCTCTCCCTCATTTCATTATTCAGTTCCACTAAATAGCTTGCTTATCTTCCAGTTTCCAGTTCTAAGGAAGGGTCCGCACCTAAAAACTTAACCTGTGTTTTTTCTTTCTGAATACTGACTGACCTGCTGTATATTTATAGCATTTTCTGTTTTTATTTCAGATTTCCGGCAACTTTTTATTACTTAAAATGTCCTAACACGTGCGATTCCTAAACTAAAATTGAATGAAGTTTTGTTCCTGTTATCTTTAACTTTGGCTCTGATACGTGAAGTAGACACTCCTCATGCTTCCTACAGTGGGATGCATGTCTCTTGGGCAAAGCAGCACTTTCATTTTTGGTCCATTCACCTTGAACTTGAGGGGATTCGAGCCAACAGAGTGTTTCCAATCCATTCGTGACCTTTGAGGTTAACGTTCAGTTAACATTACATTTAAGTCTGGAATTTCCCAGCTGCCTTAAGTTTCCTTTCTAATCCAATGGGACATCATTACTTCTCTACAAAAATATCAAATAGTCGCAATATTCGAACATACTCTTCAGAAATGTTGAATGATGCAGCTGTTATGGTGTTATGGTTGTGATGTCTAACACTCAAACGTGAAGCAGTTTAAAAAGGTATAAGGGCCTTTTTTCAGAGTTTGTACCAACAGTGGTAACTCAGGAAATATCTCCCCTCATTGTAAACATAGAAACATAGAAAATAGGTGCAGGAGTAGGCCATTCGGCCCTTCGAGCCTGCACCACCATTCAATAAGATCATGGCTGATCATTCCCTCAGTACCCCTTTCCTGCTTTCCCTCCATACCCCTTGATCCCCTTAGTCGTAAGAACCATATCTAACTCCCTCTTTAATATATCCAATGAACTGGCATCAACAACTCTCTGCGGCAGGGAATTCTACAAGTTAACAACTCTCTGAGTGAAGAAGTTTCTCCTCATCTCAGTCCTAAATGGCCTACCCCTTATCCTAAGACTGTGTCCCCTGGTTCTGGACCTCCTCAGCATCGGGAACATTCTTCCCGCATCTAACCTGTCCAGTCCCGTCAGAATCTTATACATTTCTATGAGATCCCCTCTCATCCTTGTAAACTCCAGTGAATAAAGGCTCAGTTGATCCAGTCTCTCCTCATATGACAGTCCAGCCATCTCTGGAATTAGTCTGGTGAACCTTTGCTGCACTCCCTCAATAGCAAGAACGTCCTTCCTCAGATTAGGAGACCAAAACTGAACACAATATTCCAGGTGAGGCCTCACCAAGGCCCTGTTGTACCTGCATGCCAGCCTTCAATGACTGATGAAGCATGACACCCAGGTCTCATTGCACCTCCCCTTTTCCTAATCTGCCGTGATTCAGATAATATTTTGCCTTCGTGTTTTTGCCCCCAAAATAGATAACCTCACATTTATCCACATTATACTGCATCTGCCATGCATTTGCCCACTCACCTAACCTGCCCAAGTCACCCTGCAACCTCTTAGCTTCCCCCTCACAGCTCACACCGCCACCCAGTTTAGTGTCATCTGCAAACTTGGAGATATTACACTCAATTCCTTCATCCAAATCGTTAATGTATATTGTAAAGAGCTGGGGTCCCAGCACTGAGCCCTGCCTGCCATTCTGAATAGGATCCGTTTATCCCGATTCTCTGCTTCCTGTCTGCCAACCAGTTCTCTATCCACGTCAGTACATTACCCCAAATACCATCCACTTTGAATTTGCACACCAATCTCTTGTGCGGGACCTTGTCAAAAGACTTTTGAAAGTCTAAACACACCACATCCACTGGTTCTCCACTGTCCACTCTGCTAGTTACATCCTCAAAAAATTCCAGAAGATTGGTCAAGCATGATTTCCCTTTCATAAATCCATGCTGACTTGGACCGATCCTGTCACTGCTTTCCAAATGCGCTGCTATTTCATTCTTAATGATTGATTCCAGTATTTTCCCCACTACTGATATCAGGCTAACCGGTTTATAATTACCCGCTTTCTCTCTCCCTCCTTTTTTAAAAAGAGGTGTTACATTAGCTACCTTCCAGTCCATAGGAACTGATCCAGAGTCGATAGACTGTTGATCATCAATGCATCCACTATTTCTAGGGCCACTTCCTTAAGTACTCTGGGATGCAGACTATCAGGCCCCAGGGATTTATCAGCCTTCAATCCCATCAATTTCCCTAACACACTTTCCCGCCTAATAAGGATATCCCTCAGTTCCTCCTTCTCACCAGACCCACTGTCCCCTAGTACATTCGGAAGGTTATTTGTGTCTTCCTTCGTGAAGCCAGAACCGAAGGATTTGTTCAATTGGTCTGCCATTTCTTTGTTCCCCATTATAAATTCACCTGAATCCGACTGCAACGGACCTACATTTGTGTTCACTAATCTTTTTCACATATTTATGGAAGCTTTTGCAGTCAGTTTTTATGTTCCCTGCAAGCTTCCTCTCATACTCTATTTTCCCCCTCTTAATTAAACCCTCAGTACTCCTCTGTTGAATTCTAAATTTCTCCCAGTCCTCAGGTTTGTTACTTTTTCTAGCCAATTTATATGCCTCTTCCTTGGTTTTAACACTGTCCTTAATTTCTCTTGTTAGCCACGGTTGAGCCACCTTCCCCATTTTATTTTTACTCCAGACAAGGATGTACAATTGCTGAAGTTCATCCATGTGATCTTTAAATGTTTGCCATTGCCTATCCACCCTTTAAGTATCCTTTGCCAGTCTATTCTAGCCAATTCATGCGTCATACCATCGAAGTTACATAGAAACATAGAAACATAGAAAATAGGTGCAGGAGCAGGCCATTCAGCCCTTCTAGCCTGCACCGCCATTCAATGAGTTCATGGCTGAACATGAAACTTCAGTACCCCCTTCCTGCTTTCTCGCCATACCTCTTGATCCCCTGAGTAGTAAGGACTTCATCTAACTCCCTTTTGAATATATTTAGTGAATTGGCCTCAACGACTTTCTGTGGTAGAGAATTCCATAGGTTCACCACTCTCTGGGTGAAGAAGTTTCTCCTCATCTCGGTCCTAAATGGCTTACCCCTTATCCTTAGACTGTGACCCCTGGTTCTGGACTTCCCCAACATTGGGAACATTCTTCCTGCATCTAACCTGTCTAAACCCGTCAGAATTTTAAACGTTTCTATGAGGTCCCCTCTCATTCTTCTGAACTCCAGTGAATACAAGCCCAGTTGATCCAGTCTTTCTTGATAGGTCAGTCCCGCCATCCCGGGAATCAGTCTGGTGAATCTTCGCTGCACTCCCTCAATAGCAAGAATGTCCTTCCTCAAGTTAGGAGACCAAAACTGTCCACAATACTCCAGGTGTGGCCTCACCAAGGCCCTGTACAACTGTAGCAACACCTCCCTGCCCCTGTACTCAAATCCCCTCGCTATGAAGGCCAACATGCCAATTGCTTTCTTAACCGCCTGCTGTACCTGCATGCCAACCTTCAATGACTGATGTACCTTGACACCCAGGTCTCGTTGCACCTTCCCTTTTCCTAATCTGTCACCATTCAGATAATAGTCTGTCTCTCTGTTTTTACCACCAAAGTGGATAACCTCACATTTATCCACATTATACTTCATCTGCCATTCATTTGCCCACTCACCTAACCTATCCAAGTCACTCTGCAGCCTCATAGCATCCTCCTCGCAGCTCACACTGCCACCCTACCTTTCCTTAAGTTCAGGACCCTAGATTCTGAATTAACTGTGTAACTCTCCATCTTAAAAAAGAATTCTACCATATTATGATCACTCTTCCCCAAGTGGCCTTGCACAACAAGATTGCTAATTAGTCCCTTCTAATTACACATCACCCAGTCTAGGATGGCCAGCTCTCCAGTTGGTTCCTCGACATATTGGTCGAGAAAACCATCCCTAATACACTCCAGGAAATCTTCCTCCACCGCATTACTACCAGTTTGGTTAGCCCAATCAATATGTAGATTAAAGTCGCCTGTGATAACTGCTGTACCTTTATTGCACGCATCCCTTATTTCTTGTTTGATGCTGTCCACAACCTCACTACTACTGTTTGGTGGTCTGTACACAACTCCCACTCGAGTTTTCTGCCCTTTGGTATTCCGCAGCTCCACCCATACCGATTCCACAATCAGGCTAATGTCCCTCCTTACTATTGCATTAATTTCCTCTTTAACCAGCAACGCCACCCCGCCTCCTTTTTCTCTCTGCCTATCCTTCCTAAATGTTAAATACCCCTGGATCTTGAGTTCCCAGCCTTGGTCACCCAGGAGCCATGTCTCCGTGATGCCAGTTACATCATAACTGCTGTCTGCGCAGTTAATTCGTCCACCTTATTCTGAATACTCCTCGCATTGAGACATAGAGCCTTAAGGCTTGTTTTTTTCACACACTTTGCCCCTTTAGAATTTTGCTGTAATGTGGCCCTTTTTGTTTATTTGCCTTGGGTTTCTCTGCCCTCCACTTTTACTATTCTCCTTTCTATCTTTTGCTTCTGCCTCCATTTTATTTCCCTCTGTCTCCCTGCATAGGTTCCCATCCCCCTGCCATGTTAGTTTAACTCCTCCCCAACAGCACTAGCAAACACTCCCCCTAGGACATTGGTTCCGGTCCTGCCCAGGTGCAGACCGTCCAGTTTGTACTGGTCCCACCTCCCCCAGAACCGTTTCCAATGTCCCAGGAATTTGAATCCCTCCATTTTGCACCACTCCTCAAGCCACGTATTCATCTGAGCTATCCTGCAATTCCTATTCTGACTAGCACGTGGCACTGGAAGCAATCCTGAGATTACTACTTTTGAGGTCCTACTTTTTAATTTAGCTCCTAGCTCCCTAAATTCGTCTCGTAGGATCTCATCCCGTTTTTTACCTATATCGTTGGTACCTATGTGCACCACGACAACTGGCTGTTCACCCTGCCTTTTCAGAATGTCCTGCACCCATTCCGAGACATCCTTGACCCTTGCACCAGGGAGGCAACATACCATCCTGGAGTCTCGGTTGCAGCCGCAGAAACGCCTATCTATTCCCCTTACAATCGAATCCCCTATCACTATAGCTCTCCCACTCTTTTTCCTGCCCTCCTGTGCAGCAGAGTCACCCACGATGCCATGAACTGCTGCCCTCCCCTGATGAGTCATCCCCCTCAACAGTACCTAAAGCGGTGTATCTGTTTTGCAGGGGGATGACTGCAGGGGACCCCTGCACGACCTTCCTTCCACTGTTCTTCCTGTTGGTCACCCATTTACTATCTGACTGTGTACCCTTTACCTGTGGTGAGACCAACTCGCTAAATGTGCTATTCACGTCATTCTCAGCATCGTGGATGCTCCAGAGTGAATCCACCTGCAGCTCCAGTGTCGCAATGCGGTCCGTCAGGAGCTGGGGGCGGATATACTTCCCGCACACGTAGTCGTCAGGGACACCGGCAGCATCCCTGACTTCCCACATAGTGCAGGCGGAGCATAACACATGTCCGAGCTCTCCTGCCATGTCTTAACCCTTAGATTAACTTAAATTGGTAACAACAATGCTAAAGGTTACTTACTGATATAGAAAAGAAAAAGAAAAACTACTCACCAATCACTTACCCCCTTGGCTGTGACGTCACCTTTCGATTTCTTTAATTGTCATCAAACCACAGCATTTTATTTATTTTGATCCATATTGTTTCTGACAGGATAGTTTGAAATGTCTAACTTGTTTTTCTATTTATGTGGTTGATGCAGTCTTTAAGATAGTTTGTGTTTCTTTTCTGCAGTGGGAATGTGGAGCGCAATGAATCTCTACACGACAACACACTCATCCTCACAATGCCTCTGAAACATGAAGTGGACACGGCTATCACAGGGTAAATTCGTTCAATGTACTGGCAAGATTTGTAGTGAATTTTGCTTGAACACAGTTTGCCAATTGGGCGGCGACGGGGAAGTAGAGGCTGAGGTCAGAATATAAGAGGGAGTGGAGGGGGATCAGAGACCTGGAAGGGAAATTGGAGGCTGTGTTGGGTTGGGAGATCCGAGGCAGCTTAGCGGGGGTTTGAAGACTGTGTCCGGTCGGGATATAGGAGGTCGGGGGCTGGTGGGGGGCAGGGGAGGGTGCAGGCATAGGAGGAATGAGGAGGAGGAATCCTGCAGAAGGATTTGTATTCCTCTCCTTACATGGTGAGTGCTGTACTTCCAACCGGAATTGCGCATGCATTTTGCCCGCCATATTGGGGCTGAATTTATAGGCCTAAATACAGTTTAGCTGTTCAATATGTGGTCAGTAAAAGAGGAATAGAATGAAAGAAGGAGAGGATGAAAGTTATTGTAGTATACAACTCGGAAAATACCAGAGGGGGGATGTAATCGTAATGGGTTATAGAGTAATACGAGAGTAGGGAGAACTGAGTACTGGTTTATTGAGTAATAGGAATGGAGGGAGACCTGTTAATACTAGGCTATAAAGAAATAGGGGAGAAGGGATAACTGATCATACTGGGCTATAGAGTGACAGGAGACAGGGAGAACTGATCATATTGGGCTACAGAGTGATCGGAGAAGTGGAAAGATGTTTTGAGTTACAAAGTAATGAGAAAGGCAGATCTTCCGATAATACTCGATACAGGAAGGACTGGAAGGAGGCACCAGGGGAGTGTACTTTGTCGCCGTGTGGAGTTTCCAAAGGATATTGCAAGCCTTCTGTGTTGTCAGATGACTTCCTCTCTGGTGCTTTTTGTGCTGAGGAGAGCCCACTGCAGTGTCAGAGTTAATGATTTATTATTAATGGGTTCACTGACTCCTGAGTCATTCCTCCAGTATTGTTTAGAAGTTTACAGCTTTGATCTTTCTGCAGCTTTGTGGAAGAGAAACATCCCGTTGAGTTAATTAACCCTTTGGGTGCTGCAAGTCCTGTGCTGCTTTGAAGCTATGAGTCATAGATGGTTGTCTGTGTATGAGTGTACGGCTCATCACACTTAATGGGCTTGTATGGCAGGGCGGGACTTCCACTTGCCCTTTGACCCCACCAAAACCCTGACCTATTTTCCTGGCTTGTAGTTCATTGGCCATGCATGGCAGTTCTCCTGGTAAGATTCCTACTGCCAAGTGGAAGTCTGCCAAGGTTGAAGAGGAAACCAATGAGGAGGCTTCTGCAGCGCCACAAAAGGCGATGAAGGACCTTAAATGGGCACACGAACCCTGAAAATGGAGAGAGCTGCACCTTTGTAGGCCTCAGAGGCGACCGAGACTTACACAAATAGTGCATGGGGGCCACATTGGAGGGAGAGGAGGCTGATACTTGGGCATTGGTGTCACTGACTCCACCCACCACTAGTTGGCTGTGACTAGGGGCAGATGAAAGGGAAATGGGATGAGAAGCTGGGCCCTGCCTCCGCAATGGCACTTAAATGTGGTGGGAGGGGAATCAATGTGTGGCAGTGGTGCTGGTGAGGTTAGGGTGGTTCGGCTGCAGTAGCCCTATGAGTTAGAGAGTCGATATTCATGAGTCCAACAACATTAGTGCTTACCCTCTATTTACCCTGTGGACATTAATGGTTTAGAAAAGATGAAAAAGCATTGCAGGAGTAATTCCGTCATTTGGCATTCCCAGCAAGGAAGTTGTACTTGAAATGAGTAGACTTTGAAGACAGAGCTACAGCATTGAATCCCTGATCCGCCAACCTGCGCTCCTTGTGAGTGCAGGAGCACAGAATTAACCCTTGTCAATATCAATGTTTTTTTAAATGTTAAAATTTAAATTTACATTTTGCAATGAGACACATACTGGAGATTGCTGTGGGCGATTGACGGGAACCTCTACATGCACATTGCTTAGCAGTTGTTCTTGTAAAGCATTCTCTGCACTGTGTATGATAGTTATATTGACATGTGTGCACTGGCTCTTTTATTTGATGCTCAAATCCGTCTTGGGTGATGGCACGAAATGGGCGATAGCGAATCAGTGGGGAATTTTACAACCCTCCCCCCCCATAATACGTGGTGGACTGTGTTGTGTATGCAATAACTCAATAGACTGAATACTGTAAACTCCGAACAGGTACAAACCTGATTCTACTTTATTAGGGCCCAAATTGATTACATTACAAGATGACTAACCTTTTATACCTGGGCCGCGCACATGTCCGCACAGCCCAATGACCTCCGATGGTGGCGCCACCTGGTGGCTAGGAAACCCAAGCATACATACATGACAATATCCCCCTTTAAGATATTAGTAATGGTCTTTTTACAAATTGAGATGGTCCGGGGCTTTCTGCTCCCGAGTTGAACATCTCAGTTCAACTCCAGCCTTGGGCGAGCGTTCTGAGTCTGTTATGACTGGGGGCTGGGTAGCCGATCTGATGGGAGTGACAACGACCACGTCAGGAATTGAAAGTTCAGATTCATTGATGACAGTGGAGTCCTCTGATGACTGAGGGAAGGTTGGTTGATCACTGATTGTGTCTTCCTCAGACTGTTCCGGTTCATCTGTGTGCCGCAGCTTTATCTGATCGACATGTTTCCTGCATGTTTGCTCATTCTTGAGCTTAACGATAAACACTCTGTTACCCTCCTTGGCCGTAACAGTACCAGCGACCTATTTGGGACCTTGACCATAATTCAGTACATACGCAAGATCATTGATAGAAATGTCGCGTGACACAGTAGCGCGCTCATGATACCCTTGATGACTTTGACGTCTGTATTCGACACGATTACTTAAGTCAGGGTGGACAAGAGAGAGCCTGGTCTTGAGACCTCTCCATCAATAATTCAGCAGGGGAGACCCTGGTAAGCATATCAGGTCTTGTCCTGTAACTAAGCAATATGTGTGACAAGTGAGTTTGCAGTGAACCTTGAGTTACACGTTTCATACTCTGCTTGATGGTTTGGACTGTACATTCTGCTTGTCCATTTGATGCGGGTTTGAATGGTGCTGACCTCACATAAGAACATAAGAACATAAGAATTAGGAACAGGAGTAGGCCATCTAGCCCCTCGAGCCTGCTCCGCCATTCAATAAGATCATGGCTGATCTGGTCGTGGACTCAGCTCCACTTACCCGTCCTCTCCCCGTAACCCTTAATTCCCTTATTGGTTAAAAATCTATCTATCTTTGACTTGAAAACATTCAATGAGCCAACCTCAACTGCTTCCCTGGGCAGAGAATTCCACAGATTCACAACCGTCTGGGAGAAGAAATTCTTTCTCAACTCGGTTTTAAATTGGCTCCTCCGTATTTTGAGGCTGTGCCCCCTAGTTCTAGTCTCCCCCACCAATGGAAACAACCTCTCTGCCTCTATCTTGTCTATCCCTTTCATGATTTTAAATGTTTCTATAAGATCACCCCTCATCCTTCTGAACTCCAAGGAGTAAAGACCCAGTCTACTCAATCTATCATCATAAGGTAACCCCCTCATTTCTCGAATCAGCCTAGTGAATCGTCTCTGTACCCCTTCCAAAGCTAGTATATCCTTCCCTAAGTAAGGTGACCAAAACTGTACGCAGTACTCCAGGTGCGGCCTTACCAATACCTTATACAGTTGCAGCAACACCTCCCTGCTTTTGTACTCCATCCCTTTCGCAATGAAGGCCAACATTCCATTTGCCTTCCTGATTACCTGCTGCACCTGCAAACTAACCTTTTGGGATTCATGCACAAGGACCCCCAGGTCCCTCTGCACCGCAGCATGTTGTAATTTCTCCCCATCATGTTTGATACCATTGAGTTTCATGAACTTTTGAAACTCCATACTGGTGAAGCAAGATCCGTTGTCGCTTACAACGATGTCAGGCAGACCATGCGTAGTAAACATGACACGAGAGCTCTCAATGGTAGCTGTGGATGTGCTGGATGACATTATTGTCCACTCTATCCACTTGGAATAAGCATCCACCACAACTAAAAGGGGTATGGCGAGAAAGCAGGAATGGGGTACTAAAGTTGCATGTTCAGCCATGAACTCATCGAAGGGCCGAATGACTTACTCCTGCACCAATTTTCTATGTTTCTATGTTTCTATAAAACATCTTTCTCAGGAAGGGACCTGCAAAGCCGATGTGGATCCTGGACCATAGTTTAGATGGCCACGACCACAGACTCAGCAGCGATTCCGCTGGTACTTTACTTAGCTGCATGCACGTGCTGCACTGATGCACACATGATTCCAGATCAGAGTCAATTCCAGGCCACCATACATGAGAACTGGCAATGGCTTTCATCATGACAATACCGGGATGCGTGCTATGTAGATCATGCACAAATTTCTCTCTGCCTTTCTTGGGCGTAACAACACGATTACCCCACAGTATACAATCTGATTGAATGGATAGTTTGGCTTTGTTACGGATGTAAAGTTTGGTCTCTTCACACATTTGCTTGGGTATGACAGACCAATCACCACTAAGGATACAACGTTTCACAACTGATAATATCGGGTCCTGGCTGATCCAGGTCTTAACTTGTTGAGCCGTGACAGGGGTTCCTTCACTTTCAAAAGCATCCATGACTAACAGTAGGTCTGCCGGTTGTGGGCAACGGCAGACGGCTCAATGCATCGGCACAATTCTCAGTGCCAGGTCTATGGCGAATAACATAATCATAGGCAGATAATGTCAGCGCCCACCTCTGGATGCGGGACGATGCATTGGTATTGATAGCTTTGTTTTCCGAAAACAATGAAATGAGTGTCATGTGATCTGTTTCCAGTTCATTCCGAAGACCAAACAGGTACTAATGCATCTTTTTAACCCCATACATACAGGCTACTGCTTCTTTCTCTACCATGCTGTAGGTTCTTTCTGCCTTTGACAAACTTTTTGAAGCATATGCAACAGGTTGTAATTTGCCCGACTCATTAGCTTGTTGGAGCACGCAACCAACTCCATATAACAAAGCATCACAGGCCAATACTAGACGCTTACACAGATCATAATGTACCAGCAGCTTGTTAGAGCAAAGCAGAGTAGTAGATTTCTCAAAAGCTCTATCTTGAGACACACCCCAAAGCCAGTTGTCGCCTTTTCTTAGCAGCATGTGCAGTGGCTCTAATAAGGTGCTCAATCCAAGTAGGAAATTACCGAAGTAGTTGAGTAGACCAAGGAACGAATGCAGCTCTGTCACATTCTGAGACCATTTTTGATGGCCTTGGTTTTCGAATCCGTAGGCCTGATGCCGTCAGCAGCAATTTTCCTCCCCAAGAATTTGACTTCCGGTGCCATGAAGACGCACTTCGAACGTTTCAGTCTGAGTCCCACTTTGTCCAGACGATGTAGAATCTCTTCCAGGTTGTTCAGATGTTCAGCGGAGTCATGACCTGTGACCAGTATGTCATCTTGGAACACAACGGTTCTGGGGACTGACTTCAGTAGACTCTCCATGTTCCTCTGAAATATGGCTGCAGCCGAGCGAACTCCAAAAGGTCACCTGTTGTAGATAAACAGTCCTTTATGAGTGTTGCTGCACGTAAGTTTCTTCGACGTGTCAACAAGCTCCTGTGTCATGTAGGCTGACGTCAGATCCAGTTTTGTGAACAACTTCCCCCCAGCTAGCATTGCAAACAGGTCATCAGCCTTCGGTAATGGGTATTGAAAACACCCTCTTGGAAATGAAAATTAGGTGGTTTTTATAGTGGGCGATGATCTGCCCTGCCAGTTTACTGCCCAGGTGCTGAAAATAAAAATCACCCCCTCTGTCTCTAGCCTCCTGTGCTTCCCACCCTCTCTCTGTCCCCTCCCGCCCCCCCATCGGTGGCTGAACCGTCAGCACCTAGGCGCCGCTCTCTGGAACTCACCCTGATTCTCTCTCCCAAGACTTTAATCATCCCTTCGAAACACTCTCTCCTGGTTCAGTGTTTTGTTGCTCTCACTGCTACTATGCAAAGTATCTTGGAACATTTTGTAAATTATAGGTACTATGTGTTATATATGTAAACTTATATTTACTCTGTACAGCCACCAGAGGGCTCATCCACTGGAGTCCCAAGGGATCCCATAATCCTTTGGGAGCACAGGTATTTAAGGAGGTCTCACAGGTTGGAGAGACACTCTGGAGACCTACAATAAAAGACTAAGGTCTTACTTTACTTTGAGCTCACAGTGTTCAGTCTGACTCTTTCTCCATACATAACACTATGTAAATGTTGTGACAAAGAAACATAGAAAATAGGTGCAGGATTAGGCCATTCGGCCCTTCGAGCCTGCACCGCCATTCAATGAGTTCATGGCTGAACATGCAACTTCAGTACTCCATTCCTGCTTTCTCGCCATACCCCTTGATCCCCCTAGTAGTAAGGACTACATCTAACTCCTTTTTGAATATATTTAGTGAATTGGCCTCAACAACTTTCTGTGGTAGAGAATTCCACAGGTTCACCACTCTCTGGGTGAAGAAGTTTCTCCTCATCTCGGTCCTAAATGGCTTACCCCTTATCCTTAGACTGTGACCCCTGGTTCTGGACTTCCCCAACATCGGGAACATTCTTCCTGCATCTAACCTGTCTAAACCTATCAGAATTTTAAACGTTTCTATGAGATCCTCTCTCATTCTTCTGAACTCCAGTGAATACAAGCCCAGTTGATCCAATCTTTCTTGATAGATCAGTCCCGCCATCCTGGGAATCAGTCTGGTGAACCTTCGCTGCACTCCCTCAATTGCAAGAATGTCCTTCCTCAAGTTAGGAGACCAAAACTATACACAATACTCCAGGTGTTGCCTCACCAAGGCCCTGTACAACTGTAGTAACACCTCCCTACCCCTGTACTCAAATTCCCTCGCTATGAAGGCCAACATGCCATTTACTTTCTTAACCGCCTGCTGTACCTGCATGCCAACCTTCAATGACTGATGTACCATGACGCACACGTCTCATTGCACCTCCCCTTTTCCTAATCTGACACCATTCAGATATAGTCTGTCTCTCTGTTTTTACCACCAAAGTGGATAATCTCACATTTATCCACATTATACTTCATCTGCCATGCATTTTCCCACTCACCTAACCTATCCAAGTCACTCTGCAGCCTCATAGCATCCTCCTCGCAGCTCACACGGCCACCCAACTTAGTGTCATCCGCAAATTTGGAGATACTACATTTAATCCCCTTGTCTAAATCATTAATGTACAATGTAAACAGCTGGGGCCCCAGCACAGAACCTTGCGGTACCCCACTAGTCACTGCCTGCCATTCTGAAAAGTACCCATTTGCTTCCTGTCTGCCAACCAGTTCTCAATCCACGTCAGCACACTACCCCCAATCCCATGTGCTTTAACTTTTCACATTAATCTCTTGTGTGGGACCTTGTCGAAAGCCTTATGAAAGTCCAAATACACCACATCAACTGGTTCCCCCTTGTCCACTCTACTGGAAACATCCTCAAAAAATTCCAGAAGATTTGTCAAGCATGATTTCCCTTTCACAAATCCATGCTGACTTGGACCTATCATGTCACCTCTTTCCAAATGCGCTGCTATGACATCCTTAATAATTGATTCCATCATTTTACCCATTACTGATGTCAGGCTGACCGGTCTATAATTCCCTGTTTTCTCTCCCTCCTTTTTTAAAAAGTGGGGTTACATTGGCTACCCTCCACTCCATAGGAACTGATCCAGAGTCAATGGAATGTTGGAAAATGACTGTCAATGCATCCACTATTTCCAAGGCCACTTCCTTAAGTACCCTGGAATGCAGACCATCAGGCCCTGGGGATTTATCGGCCTTTAATCCCATCAATTTCCCCAACACAATTTCCTGACTAATAAGGATTTCCCTCAGTTCCTCCTTCTTACTAGACCCTCTGACCCCTTTTATATCCGTCTTAATTCACTACATATATAAAATATATATATTAAATATACACACTTTTACATTTGTTCTATCATCTACATAAATAAAGGTAAAAATGACAATCTGATATTATTTATTAATAAATTCTTTCAGTTAAACTGAAGTCCAAAACATTGCTTCTGAGAGAGTTGCAAATTTAAGTTTCAATTGTTTTGAGATCCAATCTAGCATTTATTCAGTTCTGCAGAAAGGTAAGAGTAATTCTCTCCGCCAGTAAAACAATTAAATGCTGATACTGTGTATATTCATGATGCTCAGCACTGCTGGGTTTCGGTGCTGCCTCTTCTCCCTGTCCATGCTGTTAACTCTTAATTTCTCTTTAAAATAGGTCGATTTCTCCAGCCTCCTTTATTTATGGTGATTCAGTGGATGCATCAAAGTTTATTCAACTCGAAGACATGGCCTGCCTCTTTCAACCTTTCAACTTGACATTTCAGGTGCCATTTTTGAGCCAGTATTCATTTGTTAGTAATTTGGTTAAAGGCGCCTGCCTCTCAGTTGTGCACTAGTTCCATCAAAATATCCTTTCAGTCTATGCAACCTTAACCAGTTACAAAAATTGTGTGGGGCACTGTGGCTTCCGTGCTTGAATTCTGGATATTTGGTCCCATTGCGCCAGGAGTGTGAATTTGTAAAATCTATCCTTACGGGGATGATCTCGTGCTTCCGATAGTGAGCTGCACTCACAGGCATCCCCAGCATCCCCTACTCATGTTAGAATATACCCAAGAAAACAAAGAGGAGAACAACATCTACTAACTGCTTTCACTAACTACAGCATCCTTCTGTGCTGTATACTTCTATGATTCTAACTTATAAGGTTTCGAAATAGCAGCTCTAAAACCATGACCTGTACACGCTTGCCACCTACTTAATGTGTACCATGTACTGGTCTGTAACAATCTGGATAATCTATTTATAGAACAGTTCCAGACTGTGAACCCAATATACTCAGTACACTGAGGACTAAGGGTAATATTATTTCAATTATAGCACACAATGTATAATGTATCTTTGATCCATAAACAAACACAGGGTTGTGTGGTCCTGACTTAGGTGCATTCGCTGCAGTTTGTTCTGATTGACTAACAAGGACTCAGTTTTCTCTGAGCCTTGCCAAGCCTTGAACATTCAGAGATTTCAGCATTATTTTAACTAAACTCAGTCCCTTTCTGTAGCCCTGGGATGGTGTAAATTCTTGGCAGGGGACATATTGCTTTATTCTACAAGCATTCCTTCCGACATAAACAGCCCCTTTGGGAAAATGCATTTCGTGCTTGAGAACATATCCCAACCGAACTCTCGCCTGCTCGGCCCCCGTGATAGCTTTTATTTCTCTCATTCTGATCATGCTCCTTCCCATAATGGGGAAGGTATGACAGCAGGGAAGGAGTCAGAGCCCCGCATCATCCTGGACCTGGAATTTGTACAAGTCTCTGTATCCCCGCAAATGACATGAACATTTTCCTGAGGTTTTACTTCGCACTGGTGCTATTTTTAAAATCTGCCATTGTAGAATACTTGAAGCCGCACGCTTGTGCGCTTAATTGTTTAATGGCAACAATATAAAGTTGTCAAGTTTTGCCTTGTGAACTGAGGCATATTCGAAGCTCAACACGTGAGCGGATGGCACCTATTTTCCTCTGTGTCTACTTTTAGTTTTGCTAAAGTGTTCAGGGTTCCACCCCACTGGATTCATGTGGCGTGAACAATTTATGAGGCCAAGTCAAGGGAGCATAACAAACCATTTTAAATGTGTTTGTCCTAACGAGACCATTAAAGGCCTTTCAATAACCAGCAGTTTAAAAGTTTATTTCGATGAACTTCCAGCCGGGATTTTCAGTTGACATTATGGGCCAGAAATCCCGGCCTCCTGGGTCCGTGCGGACCCATGTCTACGGACCCGGGAAGGCATCACAAAAGCCGGTTTTCAGTGCACAATGCGCATGCGCTGAAAACCGACTTTTCCGATCTGTCAAACTGGACAAATCTTCCATATCTCGGGAGCGAGGACATTTGCAGGGGCAAGATTGCGGTATTTACCCATATCTTGCCCAGCAAATGACCTCAAAACTCTTGCGCCTGATAAAAGCAGGAGCATAGTCTACTTTTACAGGCGTAAGAGTTTTAAAATACACAAAAACATTTTAAAATAAAATTATAAAAACACATTTTATTGTTAAAAACCCTCTCCACTATGGTAAGTTTATTTTAAACCATAATTAAAAAAACTTTTTAAAAAATCAGAAAAACATGTATTTTTAAATACATAAATAACTTTAATTTAAATTAATAAAAATATGTTGTATATTTTTTCTATTTTTTATTACTGGTTTTGTGTGTTTTGGGGGCTGTTTCTCATTCATAATAATGGAAACTCCAACTTACGGAGTTCTCACTATTATGAATGAGAATATACGTTACCTGATTGGCTGCCCAGAGCCATGTGACTCCAGCTCCAAGCGCTGCGATGCACAGTCAGAAGAGGCCTCAGGACCGGGAACCCGCGTGAGTGCCGCAGGATAAGGTAAGTGTGCATTTTAAAAAAATTTTTTACCCGATCGGCGGGAAGCAGCTGACCGGGATTTCTGAACCAATATTAAGAACACAAGAAATAGGAGCAGGAGTAGGCCATATGGCCCCTCGACTCTGCTCCACCATTCAATACAATCATGGCTGATCTGATCATGGACTCAGCTCCACTTCCCCACCCGCTCCCCATAATCCCTTACCCCTTATTGGTTAAGAAACTGTCTATCTGTGTCTTAAATTTATTCAACGTCCCAGCTTCCACAGCTCTCTGAGGCAGCGAATTCCACAGATTTACAACCCTCTGAGAGAAGAAGTTCCTCCTCATCTCAATTTTAAATGGGCAGCCCCTTATTCTAAGATTATGCCCCCTAGTTCTAGTCTCCCCTATCAGTGGAAACATCCTCTCTGCATCCACCTTGTCAAGCCCCCTCATAATCTTATACATTTATTAAAATGCTTCGGCTAATACTGGTCAGAAAGCTTAACCTGCCTTTGTCAGGACTCTTTCTAAAGTGGGACTAAGGTGGACATGTGCTACAACTTGTGACATGAGCAGCATTACTCAGCAACAAATCAATCAAATTGTGATTAAGTGTTTATTTAGCTTATCCATAATTAGAATTGAGGGGAAGTTGCCATTAAGTCTGACTTCGCCACTGCTTTACACTGTCTTTGTTCCTCTTTTAGAGTTTTCAACTTGTTGACTATATAGAGGGTAAACAATTACATCTTAAAACATAAACCATCTGTTTAAAGGCTATTCTGGGAGCCATGCAGAAGGATGTCACAGTGAGATAAATAAGGGCACATAATCATGCTGGTGCTCCCAGCAGTAAGCAATGTTTATGGGGCACATCTCCGGAAATTATGCCTGCACAGCATGTGATTTCCATTCATTAAGAAGGAGCTTGGGATTGCAGAATCATCCCATGTTCTTTTATAGAGTTCTGTATTAAAAAGAGAGCCATAAACGATGCATGTTGTGTCACTAGACCAGAGAGTGTTATAGTGAGGAGTGGAGCTATTGCTAATGCTTGAACCAAACAGGGTTAACAACAGCTTTTTTTTTTCTGTTTATTTTTGAATTAAAGGTTATAAACATGGGCCCAAGCAGTGCACCAGAACTTGCTGTGCAAATTATGATTCCTAGCAGGCTTTTTACGAATGGAGCTGACCTCTTTCTTGTCCAGGAGACCGTGGTAAGTACACAGGGCTGTCGATAATTACTGCAGTCTCCTGCTACCTTTGAGAAAATTGCTTGTATCAGTTTTGAAACTTGGTTGTTAGGTGTAGACAGTACCATGTCCTAAACTATGCAGTGATTGCAGAGAGTTAATGTCGCACTTTATAGATCACTTGGGTGAAGTTAATTTTTTCTACATATGCAGATTTCCTAGGCCTGAATTATGCTCAGTTTTCTTTCCTGCCCATTTGCGTTTGTAAGTGATTGGTGCTGAATACAATGAGGCATTACATCAGGACTAAGGATTCTTTGGCAATAATAGAATAAAGAACTAGTTAACGGACTATTTTGTGACTGTACTCTTTGACTCGATCCAATGTGATTTCTGAAAACTGTACAGCGTCCCTTTCACAATACTTGTATAAACAAGTGTGGAAAAGCTGTTTTGCCTGTTAAAATCTGCTGCTTCCAACAAGCCTTGTGCCATTCATGCTATTAATGGGGATACAATTTGTCTTCAATACTCCTAGCGCACAGCTTTGTGCACGGGGAACACATACTGGGAATTCAGGAACCTGCTTAGTACAGGGGACCACGATTGACTGGGTTGCGAGCAATGTTCCCTGTAATCATTTTTGAAGCAATAAAGGGGCCATGAGGGCCATTCAAAATACTGCACATGCGCGTTTTTTGCATTGAAAGACCGGCTGCTCGGCGTCCCTGGAGAATCGCGCGGCCACACAGCTTAGAAGGGAGATTGGTAGCGAGTCAGACATACGCCTGAATTCCCAGTCAGCACTGCTGGTATGTGAAGCTCTGTGCCAAGAGAAATAAAGACAGCAATTTACCGGACATTCTCTAACCACCTGACACTGGTGAATAACCAGAGCGAAAAGGTCCAGGACGGTAAAACTAAGCTAGTTCTCCCTATTGCCAAAGGTAATCGAGTAAAAGTTCAGAGCAAGCCTGATGAATTGTATTCCACAGATGATGCTTGCTCCTATGGTCCCAACAGGATGAGAGTCTAATTGAACTATGATGTTTTGTTCATCTCAATCTGTAGTTATCTTTAAAACCATTAATTGCATTCTTAATCAGATATATGTCCTGTTTTGAGGAGTTCTTTCACATAGCATTAGCTACTTTGATTGAAGTGTGTTACCTGTATCCAGTTTTCTGTGAAAAGAACTTCAGTGTCTTAGTTCGCCTTCCCAATCTTGTACTTGTGTCCTCTAGTTCTGAGCTCATGGCCCAGCTGAAGTAATTTGCTTGTATCCACATTATCCACCATGGCTTTCAGTATTTTGAAAAACTGGATCATAGCTCTTCTCAGTCTTTTGCCCAATGAACGCAATAAAGAATCTTTCACACTCTGCGACTACTACATTACTTTTGAATTGTAGTCGCTGTTGTTATGAAGGGAAATATGGCATCCAGTTAAAAACGAGCAGATTTCTGTCGGCTTCTTCTCCTAACTTAGAATTTTATATCCCAGATGCATGCTTGTTGCTGTTCTCTGAACTCTCTCCAATGCATCAATATAACTTTGATGGTAAGATGATCATTGCCTTATGTTTTATGATGTGCTTTGCGCTCTTTGATAGCTATCTCTCGCTACCTACCAAAGTGCTTTAATTAATGTGAAGTTTATTATTGTAAAGTTCTCAGTGGTGAATTTCAGCATGGATCCTCCTGCTCATCTGCAGCTGCAAACTCCCTGGAAAAATGGCGTAAACACTGATCACAGTATTTTACTGGGGTGTCTGTGGCTCTTTTGTCAAAGTTATGGTGGACGAGCGGAAGAATCTCGGCGGAGATTAAACCCCTGATCTTACTCTCTGGTTAAGGGAAGGTGGCTGACTCAATCATGCAAATTTGTATAAAATGAGTTGTGTGAAGTACACATCTAAAACCCTTTTCACAGTTGGTATATACAATCTAATCATGATCACAGCTCCTGGTCACATACCAAAACGGAGGCAGAGTGAAGGGAACTACAGTTAATGGTCAACCACTTGAGTTGTGCAAGGTCATTGTGGACATGCTCCTTAATTCCCTGTCAAACAAAATATTTATTATTTAATGACAGTTTCAGCTCTTGTTTCTAACATTAATGGTTTAATGGATACTTTCTTTATAAAGACATCAGAAAGACAATGATGAAGCGAAGAAATCAGCTTAATTTCGATGGCAAGTGAACTAATCAGTCATTCAGTCCCAAACATATCTACTTTCCTCTGATATGTACAATGTTTATTTATTCTACTCTTCCCTCGCCCTCACGTATTCCTTCTCCAACAAGACTGCAATCGGATAGGGCACAGATGTTCCCCAGTGGCTAACACCAGTGATATTGTTTAATACTTTTCTAATAGCAAGGAAGCTTTCTGTGCGTCAATAGCAGGTCGCTCCTACGTGGAAAAAATTAAATTTTTATTGTCTCTTGAGAATATTGAGTGGAACCATTGGTGTACATGCTGCATCAGTGTTTTGTGCCATTCCAAATAGTGCAGCAGCATTAGAGTATTTCAGCTCATTAACAGTAGTGCTGTACTTCAGTGTGTGCATTTTATTTGCTCAGGTTCTACATTGCTGGAATTAGTTACATGCCAGAAGATCACTGGACCTGCTTTACACATTTGACAGTCCTTTCCCTTTTTATAGATACTATATTATATTCCCAAATTATTCATTTTTAAATCTGTTTTATTTAGCGTGTTATCATTTAAGTAAAAGATAAGGGAACAAAAGTGGGTAGTGAGCTGTAACAATAGTAATGTATAGCAGGGTAAAGTCAAGCCCACTAGGCATACTTAATTCTTTCCTGCCCAAGTATTCCACAGCTCTTACATAGGAACAGGAGTACAGCACACAGCCCCTCGAACTTGTTCCGCCATTCAGTTAGATCATTGCTGATCTGTACCTCAACTACATTAACCACTTTTGTTCCATATCCCTTAATATCCTTACCTACTAAAAATCTGTTGATCACAGTTAAAAGCTTCAAGTGGCCCAGCATTTGGGGGAGAGAATTCCAGATTTATTTCCACTTCAACACAGTAATACCACCTTCAGCTACCTTGGACTTTGCAATAGAAAAAAACATTTTGCATTTATATAACACAAGGAAGATCTTATTGAGTAGCTAAGCCTGAGTGAGGGCTGGGTGGGCAGATTGAAGAGAAGAGATGGGATTGGCAGCCATGGTGAAGGAAGGTCACAGGACAGAGTAGAGGACATGGGAGGAGGAAGAGGCAGCAGAAGCAGCAGCGTGGATAGCCCCAATCTTTGAGATAAAAAAGTTCATAAGCACTTGGGATTGAAGGGGGGGATTGGAGCGTGGGTCAGAGAGACAGTCCAGGATGGTGCTGGAGTAGTAGGGGGTGTCACAGATAGATGGTGTCACAGATAGAAGTATTGCTTCAGATGGTCAACTCGGTCTGATGAAGGATACCCATGCTAGTTCTGTACCAGGTATCCTCCAATCTGCAACTTGAGGGTTTAGAGGTAGGAAATGTACTAGAAAACTGTAAGTGTGGGAGACTGTGAATTACTTATATGGTCAAAGGCAGTACCAAGGGAGTTGTTGAGCAGGTTGACAAAGGCAGCTATATCCTGACCAGTAAAGAGCCAGAGGAGAAAATATGGGAGTTTGAAAGTGTCCTTGTGAGGGAACCAGAGGGAAGATTGTTTTTCCCTGGGACAGGGGTTAAGGTGGGCAGGAAGATATAGATGGTGACGGAGATAAGAAAGTGTTTGTAGACAGCTTTGTCAGTGATTAAAACCTTGGAGGTGGCAAGGCTTCACGTGATGGCAAGGTCCAGGCATGGCTATGCATCCAAAAGTTGGTATCGTACTGGCCTAAGAAAGATTGCCTTTGCTACTTTTGAGATTATTCCACCCCAACTTAAAACAATTAAAAGGCAAGATGTGACCTTTAATACCATATTATATCATACATCATATCACCAAACACATCATAATGCCATGTACAGTCCCTGTAAGACACTTTATCAACTGAATTATAATGTACAGATTACTGTTTAAATGTTGAGCTGCCTGTTACTCAAAGTGGCCGCACGGTACAGCTGCACTTCGTTTGGGTGAGTCATGGCCTCATATTGAACCATAGAAATTACAGCACAGGAGGAGGCCCTGCAGACTATTGAGTAGAGTTGGTGCTTTCTGTCTAACCAGCACTATCTACGCTCTTCCCATTTCCCTGCCTTTCCCCCTACTATTTACTTTTATTCCCTTTCAAATACTCATTGTTATGGTAATTTGATAAGCCCTATCATTGAGAGAAAGAGAGAGACAGTACTTCTCTCAGGAGCAGGGAAGGCTGCACAAACTTGCCGGGCCTTCAAAAGCACTGGAAGCTGGTGACTGGGTTTAGCAGCACACCTGTGATCCAGGTATGCTCTTGATTAAATCAACTCTTAATTAAGCCAAACACAGAGCTCCTTTGCTTCAGTTTGTTTCTTGGCACTTACCAACAACTCTTTTAGGGAGTACAAACAAACATTAGATCAAGTGCCTCCCGATCTGGGGGACACTCCAGACACTTATACCTGCCCTCTTTTTTTGGGGGCACTTACCAACAGACAAGCCACTGAGCATCCAGCTGACATGAGCTCTGCACTTCATTAACCACTTAACTCGCGTTTTACTGAACAAAAGGAAGTTCCGTGCAATTAGCAGAGTAAAATCTGTAACAAGTGATTTAAGCGTTAAGTGCTTTCATGTTTTATTCTAAGTAGAAGAGGTGCAGTTGACATATCAACATTATTCTGCCACACAGGATGATAAGGACATGAATTCACTCCCACCATTCCCCATAAGACAAATTTCCAGTCTCAGCCAGCACATAAAGTTTTGATGCAGGTTGGATGCCAAATACTTTCCAGCTCGGAGAGAGAGAAGCAAACCACTGGCCCACTTCTGACGACCTCCTGGTGGCTGGCTGTAGAACAGCATTGAAAGAGAGCTGGGAACTCAGACAGGAGAGTGACACTGAGCGGGAGGGGACCCAAGGAGAGGAGAAAAATACATTTAACATGGAGTCTCAAACAAAGAAATCATTCTTATGGTGCAATTTGTGTTCTGTTTGACAGGCTAAAAGTAGAGCATGTCCTTTGGGTGCTCTCGGTTTGATGAGTTGATTCAGTCAGTTTCATTGAAAGGTTTTGTTTGCTGACTAATCAGGCAAGAGGTTTGCGTGAAAGAGAATTAAATGCAAACATGTTATTTACAGTTGGTTCCAATTAATCTACATAATTTTGCCATGAATAATTCTGTCTGGCACTAAAGTTACAAGATGATGGAAAAAAACTGATAAATAAAATATATCTGGATAAATAAACCAAACTTGGAGCTGTGACAGGGGTTGGCTGAGCCCAGCACTCCGTATTGTCTCCCAAGAGGCTCATTTCACAGTACAGCAAGAGAAGGTGAAGCACAATACAGGCACACACATCTGCCTGTCAGAGGGGCTGAAGTAGGCTCGCAGTGTGATAACCTACTCATTATTAATCAGTTGGCCTGTCGAGGATGTCTTGTAAATCTGTGCTGAGGAAGTCGCAGCAAACCATTGTAAGCTTGCCAGATGTTGGCTGTGAAGGCCAGTAACACTGGCCCCCATAGGGGTCTGCATGTCGGAAGCTGCACCTACAGGAAGCCATTCCATGGAACTCCCAGAGCGGTAAACTAGTATATTTATTGTGTAAAATGTTCAGATGGTGGTTGAGGCCTCCTGTACCAGTGACATTTTAAAGCTTGAGATATGAAAATACATTTAATTTAGTACTACAGAGAAAATTGTTCACCCCCTCCTTTTCTTCCATTTCCCTATCATCTCCTGTAGGGGTGACTCAGGCTCGGCTATGGTTCCATGTTTGTCAGCACCCTCTGGTAATTTTCTCAGTGGCCATTCTTTGTGTATGGGCCCCGAGCCCAATCCTATCCTCACCCAATATCCACACATGCAGCTTCCAATGAGGTGGGGGCAAATGATAAATGGAGGAAAAGAAACCCTGGCTGAATTTTATTCCCCTCCTTAGTGTTATGTATGTAACTATGTAATACTTGCCACCAGAGGGCGTGACTGTTGGAATCCTAATGGTCACTTGCACACACATGCAGGGCCAGTATAAAAGGTTGGCTGCCATGTTGTTTAGGCACTCTGGAGTAATAAAGAAGACTATGGTCATACTAAGTTTAGCTCACAGTACTCAGCCTCGTGGAGTTCTTCTATACATAACAACTGGTGACGAGTAACAGAATACAAGCCTTCACGCAACCATGGCTGCCGTTCGAATATTAGAGAGATTCATAGAGGGTGATGATTGGGAAGCCTTTGTCGAGCGTCTAGACCAGTACTTCATGGCCAACGAGCTGGAAGGAGTCACTAATGTGGTCAAGCACAGGGCGGTTCTCCTCACCGTCTGCGGGCCGAAAATATATGGCCTCATCAAGAATCTGCTCGCACCGACAAAACCAACAGAGAAGACATATGAAGAGTTGTGAACGCTGGTTCAGGACCACCTCAAGCCGAAGGAGAGTATCCTCATGGCCAGGTATCGTTTCTACACGCACCATCGCTCCGGGGGCCAGGACGTGGCGGATTATGTCGCCGACCTGAGACACCTCGCGGGACCTTGCGATTTTGGAGCTACATTGGGGAAAATGCCGCAGGACTTTTTCATGCTGGGCATCAGCCATGAAAAGCTGCTGGCTGCCGAAATCCTAGACCTATCGCCCAGGCTGCATGGCCACGGACGATAACACCAAACAGATATCTTCTCAACATCGAAGCTCACCGGCAAGTACTGTGCATAAAATGACGTCGCTGGCAGGCCGACCTGCATATGGCAGGGCCTATACGTCTGCAAGACCTGTGATGACTCAAAGTCCGCCATCGAGGGTGAATGTGAATCCATTGGCACCATGTTGGCGCTGCGGGGATAATCATCGGGCCCATCAATGTCGATTCAAGCACTATGTGTGCAAAGGCTGCGCAACAATGGGGCACCTCCAGCGAATGTGCAAACGTACTGCGGCACACCACGTAGCAGAGGATGATCGATCCGACGCGGATCACGCAGCACAGGCAACTCAACCCGAGGAAGAAGTGTATGGGGTACATACCTTCACCACCAAGAGCCCTCCTATAATGCTGAAAGTCAAATTAAACGGAGTTCCAGTATCCATGGAGTTGGACACGGGTGCGAGTCAGTCAATAGTGAGCCAGAAGGCTTTCGCGAAACTGTTGGGCAATAAGGCACAAAGGCCCAAACTGAGCCCGATTAATGCAAAGCTGCGTACCTACACCAAAGAGCTCATACCAGTCATTGGAAGTGTGACAGTGAAGGCATCGTATGATGGAACTGTGCATGACCTATCATTATGGATTGTTCCAGGCAATGGCCCAATGCTGTTCGGCAGAAGCTGGCTAGAAAAGATTAGATGGAATTGGAACGACATCAAAGCACTATCTTCAGTGGATGACGCCTCGTGTGCTCAAGTGCTGAGCAAGTCTCCCTCGCTATTCGAACCAGGCACCGGCAACTTCACAGGCACCAAGGTACAGATCCATCTGGGCCCCAATGCACGGCCTGTCCATCACAAGGCTCGGGCGGTTCCGTACATGATGAGGGAGAAAGTCGAGATCGAACTGGACAGACTCCAACGTGAAGGGATCATATCGCCAGTCGAGTTCAACGAGTGGGCCAGTCCAATTGTTCCGGTGTTGAAAAGCGATGGCACAGTCAGAATCTGCGGAGACTACAAGGTAACGATTAACCGAGTCTCACTACAGGACCAGTACCCGCTGCCCAAGGTGGATGACCTGTTCGCAACATTAGCGGGGGAAAGTCGTTCACCAAGTTGGACCTGACCTCCGCCTCCATGACACAGGAGCTGGCTGAATCTTCAAAAAGACTGACGTGCATCAACACACACAAAGGGCTATTTATATACCATAGGTGCCCTTTCGGGATTCGCTCGGCTGCAGCCATTTTCCAGCGAAACATGGAGAGTTTGCTGAAATCTATTCCGCGCACCGGTGTGTTTCAAGACAACATCCTGATCACCGGTCGTGACACCATCGAACACCTACACAACCTGGAAGAGGTTCTAAGTCGCCTAGACAGAGTGGGAGTCAGGCTGAAACGCTCCAAGTGTGTTTTCCTGGCGCCAGAAGTCAAATTTTGGGGGAGAAAGATTGTGGCAGACGGCATCAGACCCACGGACTCAAAGACAGAGACCATCAAGAATGCACCCAGACCACAGAATGTGACGGAGCTGCGTTCATTCCTGGGACTCTTCAACTATTTCGGTAACTTTCCACCTAGTTGAGCACGTTGTTAGAACCTTTGCACATGTTGCTACGTAAGGGTGACGATTGGGTTTGGGGCAAACCTCAAGACACAGCCTTTGAGAAGGCCAGGAACCTGCTATGTTCAAATAAGTTACTTGAACACTATGACCCATGTAAATGTTTGGTGCTAGCTTGTGACGCCTCATCGTACGGGGTCGACTGTGTGTTACAGCAAGCCAATGTATCGGGCAACCTCCAATCGGTTGCATACCCGTCTAGAAGTCTGTCCAAGGCTGAGAGAGCCTATAGTGTGGTCGAAAAAGAGGCATTAGCATGTGTATATGGGGTTAAGAAACTGCACCAATACCTATTTGGACTTCGGTTTGAGCTTGAAACTGGCCACAAGCCGCTCATTTCGCTGTTTTCAGAGAGCAATGCTTCGTCCCGTATCCAAAGATGGGCACGAACATTATCCGCTTATGACTATGTTATCCGCCATAGACCAGGCACTGAAAACTGTTCCGATGCTCTCAGCCGGCTACCATTACCCACCACCGGGGTTGAAATGGCGCAGCCCACAGACTTACGACTAGTCATGGATGCTTTTGAGAGCGAGGGGTCACCCGTCAGGGCTCACCAGATCAGGACCTGGACCAGCCAGGATCCTATGCTATCATTAGTAAAGAGTTGCGTCCTAATTGGGAACTGGTCAGCCGTTCCCAGGGAAATGCACGATGACATTAAGCCGTTTCAGCGACGCAAAGATGAAATGTCCATCCAGTCGGATTGTCTCTTATGGGGTAATCGCGTGGTTTTGCCAAAAAAAGGCAGGGAAACGTTTATACACGACCTACACAGTGCCCACCCAGGCATTGTCATGATGAAGGCAATTGCCAGGTTGCATGTTTGGTGGCTCGGCATTGACTCGGGCTTGGAGTCATGCGTGCATCAGTGCAACACTTGCTCGCAACTGAGCAATGCACCAAGGGAGGCTCCACTGCGTCTGTGGTGATGGCCCTCCAAACCGTGGTCCAGGATCCACGTAGATTTTGTCGGCCCCTTTCTGGGAAAGATGTTTTTGCTAGTAGTGGACACTTACTCCAAATGGATTGAATGCGTAATCATGTCATCCAGCACGTCCACAGCCACTATTGAAAGCCTCCGGGCCATTATCGCCACCCATGGCTTTCCCGACGTCCTTGCCGGCGACAATGGACCGTGTTTCACCAGGAATTCAACAAGTTTATGACCCGCAATGGCATAGAAACATAGAAACACAGAAAATAAGTGCAGGATTAGGCCATTCGGCCCTTCTAGCCTGCACCGCCATTCAATGAGTTCATGGCTGAACATGCGACTTCAGTACCCCATTCCTGCTTTCTTGCCATACCCCTTGATCCCCCTAGTAGTAAGGACTACATCTAATACCTTTGTGAATATATTTAGTGAATTGGCCTCAACAACTTTCTGTGGTAGAGAATTTCACAGGTTCACCACTCTCTGGGTGAAGAAGTTTCTCCTCATCTCGGTCCTAAATGGCTTACCCCTTATCCTTAGACTGTGACCCCTGGTTCTGGACTTCCCCAACATTGGAAACATTCTTCCTGCATCTAACCTGTCTAACCCCGTCAGAATTTTAAACGTTTCTATGAGATCCCCTCTCATTGTTCTGAACTCCAGTGAATACAAGCCCAGTTGATCCAGTCTTTCTTGATATGTCAGTCCCACCATCCCGGGAATCAGTCTGGTGAACCTTCGCTGCACTCCCTCAATAGCAAGAATGTCCTTCCTCAAGTTAGGAGACCAAAACTGTACACAATACTCCAGGTGTGGCCTCACCAAGGCCCTGTACAACTGTAGTAACACCTCCCAGCCCCTGTACTCAAATCCCCTCGCTATGAAGGCCAACATGCCATTTGCTTTCTTAACCGCCTGCTGTACCTGCATGCCAACCTTCAATGACTGATGTACCATGACACCCAGGTCTCGTTGCACCTCCCCTTTTCCTAATCTGTCACCATTCAGATAATAGTCTGTCTCTCTGTTTTTACCACCAAAGTGGATAACCTCACATTTATCCACATTATACTTCATCTGCCATGCATTTGCCCACTCACCTAACCTATCCAAGTCACTCTGCAGCCTCATAGCATCCTCCTCACAGCTCACACTGCCACCCAACTTAGTGTCATCCGCAAATTTGGAGATACTACATTTAATCCCCTCGTCGAAATCATTAATGTACAATGTAAACAGTTGGGGCCCCAGAACAGAACCTTGCGGTACCCCACTAGTCACTGCCTGCCATTCTGAAAGGTACCCATTTACTCCTACTCTTTGCTTCCTGTCTGCCAACCAGTTCTCAATCCACGTCAGCACACTACCCCCAATCCCATGTGCTTTAACTTTGCACATTAATCTCTTGTGTGGGACCTTGTCGAAAGCCTTCTGAAAGTCCAAATACACCAATCAACTGGTTCGCCCTTGTCCACTCGACTGGAAACATCCTCAAAAAATTCCAGAAGATTTGTCAAGCATGATTTCCCTTTCACAAATCCATGCTGACTTGGACCTATCATGTCACCTCTTTCCAAATGCGCTGTTATGACATCCTTAATAATTGATTCCATCATTTTACCCACTACCGATGTCAGGCTGACCCAGTCTATAATTCCCTGTTTTCTCTCTCCTTTTTTAAAAAGTGGGGTTACATTGGCTACCCTCCACTCCATAGGAACTGTTCCAGAGTCTATGGACTGTTGGAAAATGACTGTCAATGCATCCGCTATTTCCAAGGCCACCTCCTTAATACTCTGGGATGCAGTCCATCAGGCCCTGGGGATTTATCGGCCTTCAATCCCATCAATTTCCCCAACACAATTTCCCGACGAATAAGAATTTCCCTCAGTTCCTCTTTCTTACTAGACATAGAAACATAGAAACATAGAAAATAAGTGTAGGAGTAGGCCATTCGGCCCTTCGAGCCTGCACCGCCATTCAATGAGTTCATGGCTGAACATACAACTTCAGTACCCCATTCCTGCTTTCTCACCATACCCCTTGATCCCCTTAGTAGTAAGGACTACATCTAACTCTTTTTTGAATATATTTAGTGAATTGGCCTCAACAACTTTCTGTGGTAGAGAATTTCACAGGTTCATCACTCTCTGGGTGAAGAAGTTCCTCCTCATCTCGGTCTTAAATGGCTTACCCCTTATCCTTAGACTGGGACCCCTGGTTCTGGACTTCCACAATATTGGGAACATTCTTCCTGCATCTAACCTGTCTTAAACCCATCAGAATTTTAAACGTTTCTATGAGGTCCCCTCTCATTCTTCTGAACTCCAGTGAATACAAGCCCAGTTGATCCAGTCTTTCTTGATAGGTCAGTCCCGCCATAGAAACATAGAAACATAGAAAATAGGTGCAGGAGTAGGCCATTCGGCCCTTCTAGCCTGCACCGCCATTCAATGAGTTAATGGCTGAACATTCAACTTCAGTACCCCATTCCTGCTTTCTCGCCATACCCCTTGATCCCTCTAGTAGTAAGGACCTCATCTAACTCCTTTTTGAATATATTTATTGAATTGGCCTCAACAACTTTCTGTGGTAGAGAATTCCACAGGTTCACCACTCTCTGGGTGAAGAAGTTCCTCCGCATCTCGGTCCTAAATGGCTTACCCCTTATCCTTAGACTGTGACCTCTGGTTCTGGACTTCCCCAACATTGGGAACATTCTTCCTGCATCTAACCTGTCTAACCCCGTCAGAATTTTAAATGTTTCTATGAGGTCCCCTCTCATTCTTCTGAACTCCAGTGAATACAAGCCCAGTTGATCCAGTCTTTCTTGATAGGTCAGTCCCGCCATCCCGGGAATCAGTCTGGTGAACCTTCGCTGCACTCCCTCAATAGCAAGAATGTCCTTCCTCAGGTTAGGAGACCAAAACTGTACACAATACTCCACGTGTGGCCTCACCAATGCCCTGTACAACTGTAGCAACACCTCCCTGCCCCTGTACTCAAATCCCCTTGCTATGAAGGCCAACATGCCATTTGCTTTCTTAACCGCCTGCTGCACCTGCATGCCAACCTTCAATGACTGATGTACCATGACACCCAGGTCTCTTTGCACCTCCCCTTTTCCTAATCTGTCACCATTCAGATAATAGTCTGTCTCTCTGTTTTTACCACCAAAGTGGATAACCTCACATTTATCCACATTATACTTCATCTGCCATGCATTTGCCCACTCACCTAACCTATCCAAGTCACTCTGCAGCCTCACAGCATCCTCCTCGCAGCTCACACTGCCACCCAACTTAGTGTCATCCGCAAATTTGGAGATACTACATTTAATCCCCTCATCTAAATCATTAATGTACAGTGTAAACAGCTGGGGCCCCAGCACAGAACCTTGCGGTACCCCACTAGTCACTGCCTGCCATTCTGAAAAGTACCCATTTACTCATACTCTTTGCTTCCCCCCTGACCCCTTTTATATCCGGAAGGTTGCTTGTGTCCTCCTTAGTGAATACCGAACCAAAGTACTTGTTCAATTGGTCTGCCATTTCTTTGTTCCCCGTTATGACTTCCCCTGATTCTGACTGCAGAGGACCTACGTTTGTCTTTACTAACCTTTTGTCTTTCTAACCTTTTTCTCTTTACATATCTATAGATATCAAGCATGTCAGGTCTGCTCCGTTTAAGCCCGCGTCTAATGGTCAAGCGGAGCGGGCAGTCCAAACAATCAAACAGAGCATGAAACGCATGGCGGACAGCTCCCTGCAGACCCGCTTGTCTCACATTCTGCTCAGTTATTGGACGCGACCCCACTCACTCACCGGGGTTCCCCCAGCAGAATTGTTAATGAAGAGAGCCCTCAGAACCAGGCTCTCCCTAGTCCACCCGGATCTCAATGATCACGTGGAAACCTGGCGACACCGGCAGAACATGTACCACAATCGCACGGCTGTTTCACGTGACATTGATGTTAACGACCCTGTGTTTGTCCTGAATTACGGTCATCGTCCCAAGTGGGTTGCTGGCACTGTTTTGGCCAAGGAAGGAAATAGGGTGTTTATAATCAAACTGTTAAATGGCCAAATGTGTAGAAAGCATTTGGATCAGACCAAATTGCGATTTACTGACAACCAGGAACGACTTGAAGAGGACATCACCATCGACGATCCATCAACACATACCCAACCAGCAATCGACCTCGCTGTCAATCACGAGGATGAACCCAACGTTCCTGACAGTCCAGTCAGACCAGCCATGGTGCAGTGCAGCAATTGACCAGCCAACTCACACACGCCAGGGTTTGAACTTAGATGATCAACCAGGGAGCGAAGGACTAGGGATCGTCTAACTTGTAAATAACTTGTACCAAAGACTTGTGGGGGGGGGGGGCGGTGGCGCAGTGGCGCAGTGATGTTATGTATCTAACTATGTAATACTTGTTACCAGAGGGCACGACTGTTGGAGTCCTCATGGTCACCTGTACACACATGCAGGGCCAGTATAAAACGTTGGCTGCCATGTTGTTTAGGCACTCTGGAGTTGTAATAAAGAAGACTAAGGTCACACTAAGTTTAGCTCACAGTACTCAGCCTCGTAGAGTTCTTCTATACATAACACTTCGGACAATAGGTAACCATGGGTCTTGGTTGAGGTCATAACTTTGAGCAGAGAGCTGGGTTGAAACTGGAACATACCTTGTGTATCACAACATATACACTCCACCTCACGCGAAACCATGTGATCTCCTGGGAGAGGCGAAAAACCAGCAAAAATCCCAGGCCAACTTGGGGGGAAAAACATCTGGGAAATACCTTGTTTAAAGATGGGGACTACGTTAGCGTCCTTCCTGTCTATGGGAATGATTCCAGGATGCAGTGAGCTATTAAAATACAGCACATGTCCCATCTTCCTCGGGTGGATATCATCCGGCACGGAAGCTCTATTGTTAAGCTTTTAATGCTTTCTAAAACAATATGTTCATCTATGTTAATATTAATAGTTTTATTAGTAACATTATTAAATTCTAATAGTCAAGCATCATCTTCAAGAGTGAAGACCGATGCAAAGTACTCAATTAATATTTCCACCATACCCAGTGAGTCCCTTATAACCTTTCCTGCCCCATTTACAGACCAAAATGTATCCTATTTAAAATATCAATATGTATTTGTTTGATTTGTAAGCACAACAGGAATGGCAACTAAGATGGAATATTTTAAAATGAGATGAGGTTTGTTTCATTGGCCAGCAGTCAATCTTCATTAAGATCCATGTGATGTCATCCAATTGTGTTATTTGTGATATTTTCCTTGTGTCTCTGTGGCCAGAACTGAATGCAGCATTCAAGGTGTGACTGGACAGGAGCATTATACAGCTTCAGCGCAGCAGGCTCAGACTTATAAAGGGGTGATTTTCGGTGTGGGTGCCAGATCGGCACAATATTGGCAATGCGCTTGTGGTGCCCGCGACAGTCTCAGACTTATAAAGGGGCACCTTACGCAGCAGTTGGGTGGTCCTATTGACTTTGAGGTTCAAGCCCTATTAACATTTTGTTGGCGAGCTGTGGACACCAAATGGGCACCCCACTGCAGCTCGCTGGTTTCCCATGGCAGAACATTGGCCAGCTGTACTGTGCAGTCCAGTCCGCACTGTGACCCCGAGCCTCCGTTCACTTTAATTCGCCACTCTGACCTCTCTGTCCTTGGCCTCCTACACTGTTCCAATAAAGCTCAACGTAAATTCGAGGAACAGCACCTCATCTTTCGATTAGGTACTTTACAGTCTTCTGGATTCAACATTGAGTTCAACAATTTCAGACCATAACCTCTGTATTTAGGGTTAGGGTTAGGGTTTGTTCCCAGACTGCAGCTGTTGATGATTCTGCTATTCCCATGTACACCTCTTCTAGACCCATCTTTTGTTTCTTTACTAGTCCCATTACCATCTCCTTTTGCCTTGTACAATCTGTCATTTGTCATTTAATCTCTCCTGCCTTCCATCCTATCACAGACCTTCCCTTTTGCTCTTTCCTCCCATCCCCCTTTTCCCTGCCCCTACACTTGTTTAATGCCTGTTACATCTCTAACTTTTTCCAGTTCTGATAGGTCATCAACTGAAACATTAATTCTGTTTCTCTCTCCTGACCTGCTGAGTATTTCCGGCATTTTTTTTTTAAATTTCAGGTTTCCAGAATATTAGTTTTGCTTTAGCAGTCTTAATCTGTTGAATCTGGACAATTTGGATTAGCACCTTGGATTCAGCACCTAACCCAACTACCTCTTCTGTTACATAGATTTCATATCTGCTTATCAGATGATAATCAGCAGGTGCAAACAAATTCTCTCCCTGTACTGGGTGCTGGTTTCATTGAATTCTAGTTTTGCATTTTCTTTGCACAGAATGAATCGACGAGAATGGTTTCTGTAATTGGACCTTGTGCCCAATAATCAAAGCTTGTACGTGTTTTATTTTCTGACCTCACCCGAGGAATAAAGGATAAGCCAAAGTGAAAACACAAAATGCTGGAGGTAATGAAAACAGATCATTAGAGGTGCACCCAACTTGCAGTGATCTGTTTATTGGATTTAATTAAGTCATGCTACTTACCAAGCTCCACATATTGCACACAGACCAAGGTTTATAGGCTGAAATGGTAATATATTTATTTATAATATTAAATAGTAATATGAAGCATAAATGTTCAATAGGGTAAATCTTGAGGAACAGAGCCTCACTCACTGGGAACACAGATTGGAGATTCAGATGCTAGAGCTCAGTGCATCTGATTTGTGGCACTCCTGATTTTTAGGTCATTCAAATTATTAATCAGAAAATTGGAACGGCCAGAGGTCAGACACACTGATCTCTGCTTCTGATTTCCTAATCTGTACTCCAGATAAGTGAAACTCTCAGCAAGGCGCACATCTTGAAAAATCTACGTATAGGCTTGTGTATAAATGTACATATAAATTATTTACAAGTTTGCAATGGGTTAATTATCCTTGGCAATAATCATTTGAATATACTATACATTTTTTTTTTGGCTTTGATAGGTAAATACTGGTATGTCAAATTCAGTTGGTTTTCTCTTATAGAATCATACAGCACGGAAGGAGGCCATTTGGCCCATGGTGTTGGCTCTCTGAAAGAGCTACTAATTAGTTCCACTCCCCTGCTCTTTCCCCATTGCCCTGCAAATGTTTCCTTTTTAAGTATATATCTAGTTCCCTTTTGAAAGTTACTATTGAATCTGCTTCCACCACATTTTCAAGCAGTATATTCCAGCAGTGAACCTTTCAATTGTCACAAGCCGCCTTCTTCTGGCTCATATTAACTGCTATATATTTTTAGTAATTCGGGGAGCTCTGGCTTTGGATGTCCTTCCTTTCCCCCTGATAGGAATGTGTCCACTCTGTATCCAAACTATCATCTTTGACAGCCTTCCATTGTTCAATTACTGTTTTGACAATCAATTTTTGATTCCAATCCACCTGGACCAGATCCCTTTTCAACTCACTGAAGTTAGCCCCCCACCAGTTATATTTTGCACTTTACTGCTATTTGCCTCTGCCAGTCCTCCATGCACCTTATTTCGCCTTTCTAATGTTTTGATTCCCATCCCACTGCCAAATTAGTTTAAACCCTCCCTCATTGTATTAGTTAACCTTCTCATGAGGGCAATGGTTGCAGTCTGTTGAGGTGCAACATGTCCACCATGAACAGGTCCCTCCTTCCCCAGAATTGGTCCCAGTGCCCCAGGAATCTGAAGCGCTCCCTTCTGCTTCATTACTCTAGCGACACATTATCCTGTTTTATTCTACTATTCCTATACACACTAGCTGAGGGCACTGGGAGTATTCCAGAGATTACGGGGTCGAAATTGCTCTCAGCGAGAAATTGGGGAGGGCACTTCGAATTACCTGGCGAGACGGGCTGCTAAATCACCGGCAATTCAGCAATTAAAAGAGTAAAAAAAATAGTGGGGGTGGTAACCTGGGCGTTCACTGGGTGGGACACTCAGCGCCGTGCTCCGCACATCAGCGACTCGCTGGTGACATCAGCGCATCACTGATGTTAGCACGTCGCAGCGCCAGGCCGCCACACGCGATGTCCCTCCCCTTCTCTAAAAAGGGAGGGCCGCGGGGCTGTGGCATCCACTTCAGTGGCGCCCACTGAGCCACCAGGGAGAGTTTCGGCCAAACCAAAGGACACAAATAAGAGGGCGATCACCGCTGTGCCACCTTCCCATTAAGGGCGGCTGGGGCACCATAGCCACTATAGCTTTTCGCACTGAGAACCTCTTGGTGGCATTGCCCCACGCCAACCTCATGTCCTGTGGGGCAATTTCCCCCGTGGGCACAAAGGGGTCAGCGTAGGGCAATAAGGGGCCGGTGCTCACAGCGATGATGTCATCACTGTGGCGCAGCACAAACCCCTTTTCGCCGGGGGCAATTCTGGGGAGAGGCGCTCTAGCTGCCACGCCCGGGCGAAAACCCTTTAGCACCCCGTTAGCACCTTCCGGAGGCTAACGGACCTTTTTCAGAAGGGGAATTTCCCCCCCCACTACTACTTTTTGAGATCCTGCTTTTTAACATTCTGCCGAGCTCCTGAAACTCGTGACAACGGGACCTCAACCCTTTTTCTTCCTATGTCATTGGTTCCCACATGGACCACCGCTTATGGCTGTTCCCTTTCCCCTCTCAAAATGTTCGGCACCCTCTCAGAGTTGTCCTTTATCCTGGCACCAGGAGGGAACACGCCATGTGTGACTCACGTCGGCAGTTGCACAAACAAGAACAATCCCAGCTTCTTTAGTCTCTCCACATAACTGAATTCCCTCATCATCTGTATCAGCATAGTGCATCTTAAACTTCCACTCAAGTTGCAATATTTGTCTTGAATGCCAGTATTTTGGCAGAACTGTTATCCTGCTACAAGCTCCAGCTTTTTAACTTAGGAGGTGACCAAATCCCACTCTTCTGTCCAACTATAGTGTTATGTTCAGAATAACTCCACAAGACTGTATATTGTAAGCTCAAACTGTTGTGACCTTGGTCTCTTTAATGTAACTCCAGAGTGAGGAAGCAGCATGTTAGACTGCCTTTTATACCTGCTTGCCCAGAGTGTGCAGGTGACCCTTGGGTCTTCCACAGGTGCGCCCCTGGTGGCAAGTCTTACACATTGGTAGTGTTTACATACATAAAATCATTTCCCCCCCTAAAGTCTTAGATACAAGTTATTTACAAGTTGAGGCGATCCGGGGCTCTACGTTCCCGGGTTGACCGCCTGAGTTGAAGTCCTGGCATGGGTGAGTCGGTCGGATCATTGCTGCACTGCGGGGTGGCTGGTCTGATCAGACTGTCAGGCAAGGTGGGTTCATCCTCGTGATTGACCGCAAGGTTGATTTCTGGTTGGGTGTGTGTGGGTGGATCATTGATGGTAATGTCCTCTTCAAACTGTTCTTGATTGTCAGTGAATCACACTTTGGTCTGATCCAAGTGCTTTCTGCACGTTTGTCCATTCAAAAGTTTGACAACAAACACTCTATTCCCCTCCTTGGCTAACACAGTGCCAGAAACCCATTTGGAACCATGACTGTAATTAAGAACAAACACAGGATCATTAACCTCAATGTCATGCAATACAGCCGCGCGATCGTGGTACATGTTATGCCGGTGACGCCAGGTTTCTACATGATCATTGAGATCGGGGTGGACTAAGGAGACCCTGGTTTTGAATGCTCTCTTCATTAGCAATTCTGCAGGGGGAACCCCGGTAAACGATTGGGGTTGCGTGCGGTAGCTGAGCAGAATCCGAGATAACCAGGTGTACAGGGAACCGTCCGTCACGTGTTTCAAGCTCTGCTTGATGGTTTGGACTGCCTGTTCTGCTTGACCATTGGATGCGGGCTTAAACGGCGCAGACCTGATATGCTTGATGCCATTGCGGGTCATGAACTCGTTGAATTCCGAGCTGGTGAAACATGGTCCATTGTCACTAACAAGGACGTCGGGCAAACCATGGGTGACGAACATGGCCCGGAGGCTTTCAATGGTGGCAGTGGACGTACCTGATGACATTATTATACATTAAATTCATTTAGAGTAAGTGTCCACTGCTACTAGGAACATCTTTCCTAGAAAGGGGCCAGCGACATCTACGTGGACCCTGGACCACTGTTTGGCGGGCCATGACCACAGACTCAGTGGGGCCTCCCTTGGTACATTGCTCAACTGTGAGCAAGTGTTACATTGATGTACGCATGACTCCAATACCGAGTCAACGCCAGGCCACCAAACATGCGACCTGGCGATAGCATTCATCATGACTATGCCTGGGTGGGTACTGTGAAGGTCGTGTATAAACTTTTCCCTGCCTTTTTTTGGCAAAACTACACGATTCCCCCATAGGAGACAGTCCAGATGGATGAACATTTCATTCTTGCGTCGGTGGAACGGCTTAATTTCGTCTTGCATTTCCCCAGGAACAGCCGACCAGCTCCCATTGAGGACACAGCTTTTTACTACTGATAGCACCGGGTCCTGGCTAGTCCAGGTCCTGATCTGGCGAGCCGTGATGGGTTACCCCTTACTCTCAAAAGTATCCATTACAAGAAGCAAGTCTGCGGGTTACGCCATTTCCACCCTGGTGGTGGGCAATGGTAGCCGACTGAGGGCATCAGCACAGTTCTCAGTGCCTGGTCTGTGGCGGATTACATAGTCATACACAGATAACGTTAGTGCCCATCTTTGGATGCAGGACGAAGCATTGGTGTTAATACCTTTGCTTTCTGAGAACAGCGAAATGAGCGGCTTGTGGTCGGTTTCAAGCTCGAACCGGAGTCCAAATAGGTATTGGTGCATTTTCTTAACCCCGTATATGCATGCTAATGCTTCTTTCTCAACCATACTGTAGGCTCTTTCAGCCTTAAATAAGCTTCTGGACGCATATGCAACTGGTTGCAGTTTACCTGACATATTGGCTTGCTGTAACACACAACCGACCCCGTACGAAGATGCACACAAGCTAGTACTAAACGTTTACACGGGTCATACAATGCAAGTAACTTGTTAGAACATAGCAGGTTTCTGGCCTTATTAAAGTCATCACCCTTGTGTAGCAATAAATGCAAGGGTTCCAGCAAAGTGCTCAACCTGGATAGAACGTTACCAAAATAGTTGAGGAGTCCGAGGAACGAACGCAGCTCCGTCACATTCTGTGGTCTGGGTGCATTCTTGATGGCCTCCGTCTTGGAGTCCGTGGGTCTGATGCCGTCCACCGCAATCTTTCTCTCCAGAAATTCGACCTCTGGCATCAGGAAAACACACTGGGAGCGTTTCAGCCTGAGTCCCACTCCATCCAGTCGCTTTAGAACCTCTTCCAGGTTGTGCAAGTGTTCGGTGGTGTTGCGACCAGTGATCAGGATGTCGTCTTGAAACACCACAGTGCGCATAACCGATTTCAGCAGACTCTCCATGTTCCTCTGGAAGATGGCTGCAGCCAAGTGAATCCCAAAGGCATCTGTGGTATATGAACAGTCCTTTGTGTGTGTTGATGCATGTCAATTTTTTCAAAGGTTCAGCCAGCTCCTGTGTCATGTAAGCAGAGGTTAGATCCAGCTTGGTGAACGACTTCCCCCCTGCTCGCGTTGCAAACAGGTCATCCGCTTTGGGTAGTGGGTACTGGTCCTGTATCGAGACTCGGTTGATCGTAACCTTGTAGTTCCGCAGATTCTGACCGTTCCATCGCTTTTCAACACCGGAACAATTGGACTGGCCCACTCGTTGAACTTGACTAGCGATATGATCCCCTCTCGTTGAAGTCTGTCCAGCTCGATCTCGACTTTCTCTTGCATCATGTATGGAACCGCTCGGGCCTTGTGATGAACGGGTCGTGCATCAGGGACTAGATGGATCTGCACTTTGGCGCCTGTGAAGTTGTCGATACCTGGCTTGAATAACGATGGGAATTTTTTAACACTTGGGTGCATGAGGCATCATCCACCAAAGACAGTGCTTTGATGTCGTCCCAGTTCCATCGGATCTTTCCTAGCCAGCTTCTGCCGAACAGCGTTGGGCCATCGCCTGGTACAATCCATCGTGGTAAATCATGCACAGCTCCATCGTACGATACCTTCACTGCCGCACTGCCAATGATTGGTATGAGCTCTTTGGTGTAAGTGCGCAGCTTGGTGTGGATCGGGCTTAGTTTTGGCCTTTGTGCCTTGTTGCCCCATAGTTTCTCAAAAGCCTCCTGGCTCATAATTGTCTGACTCGCCCCTGTGTCCACATCCATGGAAACTGGAATGCTGTTTAATTTGACTTTTAACATTATCGGAGGGCTTTTGGTGGTGAAGGTGTACACTCCATACACTTCCTCTTCAGCCTTGGGTTGAGTTGCCTTTCTTATTCGTTTAGCGTGATCCACGCCGGATCGGTCATCTTCTGCCGACTCTGCCATGTGGTGAGTCGCAGCACGTTTGCACATTCGCTGAAGGTGCCCCATAGTTCCACAGCCCTTGCACACGTAGTGCTTGAATCAACATTGGTGGGCTCGATGATTATCCCCACAGCGCCAACATGGTGTTAACGGATTCGCATTCACGTCCCACGGCGGGCTCTGAGTCATCCTAGGTCAGGCCTCTGCAGGTGTGTTGGCCCTGCCATGTACAGTTCTGCCTGCTGAAGGCGTTATTTTATGCACGGTACTTGCTAGTGAGCTTTGATGCTGCAATGATATCTGTTTAGTGTTATCGTTCGTGGACATGAAAGCCTGGGCTATCGTGATGGCCTTGCTCAGATCTAGGATTCGACAATCAGCAGTTTGCGAAGAATGACCTCGTGGCCAATTCCAAGCACGAAAATGTCCCGCAACACTTCCCCTAAAAATCCAGCAAATACGCACGGTCCTGCAAGGTGTCTTAGGTCAGCGACATAGCTCGCCACGTCTTGGCCCTCGGAGCGATGCTGCGTATAAAAGCGATACCTGGCCATCAAGTTGCTCTCCTTTGGCTTGAGGTGTTCCCGAACCAGCATGCACAGCTCTTCATATGTCTTCTCCGTTGGTTTCGTTGGTGCTAGCAGATTTTTGATGAGGCCATATATCGTGGACCCACAAACGGTGAGGAGAATCGCCCTGCGCTTGACCGCGGTTTCTTCCTTTTCCAGCTCGTTGGCCACGAAGTACTGGTCAAGACGCTCAATGAAGGCATCCCAATCATCACCCTCAATAAATCTCTCAAGAATACCAACGGCAGCCATAACCTCATGTAAGTTTGTGATCTGTTACTCGTCACTAATTGTTATGTTCAGAATAACTCCACAGGACTGTATATTGTAAGCTCAAACTGTTGTGACCTTGGTCTCTTTAATGTAACCCCAGAGTGAGGAAACAGCATGGTGAACTGCCTTTTCTAACTGCTTGCCCAGGGTGTGCAGGTGACCCTTGGGTCTCCCACAGGTGCCCCCCTGGTGGCAAGTCTTACACATTGTTTAGATACATTGGTAATGTTTACATACATAACATATCGTTGTCAGACATTTTCACTATCCTTCAAACGTACCAAAAGTTGACAATTGGGAAACCATTGAAAGTACATATCAAAATATAGGCATGTTCTGTGCATGTTTTCTGTCCATTTGAATTAATAGTGAGAAAATCATGAACAGTACACGGCCAAATTTCTAATACATGTTTGCAGTGGATGAGGTTACCTGCCAGAAGCACAAACGTGGAAAATTATTCCTGCGTCTGAGACTGACAATTTATTCTGGCTCTGGCTGTTAGACTGCCACATGGTTATTGGAGAAAAATCATGGACTGCATTTACAGTCTTTTCCAAGGTTCACTCCTCACTAAGTGCACTGGTAACCTTAACCAACCCCCACCCCCTCCGCCTTCAATTCATGCAATGATGCATATGCCAACAGCTATTATCAATTTGCATACAAAATCTATACAAAGAAAAAACTGTTCTTCACATCAAATGTACCCTGCTGTTAATTACATATAGGAAACAGACCAATTTGATCTTTTGATCAAAATGCATAGTCTGTTTTTTAAGGTTGGTTACAATTCAACCTTGGTTACAATATCTTGGTGTTTGGCAGTTTTTTTGTTGAGGGAGAACACCTGAACACCTTACTCTTACTTGAGAAAGGGGAGGAGACCAGAGGGTACCAGGTAGGCAGCCCACACCTGGGAGGAACGCTTGACGACATCTAAATAAAGAACGCTTTTAAGAGACATCCTCCACCATCAGACTGTTATCGCGTGCTTTACCTTCCACGACTGAGGATCCATCAAGAAGTCCACCATTTGCACTCAATCCTATCAACTCCTTCCTCATAAAGAACACAATCAAAGAGACTAACAATTCCAGAACTACCCAATTATCTTAATCTTTATCTGTACCAAAAACAAACAATGAAAACAGGACACAACCAACAGCACAAATTTTAAACTTACCCTTGGTGGAGAAAGAAATAAAGACTTATCCTGTCCTGGCCAATATTTATCCCTCAATCAACATAACAAAAACAGATTATCTGGTCATTATCACATTGCTGTTATGGGAGCTTGCTGTGCGCAAATTGGTTGCCGTGTTTCCTACATTACAACAGTGACTACAGCCAATGAAGTACTTCTGAAGTGTAAAGTGCTTTGGGACATCTGGTGGTCATGAAAGACACAATTTAAATGCAAGTCTTTTTCTCCTTCACCAGGACCTCCAATGCCGCCTCTGAGAACCTGTGATCCCTTTCCTTCAGCCCCAGAGCTATCCTGATATGTACTGTCGTGTGTTAGCCAGCGCGCTCCAGGCCTACAGTGGAAGTGGGTGCATGGAGCTCCATGAAAATTGCTCCTAATCAGCGCTTGAGTGTTAAACGTGCAATTCTCCATTTTAGCATATTTAAATCATGGTAGTCCGCAATTAGCCCCAAAATTCTGGGGTAAAACCAGAATTTTAAAAGACGTCTTATTTGCACAGCACCCACTAACACCTGTTTTCACCCTATCCACAAAATCCCCCCATCCCCCGCCTTTTAAACAGCAGGAATCTGATCCCCATGAATTATTTAAAAGTAGATTGAAGGGGTGATGACTTGAGCCATTGGGCCTAGTGGGGAGTGCACCTTGGTAATTTGTGTGCACACAGCCCATGATTTTCCTCCAATAGACATGTGGTATTCTAATGCCCAGAGCCTAAATAAATTGTCAGTCCAGACGCTGGAATAATTTTCCAAATTTGCACTGTTGTCATCTGCTGCAAATGCGTATCGGAAATTTGGCCATGGATTGTTCATGATTTTCTGACCATTAATTCAAATGCACAGAAAATCATGGAGGGTTTCCCTACAATTTGTTATGTGCTTCAATTGGCTGTGGTTCCCCGCCGGTACCATGATGTCCAAAAATTACTCCTCCTGCCTCCAGCACCATTCCGTGTTAAAACTTCAGTACTGTACTAACGTCCATCACAGCACAACAGAGTAATTTTACCTGAAGTGTGTCTGTCTGCAGAGAAAGGCTGCCAATTCATTGAGCACTTAACTTGGTGCTGTGTGAGCATTGATCAACCCAAGCTGCTCCAGCTTTTCAAACACATGGTGAATGCTTCATTTCAGTGATGCATTAAAAAGCAATGAAAAAACATTGTGCTGATTATTCTCATCTTACGTGGAAAGTTGCATCAAAAAAATGTATCATCAGAGTTCTTTTTCTGATCTTTCTCCAAGGTATGATAACTTCATACTTTACATGTGGTGTCATGCCCATATTACAGGTTTGAGTTATAGTTTAAAATTTACTTCTTCATAAATAGTAAATCTGCAGCCAGCACTGTGTGGAACCTTTCAAGAGATCCTCCAATACATGCGGCTAAAAATTTGATTGCACAGTGCCCGTTGTTTGGGCGCTACGGGTGCCATTTTGGGTCGGAAATGGCGTCCGAGACACGTGCACACAACTATCTTGGATAGGGCGGTAGTGTCGGTGCTTGGAGCATGCACCAGAAGTATGTAGAGTAGGCAGATCGTAACGTCTGTTAGCGTGCAATGCTGATTTGGCACCATTGCTGCTGTTTTCATCCTCAACGCTGGAAATAATGCCCTGTGTTAACCTCGCACAGCTGAACATGCATTCAGCAGCTGCAAGGACCCCTCACCAGTGATATTTAAAGGGATCATCACCTACATACAGGTTTGTTGCTTATTAATTTTTACTGACTCTGTAAGTTTGTGGAATTGTTCGCAGCTGTTCAGAGTTGTTTAAAGTTAGTGAGGTAACAGTGAGTGGTGCTGCAAATGGAGTAAGCCTTGCTTCTGACTTCAAGGGTTCTGCTCAGACCACTTGCTCCCAGTCGTGCTCTAGTTGTCATCCCCCTTGGTCTACAGCATGGAAGGGAGCTGGAGCAGAAGCAGCAAAGAAGAGGAGGACAAGCTGCTCGCAGAGGGAGGAGGGGGAGATAGGCTTCTCAGCAGGAGGCCTTATGCACCTAGGGTTTTTCCAAAAGCAATTCTCGACCTCAGCCTGAGTCAGGGACAGTGTGTGAGGCAACTGCGCTTTATGAAGGAGGTGCTCACAGAACTCTGCCACCTCTTGCAACCAGACCTGCAGCCTCACACCACGGCAAGGACAGCACTGCCAGTGGCTCTGAAGGTGACCATGGCCCTGAAATTCTTTCCATCGTGATCCTGCAGGCCTGTAACATCTCCCAGTTTGCTGTCCACTGCTGCATAAGAAAGGTGACAGGTGCTCTTCTATGCTTTTATTGTCTCCTCTCTGACCAGAGAGAAGCAGGCGGAGCATGCACGTGGCTTTGCCACGATAGTGGGCTTCCCCATGGTGCAGGTGCCATCAAATGCACGTGCTTGGCTTTGTGGCAACTGCTTCTAAATGCTGAGATGTACCGCAACAGCAAAGTTTTCCAGTCGCTGAATGTGCAGTTAGTGTGTGACCATTTCCAGCATATCATGATGGTGAATACCTGATATCCTGGCAACAGTCATGATGCTTTCATTCTGCACCAGTCCACTGTTCCCTCAGTCCTTGAGCCACCATGATAAACCAGTGGGTGGGTACTGGGCGACAAGGACTATCCCTTGACTCCCTGCTAATTACTCTGCTCCGCAATCCAACCACACATTGTGGGATAGCATGTGGATAATGAGAGCCATGCTGCCACATGGAATCTGATAGAGAGAACATTGGCATCCTTAAACAACGCTTCCATCGCCTGGACCACTCTGGAGGAGCCCTGCAGCAATCACCAGAATGTGACTCAAGATTCATGGTGGTCTGCTGCATGCTCCACAACCTTGCCATCATAAGGGCACAGCCCTTGCCACCAGGCATATGACAACCAGTTGAGGAGGAGGAGGAAGTGGAAGGGAGGAGGAGGAAGTGAAAGAGAAGGAAGTGGAAGAAGAGGAAGTGGAAGGAAGGAAGCAATTCAGTCAGCACTTGTCTGTCCGGTATGTCCGTGTTAGACTCATCTGACAGCGGTACGAGCGAACAAAACTTCAATTCCCTTTTCCACAACAGTCCCACACCTTACCTTCCCACTGTTACTGACCATCACAGCATCCTCTTAGCTATGATGCTGAAATAAAATCCACCAAGAAGGAAACATTCCTATACACTTTGTCCATTATAACCTAACAAAGTCAACCAATCTCCCTTGTGCATTCGTTAGTCCCTGTCTTCAGTGTGCCTTTCCTTGTCCTAGTTTTCCTTCAAAGTGCTCCCCCCACTGGCTGCAGCATGGCTGGTGGAAGGCTGCTGACTTTCAGTGGGGGAGTGGCAGTGGTGAGAGTACGAACGCTGTTATTCTGAGAGCAGGTTTGTCCGCCGCTGAACCACTGCCACTCCTCTGGGGGCGGTGCCTTAACAATCCTAACCACCTGTTGGAGGACAGATTGCCGGAATATTATGGCACCTTGAAAGCCCCTTTCCACATGATGGCAGAAGTCTGAGCTTGCATGGCAGCAAGTCGAGCCTGCAGGAAAGTGGTCTGAGCTTCCACTGCAACACTCAAGACATAGGATGGTTTGTGCTTGTGCTGCAATGGAAGCTGAGACATCAGCCATTATGGTTGGGTCCATAAGTGCGCTAATGGATCTGCCCACCCCTTCCATGCTGGAAAGGATGGGCTCCAAGCTGTGCGCAAAGCCCAAATGTAAAGTTGGTGCTGGACTCCTCCATGTTCCTTGACATTGCAGTCAGGCTTTCTGACACGCCTGCCAATGCACCGAGCATTTAGTTGTGCATACCCATCAGTGTTGTTCTGTGGGCCGCCATTGAAGTCTTCATCTGAGTCCTCTGCAGAAGAACTCATGTGCGACCTTGCCCTCCGGTGAGCGAGCACCTGTACTACCCTTTCCCCCTGCCCTGGCTGGGTAGCCCACTCTTGCCCGATGACTCATCACATGCAAATCCTGCCTTTAATCTACCCTCTAAACTCTGAGCTGGTGGCTGCGAGTGCCAGATTGAGTGACGATATTTTTTCTTCATCCCTCTTTCTCTCCGTCTTCTTGTACAACCACTGGCTGGTCATCATGGGTAGAGCTCCTAGGTTAATGTATGTGATCTTAACAAGCTTCTTAAAGCAATATCACAGGGTGTAGAGTGACAAGATCTTAGTCTGTGGCCATTGTTCAGATAGAGTTTAATAGAAAAATAGGCCCATGGGGTTCACTCACTGGCATTAAAAATTAATCTTGTTAATTTCGCTGACATTTATTGTCCTGCTGGGAGCAGTAAATGTAACATTTAATTGCAGCAATATAATAATTAGACGATAAAAAGGATCCCAGTCAGCTGTACCAGCAGTGTTCGAGGCAGGTGCTTTTAAAGGCAAGAAAGACAGGGTCAGTTCCCAGGATGGTACAAAGCTATGTCTTATTGTTGTTCAGTAACAGCTGAGCACAAACAGTTGAAGGAAAAACATCATAGCCCCGATTTGAAATCCTTGCACTTGACGAGAAGGGGTTGGGCGGGGGTTTAAGATTGCAGACAGCGTCCAGCTAAGGACATTCGCACCACGCACCTGCCTGCCACTATCTTATCTCCCGGGTTTCGGGAAGCATCGGAGGCGATTGCCACAAGCAGACGAGGACTTTATAAATAATTTAAAGTTGGTGACCGATGACGTCATTCAGACCGCAATGCGATTTTAACCGTGTCATGCCAGTCATGTACAGTGCTAGAGCAGCCAGTGAAACCTGGAGGCAGACAGGATTGGGTCCAGAAGAGGACTAGACAAGTGCAATTTTAAATTTTTTTATGGTTTCCTTGTGGGCCAGGAGGAACAGGAGTGCCCTGGGCTTCCCTCCTCCTCGCTCGACTGCCAATGTCTCTGGCCCCCTACCCCCCACCCCTCTTTCTTATGGCGGGTCCATTCCTTCAGATCTCAGCGCCGGTCTCCTGCTATGTGAAATGCCACTCCTGCCCACTGGCCACTTAGCGATAGCCAGTTGGTTTGGCTTTGAGTCTATCCTTCAAGATGGTAAGGAGGGCCAGAAGTTAAAATGGCCTGTGCCTTATGCTGGTACTGTCATGGGCACTTACTGCCCACCCCGAGTCCTGCACACCACACTCGCAACAGTAGCTAAAATTGATTATTATATCTGTGTCGGTTAACCTGTTGAGCTGTGTAATTGGAGCTGGTTTCCAGCGATATTAGTGCCAATTTTAACCCTGCCTGCCTGATAGGCACTAGAGTGTGTGGTGCAAAGAGAGCAAAGGAAGAGGTGAGTGTGTTTGGATTATGAAAGAGAGGTGTTGCAATGTGCTCTTGAAATTATATGTTGAAGGATATGATGGAGGCTAGGGAATGTCTGAGAATGGTGGGGGAGGGGTGAAAGGAGTGTTGTCTTCTTTAGGTGCTGTTGAGACATGTGGAGAGATGAAGAGCTGTACTCGCCCTTGCTGCTCTTGTGACGTAATTAAACCTCTTCCTTGGGGTGATGATGTTGGTGCTGACCCTGTCAGTCACATTTGTCCAGGGCTGTTGAATTCTGTCTATGAGGATGCCCCTGTGGGTGATGGGGAACGATATTTCCCTCCTTGCCCTGCCCCCCTGCACCAGGACTTCCAGGTAGACATCAGAAAACCTGAGACAGCCCTCTGATTCATTACACCAGTACAATTGTGTGGATAGTTTGGAACGGCAATCTTTCTTCAGGAAATGCAATCTTGCTTTAAGAGGTGCATCACTGCTTTAATTCCTGACATAATTGGATGGGCAGCCTGTGAATCATATTGAAATGAGGCCCAGGAGTTAAAAGCACCCAGGCCTCTTGCTGGTGATGTCATGGAGGCTTATTATTCTCCCCTCCCTGCTCGCCCACGAACCACTTCCCCCACCCAATTCATGCTCCGAGTTAAAATCAGGGCTATTAAGACAGGCTCAGGGTGGCATATCAGCTTAAAAATAAGGCGCGATAGATTGAGGTCTATGTCATTTATATTAGTCTGTTTCTTTTAACAGTAATATAAATATTTCTGCGAATTGGCTGCCGTTTTAACCACAGTCAGTGTCAGGGTTTAACTTTCTAACACATGGGCTGTGGAAACACGAGAACCTCTTACTGCTGCTGATGACAAGCCAAAGATTCTGATTGATATCTTGACACCTTGTGAAGATGTCTGCATCAACTGTGCTGGTGTTTTATAGAGTTCAGAAGTGCAGTACTTAGCCAATTAATGGCTCTTCAGCTAACCAACTTGTGATTGAATATAGTCTAATGCTCACTGATCCTGTCTTTGTTCTTTGTTAAGGTTGGACACGATGGAGGTAACTGTACCTACCACCGGAACCTCCAACCCTGCTTCATTCCTCAGGACAAGGAGAACATCTTCCATACCATCTTTGCTTTCTTCACCAAGTCTGGCCGGAAAGTATTGGTAAGTTAGACCTTTCTGCATTCACTACTAAAGTGGAACATGGGCTGTCATTTAAGGGAATGCAGTGCAGGATAAGATAGAGTTTGCCAGTGAAGGTGAGATTGTAGAGGGATGGGCCACAATGCGAGTTATAAACTAGCGGGGAAATCGAGCTTGAGTTTCTACATGAATTGTCAGTTAGGTGGATGCACTGACAGATGGGCATGAGGTATTGGGGCATACATTGGGACATGTGCAATGTGACATGAACTATGATGGAGCATAAGATGGGAATGAAGTGTCAATTGTGAAACACAGCACAAGGTGGACATGGACAATGTTCTCGTTCAGCATCGCGGCTGCACAGCTGCCTGAAGTTCCCACACAGGCTGCTTGCTGGTTTCTCAATGGAAAAACCACACGTGGACGGAAGTTTGAGTGGGCTGTGCAGCCCCTTAAAGCTCCGCCCCCCAAAAAATGAGAGGGAGCATTGGACATGAGGTGTCAGAAGGACATAGTAACTTTTGATTTTCCTTTCCCCCTCCCTCCCTCCTCCGATTATACCCAACGTGAACTGACCATATCTGAATTTGATCGGTCAGGTAATCTTGAAAGTCCAGTTGCACTCTCAGTGCAGGCCTGCTCCAGATAGAACCTTGTAGCTAGAAAACAGGAGCCAGAAGGCCTCAAGGTCCCAAGGCCTAAAGATCTAAGGGAAGGCTGTAAGTCAAAGGTAGATCTTATCTTAAAGGGGCCGCGCACCCAAAAAAATAATTAAAGCGAACATTTTCCCGCTCTTTCCCCACAGGCCTGTAAATCTTTTTCTTCTTAAGTAGCGATCTAATTCCCTTTTGAAAGTTACTATTGAGACTGCTTCCATCACCCTTTCAGGCAGTGCATTCCAGATTATAACAATTTGCTGAGTAAAATAAAATCTCATTTGCCTTCTGGCTTTTTTACTGTTTATTTAAAATCTGTGTGCTCTGGTTCATTCATTCATTCATAGGTGGTCCCTTGAACAAAAATGACTTGCTTCCACAAGAGTCACAGATGTTTCACTGAAGGACCCGACGTTCCAGTCCTGAACTCCAATTGAGGGGGTGGAAGATGCCTGTGCGTGGATTTTTTTTTTTAACATGTGGTGACCGTTGCACATCAGCCACCACATGGGCTCGACAGAGCTAGGCCTTTATCCAGTGGCAAGGGTTGAACCAGGACCACGGGAGACCTGCTCTGTTGCATGGACCTAGTGCGCACACATATCGCAGTGTGGGCAGGCCCGTGCTGCTTCTGGACCCTCGGCTCTTCTGGGCCCCGTACCCTCATTCATCGCACCTTTGCCCACGATGTTCCAGGGCCCGGCACTCCAGCTCTATTTATAGCCTCGACCTGCGATGGTGTTCTCACACAGGTCGGGGCGGCCCACAATGATCCAGGGCCCGGCGCTCCAGCTCTATAGCCCCAACCAGCTGTGGTGTTCTCACACAGGTCGGGGCTGTCATGTATCCTACATGGCTACTGTTTGTACTATCACAAGATGTGCCACCAGAGGGCACAGCAGTGGGAGACTTGCAGGTTACCTGTACAGGTGTGCCTGGCGTAGAATAAAAGGCAGGCCACCAGGTGTGATCCTCACTCGAGTTATCAATAAAGGACTAAGGTCACTACAGTTCAAGTACAACACATTACCTCGTGGAGTCATTATCAGAGCATCCAAGGACATAACAATTGGCGATGAGATTACGGACTTTCATGCGAAAATGGCTACCCTTGGTATGTTACAGCAGTTGGCCGATGGTGATGATTGGGACGCCTTTGTGGAGCGGTGCGACCATTTCTTCACAGCAAACGACCTGGCAGGAGACAACGCGGCCACACTGACTGACAAGCTCAGAGCTATCCTGCCAACCAGTTATGGGTCCATCGTCTATGGCCTCATCAGGGACTTGCTGGCACCAATGAAGACAACGACCAAGACATACGAGGGGCTCGTAACACTGATCCATGATCAACTCAAGCCCAAGGAGAGCATCCTCACAGCCAGACACCGATTCTACACCCACCGACGGCCCGAAGGCCAGGAAATCGCGAAATACGCTGCAGACCTCAGGAGGCTGGCGGCACCGTGTGATTTCGGCGACCACCTCACCGAAGCGCTGCATGACATTTTTGTCATTGGAATTGGCCATGAGGGCCTTCTTCATAAGCTACTGTCGGCGGATATCACAGTCACACCGCAGAAGGCCATCTCTGTGAATCAGGCATTCATGACCTCAACCTGCAGCTCTAGGCAGATGACTCACCCTCAGGACTCAAACCCGGCAAGTACTGTGCACAGAGTGGTGCCTTTTAGAGGCTGGACTGTAGAACGTGAACCTTCTCAGGGAAGAGAGAACAGGCCCCCGAGTCCCTTAACTCAGTCCACCAAGGGGGGCTAATCGAGTAGCTCCATGCTGGCGTTGTGGAGGGAATCACAGGGCTCACCAGTGCCATTTTAAAGACTATGTGTGTGAAGGCTGCAGCACAAAGGGCCACCTCCAGCGAATGTGTAAGAGAAATATGACTCACTATGTCGATGAAGAGTCTGCAGATGCCATGAATCCAGCACGGATTATGAAATGATAGGCAGAGAGGCAGCTCAGCCCCACGATGAGGTATATAACATGTTTACCTGCACCACCGAATGTTCCCCGTTGGAAGTCGAGATCGATGGCGTTCCAGTCTTCATGGAAGTGGACACGGGGGCGAGCCAGTCAGTAATAAATCAAGAAATCTTTGAGAGGCTATGGGACAATCAAGCTGAACGACCCAAGTTGGTCCCAGTTCAGGCAAAGCTGCTCACCTATACTGATGAACTTATCCCCAGTCGTTGGTAGTGCGGATGTAAAGGTACTCCATGATGCCGTGGTGCACAAGTTACCCCTGTGGATTGTTGCAGGTGATGGACCAACGCTGCTTGGTAGAAGGTGGATGGAGGAGATCCATTGGAAGTGGGAAGACTTCACCCCTCCAGCGATCGATTTCCCCCACGCTCAGTTGGACAGGGCCTTGGTGAGACTACACCTTGAGTATTGTGTGCAGTTTTGGTCTCCTAATCTGAGGAAGCACATTCTTGCTATTGAGGGAGTGCAGCGAAGGTTCATCAGACTGATTCCCGGGATGGCAGGACTGACATATGAAGAAAGACTGGATCGACTAGGCTTATATTCACTGGAATTTCGAAGAATGAGAGGGGATCTCATAGAAACATATAAAATTCTGGCGGGATTGGACAGGTTAGATGCAGGAAGAATGTTCCCGATGTTGGGGAAGTCCAGAACCAGGGGTCACAGTCTAAGGATAAGGGGTAAGCCATTTAGGACCGAAATGAGGAGAAACTTCTTCACTCAGAGAACTGTGAACCTGTGGAATTCTCTACCACAGAAAGTTTTTTGAGGCCAGTTCGTTAGATATATTCAAAACGGAGTTAGATGTGACCCTTACGTCTAAAGGAATCAAGGGATATGGAGAAAAAGCAGGAATGGGGCACTGAAGTTGCATGATCATCCATGATCATATTGAATGGTAGTGCAGGCTCGAAGGGCCGAATGGCCTACTTCTGCACCTATTTTCTATGTTTCTGTATACAAATGGCTGGCCTTTTATACTTGGGCTGCAGACACGTGCATGCAGTCCAATTGCCTCCAACAGTGACGCCATCTAGTGGCTAGTGATCCCAAAAGTACATCCATGACAGTCTCAATGCTCTTTCTCAGATATTTCCTATTTCTGCGATACTCACGGCCATCTTCTATAATGCCCCGATATGAACGAATGCCGACTTGTTTCTGAACCTGAGCTTTTTGCCACAATTTGCTTTCTCGCGTTTGTTTCAGTCTCACTTTTTCTCCTTCCTGCATTGTAGGATTGCTGTAGACCTCTGTTGTAGTAGTGTGCTTGTTTGGCATGGTTCCTTTGTTGATGATGACGTTATGAGTAGTTCATTTGCGATTAGGATGCTTGTCTTTGTGCAGTGACCGAATGAGCGTTGTGCTGGCGAACTATCAAGGCCTTCGGTTGGTGTGTTTCGCCAGATGAGAAGGTTCATGTAGAAGTCACCACAGTCTTACTTTGTCGTCTTGATTAACCACTTTGCGAGCTTAACCATGTTCTCAACCTTTCCATTGCTTTGTGGATATTTTGGTGAGCTTGTTGCGTGATCGAATCCATATTCTGTGGCAATGTTTGTGAACTGTTGTGAGTTGAAGAGAGGTACATTGTCGGATTGAACCTTGTATGAGGTTTTTGATGATGACAGTGGCATCCTTCTTCCCATGCAGATTGTCTATCTCGCAATAGTCTGAATAGTAGTCCACTGTGCATAAGTGGTCTTTGCCATCGAATGTGAATATGTCACAACCAATCTTTTCCCACAGTCTCTGAGGGAGGTTGTGACTTATCAATGGTTCTTTTGGTTGGCTCGATTAATAGGTGTTTCATATTTCACAATTTGAAACATAGTCTTTTAAGTCACTGTTCAGTCCTGGCCAGTATACAGATTCTCTGGCACGTCGAAGAATGCACTCAATGCCAGTGTGAGCAGCATGAAATCGTTGACAAATGTCGGATCTCGGGGATTTTAATATGACACAGCGATAGCGTTTGAAGACTATGCCATCCTGTGTTGTGAGTTCGTCACGAACTTTGAAGTATACATGCATTTCAGGCGGGCATTCATGTGTCGTCTCTGGCCATCCCGTTGTGATTTGTTGTAAGACCAGTTGTAGTGTGGAATCGCTTGCAGTTGCACATTGTATGATAGTCAGTGTTTGTTTGGAGAGTGGGAGAAAGTCCACCAGGTAGATGCATTCCACTGCAATTTCTGTCGGTGATCTCGCTACGTTTTCGAGGTATGCGCGCGAAAGGGTGTCTGCTAGGTACATTTCTTTTCCTGCTTGATACTTTATTTCAACGTCATATTGGTTGAGCCGAATAAGCAGATTTTGTAGTCGCTTGTGTGCTGCAGATAACAGCTTGCATCGTATAGCAACCAAAGGCTTATGTCTGTCCATATCGTAAGCTTGCGACCGTATACATATTGATGGTTTTGTTCCATTCTGAAGACTTGAGCAAGCAGCTCCTTTTCGATTTGAGAATATCACGTTTCTGCTGGAATGAGCGCTCGGCTCGCGTATGCAATTGGTGTCCCTGTTGCAGAAGGACTAACCCAAGACCCTCGCTCGAAACATCTCCTTGACCTTCGGTTGCAAGTTTGTGATCAAAGTACCTAAGCACCGGAGAATCTGTCATGTGTTGTTTGATAGCTTCAAACACTTTGTCTTCTTCTTCAGTCCATTTCCAGACCATGTCTTTATGAGTAAGCCATCGCAGAGGCTCGCTGAGGTCTGAAAGATCTGGCAAGAATTTTGCGAGGTACTTTGTCATGCCAACAAATCGTTGTACACCTGCGACATCTCGCAGTTTCTGCATTTCGTTGATTCCGACCACTTTGCTTGGGTCGGCTTTGAGTCCATCACTAAATAGTATGTGTCCCATGTATTTCATTTGGGAGCTCTTGTATTCAAACTTATCGAAATTTAGTTTGATGTTTTGCTCTCTGCATCTCTGCATGAATTTGCGTAAGTTTACGTCATGATCATGATTGGCCTCTTTAAGTGTCTCACCCTGTCCAGTGATCGTGATATCATCTGCAATCTTATAGACCCCATCTAGACCCTTGAGATTCGAGTCTAGCTTCTGCTGGAAGATTTCTGGCACAGGACTGATGCCAAATGGCATTCTATTATATCGATATTGTCCCCATGGAGTCTGGAAGGTTGTGAGGTAGGAGGACTCTGTGTCTAGTTCACATTGCAAGAAACCCTCCTTGCAATCTGCATTAGAGAAGACCTTTACATTTGACATCTGTGGCAAGATGTCATCGATCACAGGAAGTGGATAGTGTCCACGTTTCAGGGCATCGTTCAGGTGTTGAGGGTCAATACATACTCGTATCTTTCCATTTGGTTTTTGTACAGTTACTAGACTGGATACCCAGTCCGTCGGTTCAACAACTTTTGTGATGATTTGTCGATTTTCCAAATGATCGAGTTCTTCTTTTAGCGTTTGTTTGATCACTATTGGCACCTGTCTGGGTGGCATTACAGCTGGTGTCGCTGATTCATTAAGTTCAAGGTGAACTGTCCCTGGCATGTGTCCAAGTCCCTTAAACACATCCGGATACATATTGTTGATATCAGTTTTTGACGCTAGCGAGATGTTTGCCTTGTTCGTAGTTTGCGATTCGCGTGGTTCATTTACCACTGCGATATGCTGATGCTTCAGCAGAGCAGGTCTCCAGTTGTCCTGGTTCAACCCTTGCCACTGGATAAAGGCCTAGTTCTGTCGAGCCCGTGTGGTGGCTGATATGCAATGGTCACCACATGTTAAAAAAATCCAAGCACAGGCATCTTCCACCTCCTCAATTGCAGTTCATGACTGGAAGATCGGGCCCTTCATTGAAATGTCTGTGAACTCTTGTGGAAGCAAGTCATCCTCATTCGAGGGACCGCCTATGATTCTGATGCTACACTTTTATCAATTGTAGCAGTGTGTGAACCAATCAGTGGTGCACTTTGGCCCTCAATGCTCTTTGTACTTTCCAGTGGCACATTAGAAGTCCCTACCACTGGAATGGTTGCATGGTTGTCATATAGTGACAGTATTGTCTTAGATTCTTTTATCTTTAAGCCTTTTGGTAAATATCTAAGAGGTAGCACTTTGCATGTGGCCCCACAATCTATTTGCATTTTTACCATTTGACCTTTAATGGAGAAGGTAGCCATATTGAAACGTATAAGATTATGAGGGGGTTTGACAAGGTAGATGCAGAGAGGATGTTTCCACTGATGGGGGAGACTAGAACTAGAGGGCATGATCTTAGAATAAGGGGCCGCCCATTTAAAACCGAGATGAGGAGAAATTTCTTCTCTCAGGGTTGTAAATCTGTGGAATTCGCTGCCTCAGAGAGCTGTGGAAGCTGGCACATTGAATAAATTTAAGACAGAAATAGGCAGTTTCTTAAACGATAAGGGGATAAGAGGTTATGAGGAGCGGGCGGGGAAATGGAGCTGAGTCCATGATCAGATCAGCCATGATCTTATTGAATGGCGGAGCAGGCTCGAGGGGCCGTATGGCCTACTCCTGTTCCTATTTCTTATGTTCTTAGTATCCGACCAAGATTATTTCTGTCAGGTTTGACCTTGATTGTGCGATCAACTTTACCAAGCATCTTTACAGTCATGACTTCAAAATCAGAATCATAACTCTCTTCATATAGTGCATGAACTTTTGGGTGCCCTTATATTTGACTGACAGCTTTGACATCTTCAGAGTCTATTTTAGTGAGCTTCATGGATTTCATTTGCGCAACTATGGCCACTGTAGCTTTACAGAGCATCACACATTTATCGAGTGTTAGGCTTGATTCTTGCAACAGCCTCTTACATAGAGTGTTTTCAGATATTCCACATACTATGCAGTCTCTGATGAAATCATCCCTCAAATTGCCAAAATTACATGACGATGTTAGCTCTCTCACTTTCACAAGATATCTGTCAGGCCGCTCGTCCCCTTGTACACAGTTGTTAAACTGGTACCGTTCATAGATGATGGTTTTACCTTTATAGTGTCCTTCCCAGAGCTTCAAAATAATCTCAATTTCCTGCTTGTCTTCCTCTGATTTGTAGGGAAGATTATTGTGGATATCTAGGGCATCGCTGCCAGTAGCAGTGATATAAGTTGCAACCCTAACTCTATCTGGTTGTTCCACAATATTCGTGATAACTTCTAGCTGCCCCACAGCTGTTTGTATTTTTTCCAGTTGGCTTTCAAATCGCCAGTCACCTGCAATGGAGATGGGAGAGGAATGTGCGCAGGAGTTGGCACCGTGGTGGTCATGAAAGCTCGCTACAGTTTAGGACTTTGAGTTTGTCACACACATGTATACAGTTCAAATACCCAGAGGACTAGAACAAGTCTAATAGTAAAATATTGTGGACATGTAATTGTAGAAATACTTTTTCAATCGAGGCTCTACAATAACTTATGCCACTTTAAGTTTACTTTATTAATGCTTCTAGATTATCCTTCATGATCCACGCGCGATGTGTCAGAAGCATGCTCTGCACTGCACTGCTTAACATCAATTTCGATTGGCTTGAAAAAGTCTTACAGTTCCAATATTTCGGTCGTCATTGCGTTTGATGAAAGATCGGATGTTTCCGCTTCTGACACCATGTATTTTTATAATCTCTTGAACACTCCTAGTTCAACATAACTCTATTTATTTGGGAGATCCTTCACCAGCCCTCTCAATACAGCTCGCTATATCTCCTCGCTAGAGGGCGCTATACAGTATATCGATACCCCCTAGCTAGAGGGCGCTATACATTATCTCGTTATATTCCCCATCTACTCTATCGAAACTCCTCTGTCAAATCTCTCCAGACCCTTCTCTGCTTTAAGTCGAACAATCCCAGCTTCTCTAATCTCTCCAGATAACTGAAACACCTCACCCTTGGTAGCGTTCTAGTAAATCTCCTCTGCATCCTCTCCAAGGCCTTGACATCCTTGCTAAAGTTTGGTGCCCAGAATTGGACACAATACTCCAGCTGAAGTCAAACCAGTGTTTTGTAAAGGTTTAGCTCCATGCTTGGGAGCTTTATGACATTGGAAGGGTGAATTCAAGGGAAGTAGTGCTTGCAAGGTAGCACATCACAGGAAATGTAGGGTTTCAGCCTGTGATTTTTTTTGGTCTATCTATTTTATCACAAAATGATGCATCTTGTATATAGTATTATGATACTTTACAGCTGTACTGTAACTTAACTCGTAGATATGATTTTGAAAATTGTTTAGTCTTCAGAAGGTTCAAGCCAAATGCTTATCTGTAAAATATAAGACCGATAACTGGAATCCTATGGCACACCTGCATTTGTGAACCTAATTTCATCTAAGCCCTGGAGTTGCCAGACTCTGCTCCTCACATGGAGTCTTGCTGACCTGTAGCGTGGATTGGAGAGTCAGGTGTGGAATTTTGATTTGCAGTGCCCTTGGTTTTCTTGCCGCAATGCTCCAAGCAAGTGGGCAAGGCTCTCGCATAGATTCTGGGCATTAATGTGTCGGCTAATTAGTTAAAACAAGTATCTAATTGAATAACCTAAGTTTGTTTTCTTGGCTTGCCAAATCTTTTAGGATTGTGATAGGCCTGGCCGACCCTGTTCGATCATCAATTGTAAACTAAACTCCATAGCAAAGGAAGAAAGCAGAAACATTGATGTACACTTGCTGCTCAATACTGAAATATTGAAAAAGGTGAGACAACTCACAGCATGCTAATGTTTTCCCCCCACATACGCTGATTAGGAAATCACTAACTCCTTTCAGAACCAAGATTTTTGATGTGGATTGTGCTTTATCTTTTATCTGTTTGAAAAAAACCCGAATAGTCCTGCACTGTCGTGTGCTGGTCAGACAGTGATGGGGAATACAGCATCTTTCCACTTCGGCAGTCACTGCCATTATCGAGCTCTCCTCATTACAACATTGGATTTGTGCTGAGTAAAGTTCCCTCTGTTCTGCTCCAACAATGAACCTTAACCCGACCCTCAGACATAAATCACAGATGTACCACTGCAACATTTCTATTTCCTACACCACTTGTTCTTATGGCCTCTTTGAGTCAGACTCTAAGTTTGTGCCAAGTTGTGCAAAATGATGTACTGATTTAGGGTAAAAATATGCTTCCACTGACACACTTGCTTCCAAATCCATATCACTTCAGACTTTTATGAAAACTTTCATCCTATCTGGCTGGGCTGGATTCAGAGTGAGGCCCTGAAGCCCAAGGATAGAGTGCTAACTAATGGTGCCACCCTGAAGGTACTACACTTTTCTGATTAATAGCAGGCCAACACATTTGAACGGGACCAGTGACCTTATCCACCAGTAATAAGCATGTTATGGAGCCTATGGCCATGATTTGCCACTTGCCTGGGCTTATACAGTGTCTGGAATACAGTTTGGTGCTAATATGCACACCAACCATGAGGGAAGAAGTTGTCATGATTATCACATTCTTAGCATTTCTCTTTGTGCTCTGCAGGACAGCGCCTCAGTTATCCAGTTTGTTACCAGGGCAAAAGGAATGGTAGCGTCAGACGCTAGGATAGTGGAGGTGGCAGGTGGACTTCCTGAAGATGCAACAGTGAGTATTACTTCACAATGCAAGCGTTACTTCACAATGCAAGCGTTACTTCACAATGCAAGTGTTATTTGGACTAGAGGTATGTCAACAAGACAAAAAAGAAACAAAACTCGACAGGAGTGAATTAAATTAGCACTGAGGCTGAAAATGATTGGGACTTCTAAAGGAAGGTGCAAATGACCCCAATTTCTCTCCCTTGGCCTATTAATATCAACAGTGGTTGATCCTAAGCTTTACAACAGTAGCACTAAATTTATGGTCCGCTTCATGCAATTAAGGTAATAAATACAGATTGTATTTCTATATAGGAGCGCTCAGTGACTTTCAGCAAGTCCTCTGTTGCTTGTTTATGTTGAGACACTATGTTAATAGGGTCCTTGTGGAAAAAATATTTGGCAAGGCACCTTTTGCATTTGTTTGCATACTGCAGTGAATTGACATCAAGCTTGATATCTTGTTATTTCATCACTTGCACAGGCATTATCACCATGATTAAAATGATGTCTGGTTCCTCTAACACCTTTCCCTTCCCAGGTAGAGGGAGGGTTGCTAAATATTTGACTTCATGAGTTCAGTTGCCCTTTTAAAAAAGAATCAGCTGAGCTGCAGGGGACTGAGAATGTTACATCTGTTATAACTGGCAGCAATCTGGGGGTGGGGGGGGGGAGAGGGGTTGGGTGGGAATGCAAACGATTTGTGGGGACTGAGGGAATAGTAAAAAGGAGACTGGTCCCCACAGCAGAATAACTTTAACCACAGATATGTGGAAATATGAAAAATATTTGCAGGATTTCCAAACCGCATATATGGTATGAAAACTAATGCTGAACTGACTCCAGATGCTTAAATGTCTCTTAGCTACCTATTTACAGACTTTAAAGCAAACTTTTACTACAATTGCTCAACATAAATAAGGACGTTGAGAAGCATTTTACAAGGGTGATTCCACAATCCCATAACCCCCACCCCAGCTGACGTCATACTAACAGGGAGCACAGGTCAGAAATAGAGCTACAGGAGGTGCTGTTGCATGGTGAGAGCGAGACATTGCAGATTGGCCCCTTATGAAATAGCTTTATTAATAGAGGCATTGGGGTGGATTTTCGGGTCTTCTGTGCTCCATTTTTCACCCCGGAGCGGCGGCAATGGCGGCGGTAAGGTCTTCTGGACGTGCGATCAGCCTCCAGTGCCACGCAGGGATCCTCGGGTCTGGTTTTGCGGCGGTGTGAAGCAGCACCACCTGGAAGAGCTGCGCCGGTGTGCAACGACCCTGGTTGCGAGACCGGCGCGAGTTTTGTCTCCAGCCTGACCTGTACACTCCCTGCAGTGAACGCCTGGGAAATCAGGTGGTCCAACGATATCGACGGCAGAGAGGTAAGTAATGGACTCCTTTGGTAAGTGTGATTGCTTTTTCTTTAAATTTTTTTGGTGATTTATATTGTGGTGGCATGGGCAATGTTTTGGGAATGTTTCTGTGGGGTTTTTTTTTTGTCTTTTTTTCTCCCCAGACGTCTGGTGCGTTCCCGGCTCGGCCCGGCCCGGCTCAGATGGAGCGATCCCAGCCTGGCTCGTTAGCTTGGGAGTTTCCCATGCAAGCGCCCAAGAGAGTTGTGCAACGCCTCCCTTAGCGCTGCGCCCCCTGATTCAGAGCCCAGCTGCCCAATTTTACTTACTGAGGCGCAAACTGTTCCAGGGCGTAAACATTACCGCCCCAAAATCATCAAAGCTGAAAATCCAGGCCGAGAGTTCAAAAGCAAGGAAATTATGTTAAACCTTTATAAAACACTGGTTGGGCCTCAGTTGGAGTATTGTGTTCATTCTGGGCATCGCACTTTAGGAAGGATGTCAAGGCCTTAGAGAGGGTACAGAGGAGATTTACTAGAATGGTAGCAGGAATTCACAATGTCAGTTATGTGGAGAGACTGAAGAAGCTGGGGTTGTTCTCCTTAGAGCAGAGGTTAAGAGGAGATTTGATAGAAATGTTCAAAATCATGAACGTCTTTGAAAGAGAAACTGTTTGTAGTGGCAGAAGGGTCAATAACCAGAGGACACAGATTTAAGGTGATTGGCAAAAAGAACCCGAGGCAACATGAAGGAACAGTTTTTACTCAGTGAGCTGTTGTGATCTGGACTGCACTGTCTGAAAGCAGATACAATAGTTAGTTTCAAAAGGGAATTGGATAAATACTTAAAGGGAAAAAAATTACAAGGCTATGGGGAAAGAGCAGGTGAGTGGGATTAATTGGATAGCTCTACCAAAGAGCCGGCACAGGCACAATGTGCCAAATTGATTCATTTTGTGCTGTGTCATTCTATGATTCCAGTTGTGCTTGTTTGTGTGCCTGTCCTTGGTTACAGTAGTCGAATAAAGACTTGTGCTGTGCATGTTGTTGGTCACAAGTAGTAGAGTTGGGATTAATGGTGTGACTGTCTTCAGTCACAGTAGTGGGAAGGATATTAGTGGCATACTTATTCTAAGTCACAGGAGTGGAGTGAAGCTTTAGGAGGTTTATTCTTGTACCAGGCCTCTCTGGGGCCTTGTTATGGCATAGGCAAGGTGATACCACCAAGCCAAGCCAACATTTAAGGAGCAGTCTGTGTTACCTAGCGGGAGAATATTCACACATTGGCAGTAATTTTAATCCGGAGGTGGATTGGGAGCAGGGGGGCTAGGAAACGGTCGGGAGAACGGGCTTCCCGCAGGCCCTGCTGAATTTAACGGAGGCTTTTGGGGGGGGGGGTGAATCGTAGGCCTCGTGGGGGTGGGAGGGACGAAATCGGAGGCCTCGGGAGCGTGTCTCCAGGTTGCTTGGAGGTGGGTTGTGATCAGGATTCAGTTTTTTAACACTTTAACCTCCTACTGCAACCCACCATTTTTGGGGGATTAATATTTACCCCCCTCATCTTTGCTGCACTGATGCCACATATAAACATTTTAGTTAGTGTGTTTCACAAATGAAGAAAATGGTTATTAAGATTGAGCAGCTGCCTCTGCTGCCACCCCTGCAACTTTCTCTAGCTTCTTTCCCATCTCCCCATCTGTCCTATCCAAGCTCAACTTGTCGATGTGTCCCATCTCCTGGCCACTTGACCCCATTCTCAGTAAACTGCTGACCACCCAACGTCCCCTCTTGGCTCCCAATGCTAGCTGACATTGTAAATGATTCCGTCTCCTCAAGTAATGTCCCTTTCCCTTTCAAAACTGCCATCATTATTCCCTCCTCAAAAACCTAAACTCTTTTGTCATTGCAAACCACTGCCCTTCTCCAAACTTCCTTTTCTCTATAAAGTCTTGAATGTGTTGTCACCTTCCATTTGTTTGAATCTTTCCAATCATGTATCTGCCTGCCACAGCACTAAAATGGCCCTAATCAAAGTCACATCATCCGAAAACATAGGGTCAGGTTCCACATGTACACTGACGACACCAAGCTCTACCTATTTCTCTTGTTCTCTCCATCCGCTTCTGCTGTTGTCAGACTGCTTCTCCAAGTACTGATGTGACTTAATTTCCTCCAGTTAAATATTGGGTAGGCTGAAACCATAGTGTTCACCCCTCAACAGAAACTCCATATTCTTGCCACAGATTCCATCTTCCTCCCCGGTCATTGTCTCTGGTTGAACCAGACCTTCACAACCTAGGTGTCCTTTTTGATCTTGGGTTGAGCTTCTGATCCTTTATCATTTCCATCAAAAAGACTGTCTGTTTCCAGCTCTATAACATCACATGCCTCTGACCCTGTCTCAATCCATCTTCTGCTGAAATGCTCGTCCATGCCTTTGTCACCTCCAGACTTGACTATTCCAATGCTCTCCTGTCTGGCCTCACATTTTCCACCCTCCATAAACTTCAGCGTATCCAAAACTTTGCTGCCCATATCCTATTTCACACCAAGTCCCATCCATCCAACAGTGCTCTTTGATCTATATTGGCTTCGAGTCCCCCATTACATCAAATTTAAAATTCCCAATCCTCATGTTCAAATCCCTTCATGGCTTTGCTGCTCACTATCTCTGTAAGCACCTCCAACCCTGCAGCCCTGCGACAACTTTATCTTCCTCCAACTCTGGTTTATTGTGCATCCCCCACTCCCTTTGCCCCACCATTGGCGGCCGTCCCTTAAACATTCGCTCGCTAATCTTCTCCCTCTCTCGTCCTCCCTCTCTTACTTTTAAGACCTTCCTTAAAATCCATCTCTTTGACCAAGCTTAAATCATACCTCCTAATAACTTTTTCTATGGGTGCCATCATTTTTGTTTGATTACAAGTGCAACTGTGAAGACTTGGCCTTGAATCCCCCTGGGTAATGGATTCAATATACACATATATACATATATGGAACACATTGGCAATCAGGTTATACACCGACAGCCACTTCAGGCATAAAACAGATCTGAACCAAATCAAACTACCGAATAATATTAGCAGGCCGATTTTAACCTTTCGTGGTGGCAAAAGATGGGTGTTAGTGGATCAGTGAGAAAATGAAAGGGATGGTGCACAACGGGCAGCCAGTTTTCTTCTGCCCATTTTCCATCACTATTGAAAGCTAAAATCAGCCCTAGTATCTCTGGCTAACATATTTCGGGAGTGATTATAAGGTAGTAATCAAATGGAGTGCTTTAGGCAAGGGTCATAATTTACTTCTCTTCACTCCAGTCATTTGATCTCATTTGATTACTGTTTTGGAATCACTCCGAACAGTCTACTATATCCTACTTCCTACTAACTCAGTCTTTTGGTGTTATGCTAAATTAATTTAGCAAGGACTGCAGAAAAAGTGCGCGAAAATGTGCTTTTCATGCTTTAACAATTTGATTACTCTCTCAATCCCTCTTCTACGCTGATTAAGTTGAGAGGTGGATTTGGTGTAAGAAGTCCGGTCTGTTTCAGAGCTGCTGGTTATACAATCCTTTTCTGGTAATTTTTGCTGAGCTAGCAAAGTTTGTCAGCAGCAAAGCTGGCGAGCACCAATCCCTTTGATGTTTTATATGTATCCGAATTAGCACATATGCTGGATCAGCATGCCGGCTAAAGGGCTCAGCTGCTGTTGTTCCATGTATTAATACACTAGTAAAATGCAGTACAGGTGTTGTGATCGTAGGAGGTTGCACCCTCCCTTCCTGAATGTTTTGTTGCAGGTCTAGTTTGAGCACAGTCACTCTTGCACTGACTACAATTTCTGCCCAATCCCAGTGCATTCACATTGTTCTCCCTGTAAGTATCGGCAGCTGGTCCAAGAAGGGGTTTAACAAGTTCCTGGTTGGGCAGTTCCCTCTATATCTCCAGCTATTAGCCTTCCCAAGACCAGCCTACTCTTCTTAAATGCTGTTCTTTATTATACGTTAAAAAATATGCAACATCTGAATAACTTAAAGCCACAGCTGGCCATCAGAAACACTATATACACAAGCTTAGTGCCTGCGTACAATCTTCATGTAAATATCTTTCCAAACGGCAGAAACTGCGAGGCAGTGAGGCTGCTACTGGACCCAGCCAGGTGCAGGATTGGAGCTGTGATGTTGTGGGATATCTCTGATATGGAAGCCTTGCACTATCTACCCTTTTCTATTTTTGTTCCATCCATCTGGATTGCTTTAATCCTGTTGGGAATAATTCCCTTTAAGACCATCACCTGGTCCCATTCCCCCATTTTCTCCTCTCTGCTCCCCTTGTCATTGACTCATACATTCCACAGTTAATACCACCTCTCCAGTACCTTGACCAAGTTGTCATTTTTCATGTGTGAGCCCAGATAGTGGGTGTCACACCAGAGACATCATAGCCAGTCCCAGTCATGTCCTCAGCACACATTCTCTTCAGCATGGGTCTCTCGATACTGTAGGTTCTTTCCCACTCTCTAGCTTAAGGATATTGTGGCTGATTGTAGCCACCTCTCCAACCGCCAACATTAGTCTTAGAGACATGTCTAGCTCAACAGTACTGTGAATCAAGCCTGGGTCACTCTGGTGTGTATACTTCACTTGTGAGAGGTGGGGCAATTACACAATTTGACGCTTCCAGTGGGGAGCTGTACTTGTAGGGAGTTTCCTGATTGCTGCTCCCTGCTGGAACCACCTTTGTAATGCGTATTTTATATTGGCCCGGATTTTGTGGTCAGTGGCGAAGTGATGGTGCTCGCCGCTGACCTCAAAGAACGTTGCCCACAAAGATATAGCGATCTCTGTGGCATCAGTTTCACCTCTTCCAGCGTTAATTAGAATCTGGTGCCAAGTCTAGGGTTCTGCAGCATCCAGAAACAGTGATGTCATCAAGCAGGCTAAGCAATCATTCACGTTGAAGAATTCCTACAGACAGCAAACCAGTAAGTAAAATGCACTGAGTTTCCTTTTGCAGAGAGTGAAATAAAGATCGGGACATACAATGGGATTAAGATTGAAGCTGAAATATCATTAAAAAACTTTTTTTTTTAATTATTAAAAATCATGGAACTTTTCTCATAATGGAAAAGTTTGACATTCCACAAATATAAAATTAGTTTTTCAGGGGAAGAACGGTTGTTCAGCAGTAATTGTGACTGAGTACGCCATTATAAATCCCAGTTACACCTCATTCAACAAGGCTTAACTTTTTTTAGGGGTTTTTAGAGTGATACTCCAATGTAAAAGTTTTCGTCAGTTCAGTGATTTCAATTGATTGCTGGCTTCCGGGAGTTGAACAGCAGCCCTGTGGAGGAGTAGGGAATGACTGACAGTAACTTCTGGATTTCTACATTTAACTGTGCATGTGCGTACTCTCGCAGTTGCTGTCAGATTCACAGAGTAATGACGGCAAACATTGACAGTTTTGCTATCACTACAACCTCAAATTCCGGGCCTCTATTTTTTTCATGGAATGTGGATGACTCTGGGAAGGCTGCATTAGATGCCCTGAAAAGGTGATAGTGGGCCTTCTACATGAACCACTGTAGACTTTATGGTGATGGTGCTACCACAAGGTGTTAGATAGGGAATTCCAGAATTTCACATGCCATGCTGCAAATTTTCAAATGTGTTGCAGAAGCATGAAGTAGGGGTCTGATAAACTGCTGGTTATGGTACTGTAATAGCAACCCAGCGATCATGAGTATAAAATCCCACTATAGCAAGTTGTGAAATTGAATTCAGTTAATTAAGTAATTTGTAGACTATTACCAGAAACAATTACCAGATCATTGTGAAAACCCAACTGATTTGCTAATGTCCTTCAGGGCTGACCTAGACATCATTTTATTCCCACACTGCGTGGCTGACTCTTAATAACTTTTGAAGTTGCCTAGCAAACCAGTCAGTGATAAGAGCAATCGCCGTTAAGAAAGTGGCCCACCATCAACTGCTCAAGGCAAGCCACCCACATCCTGAGAACAAATTTTAAAAAGTACTTTTTGAAGTGTAGCCACTGTTGTCATGCAGGGAAAAGTGGCAGCCAATGCACATAGGAAGATCCTACAAATATCCATGAGAGAATTGCCTACCTAATTTGTTTTAATAATGTTGATTGAGGGATAATTGATGGCCAGGACACCAGGAGAACTCCTCTGCTCTTCTTTGAATAGTGCCATGTTTTTTTTTACATTCACCTGAGGGAGTACAAGACCTCAGTTTAACATATGAAAGACAACATCTCCCTGTCAACCTAAATTATTTGCTCAAATCTGTGGAGTGCAGCATAAACCCACAACACTCTGACTCAGAGGCAAGAGTGCTACCACTGAGCTACGATGCCACGTAATTTAAATGAATGGCAATTAGATACAGGTCACAAGAACTATGCATCTCTTTATAAGCACAAAGTGCTGCCACTTAATAATGCATTTGTGAAGGACTCAAATCATGTTCCTTAACTCAATGCCTTGATTTAAAAATTCGCACCCTTGTGTTCAAATCCCTCCATAACCTTGCCCCTTCCTATCTCTGTAGCACCCTTCAACCCATAACCGTCCAAGATCTCTGCGCTCCTCCAATTCTGACCTCTTGCGCATCCCCAATTTTCATTGTTCCACCATTGACGGCTGTGCTTTAAGTTGCTTAGGCCTTAAGCTCTAGAATTCCCTCCCTAAACTTTTTCGCCTCTCTACCTTGCTCTCTTCCTTTAAGTTTCTCCTTAAAACTTACTTCTTTGACCAAGCTTTTGGTCACCTATCCTAATACTTCTTTATGTGGTTTGGTATCAAATTTTGTCTGATAACGCTCCTGTGAAGCGCCATGGGATGTTTTCACTATGTTAAAGGCGCTATATAAATACAAGTTGTTGTTGCCGTTAAGTTCAGCATAGGCAGGAAAAATGTGCGAGTGAACTTGACAGATCTACCACATGTCCTTTATTAGGAGTGTGTTCAGACATTGGGTTGAAAAATGTATGTTCAAATGGAATTACAATCTGTGTCATACTTGCTGGTCATAAATGTGACTCCCAACAGATCCCCAATGTTGAGAGCTCTGGAATAAGTAAGACGTGACCTTTGCATGTGCAAAAAACCTGCCCAAGTCCTGTGCAGAGGTTAGATGTCAGAGATCAACAGTTTCCAGCACATATCCGCTCACTGAGAAAGGAGCAGTCAAAATGGAATTTTAAAGTGTGTTGTTAAACAGCTTTAAATTAGTGGAAGTAATTGTATCTGTAAAGTTTCTGAGATAGCAGCGACTATTTTTAAGTCTGTCCAGCAATTTGCACCTCTATTTCGAAAGTTGATTTTTTTTTAGAGGAGAAGTCACTAAGGTATCTCCAGAGTTGAGAATATTTAGTTATGAGGGGAGACAAGAGAAATTGGGGCTCCTTTAATAGAACAAAGTTTGAAAGGAGCTGTGACAGAGAAGTTCAAAATTTCAAATTATAAAAGACTATTTCCATTGGTTGGTGAGTCGGTAACTAGAGGCTAAGGGGCTGAAATTGCCCACTGCCTGAAACTGGGCGCACCTACCTATTTTTAAGGGTCCTGCCCACCCCAACGCATGGAGCGGACAATCCGGAGAAATTCAGCTCTTTTAATTTTTCTTTGTATCGGAGCGGAAGTGGTGTCATCAGCGGGGCGGAAGTGCGGGTGGGTCGGAGTGGCCGTCGCTCCGATTCATCAGCGCGTTGCTGACGCGTCACAACTTCCTTCCCCTTCAGTTAAAGGGGAGGGCCGCTGCGAACAGTACAGCCACTTTATAGTCAGCCACTAAAACACTGGGCCACCAGGGAGGGTTTCGGCTGGGCCAGTGGCACGGTACCCAAGAGGTTGTGCCGGGCTGCCTGTTGGTGGCCCAGCCGAGCCCGTGAACACCATTGTCAGGCCGACCTGGCAGTTGACCGACAATTAAAATAAAATGGCAGCCGTGACAGTGCACCCTTCCCTTTAAGGGTGGACGCGTGCCCAGCCACAAGAAGGTTCCCACCGAGAAAAACTGTCGGGGGGCACTGACAGGAGGCGGCGCCGCTCTCGCGGGGCAATTTCCAAAAGGGGTTTGCGCCGGCTGGTAGGGGGTCGGCGCGTGCACGACGCGGCGGGAAAACAGATGGGGTGCTCCCGTACACTGCTTCAAAAATAAAGGAGGGCAATTTACAAATTGGCGGCCCCTCTGCGCCAACCGAGTGGTGATTCCTTACCAACACGTGGCCATCTCTTTGAGCAATTTCGGCCCCTATATGTTTAAGATCACTACCAAAGAATGAAGGGCAATGTTAGGAGAAATGTATTTATGCAGAGCACTGGTTAATTAAATTTCTTTAGGGGAGGAAACATGCTGTCTGGTCTTTTTGTGACTCCAGTCCCACACCAATGTGGTTGACACTTAACTGCCCACTAAAGTGGCCAAACAAGCTACTCAATCACGGCAATTACATAGGCTATACAGCACAGAATCAGGGCAATCAGGCAATAAATGCCAGACTTGCCAATGATGTCCACATCCTTAGAATAATTAAAGCATTTTGGGGCCGAAATTGCCCCCTTCTTTAAGGCTTGTTACCTCTAAGAGACGGTAACGGGGTGGTAAGGCCTTTCTGACCGGAAGCAGGCGGATGGTGCGACCCATGCAGTCGGTCCGACAATGGCGGCCACAGGTTCGGCCGGGCCGCCAACAGGAAGCCCGGCACCCTCTCTTGGGTGCCAGACTGCTGGCCTAGTGGCCCAGTGGGCGCCAAGAAGGCCTTGCTAAGCCTCGCAGCACCCCACCCCTTTAAGTGAAGGGGAGTGACATTGCTACGTGTCGGTGTGACGCGGCACGTTGAAATCATCAGCGTCGCGCTGAAGTGCTCAGTGCGGCGCTGATATCACCGCCCGCCTTCTGCCCTGCTCCCGACTCACTTCTGCCTCTCTGCCGCCCCCAAAACTGCCCCGATGATTTCTTAAAAGTAAAGAGGGTAATTTGCCTCTATTCCCGCCCCATCGATTCGGGCGGGAATTTAACAGATAATTTGAATTATCCGCCCCAAACGGGGCCGAGGGCAATTTCGCCCCCTTTGATTTGAAACATGGCTGTCCTACCAGAATCAGTGGTGGAAGTAGAATCCATAATAGGTTTTGAAAAGGGAAGTGGAAAAATAAAAGTTTAAAGAGGGCTGGGGAATGGGACAATATGGCTAACTTTTTCAGAGCTGGTATAGATAGATATGATGGGCCAAATGGCCTCCTCCTGTACTGTAAATGATTCTGTTCTGCAACTTACTATCAAAACGATGCTAACATGGCGCCTCTGGGAATTGTATTCCAGAGTGCCGCTATCACTGTATTCAAGGGATATTATTGATGTTTTAGGAAGTTTCCCTGAATTAGTGCCTGGACCAGCTTATGTGAAAACTCTGCCACTGCATTGGCTGTAGCAGTAAGTTGCCTCTGCAGCAGACAGTGGGCTAAATGACTGCTTTTGTCCTTCCCAATGCAGTACTAACACTGCCTAACGTGAGTTCTGGTACAGCCATGATGATTTTCTATTGGTTAAAATGAAACAATAGAAAACTGTGGGGGGACCACATGTTGGAATTCCGGCACATAAAGTTCTGCAACATTTTCATTAAGCTTCAAATTTAACAATCTGTGCCGCACTGACACCCAACCTAACCCCTGGCCGTAGACATATCTCAAATCCTGGGAGCGGGGCTCACTGGCGTGAGCAGGTGGACTATTGACCCCTGCAAGGAAGCATCTGCTGTACTTGCCCCGATCTGCCCGATTAAGGTGAAACAACCCACAACCTCTCCACCTGAGGCCCCCCACCCAAAGGAAAAACGGAACTTTTTGGAACCTTTGGCTGTAAAAGAAGCCACATGGCCTTCAGACAAGTTAATCAATCCCTTCCCCCTGGGATTGATTACCTTGGTCTAGATAAGGCTTCATACCTTTAAGATGGCCTCAAACCAACTTAAACCAACTCTCAACTGGCAGAATGCCATCATAATCAGACTCTGACCCAAATTCAGCCAGCCGGTACAGAAATCAGGCGTTGTGTTGTCTCCAGGCGCAAAATTTTAAAGTGAATGAATTTTCAGCTGCAAGTATGATCGTTTACATGAGTCATGTAGCTGAACCTTTTTACTAACCCAATCATTTGTTTTACAAGAGACCTAGGGCCCAAAATTCATCGACATATCACCCGCTTACCACCGAAAAATACAAGTTTCGTCAAAAAACAGGTACATACCGCCGACATACCGCTCAACGGAAGATTCATGAGTGACATAACGCCGAGTGGTTTGCACACCGCCTGGCCATGTAGAACCGCCCACATACCACCCAAAAGTGCAAGTTTCATGACACACCGCCGACATACCGCCGGACCTGCATACCGTCCTGCGGAAACATAGAAACATAGGAAATAGGAGCAGTAGTAGGTCATTCGGCCCTTCGAGTCTGCACTGCCATTCAATATGATCATGGCTGATCCTCTATCTCAACACCATATACCCCTTGATGCCTTTTGTTTCTAGAAATCTATCTATCTCCCTCTTAAATATATTCAGTGACTTGGCCTCCACAGCCTTCTGTGGTAGAGAATTCCACTGGTTTACCACCCTCTGAGTGAAAACATTTCTCCTCATCTCACTCCTAAATTTCCTACCCCATAGCCTGAGACTGTGACCCCTTGTTCTAGACTTCCCAGCCAGGGAAAACATCCTCCCCACATCCAGTCTATCCCACCCAGTCAGAATTTTATACGTTTCAATGAGATCCCCTCCCATTCTAAACTCTAGTGAATACAGGCCTAGTCGACCCAATCTCTCCACATACGACAGTCCTGCCATCCCAGGAATAAGTCTGGTGAACCTTCGCTGCACTCCCTCTATGGCAAGTATATCCTTTCTTAGGTAAGGAGACCATAACTGCACACAATACTCCTGGTGCGGTCTCACCAAGGCTCTGTATAACTGTAGTATGACATCCTTGCTCCTGTACTCAAATCCTCTTGCAGTGAAGGCCAACATACCATTTGCCTTCCTGACTGCTTGCTACATCTGCATGTTTGCTTTCAATGACTGGTGTACAAGGACATCCAGTTCCCTCTGTACATCGACACTTCCCAAGCCATCACCATTTAAATAATACTTTGTACTTATGTTTTTCCTACCAAAGTGGATAACTTCACATTTAACCACATTATACTGCACCTGCCATGTGTTTGCCCACTCACTCAACCTATCTAAATCGCCTTGCAGCGTCTTTGCATCCTCCTCACAACTCACAATCCCACCTAGTTTTGTGTCGTCAGCAAACTTGGAAATATTACATTTGGTTCCCTCATCCAAATCATTTCTATATATTTTGAATAGCTGTGGCCCAAGCACTGATCCCGGTTGTACCCCACTAGTCACTGCCCGCCACCCTGAAAAAGACCCGTTTATTCCTACTCACTGTTTCCTGCTGTTAACCAATTTTCAATCCATGCCAATACATTATCCTAATCCTATGTGCTTTAATTTTGCACACTAACCTCTTATGTGGGACTTTATCAAAGGCCTTCTGAAAATCCAAATACACTACATCCACTGGTTCTCCCTTATCTAATCTATTAGTTACATCCTCCGGGTACTGCTGAAAAATAGGAGGAACTTGCCTTTGATCAACTTCGGGCCCCTTATCATTATTACTATTAGAATGGGAAAATTAAAGGAAGAGAAATGATTTGAGCTCCTGAGAAAATCTGAGGAAGTGGCTTGTTGGGTGTCAGATGAGAAGTACTTTTCTGAAAGCCGCACTGTCAGAATGAAGTGTCCTGAGGAGCTATTGGCACCGTATGTAATGTCATCCTTAATGCTGGTCAGTTGGTGCCTCTGAACCCCCGTGTGTAACGCAGCTTTTCTTTTTGTCTAGGTGGTGTTTGAAGCTTTGCACAATCTGGAGCCTCGTGGTTACGTTGTGGGATGGATCATCGCCATCAGCCTTTTTGTGGGAATCCTCATTTTCCTGTTACTTGCTGTGTTGCTTTGGAAGGTAAACTGGCCTGTGATCTCTCAGAGCAGTCTTATATTTTCCCATGGCAGCAGAAATTTACCCTTGTTTTCCCTTCCGGTGCGATCAAACTATATGATGGATTATTCATTCAGTCGTTTAAATGCTTCCTACAATATTAACACACACAGGCTGATTCCACGACCTGCGCTCATAATGGGTAATAGCATGTGTGGGCAGTGAGGCTTGCGATTTCCAGAGATGCATTCCGTGCAAGTGTTGCTCCATCCCACGAGCACTAGATTATATAATTATTCCTGAATTTGCACAGAATTTTAAATGATGGGTTTGATTCTTGAATCAAGTGCTCCTCGTGCTTTGTTGCTGCAGCCCGACTTTCTATCCATTTATTTAAATGGATCCAAATGAATTACTAAGCTGTGGTGCAAGCAAAAGAAGAAATACATTTTCATTTTTACAGTGCTTGTCACATCCTCAGATCTTCCCAAAGTGCTTTACAATCAATGAATTGTTTTTTGCATTGTAGTCACTTTTACGTAGGAAAAAGACCAATTTGTGCAAAGACAGGTTCCACAGTCAGCAACTGAAATAAGTGACTAGTTAACCTACATTTGGTGGTGTTAGCTGAGGGATTAATGTTGGCCAGGACACTGGAATAATTCTCTGTTCTTCTAATCATGCCATGGGACCTTTTACATCCAAACAGCAGACAGTTGCTGCCTCACTTTAACATCCCCAAAGCTCCATGAGAGGAGAGCGAACCAGTAAATTGTTTTGGTTCTCGGGATTTGGGCGATGCTGGCAATGCCATATTTAATGTCCATCCCGAGTTAGCCTGAGAAGCTGGTGGTGGGCTTTCTCCTTGACCTGCTGCAGCCCTTGTGATGATGCTAGGTTGGGAATTCCCATATTTTGACCCAGAAACAGTGAAGCCTAACCCAAAATATGTCCAAGAGTGTGACTTGGAGGAGAACATAGAGGTGGTGGTGTACCCATGACATTACTGCTCTTGTTCTTCTCGGTGATAGACGTCGCAGGGCTGGGAGTTGCTGTTGAAGTAACCTTGGTGAGTTGTTGCTGTGCATCCTGTAGGTCGCGCATACTGCAGTTACAGTATGCCAGTGGTGGAGGAGGTGAGTATTGATTCCAGTGGTAGGAGCGCCAATGACACAGACTACTGTATCCTGGATGGTGTCGAACTTCTTGAGTGTTGTTATGATATGGCCAGTCCAGTTAATCTTCTGGTTAATGGTGACCCCCAAAATGTTAGTGCTGAGCCGTAATACCATTGAAGGTCACGGGAAGGTGGTTGGGCTGCTTCTTGTTGAAGCTGGCCACTGCCTGGCACTAAGGTTATCTGCGACTTGTCAGCCTAGCTTGGATGCTATCTGGGTCCTGGTGTAGACTGGCATGGGCTGCTTCATTATCGGAGTGATGAAAAGGGGCAGACCAGAGCATGGCGGCCGGTGTAGTAATTCCAAAAGCTAAAGAAGTACACGCGTGAGGACAGGTATATCATGAGTGAAACATAACTTCACAAGTTATATGTGAAATGGGTTGTGCATTAGAAATAGAGCTTGAGGAGGACAATAACACTAAACTTACAGTGCACATCACAGAATCTCAGCTACCACATACCTTATCGCAACTCCCACCTTCTTGCAATCTTATGTAAAACTCTGTGGGGATCTTTGATGCCTCTTGTGCATCATTGCACTATCCTCTTCGCTCAGGGTTTATATAAAACATATGAGAGTTGAAAATACTACACTACTGTTTAGAGTATAATTCATTTTGAGCTGAAACCTTTCATTCTTTACGTTATTGTGGCTTGGTTTCTTTGTTTCTGCCACTAACTGTACTTCCTAGAGTGTTTATAGGAGATGTACAAATATTTAAGGAGTTTGTGGAGTGGATTTAGAGAGCGGTGGCCATTTTAGTTTTGATCAGTTGTAATTTGTATAAGCTTCAAGTTGGCTTTCATAAATATCAAAACACAGAAGGTGCAAACTATACGATGCCTGAATTCATGCTCTTAAGTCATACATATCTTTACGCTTTCAAACTGGAGCTGCCAAATATCCCAGCTCTGTGTATCAGGCACACGCATATCAAAGCTAGAGGGTCTCCGTTTCCTTTTCCCCACCCAATACTGCATCAGTCAACAACAACAGCAACAACTTGCAATTCTATAGCACCTTTAACATAGAAAAGCATCCCAAGGTGCTTCACAGAAGTATAATCAGGCTAAAATGGACGCTGAGCCAAAGAAGGAGATATTACGAGAGATGACCAAAAATGTGGGTTTCAAGGAGGGTCTGAATGGAAGAGAAGAAGGTGGTGGAATTTAGGGAGGGAATTCCAGAATGTGAGACCTAGACAGCTCAAACCCTTCCTCCACTCCAGGGAAAATTACATTTGTGTCCAGCAAAACTGGCTTTGTGCCAAGCAACTTTCTTCTTCCCATTTAGAGCAGTAAGAAGGTAGTTGGTGGGACTTGGGTAAGGGTTAACTAGCCTAATTTAAAGGATGTGATCACTGCAAGTTTCCTTCGCTGTACAACTGCATCTTATGAAGCAGAAGATCGGTGCGCTGAAAATGTACACAGATAAGAAAGACTAATGCTAATACTTAACTGTGTGCAAATCATATGTTGTCTTCCTGGAAAACAGCGCAGCCTCAATGACAATACCAAGAAGTCATCAGTCCATCAGTCCCCCAATCTTTGACAAATGCCACTAAACACCTTGGTCACTCACACGCTGTATAAAATGCTCCCCGAACTTGCTTCCAAACCTCCACAGCCCCACACCCGGCTGTACATATACCTCTGTCCAGCTGTGACTGTCATATCTGATACGTAATAAAAAATAAAGAAAATTGCGAGGGCCTAGATTTTCTGATTCAGTCGGTGGCAGAGTAGGCAGCCCCTGAGCATTGTTGAGCAGGCTATTGGTGAGTAAGTGCCACTGGTATATCTTGTGGGGGGAGGGGCGGTGCCAGGCCCATTTTAACTTTTCTGGAATGTTCTTGTGGCATTCCCACTGCTGCTGGATAGTTTTCCTCAGGCATGTAGGAAGGAGATGGTGTTGGGTGCCTGCTGCAGTGTATAGCATAGTCAGTGGGCATCAGGGCTCTACAAAAAAGTCTTCAAAACTCCTACATTTGACCAATACAGCCATCGATTGTACTGTAGATATAAATAACTATACAGGGGAAAAACGCAGTATTTTTGCAAGTACAGGGGTAGAGTTTCTGCTTTAAGCACAATCAGCAATCTCGGCACAAATTGAAGCGTTCGCAACTATCTTCAGCCAGAAGTGCTGAGTGGATGATTCATCTTGACCTCCTTATGGAGTCCCCACCATCACAGAAGCCAGTCTTCAGCCAATTCCATTCACTCCATGTGATATCAAGAAACGGCTGAACATACTGGATACAGCCAAGACTATGGGCCCCGACATCATCCCGGCTGTAGTGCTGAAGATTTGTGCTCCAGACCTAGCCGTGCCTCTAGCCAAGCTGTTCCAATACAGCCATAACACTGGCATCTACCCAACAATGTGGAAAACTGCCCAGGTATGTTCTGTCCACAAAAAACAGGACAAAGCCAATCCGGCCAGATACCGTCCCATCAGTCTACTCACGACCATCAGCAAAGTGATGGAAGGTGCCATCAACAGTGCTACACACCAATAACCTACTCACTAATGCTCAGTTTGGGTTCTGTTAGGATCACTCTCGGCTCCAGACCTCATTACAACCTTGGTCCAAACATGGACAAAAGAGCTGAATTCCAGAGGTGAGGTGAGAGTCACTGCCCTTGACATCAAGGCAATATTTGAGTGTTGCACCAAGGAGCCCTAGTGAAATTGAAGTCAATGGGGATCAGAAGGAAAGGTCCCCACTGGCTCGAGTCATACCTAACACAAAGGGAGATGGTTGTGGTTGTTGTACGCTAAGCATCACAGCCCCAGGACTTCACTGCAAGACTTCCTCAGGGCAGTGTCTGAGGCCTAACCATCTTCAACTGCTTCATCAATTACCTTTCCTCCATCAAAAGTGGGGATGTTTGGTGATGATTGCAGTGTTCAGTTCCATTCGCAACTCCTCAGAAAATGAAGCAGTCCATACCCACATGCAGCAAGACCTGGACAACATCGAGGCTTGGGCTGATAAGTGGCAAGTCACATTCGCGCCACACAAGTGCTAGGGCCAGGCAATGACCATCTCCAACAAGCGAGAGTCTAACCACCGGCCATTGACATTCAATGGCATTACCATCATTGAATGATCCACCATTAACATCCTGGGGGTCACCATTGATCAGAAACTGGACCAGCCACATAAATAATGTGGCTACAAGAGCAGATTAGAGGCTGGGTAGTCCATGGCGAATGACTCAACCCCTGATTCCCCAAAGCCTTTCCACCATTTACAAGGCACAAGTCAGGAGTGTGATGAAATACTCTCCCCTTGTCTGGATGAGTGCAGCTCCACCAACACTCAAGAAGTTCAACACCATCCAGGACAAAGCAGTCTGCTTGATCGGCATCCCATCCACTACCTTAAACATTCACTCCCTCCACCACCACCGCACCAGGGCTGCAGTGTGTACCATCTACAAGCTGCACTGCAGCAACTCGCCAAGGCTTCTTCAACACACCTCACAAACCCCTGAGCTCTACCACCTAGAAAGACTAGGACAGCAGGCGCATGGGAACACCATCGCCAAGTACCCCTCCAAGTAACACACCATCCTGACTTCAAAATATATCACCGTTCCTTCACCCTCGCTGGGTCAAAATTCTGGAACTCCCTACCTAACAGCATTGTGGGAGTACCTTCACCACATCTTCTGCAGCGGTTCAAGAAGGCAGCTCACCACCACCTTCTCAAAAGCAATTAGGGATGGGTCATGAATGCTGGCCTTGCCAGCGATGCCTGCATCCCATGAATAGAAAGAAAAGCTTAATTTTAAGAGTTGCTTCAAAGGCCTGCAAATGGGCACAATGAGCGGAAACTCACCATGATTAATTTGATTTGGGAGCGGAGGCTTGGTCGCTTCCAGTAGATGTGTTTTAAACCAGCCTAAAAAATCACGGAAGCTCGATTTGTGCTGAACGTAATTTGTGCTGGCTTATAAAAACATTGCGCTGGAATTCCTCGACCTTTTTGCACGGATTGATAGATTTTGGGCAAAATGTCCCCCAGTGGAAGCTTCAGGACATTATGTTGCCTACAGTGAAATGTTTTCAATTAGTCTTACATAGCTCTTAGGACATATCCGAATCAGATGAAATTGGTCAGTATCAGCCACCATTGAAACTTCAATACCAGAGAGCAGAGTCAGGGTTCTGTCCATTGGGCTGATGAAGCAATACAACATATGTGTAAAATGATTTGATGTTTTTACTCTGCTGCTTGTGGTACTTGTAGTTTATAACATTTTTCTCCCTCGGGGGGAATGAATGCAAGATGTTTTTTTGTGTTTTGCTTGTTTCCTTTTTTTGTACAGAAATTGCCTGCACTCTGATGCAGGGTGGGGAGCTTGGAATCAACAGTTGCAGGGGCCGAAATTCAGTAGCACAAGAAAGCTGGTGCATCTATGATTTTTTTCCTTTGTACTTACTGTACGGATCTTTGATGCGGTCGGAAGAGCCATTTATCAGGACTTTGACATTTTTTCAAAGTCCCAGAGGAAATGTGTCATAATGGAGGTGGGCCATAGACTGAAAGGCAGGCTGAGGGGCTGAATATGGGTTGGACCGGGACTTCACCGCTGTCATCCAGTGGTGGAGTAGTGGTGACATCACAGTGCATGTGCGTCACCACGCTTTCTCCCCTCCGTTAAAGGGGAGAGATTCTGTCATTTTTTATCTTTGGTCACTGGGCCACCAGGGAGAGTTTCGGCCAGGCCAGCTGCCTGGCACCCAAGAGGGTGTGCCAGGCTGCCTGTTGGCAGCCCAGCCGAACCCAGGGACACTATTTTGTCAGCCGATCGGGAAGTCGGCCGGCAAAAATAAATACATGGTGGCCGCGGCAGTGGCCCTCTCCTTGAAGGGCTGCCACGCTGCCAGCCACACACAGTCTTCAGAAGGTGCACCGACAAAAAAAACCTGTTGGGGGCACCGCGCGGTGGGGGATCGATTGATGCCGCTGAATTTCGGGTGGAATATTTTTAATGTGAGGGAGAGCGGCGGTGTGCATTCTGATGACGCGCTTGCGGCGGTCATCAGAATCAGGCGGTATCGGGTCCAGGCGGAAAAATCCACGACCTGAATTTGGATCGGGTCGGCCAGTTGACCCCAAAGTGGCGGCCACAGGATTCCCACGTATGGCCGCCGCTAACAGACAGTAATGGGTCTTTCTGAGACCCTGAATTTTGTCCCGCAAACTCATCAGTTTTCCCTCTTTGATTTATTGATTGCACTTTTAATTTCAAGTGGTTTGTGTTGCTGTTCCCATGGCTAAGGAATGCTTTGCCATGCAACACTGAAACTACTACTCTCAGGTGATTAGCATCAATGTAGATCTCAACTGTTATACAGCGCTGTGTTTCTTTAGTTCTGTTAGCTGTGGCTTTGGTCCATGATTGTATCAATGGGAACATTTCCACTGTAATAGTTCAGTAATAGTCAACAAGTTTACTCTTGATGCTGCCAAAACTGTTGGCCTACAGCTGATGGGAAAATAAACTTCTTATTGCTTATCAGTTAAAATTCCAAAGAATGCAGCTGGAATGTTTGTACTGCTGGACAAAGGTAAATTTAAACCTGTCGATTAAATTTAAAGGGTCTTGGCTCTGTGCTTAATGATTCTCAGTGTTATTTAAGAAGTTATGTGTATGTGCAGCTTGCCGTAGATTGATTTTCCTGTTCTCCTTATATAGACAGTGATCTGAGCTTTGTTTAAAATAATTGACTGCATGGTAAGAATGTGCAGGTTTACGAGGGAGATTTGATACTAATCAAGGTCATTAATCCTTACAACACTAACATAAAAAGGCTCTTTCACGTTACAATGGAATAAGTTATGGAAAAGGACAAAGATGGATCAGGAATAAAAGTTCTCAATTGGTGAAAGGCCAATTCTACTAAGCTGAGATGTAATTTAGCAAAAGTGGACTGGATCAGCTACTTGAAGGTAGGTCAGTGTCAGAGCAGTGGGAGGCATTCAAGGAGGAGATAGTGAGGGTTCAGAGCAAATATGTTCCCACGAAGAAAAAGGGTGGGTCTCCCAAATCTAGAGCCCCTGGATGTCAAGGGACATACAGTATAGGATAAGGCAAAAAAGGGAAGCTTATGTCAGATACCAAGAGCTAAATACTGAAGAAAGCCTGGAGGAGTATAGAAAATGCAGGAGTGAAATGAAAAAAGAATTTAGGAAAGCAAAGAGAGAGCATGAAAAAATATTGGCAAGTAAAATCAAGGAAAATCCCAGGATGTTTTATAAGTACATAAAGAGCAAGATGATAACTAAGGAGAGTAGGACGTATTGGAGACCAAAAAGGAAGCTTGTGTGTGGAGGCGGAAGACGTGGGTATGGTTCTTATTGAATACTTTGCGTCTGTCTTCACAAAAGCGAAGGACGATGCAGACATTATAGTTAAGGAGGAGGAGTGTGAAATATTAGATGGGATAAACACAGTGAGCAAGGAAGTATTAAGGGATTTAGCATCTTTGAAAGTAAATAAATCTCCAGGCCCGAATGAAATGTATCCCAGGCTGTTAAGAGAAGCAAGGGAGGAAACAGCGGAAGCTCTGACTTTCATTTTCCAATCTTCCCTGGCTACAGGTGTACACTTCAGGATGACTCCTTCAGAAATAATCCAATTGCTGTGAACTCAGTTCAGTGTATCAACAGGCCACCTGGACAGGAATCCTGACTGAATTAATTCAAAACATCATCCAAACTTTAAACCAACCAGTGACAGACTGTCACTGAGGTTAGATCCTTTTCTTATTGAACAGAAGGGATTGCCTCGGGTAGACTGGATGAGTAACTACTCTTTATTTAACACTAAGAAATGTTTAAACCTAACATACTTAGGTTAACTTACAAATGTGGCGGCTCACCTGATGAGAGCACATATTGGGAAATTGCAGGGCACACTGGCCATCATTCCCCGTCCATTACGGAGCAGAGAATCATGGGGATTGCACCCGTGATTTCCCAATGGGAGCAATTTTATCAATCCGCACTGCCAGCGATCAGCCTCGATAATGCCAATTGAAAATTGTGGTCGGAAATAATAGTCACAAAATTGTGGGCAATTTGTACCCGAGTTTCTGATTTGTGCTGCCCACAGATGAGGGTCGATGCTGGGAGCAGTGATTCATACATGATGATGATGATGATGATTCATACAATACCCGCTCACCATGTACCACCAGTGCGTGAGAGTCTGTGCTGGAAGCAGAAATTGGTGTAATAACTGCTCACTATGTACCACCAGTGGGCGAGTCTGGAGGAGAGGAGAGGACTGGCCCATCAAAGAATCAATGTCTTCATCGGAGGAAAGGAGTGCTCCAACAAATAATCAATTCCTTCAAGAAAGGATTAGAGGGTAAAGCACTGGTAATAAGGAACAAAATACTAAATGTGTATTCTCGTAAGTTATTGCTTGATGAATAGATGTTGCTTTAAAACGAGGTTTAGCAGCTTGAGTCAGACACAGCCTCCATGACAGGATAGAGGTGATAAACAATTGCACAGCATGAGATGACTCACTCAGTCAAATCTCAGTCAGACCTACTGCTCTAGGTAGGCATGTTCAGCTACTAAATGCAGTATGGGTTCAGAAAACTAAGCCTCTATTCCCTGACAGATATCCTCAGCTTATGTAAAGATGACTGTCCTCAACAGAAACTCTATATAAACATATCAGACATCAGGTAAATATTAGAATGGGATGATATCTGATAACACTGAGGTTATACAATATTTGACATTGATTATTGCATCTGGCATTTCACACAGAGCTCTGGAAATGTCAAGGGCTGTCCATCAATATGGGAGGTCTTAATATACACTGAGACACATGCTGTCAACAGAGGGAAAACTTAGAGGGGGCAAAGTTCGGGAACGCCAGGTTTGGGGGCGGTAATCTTCGCGAGGCGCGACTTCCTGTGCCCAGTGCAGAGGTCCCGCCCCATGACCTAAATTGGGATCACCTCCCCTGACAGGAAGTGGAGCGCAATGTCGGGTGCTCCACATCCTGTCAGGGCCGGCTCAGGGTCACGACCCGGGCAAAAGACGGAGTGCTACACGGCCTCACTGCGTAGCGCTGACGCGATCCCAGGGCCCTTCCCTTCCGTTAAAGGAGAGAGCACACTGCGAGCTCTGCAGGGTTTTCAGGGGCCTACACTAGACTATCGGGGATGCAGGGTGCCGTGGCCGCAGCCTGGCACCGAAGCGGAGTGCCAGGCTGCACGGTCGCGGCACAGACCCCGCGAGAATCGACACGGCGCCGAACCGGTAAGTAGGAGGGCAGCGTAAAATAGCGTCACGCACCTCCCCTTTAAATTTCACCTGGCGAGCGGAGTGCGGCCCGGTTCGTGATCCATCAGAAACATAAGAAATAGGAGCAGGAGTAGGCCATTTGGCCCCTCGAGCCTGCTCCGCCATTCAATTAGATCATGGTTGATCTGATCCTGGCCTCAACTCCACTTCCCCGCCCGCTCCCCTTGACTCCCTTATTGTTCAAAAATCTGTCTCTCTCTGCCTTAAATACATTCAATGACCCAGCTTGTACAGCTCTCTGGAGTAGAGAATTCCAAAGATTCACGACCCTCTGAGAGAAGAAATTCTTCCTCATTTCCGTTTTAAATGGGCGACCCCTTATTATGAAACTATGCCCCCTAGTTGTAGATTCCCCCATGTGGGGAAATATCTTCTCTGCATCTACCCTCTCAAACCCCCTCAGAATCTTATACATTTCAGTAAGATCACCTCTCAGTCTTCTAAACTCCAATGAGTAAAGGTTCAACCTGCTCAACCTTTCTTCATAAGTCAACCCCTTCATCTCAGGAATCAGCCTCGTGAATCTTTTCTGAACTGCTTCCAATGCAAGTATATCCCTCCTTAAATAAGGAGACCAAAACTCTATGCAGTAGTCGAGGTGTGGTCTCACCAACGCCCTGTACAGTTGTAGCAGGACTTCCCTGCTTTTATACTCTATCCCCGTTGCAATAAAGGCCAACATTCCATTTGCCTTCCTAATTACTTGCTGTACCTGCATGCTAACTTTTTGTGTTTCATGTACAAGATCCCTCTGTACCACCGCATTTTGTGATCTCTCCCCATTTAAATAATAATTTTTTATTTTTTATTTTTCTTACCAAAGTGGGTAACCTCACATTTTCCCACTGACATTGCCTGCGGCAGCCTCATGGGATGCTGCCCAATTTCTGCCGCGGGGCGAAAACGGGTTGCCGCACACGGCGATGATGTCATTGGCTGAAGCGCAGTTGCTCAGGGCACTACCAGCAGGGACGCGACACTACTGTTTTCATGCCTCCGCTAACTCCCGCGCAATTTCGCGGAAGCCAGTAGCCCCTCCCCGCCCCCGGGTGAAAACATGGGAGGTGCACAGCAGGAGAATTTCGCCCCCATTGTTTCCACAATTCACAAAATAGTTAAAGAGCCCACCAGCTATAAGGGAGAGGTGTTGTCGGCATGCAAGGGAGTTTTGGACCATCCATGTCCAATCTGTACCTCGCGTGAGCACTCATATTGGTGACCCTGGAGCAAGCATGAAGAAATCAGAGAATCAGAGACGTTGTTGCTGATTTCTCTGCTATAAAAGTGAATGATTCACTAGGCATTCTTGTCCCCATCACATGGACATGGATCTCATGAATCAAGGCCTCCCAGAATTATCAAACTGGAAAAAACATAATTAGTCATTTAAAGGTTTCTCCATATTAAGATGCAGGGATAGTGTTGCTGCTTTAGGCGCAATTGCCGCTTCCAGCCCAAATAGCACCCAAAATCCACTCGTTTTGGAAAGAATATTTTTTCCATATGTTTCCACTCAAACTCATTTTCATATTGCTGAAAATCTGCCATGAACCAGCGCAATCGGGGAGCGTTTTCAAATGCAATTTTTCCTTTTTAATGGTGATTAATTCATCCTGGCACACAGCCAGTTTTGTGGGCAGAGCTTGCTTCCAGCCAAATATTTTTAAAACTAGCGCAAAAGATCTTGGAAGCACAAATTGCACTGAACGCAAATTGCGCTTAATATTCAGTGATCTTTTGCGCTGATTATGCCGATTTTGGCTGAATTGTGCCAAAGCAGAAACTTGAGGTTGCCGCCTCTGAGAAAATGAATTACAGTGGGACTGTATATGGCTAGTTTTTTTAAGATATTATAAAATAATATTTTTGTTTAATTGATACAAAGCAACATCAAGTATTGTGTAATAAGTTCGATCTGTGACATAATCTCTGGTCTTTTTAAATGACTTTGCAGCTTGCTGTGGAATGTAGAAGACGGTATGGGAATTCCAACTCCAACTAACTTGATTATAATTTGCAGGTCAAATTACTGGTGCACATGTTCATTGTGCACAATGTTAAAATGTAACTGTAGTGTATGGGGTGTTTCATTACAAAGCATTATACCACGTGAATGTGATTCGTTTATAAAGAAGTGAACACATTTATGAATTAATTTAACCCTTGCTGCGCAGATATTGCTTGTTCTGTTTGCCTATTTAACAACTGCAATTCAAAAGTAATAGATTGGATCTGGAGCGCTTTGGAGCCTTCGAAGGACATTTTTAAGTATTGGAGTACCTCTTAAAATATGCATTAACTTTGTTATTAGGATCTATAGAAATAAGTTATAATGTGCAAATTAGACTTGATATTTTAATCTGGAAATAAAGGTAGTTATGGAGTCACACAACATAGGAACAAAAGAATTGCTAGACGAGAAAAGACCAAGGTGCATTGAGTTCGCCTTCTACCATCCTGGTAGTCACTTGATACAACATTTCTGATTGAACGCTAATGTGAATTAACTTAAGAGACTGACTATGATTGTCACAACTAGAGTCCTTGGATTGTTAAAAGTTAATCATTTTAAATGCAACTAGAATTTCCAGGGTAGCAGTATTAAAAGGATGTTGTTGCTTTGATCGGAAGCTTTTGGCCAGGTTTGGCACTGGACCAACCAGTTACAGAAATGTCAACATGTGTACCAACTGCACGTGATGCTGGTTCTGCCATGGCTCAGATTCTTCTATCCTTTTGTACTGATTACAAACAGAGCCCCCATTGCTCCACAATTCCATTGCCTTGTAATTTGTCATCCAGCACGGGATTGTCCCACCACAGAGTCGGAAGCAGTCTGTATCCAGGTCTGAGCCGGTGTTTCTCCAGTTTCTACCCTGCTGGTGCTGCTGTTTCATGGTTTATTATTGACGTTTTAGAATCATAAAAATTTATGGCATAGAAGGAGACCATTTTCACTGCCTCTTCCACCCTTTCCTCCAACAAGTGCGAGGAGCTCATGAACTTCTTTGTCACTAAGATGGCGATCATCTGTTCAGTTGGCTCTGCTGCTTCTGCCTTTCCCATTCCCACTGAGCCAAACCTATTCCTGAACTATCACCTTTTTCTAATTTCTCTCCACTCTCCCCTCATGCCCTTTCCGAGCTCAACTTGCTCATGGAAACCTTCTGCTCTCTTGATCGTATTGCCACTAAACTGCTGACTACCCAACTTCCCTTCCTGGCCCTCATGCTAGCTGACATTGAAAGTGATTCCCTCTACTAATGTACTGTTCTCCTTCCTTTCAGAACTGCCTTCATCACACTACTCTTCAAAAAAATCACCCTCGAACCCTCTGTCCTTACAATCTACCAACCCATATCCTATTTTGAAAAGATTTAAATCTTTTTCATTTTAGAAGGCAGTGCCCCTTTAAGGGATCGACACTGCTTTCTAAAATGACATCATAGCTTTAAGAGAATGCTGCCTCACTCCAGGGACCCTACGGCCTTGCTACCTTGGGCTTCCTGCTGAGTCTACCACCCAAAACAGCGCGTTACACGATAGGTTTTGCACTGCGCTAATTTAAGTCAGCAGGCAATACCAAGATACTGGTGCTGCCTGCGCTCGTTTTGCGGGTGTCCATTAACTATGACCCATGGTGGCACCAGCCATTTCCTGGTCTAATCGAATTTCTAGGCCTTCATTTGTTTCAAATCTATAACAATAATTAAAATCTGAAGGAATGAGACACCACACTTATAAAAGTATGTTTTCAGTGCCAGAGAGGTTGTTTGGCAGTAATAAGACTTATCACACCATTAAACATTCACTTACACTTGAATGGACAAGGGCTAACTTTTCTGAAGTGTTAGTGGGTAAGTACTGCTAATTCACACCCTTGCATGTGTTTCAATGGTGAGTCTATCAACGAGATAGTACAGCTTGTGGAGGAGCAGGACAAATTGGACAGGAATTTTCTGATTTCCGACTTTTACTGCGCATATGCAGACGGCAGTGGTTACTGTCCAATGTACTCCATAATAATGGTGAGCGCTGATAGCCTCACTGTTACTCCTGTTGCAAAATCCGAGCCATTGTCTGCTCTAGTGTACTTACTGCTCTCTGTTTACCCTCCTCCTCATTAGGTACTGTAAGTTCATAGTTTGAGCGACATTCTCCAAACCTCCTATATTTAAAAGAATCTAATAGTTGCTGCTGTTACACTTTTGTCAAGACATATTTAGGCCACTCGGTAACATATTGCAAAATCCACATATGCTTGCCACAGAAACTGCAGTGCAAAATTCTAAAGACTGAAAAAACACAGAACAAATACTGTTTATAAGAAATTTGTAACTGATTGACTAGATAGTGACATGATTTCACTGCCTGTCCCATTCTTATTTTATAAAACTGTCTTTAAATAAAAACAGAAACTGCTGGAAATATACAATGCAAACCAGTCAGCAACTGAAATGAAAATTGACAGATCAATCCTTGAGTTGCAAAGTTTCATTAACAGAACATCAATCTATCTTTAGAGGACTTCTGTTCTGACCAACATTTATCTCTCAGCCAACACCTCCAAAATCAGGTTATCTGGTGACCTAGCAAATGGCTGTTTGAGACCTTGCTGTATGCAGTTTGGCTACAGTGCTTCCCCACACTACAACAATGACTATATTTTAAAAGTACTTCTTTGGCTATTAAGCCCTTTGGGATGTCTTGAGGATGTGCCACTTTGTTCTTTCTGTTTCAAATGCTGACTGCCCTGCTGTGTGTTTTCCAGCAATTCCTGTTGTTTATTTTAGATTTCCAGCTTTTATAGATTTTTTTCTGACACAAGGGCTATTTTTCTGAATTAAGTACAAAGTCAGAAAGTTACCCCAATAAACGATTTAAAGAAAGGAAAAGTTATCAGAAAACATCACGGAAGCTTGAAGTCTTTCAGCATCAAGAAGTAAGCTTCAATTCTCACAACTAATCAGTAAACAGTTAATGGTTTCTCCTTCCAACAATATCTGTGGCCCTGCACTTTGATTCATTTTATGGTTGTAATAATATTTATGGTAGAAAACATTTATGATCAAACAGGCATTTGCGGAAATAGCAAAAATTGTTTAGACCGTGAAAATTGTTGTGCTTCCAGACTTTTCTTTAAGTCGAGATCACATTTCCCCATATAAGTTGAGAGTGAGGCCAGATGTCGGAGAGGCTTAGCTGCTCAGGTCCGATTTCATTTGAATCTGCTCCTGGGCAAAGGGGCTCCGGAGGTTGTCTCCTGTCCTCTGTTCCCCATGGATGCCGCCAAAGATTTGAAGTTTTGCTAAAAAGATTAAAATAATGTAACATCAGACCCATAAAACAAAATGGTGGAAATGGAGACACTGCATGCATGTGAAAGGCTCCTCATGCTGCTTTTCAACATGACTACTGAAGGATCGCTGTTAATCAATGCCATATTGAGCTCTCAATGATCCTCAATGCACAAGTACAAAGCCCAGACTAAAAAAAATAAGGAAAATTGAACACTCGTAGTGGGGAGCTATTCTTGAATTGGAGAGTGGATCAGCAAATAGATTCTCTCACCTATGTACCTGTCGGTATAACTCCCTCCTGGGAACATGGGATCACTGAATTTACTCTGCTCAAATTTACCACCAAAATCACAACAAGAAAATGGGTGCCCAATGGCTGTGTGAGAGGCTTTTGTAGACGTAGATTTATTTCATTGACAATGATGGTCATTCATTTTTTCCTCAATTTATATTTTCCGGTGCTACTGACATTTTCCATTTTCAGTACTTTATGTCAGCATCAAGTATTTTCCCGAGGTCAGATATGGGATCAGCCAATTACAGTAAATCTCTCTGAGCTGCATTTCAACAAAATGCCTTAACTCTAAAAGTCCCTGCTACCCATTACTATCAAGTGAATGTTTCCATTTCATGTAACAGCCCTTGTTTTTACCTCTCTGAGTATTATTGCCAATTTTTACTGAATTGTCAGCAGTTTTATACTTTGGACATCATGGCTGCTGGGTTCTGAGTTGAAACTGCCCAAACACATATCATGTAGGACCATTCTAACTGTTAGATCCTACTGATCTGAATTAAATTTGAATTAATCGGACAGAAGAATATGCAAAAACACTGCATCACACAGTTCCTTTTACAAGCCTTTCAAGCTCAATGTTTCTGGCAACACATTCACTTGCTGATTCTGAGGGTTACCTCAATTTGTCTTGTGATAATTCCTTCTAGTGATGTCACCAGGGTTCGCTGGGGTGGGAGAGGAACATATGCCAACACCAATATACCGATCAACCTGCCCACTCAATGTGATTGGGCTAGTGCTGCTGAGTTACAACATAATCTCCAAGAATGGGTAACCACCAAAAAACAACAGAATGCGAGGGCGAAAGACCTTTATTGATTGCAATTAAATTTGTCACAACTAAACTGTTGTAAGTCATTCCAATACTGTGTATAATCATCTTGAGTACTTATCCATTCCACTTTGCTTTTTTGTCTAGATGGGCTTCTTTCGTCGAAGGTACAAAGAAATCATTGAAGCTGAGAAGAACAGGAAGGACAGTGAAGAAAGTTGGGACTGGGTTCAAAAAGACCAGTGAGCTGCTAGATAATTGGGTCATGTGACATGCATCAGACAGCCGATTGATCCTGCTCCTGAGTCTTCCATATGTGGAAGAGGGAATCTTTCTCCAGATTTTTCGGAGACCTGATAATTGTATATTCGTGTAATTCAACTGCTGGAAGCATTCCTGAGGCAGGCACTGCAGACAGAAGACCTGTTGTGTGGTGCTTAGACTTACTTTAAAACACATCAATGAACTTCAGAAAGCAAAGTGCTGTGGAGAACACAGACTCGAGATGGAGGAGAATGGGATTTACAACAATACGATCCTCAGGGGATTGAATTCTCTTTGTGTGTTCAGTAAAGAGAAACAAATATTTTTATAAGAGAAGAACATGTTTGTCCAAAATGTTTATTCCTTTATATTTTTTATCTAAATATAATTTACTCTTATCCAGTTCTATAACACACTCTCTGCACTGATGTCTTGCTCAGAGCCTGAGTGATGACAAGTTGATGAAGAAGCTATTTTATCTGAAGGTCTTTGCAGTAAGGTCAATCTTGATGATGAAAATACACGACCACATGCAGAGTTATCTAACCCTTTCAGTACTGTATATTCTTTGCACTTTGCAGCAAGCTATTTTCCATCATCTACTGTCTGAAACAATGATCTTGCAATGTTGTAAACTATACAAACAACATTTTCAGCCTGGTGGGAAGAGTGGGGTTACTATTCCTGGGTTAGGTCAGAGAAAATGGGCCAAGATTTCTGAACCAGGTCACTATCTAGCGACCCCCTGATGAAAGCGTACCATGTGTGGATGTTGGATGCGGACAGTATCATGCCTGGCTGTAATGCTCTCCAGCAGTTGAATAGCCTACTGACACTGAACTGTCAAGGCTTAGATAGGAATAATGACCATTTGCCTGAGTTGCCAGAGGACAAGCAGTGCCCATGGAAACGTATGCAGGCAAGGATAGGAGAAAATTGATGAGAAAAGGAGGGGAAAAAACCCATTCATGCAGGTATAACAGCAGCTTTCATTTCTAAAACACTCCTTACACACAAAAAGATGTTGCAGCTTCTTCGCTGAGTGAGGGGAGAAAGGAAGGAGAAAACAAAGAAGGAGCTAACGACTGGAGCTGAAAGCTCAGCCGAAAAGGAGGACTTGTAAAAGGCTTCTGAAAGCAGAGGGGGAAAGAGGAGGAGGCAAGGTGGAAGGGTTTAGGAGGGAGTTGAAGAGGGCAGGGCCCAAGTACTTGCCAGTAGCAAAGTTGAGGGGTAAAAATCATTTTCAAGCTGTGGAAAGTAATGGGGAAAGCATTTGCAGGTGATAACACAATCGAGAGGGGCACTCCTATGGATTATGCATTTTACATGACTTGTTATTGTCCATGAGCCCCTCCTTAATACAGCAGTTGAAAGTGATCTTTGGTTGGATTTACTAAATCTTGACCTTTCTGGTGACCTATTGGTATAAAAAGCTTCCTTGGGTCTGTGTGCGTACCGAAAACATGACACCAGTGAGAGCAGAACTCAAGCATTGTGACTTAAATGTGTGGAAGCTTACTGTGTTGCTATGTCACAAGCATATTACATAAGGTTCCGTTGCAAGTGATTTAGTGGGTTAATCATTGCCCTTTTTCACACTGTATTATGCAGGACTGTACTACAGATGAGGGTAATTTCAGTGTCTCACTTAAAGGGAGCTCAGGTCAGGACATATAATGTTAAAGGGACCTACCTGCGCTCTGCTCTCCAGTTGAATGAGGCTGCAACATCTCTGAATTTACTCTATAAAGTAATGAGACCAAAAAATATATCCAAACTTGTTAAGAGCTGAATACTCAGGGGAGTTCATTTCCCTGCAATATTTTAAAAAATTAAATTGATTAGGCTTGAAAGTTTCAACAGACATGGGTTGTGGGCCGCTCTGATTGTTCATTAGGTGCATCAGATTAGTTCTGGAATAAAATTGGTGATGATGGTTTGACTGAATTTAAAACTGCAGATGATAACAATAATGTATTTGCTTCATGGATTCTTTGCTTAAGAATTCATAGCAACACATTGCTATTAAGGACGAGTTGGTTTATTAACAAAGGTTTAACAATGGCACTACACATTACCAGTTCATCCACTAGGCTCACAACTGCATACCTCATTGTGGATGACCTAGACCCAACTGACTGGGGTTGTAATTGAGTCTTGTGAACATCACGTGACTGGCTAAGCCACTCATAATGCAACAGCTCCACAAACCTGTGAGCATATCTTGCAATAACATTTTTGCCTGTTCATGTGCCCCAGTAATATTACACAAACAATAAGGAGAGATGCACCTACAACAACAATGTGAGGGCTCAGCTGCAGTTACGCCATTTTCCCGAGGTACCACTAAGAGAAAGGAGACAGAGTCCATGAATGTATATTCAAATATTACTACTCACTGGTCTCCGATTGGTGCAGACATTTTTAATGATAGTAAAGAGCTGAAGACAGTGTGAAATTGAAAAGGGTTTTAGGAATACCACAGCTGAGGTGCAGCAATAGGTGACCAAGGTGACCTTTCTTAAGTGGAGTCAGAACTGATTCAATTTGCGTATTTGCAATGTTTTTTGCTTTTGCCGAGAGTTATGGGGAAAGGGAGGGTTGGTTAAATGAGAATGATATGGGTGAGCAGGTATGGGTCTGATGGCCTTTTCCTGTTCTGATTACGTAAATGGGAAATGTTGATGTTGATGTGGTTCACGAGATCATAGTACGCTGGTTAATGGAACCTTCAATCTGTGGTCTAAGTTGACCATTCTCAGCCCTGTCTTGAATGTGATATGAAAATACTGTTGTTTTTGTCCTGAAAAGTCAGTTTCTTTCTCTTTTATAGAATGTCACTAAGGGTCGAAGGTTCCTTAATGCTGCTAGATGATTGGCTAGAATAAGTGCTGCTTCTATAAAATGGAGTTGCTGCTGCCATTTTTATAATAATGAAATAAACTAGTTAATGCCTGCGCAAAAAATAGTGCACACTGGAAGTATGAGCTAATTCCATCATCCCATGCTCACAACAAGGACAGGTCAGAGAATCAGGAATAAGGTGTTGATGCCCTAATTGCCAAAGAGAGTGCGGGCTCACAGGATTAGTCCCGTACGACAAGCATATTATGAGAACTTCATCAAGTGGAAATTCTACCCTGTGGTTTTGGGGCTGAAGTTTGTGTCTTAATTATCAGTCAAGGGAGGGAGTTGGATTCCAAGCTTTATCTTGGATGGTGGGGCCAGTACTATTTGGGATATTGACTCACCCAGTACTATTTGGATTTTTAACATAAATAACTCATCTCCCACTTTAAAAGAGTGAAAAAAGTAATCTCATGATATCCTGAAGTGACTGTAAGTGATTCCAGTTATCTAATTGATTTTATTTTAGTATTTATAACCCATTAAATGCAAATGTTGGGGTTGCATCATTGTAAAGTGTAGCTTTGCTGCTTGTTTTTAAAATTATGACATAATTTGGGAGGTACCATTTTCCTGTTATTGTTGGCTCAGCATCCACCTAGAGCTCGATCCATGCTGTGCCAGCACAGGAGGCACAGTTAATTTTGATTGAGGGGGTTCGAAAATGATGGGGAAGATTTTCCACACTGGAGGTGTGCGAGTTTTCAATCCTGGGAGCACTGACATGAAAAATCTCCCCTTAGTTTCCTCACAGACTCTATCCTAGGTTCTGACTGCTGCCCAGTTGTTAGTTTAAATAAAATTATGTTTTTGCTATTTTGGCCTCATGTACTTTAGTATTGAGCCTTGGCTCAGTGGTAGAACTCTCGCCATTGAGTCAGATGGTTGTGGGCTCAAGTCCCACTCCAGTGACTTGAGCACATAAATCTAGGCTGACATTCTCGTACAATACTGAGGGAGTGCTGCACTTTTGGAGGTGCCGTCTTTCAGATGAGACATTAAACCGAGGCCCTGTCCTCTCAGGTGAGCACAAAAGATTCCATCGCACTATTTTTAAGAAGAGCAGGGAAGTTCTCCCTGGTAGCGTGGCCAATATTTATCCCTCAATCAACATCACTAAAACCGATTATCTGATCATTCTCACAATGCTGTTTGTAGGAACATGGATGTGCATAAATTGGTTGCTGCGTTTCCTGTATTACAACAGTGACTACATTTCAAAAGTGTTTTGTGACATCCTGAGATCCTAAAAGGCACTATGTAAATGCAAGTCTTTCTTCTTTAGCACCCACCACAAAAATACAAAATAAATGATCAGATTGTCAAAGTGATGCATGTTTCTGCAACCAACCACCTGCATGAGAAAATGGTAGCTGGGCCTCGCAGCTTGGTATAGATCTGAAATAACCTGACTCCAGTGACAATGGAGATCCAGTATTAATGATGGTCAACACCACTATCAAGTCTCACGTTAAGCCTTTGGGAAGAAGAATTAAAAGTAGTGCCAGCTTGGCTAAGACTGTGGCTATTTGCATACCTTTAGTAGATAATCTGCTCACCTGTTCAGGAAATAAAACCCAATTGCTACAGCAAACTCTGGAGATTTCTTGTTGGAGTCAATGAAGGCTCCCTCCTTCATGGTCATCATTATACAAGAGTCCACAGAAGACAATTTAGCTTCTCCTTTGTAAGAATGGATAAGAACATAGGAATTGCTAGATGGAAAAAGACCAAATGTCCATCCAGTTTGCCTTCTACCATCCTGTAGTCACATGATACAACATTATGGAGTTGTTAACTAATCGTGGCAATCAAACACTTGGGGGCAGAAATTTGGGTCATTTGCGCCTCCTGTTGGTGCCCCCAGAGGTGCTAACGTCGCATGCGACTGGGTGCAGCGTTGCTAACGACTTCTGCTAAATTTGGCGGGAGTTTAGCTGTACCGGCAATGCTGATGTCATCACTGTGCACAGCATCCTGGATCCCAAATTGGATATTTCCCCCTGAAGCTGCGCTGGGCGATGACAGCAACAGCTTCAGGGGATATTAGTGGGGAGAAAGTTAAAGGGGAGGTGGGCTGCTTTTTGTAAAAAAAGGCCAGTTTTCTTGTACACCCCATTGCCGCTTTGGACACGGGGTCCATGCCGCGAGGTCAGCCGGGCACTCTGCTTCAGTGCTGGGCTGATCGCGCGGCACCCCCATTCCCTGGTGGTCCAGGTAGGACCCTTTCATGAATGCAGAGTATGCAGCTTGGGACCTTCCCTTTAATTCAGGGAAGAGCCCCTCCTACGTGACAGTGCTACGTGGCCCAGTGCATTGAGGCATCCCGCTACTGCCCCAGAAAGCAAGTGCATGCTTGATTTAGCGCTCCACTTCCTTTCAGGGGCAGTAACCCCAATTTCTCATGAGTGGTGAGACTTCTGCACCTGGCGCAAAGTCTCACGCCTCGCGTGTGTTACTGTCCCCAAATGGGGTGGTACCAAATTTTTAGCCCTTAGTCTACAACAAACCCAGACGAGGTGAGGAAAACCTTTGGGAAGCATCGGTCCAAAGTCGCCTGTTCCTCCCAAGTATGCTGCACTTACCATATGTCATGAAACCTGATCATAATTTTATCCATAAAGTTATATTCTCACCTCTATATAAGTTCAGGTCACTTCTGTAGTATTATGGCAGAGATAAGAACATAAGAAAGAGGAGCAGGAGTTGGCCATATGGCCCCTCGAGCCTGCTCCGCCATTCAATGCCGGAATCGAGGTGCCCATCATGTCACACTTCTCCGGTGTGTTGTACATGGATCAAAACATTTGCATTATAATTTATGCAACATTGTCCTTGAACACAGCAGCCACTGATCTGCTGCTGATAGCTCCTACAGTCCAAGGGAACCAGGCTGAATGTAACACAATTTCTGTGTCCGGGTGTCCAAGCTTTTATCTTCATAACTGTGAACCATGGAGCCTTGGGGGTCATGTTTAAATCCATGTTTCCATTCATTTGCATATATCTTGCATTGCTGATACTAATAAGTGTTCTGATTTAGGATTGATCCACCAATGAGACAATCCACACAATTCAAACAGGACAAATAAGAACTATAAGTGCAATAGGATTGAGATGCTTGAGCTCTAAGGGCTGATTGCCAGGGCTCAGGGGGTCAGTGGTTGGACACCCTGACTCTCTGTATGCCATGTGATACAAGGGCATGATTTCAGTTTAATGAGAGGAACACTTCTGCATCAGCTGCTTGGCGAATCATTCCTTAGTTATTCTTTGTTCATTTATGTGGGATGAGTTTGTTTTGAAAAATGTTATTGCACACCACAAAGAAAGCTCTGTATAATATTCAATTATGGTATGTTAACTAGCAGTCCAGTTTGGTAAGATGTAATATTGTTGCATATTTCTTTAGGTAGTAATAAAACTCAGAATATATACATTTATAAAACATAACCTTTCCAGTCAAAGGACAAAGTGACCACCGGCCCCCTCCTAATAATGTTCCAGGCTAATATGTCACAATGAGATATCAGATATTCAAACAGCATTAATGCTGGTGATCAACACTGGCTACTTTGTACTTCCATCACTAACTAATTGGTTTCAAGTTGCTTTTTTTAAGGATCTAGTTTTGTGTCTTGTACTCATGCAGTTGAGTTTGTTGTCTGTAATATAAAGGATTCTCTTCCACCGAGAGGCTAAACATGGTTTCAGCAACATTTTCACACATTCCCAGAAAGAGTCCCTAAGCTAAAGTATATGGCCCATCCCCAGCAACAGCGTTCAGGCTCCGTCTGATTAACAACTAATAGGCTTCAGCCGAGCTGATAAAGTGATTTACATTTTTAAATTAATTTCATGCATCAAATCATCTTGACAGTGCTGCTGAGGTTACGTATAATGTGTGAAATAATGAAAATCTGAGTCCCCTTAAGCTTTAAAAAAGAAGACACCTGATTAACATGCTCCAGACAAGCAAAGTTACGTGTGAGTGTTCATTCCCATGGTCTTTCTGTAACTCAGAACATGAGTAAATACAGCGACCCTGTGCTCCCAGTGAGCAGCCAAACTCGAAGGCAGTGTGGGTCAGAGAAAGGGCTACTACTAGTGTAACCCCGACTGACCTGTGCTCCCTCCACATGCGGCTCCTCACTGGATAAGACAGAGTGGGGATGAAATTGGCCTTTGCCAGTCGTAGCTAATGGGCAGCTCGTTTGACATTGTGCCCGATTATCTTTTCCATTGCTCTCAATGAAAATGGGACGTGGTGTAGAACAGATAGCTCATTCACTGTGAACCTGCTTCATGCCACTGGCAAAACACAATGTCATTCCCTTTGTATTCTGGAGAGAAGCAAAACTGTTATTTCTTCACAGAAAACAATGAAAGCTTTTTATGGTTAATGAAGAAACATTTATTGGTTGCAGTTATTAATCACATTTTAATAACTTACAGCTGCCCCCTTCCCTCTAATAGATTATTTAGAGTGTATGATTTTTTTGTGTGGGCTGTGCAGTTTTGGGCATGGGAAATGCTAACTAAAGAAATCATTTGCGTAGTAATTGTTATTTATGAGTGTGATTACAGAGAATGTGGCCGTGTATGTGGCAAAGAAGAAGACAATTGATAGTCTCAGAGGACAAAGTCTTTAAACTACTGCCCTGTGGACATGAGCTCAGGGAAATAGTGCAACTTTATCATATGGCAGTGGTTAGTGAGCTGCATTTCACAATATGGCCCAAAGCATCTCTGCACAGGTTACTTCAAGGGATCGAGTTGAATCTGTAAAAAGGCATGCAAGTTTATGGATGGTCCGATTAGCAGATGCTGATTTAGGACTGGATTCTGATACTTGTAACATACCTTGAACATACTCTTTTTTTACTGTTCCTCGGTGGATTTGGGATAGATAATATTGTTTGGTTGGGTCTATTTCATCTTCAGCCATCTGCCTGCTTGGTTAAGTTAAGGGAAGAGTTTTCAGAATTTCTCTTCCTCTCTCCAGAAGGTGGTGACTCATGTAGGGTGCAGTTCCCTGGGGCTGGCAGGCTTCTGGCACTTACTTCTCCTGAGTGAGCATTTTCAATTTCTGTGCCAGGGAGGCTTTCAACCATGACCGATGGCCATGCAACTTCCAGCAAGCATCACTGGATTTAGGTGCAGGAACCTTGGCTGGTTTAGCTTCCCTCGCGAGCTTAGAATGTCTGCTGTCATCTCCTAACTGCCACCCAGGTAAGATCAGCTAGTTCAGCACAGACCGGAAATTGAAGCTGGAACTCTCTGGTCTGAATCACTTTGTACAACCCTGGATATTGGCTTTATCACTCGCCCATCAGGGGAGCTTTCACAATGTTTACATGTTGCTGGCCATGTTGAGCTACCATATAGTCACACACAGCACTGCATACAAATTGCCCGTCAAGTATTCCACATTTTATTTCTGATTAGAAAATACTACTACTGTTTGTTTATTATACTTGGGATTTGATTTTCTGTGTTGTTACATGTATAAAAGCAAGCTCATTCCAAAGTATATTTATAATTATTTCCATCAATTTTATAATAAAAATGGATCCACACTGTTACTCTGTTGGGTTTTCTACATTGTTGATACTCTCGGCTTGCTGTAGATTGCAACAGTCATTGGCTCTAAGGTTGTTTGGGAATGTTGTTGTTGGGTTCTATACCTTGCCCTGAGGGAGGGGGTTTGTGTGTATAAGATAGCAGATAAACAGGGATTGCATTCTGGGAAATTCACAGGGAGCGCACTTTATGATGTGCTTCGTACTGACATGATGGAATCACCTCCTATAATTTGTTGTATTATGACTGGAACACCTATTTCATGATGCTCTTCTTACCTGAGCCCTCTGAAATTACGAGACTTTCTGCTCCCATCACCGTGCCTCGCTGGGTGGGTGCACAGGCAGAAGAACTAGACGTGGGCGTAGACGTCCCCGATTCACGGTGCACCTGATTTTTCTGGCTATTCATTTCAATGACCAGAAAATAGAGTGTGTTGCGAATTGGAGAGCACTGCTCACACCGGCTCCACAGCCCATTGAGTGAGGCTCCGTGCTGGGAGCAGAGTCTCCCTGTTTCAGGGCTCTGATAACCAGCTTTTTAAGGGTAATTTCTACTAGTTCAAATCACATTATCGAGGTAGATCTAACCTCAATGACTTAATCACAGCTGGGTTAGATCGATAGCGATGAGACTCATCGCCGAGAGCATGCAGAAAACAAGCGCAGGCAGTGAAAAGAGCATGCGGCAAACCAGTCCCACTCACCCCTTCCCTCAACAACTATCTGCCCCACCTGTGACAGTCTTTGGCTCTCGTATTGGACTGTTCAGCTACCTAAGAACTCATTTTAAGAGTGGAAGCAGGTCCTCCTCAATTCCGAGGGACTGCCTATGATGATGATGATGATGATGAGATCGATATCAATTCTGATTGATTTTTGTCTCAATGAAAAATACGTAAATCATTGTAACATTTTTAATGTCCCCCGCCCCACTCCCTTCCAAATTTTCTCTTCTGACTTGCCAGTCCACAGATGTCAGCTGCCTTCTAGTAGCTCGCTCAATAGGCCATCATTCATATATCAGCTTGGAGAATGGGCGTCAGCTGCCTGTTTGACCATGGAGGGCATCGACTGCCAAGCCTAATCCAGTTCTCAGCTGGCGTGCACATATAGCATGTTCAGCTGGTGATATTAGGCAGGAGTGGTGATTCTAGTTAATTCTTTTTTTAATTTTTTTTATTTCAAAATATATACTTTATTCATATAAAAATTTGCACAATACATTGGAAAGCAGTTCAGTATATTTGGATGCGGTCAGCAATTCCATACAATACATTTGGATGCTGAAGGCAGTTCTGTTCAATTCATTTGCTTGCTTTACATTTCAGGGTACAATTTAGTACAATCCAGGATACATTGTAATACAGTCATCAAATTATGTTACATGTGGCACTATACAGTACACGGAACGGGTGAGGGCACAGTTACATTTCTTTACAACATACATTACTAAACAGTTGCAGAACTTGCATTATACATGGCACTACATAGGTGTTTGCAGGTCATGGTGCTCTATGTATACAAAAAGTTTACAAGTACAGCCCGAGGGGAGTTTTATACTGATTCCAGCCCCTGGGTTTACCGTTGCGGAAGGGCTTTAAACTGTGGCTCTTCCCCACCGTGCCTTTGTGGTGACTGCACCAATTTTTAGTGCGTCCCTCAGCACTTACTCCTGGATCTTGGATTGCGCCAGTCTGCAACACGCAGACGTGAACATCTCCTTGCTCTGGAAGACCAGCAAGTTTCGGCAAGACCAAAGTGCGTCTTTCACTGAGTTGATGGCCCTCCAGCAGCAGATGATGTCTGTCTCGGTGTGTGTCCCTGGGAACAGCCCGTAGAGCACAGAGTCCTGTATTACGGAGCTGCTTGGGATGAACCTCGACAGCAACCACTGCATCTCCTTCCAGACCTGCCGTGCAAAGGGGCAGTCCCAAAGGAGATGGATGACAGTCTCGTCTGCACCACAGCCAACTCGGGGTCAGAGTGCTGTGTCTCTGAAATCCCAGCTGTGCATGAAGGATCTGATGGGTAGGGCCCTCCTCACCGCCAACCAAGCTACGTCTTGGTGCTTGTGTGAAAGCTCTGGCGATGAGACATTCTGCCAAATGAGTTCGACAGTCTGCTCGGGGAACCGTCCGACAGGATCCATCATCGTTGCCTTTTCTAGAGCATCCAGGACCTTGCGTGCTGACCACTTTATGGCCTTGTGGTCAAAAGTGTTTTTCTTGAAAAACTTTTCCACGAAGGACAGGTGCTGAGGCATGATCCAACTACTCGGAGCATTCCGCGGCAGCCTGGCCAGACCCATCGTTCGCAACACTGGGGACAGATAGAATCTCTGCACATACTGACACTTGGCGTTTGCGTACGAAGGGTCTATGCACAGCTTGATGCAGCCGCACACAAAGGTGGCCATCAGGATGAGGGCCACGCTCGGGACATCCTTTCCCCTCTTGTCCAGAGATTTGTACATCGTATCTCTGCGGACACGGTCCATTTTTGATCTCCAGACGAAATGGAAGACGGCCCAGGTGACTACCATGGCACTGGAGTGGGGCATGGGACAGACCTGCGCCACGTACAACACCGAGAGCGCCTCACTCCTGATGACCAGGTTCTTTCCTGCAATGGAGAGTGAGCGCAGCTTCCACCATCCCAGTTTATGTTTCACTTTAGCGATACGCTCCTTCCAGTTTTTGACGCACGCCCCGTCCGCTCCGAACCATATTCCCAAAACCTTCAGGGAATCTGACTTCACGGTGAAGGGAATAAAGGATCGGTCGGACCAGCTTGCAATGAACATGGCCTCGCTTTTGCTGCGATTTACCTTCGCTCCCGAGGCCAGTTCAAACTGGTCGCAGATTGTGAGCAATCCGCGGACCGACTGCGGATCTGAGCAAAAGACGGCGACATCGTCCATGTACAGGGAGGGCTTGACCTGTGCGCCTCTGCTGCCTGGGATTGTCACCCCCCTAATGCTCGCATCCTTCCTGATGGACTCGGCAAAGGACTCGATACAGCACACAAACAAGACAGAGGAGAGAGGACAGCCTTGCCTGACTCCAGACCTGATCGGAAAGCTTTCAGTTTCCCACCCGTTGATTAGAACTGTGCTACTGATGTCTGTGTAGAGCAGTTGGATCCAATTGCGGATAGCCTCCCCAAACCCCATCTTGGAGAGCAGGTCCATCAGGTACATGTGCGATATCCTGTCAAAGACCTTCTCCTGGTCCAAGCTGATTAAACAGGTGTCCACCCTTTTGTTTTGCATGTAGGCAATCGTGTTGGTTCAATGATGTAATGGTGAGCACTTTGGACTTTGAATTCAACGATCCATGTTCAAATCTGGTCGGAATGAAATAGTTCCGTTGGGAGAACGTTAGACTGAACATCTAAAGGTTCCTGGTTCAATCCTGTTTTTTTTTGGCAGCTTCCTTGGTGGTCTAGTGGTTAGGATTTGGCGCTCTCACCGCCATGGCCAGGGTTTGATTCCCGGTCAGGGAACATTGTATTTTCGGTGGTTCAAATTGCAATGCTGTTTAGTGTCCCCCCAGTCAGGGGGCACTTGTATAATTTGCCTCTCTGTTCCCTAAAAAAAACCCCACAAAAATAAAACAAAAAAGGACACTTGAAAAGTATTTGCAGTGTCCCCTTCCTTTAATCAGGGGGCACTTGAGTTAATGTTTATTTTTGTTCTCAACAAAAGAGTTGTAGAGCTGTTGCAAAAAAAACCCCCCAAAAAACCCCAAAAAAACTCCCCAAAAAACCAAATAAAGGGCACTTGAAAAATGTTTGGAGTGTCCCCCCCTTTAATCAGAGGGCACTTGATTTAATTGGTTAATTTGATTACAACCAAAAGAGTTGTAAAGATGGTGAGGGGGCACTTGTGTTACTGTTTCAATTTTAAAAATAGTTGTAGAGTTGTTGACATTATTTGAAGGAGCTGCTCCGCGATTTTGGCTGCACTTCAGTCCCACACTCCTGATCTTTGGGCACCCTGTGCGGAGGGGAGCGGATAGGTCCGAGGGCCTCCTCGTAGGACTGCTACTGGGCACGGCCAAGGGTGCCATCAGCCGATCCAGGAAGCGGTCGGTCGAGGGGGTCATTCAACCCGACTGCCTGCCTCTCTTCTGCGCTTACATCCAGGCCAGGGTGTCCCTAGAGATGGAGCACGCGGTGTCCACCGGTACGCTCGCGGCCTTCCGCGAGAGGTGGGCGCCGGAGGGACTGGAGTGCATCATCAACCCCGGCAACCAAATTTTAATTTGATTTTATATGTTTTGAAGTCTAATTTGTTTTATTGTGCCGTGTTTTAGTGTCCCCTCCCTTTTAGCCAGGGGGCACATGTATAATTTGTGGTTTTAGTGCCCCCCAAAAAACACAAAAAAAACGCAAAAAAGGGCACTTGTAAACTGTTTGGAGTGTCTCCCCCCCTTTTTAATCAGGGGGCACTTGATTCAATGTTTATTTTGTCTTCAACTAAAAGAATTGTAGAGATGGTGAGGGGGCACTTGTGTTACTGTTTCAACGTTAAAAATAGTTGCAGAGCTGTTGACATTATTTGAAGGGGCTGTTCCTCGATTTTTGGCTGCACTTCAGTCCCATGCTCCTGATCTTTGAGCACCCTGTGTGGAGGGGAGCAGGCAGGTCGGAAGGCCTCCTCGTAGGACTGCTCCTGGGCATGGCCAAGGGTGCCATCATCCGGTCCAGGCAGCGGGCGGTCGAGGGAGTCATTCAGCCCGACTGCCTGCCTCTCTTTCGCGGTTACATCCGAGCCAGGGTGTCCTTGGAGATGGAGCACGCGGTGTCCACCGGTACGCTCGCGGCCTTCCGTGGGAGGTGGGCGCCGGAGGGACTGGAGTGCATCATCAACCCCGGCAACCAAAGTTTAATTTGTTTATTGTGACGGTTTTAGCCAGGGGGCACTTGTATAATTTGTGTTTTAGTGCCCTCAAAAAAAACAAGGGGGCACTTACAAAGTTTTTGGAGTGTCCCTCTCCCTTTAATCAGGGGGCACTTGATTACTGATCGCAACTTTAAAATAGTTGTAGGCAATCATATCCCTGAGTAGCGCGAGGCTAACAGAGATCTTCCTGCCGGGGACAGCGCAGGTCTGGTCTGGGTGGATCACCAGCTCCAGAGCAGACTTGACCCTGTTTGCGATGACCTTTGACAGGATCTTATAGTCCACATTGAGCAGCGAAATGGGCCACCAGTTTTTGATTTCCTTCCTCTCCCCCTTCTGCTTGTAGATGAGGGTGATGATGGCTTTCCTTATTGATTCTGACATGCTGCCGGCCAGAAGCATACCCCCGTACACTTCCAGGAGGTCTGGGCCTATCCAGTCCCACAGAGCTGAATACAACTCGACCGGTAAGCCGTCGCTTCCGGGAGTTTTACTCGTCGCGAGGGACCGGACGGCCTTTGTCATCTCGTCCAGAATTAGCGGGTGGTCCAGACTCTCCTGCTCGCTGTCATCTAAGACCTCTGAGATAGATGACAGGAAAGACAGGGAGGCCACACGGTCTGTGGGCTTGACATCGTACAGCCCGGCATAGAAGGATTTGCTGATCCTCAGCATGTCGGGCTGCGAAGATGTCACAGAACCATCTTCTTCCTTTAGGCTGCTGATCACAGAGCTCCCCCTGTGTACCTTTTGGAAGAAGAAACGCGAACACGTCTCATCCTGCTTGACGGAGCGGACTCTGGAGCGGAAAATGATTTTGGAGGACTCTGAGGCAGAGAGCGAGGCTTGCTGGCCCTTCACCTCTTCGAGTTCCTCCGCGACATTGACCCCTATCGACTGCAACAGGAGCAGGTTTTGCATACTCTTCTGGAGTTGGGACAATTCCCTCTCGCCTCCTGAACACCTTTGAGGATGAAGAACCTCTTGATGTTTGTCTTGATTATTTCCCACCAGTGCATCGGGGAATCACAGATGGGTTTTACGGTTCTCCAACTTTTGTAATCCCTCTTGAGTTCCTCTATGTTTTCCGGGGTCAACAGTTTCACGTTGAGCTTCCATATCCCCCTGCCAACTTTCTGATCTTACTGTGGGAGGCAGTCAGCCAGTAGGAGGCAGTGGTCAGAGAAGAACATCGGCGTGACGTTGGTGGATCTGACCTCGAGCATGTGGGACACAAATAGGAAGTCTATTCTGGAACGGATGGACCCGTCTGGTCTCGACCAGGTGTATCTGCGCGGTGCTCCATCTGCAGGGTTGCTGAAAACGTCACACAGCTTGGCGTCCAGTTTGCTGTCGGCTCTGCTGGATCGTCCAGCCGCATCTACGATGCAGTTCAAATCACCACCCAGAACGACCGGTCTGGATGTCGCCAGCAGCAGTGGGAGCTGCTGGAGGAGGGCCAGTCACTCGTTTCTGAGAGGCGAGGCATACACGTTAATTAGCCTTAGAGGAACATTTTTATACAATACATCTGCTACGAGGAGGCGGCCACCCACCACCTCCTTAACTTCGGTGATGGTGAAGTGGCCTCCCCGCAGCAGAATGCCCAGGCCGGGGGAACGGCAATCATTGCCTCCTGACCAGACGGATGGTCCGTGGGACCACCATTGCGACCAGTGCAGGTAACTGCTGAAGTGCGGCAGGTCGCACTCCTGCAAGAATAGCAGGTCTGCCTTGACCTTGGCGAGGTACCCCAAGGTGGAAATGTTATGTATTGTCCAGGTACATTAAATGTATAAGTACAATGGTGTGCCACAGAGGGCGCTGTGGTGGGAGACCTGCAAGACAGAGTACAAAAGGCTGCCCACCACACCTGAGAGGCACTCTGGAATTACACAATAAAGGATTAAGGTCACAGCAGTTACTACAGCACCAGACCGTGTGGAGTCAATGATTTGAGTGCTACATACATCACATTGGCGACAAGGACACGGACGAACTTCACACAACCATGGTCTGGGTTCGTTAAAGGATTTTACGGTGGGCAATGATTGGGAGGCCTTTACGGAAAGGCTTGAGTACTACTTCACAGCAAACGACTTGACGGCGGACACGAATGCAATGAGAGAGAAGCGTAAGACGATATTGCTCTCCAGTTGTGGCGATGAGGTTTACTGTCTCGTCAGGGATTTGCTGGCACCCGCGAGTGCCAGGGACAAGTCATATGAGGAGCTGATCACACTAATTCGTGACCAGTTGAAACCAAATGAGAGTATCCTCACGGCCAGACACAAATTCTACCATCACTGCAGACCTGACGGCCAGGATTTCTCCAAATATGCTGCGGACCTCAGGAGACTCGCGGCGCCGTGTGATTTTGGCGCACACCTTGACGAGGCGTTGCGGGACGTTTTTATTATGGGGATTGGCCATGAGGGCCTCCTTCACAAGCTGCTGGCCGCGGAACCCACAGTCACCCTGACAAAAGCCATCACCATCAGCCGGGCATATATGACCTCGACTTGCAGCACCAAGCAAATAATCCACACAGTCTCGAACCCAGCAGGCACTGTCCACAGGATAGCGCCCACCACAGACAAAACTGCAGAATGTGGCTCTGCCCAGGGCAGAGAGCACGGACCTCGGGGTCCTGTAATTCAGAGTCCACTGAGGGGGGCCAATCAAGCAGCACCATGCTGGCGCTGTGGAGGAAGCCATGGGGCTCACCGGTGCAGGTTTGCGGAGTATATGTGCAATACCTGCCACGTTAAAGGCCACCTTCAGCATATGTGTAAAAGAAATCTGACTCACCGCGTGGCTGAGGAGATGGGGGATGATCCACTGTTCAGCGAGGAGCAGGCAGAAGAAGATGAGGGGTTGGGACTGTATACGTGCACCGACGGTTCGCCCCCAGTGATAATGGAAGTAAAAATTAACGGAGTCCCGGTGAGTATGGAAATGGACCACGGGATCACGTCCATCGTTGATGAGTCGGAGAACTTTTGATAAACTGTGGGTCAACCCAGCTGCACAACCCAAGCTGGTCCCGGTCACGGCAAAGCCGCGTACCTACACCAAGGAACTAATACCTGTTCTTGGCAGGACGGATATGCAGGTATCTCACGAGGGCGAGACACACGGTTTACCTTTGTGGGTCATTGCAGGCGATGGGCCGACGCTTCTCGGCAGGAGGTGGATGGGGAAAGTCTGTGGGAGCTGGGAAGACTTCATCACTCCTTCACAGACTGCTGCTCCCCAGGTTCCCAAAGAGCAGCGCCGACCGAGCTGGAGCTGCAGCCTAAATCCGCACACAGGCGACAGCAGCCCAGAACTCCTGACCTCAAGCAATCCTGCAGCCTCAGCCTTCACAGACGAGCAGACCCTGGAAGAGCAGTTTTGCAGGTGTGGGACGATTGCTGGGAGGTGGGCCGGCGGGGCGCTGCGGGCGATGAGCGGGAGGTCCATCGATGCCCGACGGATTCGGGGATCCCACGCAGAGGAAAAGTCGGGCGGCGGTAGCGGCTGCGATGCTGGCAGCCATGGCGACCGCAGGAGAGGCGGCTACGGCAGCCGCAGGAGGGGCAGCAAGTGCGGAGACAGCGGTGGGAGCGGAGGATGCGGCGGTGGCTGGCGTGACTTGGGAGAACGCGAGCCAGAGCGGCGGTTGCGGCAGAAAGTACGGAGGCCGCTCTCACAGGGACTGTGACTGATCGAGTCCAGGGAGCCACTTCTGCCAGAGTCAAGATGGGTTGCTCTGGGCCGTTTTTCCCCTTTCTTTCTTCTTTGTTCCCTCTGTCCTTTCTTCGCCAGCGAGCTCAAGATGGTGGTGCGTCTCGTGGCAACAGAGCTCTGCAGACAAAGGCCAGCAGAGCAACTAAAATGGCGGCACCCAAGGGAAGCCTCGTGGGAACCACAAGATGGCGTCTTAAAAGGGAAATGCACCCGGGAGTCTTAAAAGGGCCTTACACCATTGGCGGTCCCCACAATGAAACTTTTGTAAGGCAAGAGCGAGTCTAAATGAGCTATGTGAATGTCGAATTATGACTTATGATGAGTTAATATTTTAATGCTGAATGGTTACTGTGTTTAAAATTATGGATATGAATTATGAAAAGAGTTAATACCACAAGGTACAAGTAAAAGGGATATGGATCCATGACTAATGACTAATGGGCTAATGCGATTTTCGATTTAGGTGATTCATGCAATGGTTCAGCCGCTGCAGATGAGCCACCAAAGTGACTGCTTTCTGAGAACAGAGGAAACGCACCAGTTGTGATACCCTGTCTCAGCCCAGCCCATTACCTCGGGCAAAAAAGGGGCAGTGTACCAGCACCGTACCTCATCCAGAGGAGCTGGGATTAAATAACTGTTCAGTGTACCTGCAACCTTTTAACATAACATCTGTATCACATATTATATGTACCATACAAATGTACCGTCTATGTATACCTGCTTTCTGTTGGAGGTTATGCTCGTGTACTTCATCACCAATGTAAGGACTGCAAACACCACATGCTGGCACCGGATCGCAAGCATAATCTCCACATGAGGGAGAAGAGGGAAGTGGATGGTCATGGACTCACACACACAAATCAACCAGGATGAACAAGGCCGAGGTCACCGGCAACGGCTTTTGGAACTGGGGGGGGGGAGTGAGATGTTATGTATTGTCCAGGTACATTAAATGTATAAGTACAATGGTGCGCCACAGAGGGCGTTGTGGTGGGAGACCTGAAAGTACCTTTGGCCCTGTGGCCTGTTCCCGTATACATAGGTTAACTTTAAACTTTTCGACTGCACCTTGGTTGAGATATGGGTTGTCCTCTGCCTTGGGGATGGTTCGACCAGGGGACGCCAGCAGTGTGGACGGGGGGGTCCTCCATGTCAACTGGGCTGCCCTCGTCTGGTGTTGGTTGTTCCTTGTGTGCATCCCCTGTGGTGTCGATGCTCACAATGTTCTGGAGCTGGGGTGCATCTGTCGCTTCGTCGCTCCTAGAGATCCGAAGCGGGGGTGCATTGGTGGCTTCGTCGCTCCCGGACATCCGGAGCGGGGGTGCATCGATTGCTTCTTCACTCCCGGAACTCCGGAGCTGGGGTTCATCGGTTGCTTCGTTGCCCCCGGAAATCCAGAGCAGGGGTGCATCGGTCACTTCACTGCTCCCGGGGTCCCGGAGCTGGACTGCGCTGGTCACATTGGCGTTTTGCCTCTTCTTCTGCTGGTGGTAGCGGGGGCTTTTGCCTCGCCCTTCATCATCGGATGAGCTGCAGCCACTGCTGTCTGTCGTGGATGGTAGCCATCTTTTGCCTCTCGTTTCTGCAGGAGGCCTCTTTTCCTTTGACTTGCGGGCCACCTTCTTCCTCTTGACGAGCTGCGATTCCTGTTTTCCTTCTGCTTCTGTTCCCTCCTCTTCCATGGGGGTGTCTCGGGGGGGCGTTTCACTGCTGGGTGCTAGTGTCTGGAGGCTTAGAAACATAGAAACATAGAAAATAGGTGCAGGAGTAGGACATTCGGCCCTTCGAGCCTGCACCACCATTCAATGAGTTCATGGCTGAACATGCAACTTCAGTACCCCATTCCTGCTTTCTCGCCATACCCCTTGATCCCCCTAGTAGTAAGGACTACATCTAACTCCTTTTTGAATATATTTAGTGAATTGTCCTCAACAACTTTCTGTGGTAGAGAATTCCACAGGTTCACCACTCTCTGGGTGAAGAAGTTTCTCCTCATCTCGGTCCTAAATGGCTTACCCCTTATCCTTAGACTGTGACCTCTGGTTCTGGACTTCCCCAACATTGGGAACATTCTTCCTACAGGTAACATGTCTAAACCCATCAGAATTTTAAACATTTCTATGAGATGCCCTCTCATTCTTCTGAACTCCAGTGGCAGACTTTCCTTCCTCCTCTCGGTCAGTGTCGACTAGGGCAGTGGTTTGTTCACACGGTGTCTTTGGCCTACATGATGCAGGAGCTGAAGGGCCTCGCCTGCATCAACACGCACAAGGGACTGTTCATCTACAACAGATGCCCGTTTGGAATTCGGTCGGCTGCAGCGCTCTTCCAGAGAAACGTGGAGAGACTACTCAAGTCAGTACCACGCACGGTAGTTTTTCAGGACGACATATTGGTCATGGGTCAGGACACCATCGAGCACCTACAAAACCTGGAGGAGGTCCTCCAGTGACTGGATCGCGTAGGGCTGCGGCTGAAGAGGTTGAAATGCGTCTTCATGGCAACAGAAGTGGAGTTTTTGGGGAGAAAGATCGCGGTGGACGGCATTCGGCCCACAGACGCCAAGACAGAGGCTATCAGGAATGCACCCAGGCCACAGAATGTCACGGAGCTGCGGTCGTTCCTGGGACTCCTCAACTATTTTGGTAACTTCCTACCGGGGTTAAGCACCCTCTTAGAGCCCCTACATGTGTTATTGCGTAAAGGTGAGAACTGTGTATGGGGAAAAAAACAAGTAATTGCTTTTGAGAAAGCCAGAAACAATTTATGCTCCAACAAGCTACTTGTATTGTATGACCTGTGTAAAAGACTTGTGCTAGCATGTGATGCGTCGTCGTACGGAGTCGGGTGTGTATTACAACAAGTTAACGTTGCGTGGAAGTTGCAACCTGTCGCCTATGCTTCCAGGAGCTTGTCTAAGGCCAAGAGGGCCTACAGCATGATTGAGAAAGAGGCATTAGTGTGTGTGTTCGAGGTAAAGAAAATGCATCAGTACCTGTTTGGCCTTAAATTTGAGCTGGAAACCGATCACAAGCCACTCATATCCCTGTTCGCTGAAAACAAGGGGATAAATATTAATGCCTCAGCCCGCATACAAAATGGGCACTCACGCTATCAGCGTATAACTATACCATCCGCCACAGGCCAGGCACCGAGAACTGTACGGATATTCTCAGTCGGCTACCATTGCCCACCATGAGGGTGGAAATGGTGCAGCCTGCAAACTTGTTGATAGTGGCGCAGCCCGCAGACTTGTTGATGGTCATGGAAGCATTTGAAAATGATAAATCACCTGTCATGGCCCACCAGATTAGGACTTGGACCAGCCAAGATCCTCTGCTGTTCCTAGTAAAAAACTGTGTACTGCATGGGAGCTGGGCCAGCATCCCCGTTGAAATGCAAGAGCGAATCAAGCCGTTCCAACAGCAAAAGGATGAGCTGTCCATTCAGACAGATTGCCTGTTGTGGGGTAACCGCGTAGTGCTACCCAAAAAGGGCAGAGAGACGTTCATCTCGGATCTCCACAGCACACACCCAGATATAGTAATGATGAAAGCAATAGCCAGGTCCCACGTATGGTGACGCGGTATCAACTCTGTACAGCAATGCAGCGTGTGTGCTCAGTTGAGCAACGTGCCCAGAGAGGCGCCACTAAGTTTGTGGTCCTGGCCCTCCAGACCATGGTCGAGGATCCATGTTGACTATGCGGGCCTGTTTCTCGGTAAAATGTTCCTGGTGGTGATGGATGCTTTTTCAAAATGGATTGAATGTGAAATAATGTCGGGAAGCACCGCCACCATTGACAGCCTGAGGGCCATGTTTGCCGCCCACAGCCTGCCTGACATACTGATCAGTGACAACGGGCCATGTTTCACCAGTACCAAATTTAAAGAATTCATGACTCGCAATGGAATCAAGCATGTCACCTCGGTCCCGTTTAAACCAGCCTCCAATGGGCAGGCAGAGCGGGCAGTACAAACAAACAAACAGAATCTCAAACGAGTCACAGAAGGCTCACTCCAAACCCACCTGTCCCGAGTACTGCTCAGCTACCGCACGAGACCCCACTCACTCACAGGGGTGCCCCTGCCTGAGCTACTCATGAAAAGGACACTTAAAACCAGACTCCCGCTGGTTCACCCCAACCTGCATGATCAGGTAGAGAGCAGGCGGCAGCAACAAAATGTAAACGATGGTCGCGCCACTGTGTCACGGGAAATTGATCTGAATGACCCTGTGTATGTGCTAAACTATGGACATGGTCCCAAGTGGATCGCGGGCACAGTGATAGCTAAAGAAGGGAGTAGGGTGTTTGTAGTAAAACTAGACAATGGACAAATTTGCAGAAAGCACCTGGACCAAACGAGGCTGCGGTTCACAGACTGCCCTGAACAACCCACAGCAGACACCACCTTTTTCGAGCCCACAACACACACACAAAGGATCAACGACACCATGCCGGACCAGGAAATCGATACCATCACGCCCAACAGCCCAGCAAGGCCAGGCTCACCCAGCAGCCCTGCAGGGCCAAGAACACGCCAGTCCAGCGAGTGTCTTAATAAAGACTGAGGTCACTGTTACTTTAACCTCCCTGTGTGCATTCTCATTTGTGTTAGGAACACAGCAGTCTGGCTGCTGCTTTTGGACAGCAACCAGAAGGTCGATCCAGCTGGTGGCCATCGCCACTGCTGCAGGCCTCTTCAGGCCTAGGAAAATGATATGAACCAGCAAGTATGGGTGGGATGAAGTTTGGTTAAATTTGAGGGTATTGACGGCTGAACTGATCGACTAGAAGACTATAATAGAACATGAAATAAAGCCGTCCATGGGTCGCTGGTTTGATTGGGGCTCGAAGGAGCATGAGTGTTGGTAATGCTTAATGTAGAGACCACTGCATCTTTTAAGGGAAAATTGGATAAATATTTGAAGTATGACTACAGGGAGTGAGCAGGGCAGTGGGATTAGTTTTGGGTTGGTCTAGTAAAGAGCTGACATAGCCATAATAGGATGAATGGCTGCCTTCTGTCTTGTAAAAATCTAAGGTTCTATAGTTCAGGGGAGAAATCAAAGAATTAAAGACATATACGAGACACAGAGGGGTGAAAATTACAGGAATTTAAAGATCCTGATTTCTGCAATTCTGTGGAGATTCTCACAATATCCTGCTGCAACTTTGGTGAATGATCAATGGAACCCCCAGTGAAATGGCGTAAATGGCTGTGAACAAATTTACAGTAGGTGACTGCGAGAACTCCCACGGAATTCCTAGGCTCCTAAGAACCTTCCCCCTTCTGCCTCTTGCATGTCGGTATTTTTTACGATCGATGGGTTATAAGTAGAACCATCAGAAAATCCAATGGTTGACATCAGTGCAGCATTTAAATGTAGTTTCCAAATGGCCACCATTATCTGGGTGAGCACTAACCCCACTTACAATGGAACATCTTCATGTACGTCGCTAGGACCATGGATGTGATGTCACACGTCACCCACGTCCCCTCCCCCCGACCATTTTCCTTGTCCAGCTGCCCCAAAACTGCCTAAAAATGGATGGTCAAAATGAGAACAATCCAATCTACATTTTTCATATTGTCCTGTTTCTTCTCTCTGTGTTTATATTCTGAGAGTTTCTGATTTAGTCCATTCTTTGATCTCAAATCTTGATTAAATTATCTTTATAAACATATATGTTGATTCTGTTTTGGCCATGTCTTGTTTTGGCAGATGTAAAGCAGCACAGACATAGCTCACCTTGTGGCCAGAGATACTAAATTATAAAACCACTTTCACCATCCCTAATTTGTTCAAAGGGACGTTTAAACCACATCAGTTGTGAACACCTTTGAAACCTTTCTACATAACTAAGCACTGTACCTTAAAAAGCACTGACACAGTTGCTGTTTAAAAAACAGCTGGCCTCTTGCTCATTTAGAGCCTGCAACTGCAATTTTCTTATCAAGGAGCTGCCTCAGTCAGCTGGTGCTCAAGAGAAAATCAAATTAAACCAAAACTTAATATCCAGAATTTAAAAATCCATTGGTAATATTCAATTAAAGAAGCTCCATAACTCTGGGTTATTAAAAAGTCTTCACTAAAAAAGAGAAAAAACTCTGCAAACCTGAAATAAAACCAATATGTTAACCTGACTTTTCTTTATAGTAGCTTAGTGGGCAAAATTCAATAGCCCCTGAAAACGGGCATGGGTTAATTGTGGTTCGTGCCTGTTGCTTCTGATACAGGCACCACGCCAACTTTGTGCTGCGTGCTAATTAATGTGATTGCAGCGTGCAGGCAACGCTAACCGCATTGCTGATTGGCCGCACACATCAGCAGGGGACCAAACTTGTACCTTGCTAGCAGTACTTAAAGCTAGCCTGCACTGCTTAAAGCTAGCCTACCTCTCTTAAAGGGAGTTACATTGTGGCTGGAGCAGGAGCTGGAAGTCATTCTGCAAATGATTCTGATCTGGGAAGCACTCAATAATCATTCAGCATGGGAGAGAGCAGGCTCCAAGATTACCAATGCTGCATGTTTGGAAAGGAGGAGGTGGAAAGGAGGAGAGATGTGTTGTATCCACAGGGGACCATGAAGCTCTCCAGACTGATGTTCAGAGGGCATTGGGAGCAGATAGCCATGGCGTTCAATGCAGGAGTTAAGCCCCGAGGACCTAGATGCAGTTCCGTAAGAAGTTGAATGACCGCACACGATAGGTCAAGATCAGTGAATGCATCTTTAAATACCATATCCTACCAACTGCACTACAATAGATCGGCAAAATGGAAAAGGAGCAGGGGTAGCCCTGATAATAAAGGATGGGATAAAGAATGTAGAGAGAAAGGAACTTAGCTTGGAAAATCAAGAAGTAAAATCAGTTTGGGTGGAGCTAAGAAACTGCAAGGGGCAGAAAACATTGGCGGGAGTTGTTTACAGGCCCCCAAACAGTAGTGGTACTGTAGGGCACAGGATAAACGAGGAAATTAGAAGTGCATGTAACAAGGGTAATACAGTAATCATGAAGGACTTTAATCTACATATAGACTGGGTAAATCAAATATGCAGTAATAGTGTAGAGGACAAATTCATCGAATGTATACAAGATGGTTTTCTACATCAGTATGTTTAGGAACCAACTAGGGAACAGGCTATTTTAGATCTAGTACTGTGCAATGAGAAAGGGTTAATTAACAACCTTGCAGTAAAGGGACCTTTAGGGAAGAGTGACCATAATATGATAGAATTTTATATTGAGTTTGAAAGTGATTTCGTTAAATCCGAAACTAAGGTCTTAAATCTAAACAAGGGAAACTACGTAGGTATGAGGGGCAAGTTGGCTAAGGTAGATTGGGAAACTATAATAAAAGGTATAATGGTAGAAAAGCATTTAAAGAATTAATACATAATTTAAAACAAACTTACATTTCTTTAAAGGACAAAAAACCCCACAGGAAAAGTGGTCCAACCATGGCTAACAAGAGAAGTTAAAAATAGTATTAGATCAAAGAAAGAGGCTTATAATGTTACCAAAAGGAGCAGAAAGCCTGAGTATTGGGAGGATTTTTGAATATAGCAAAGGAGGACCAAGAAATTGATAAAGAAAGGGAAAATGAGAGTAAACTAGCAAGATACATAAAAACAGATGGTAAAAGCTTCTATAGCTATGTAAAAGGGAAAAGATTAGCGAAAGTAAATGTGAGTCCTTTATAGTCTGAGACAGGAGAAATTATAATGGGGAATAAGGAAATGACAGAGAAAATAAACAAGTAGTTTGTGTCTGTCTTCATGGAAGAAGACACAAAAAATCTCCCAGAAATAGTGGAGAACCAAGGGTCTAGCGAGAATGAGGAACTGAGAGAAATTAGTATTCGTAAAAAAATAGTACTGGAGAAATTAATGGTACCGAAAGCCAATAAATCCCCCGGACTACATTCTAGGGTTTTGAAAGAGGTGGCTATAGAGATAGTGGATTCATTGGTTGTCATCTTCAAAAATTCCATAGATTCTAGAACGGTTCTGCAGATTGGAAGATAGTTAAGAAAGGAGGGAGAGAGAAAATGGGGAACTACAGACCAATTAGCCTGATATCAATCGTAGGGAAAATGCTGGAATTTATTATGAAGGATGTGGTAACAGGGCACTTAGAGAATACTAATCGGTTTGGGCAGAGTGAACATGGATTTATGAAATCACGTGTGACAAATCTGTTAGAGTTTTTTGAGGTTGTAACTAGTAGAATAGATAAGGGGGGAGCCAGTGGATGTGGTGTATTTGAATTTTCAGAAGGCATTTGATAAGGTGCCACATAAGAGACTATTAAACAAAATTAGGGCTCATAGATTGGGGGTAATATACTAGCATGGATTAAGGATTGGTTAACGGACCGAAAACAAAATAGGAAATAAACGGGTCATTTTTTGGGTTGGCAGGCTGTAACTAGTGGGTTATCGCAAGGATTGATGCTTGGGCCCCAGCTATTCACAATCTATATCAATGATTTAGGTGAGGGGACCAAATGTAACATATCCAAGTTTGCTGATGATACAAAGCTAGGTCGGAATGTAAGTTGTGAAGATGGTGCAAAGAGACTGCATCATCATCATAGGCAGTCCCTCGAAATCGAGGAGGACTTGCTTCCATTGTAAAAGTGAGTTCTCAGGTGACTGTAAAGTCCAATACGGGAATTACAGTTTCTGACACAGGTGGGACAGACAGTCATTGAAGGAAAGGGTGGGTGGGGAGTCTGGTTTGCCCCACGCTCCTTCCACTGCCTGCGCTTGCTTTCTGCTTGCTGTCGATGATGAGACTCGAGGTGCTTAGCGCCCTCCCAGATGCTCTTCCTCCACTTAGGGCAGTCTTTGGCCAGGGACTCCCAGGTGTCGGTGGGGATGTTGCACTTTATCAAGGAGGCTTTGAGGGTGTCCTTGAAACATTTCCTCTGCCCACCTGGGGATCGCCTGCTGTGTAGGAGTTCAGAGTAGAGTGCTTGCTTTGGGAGTCTTGTGTCGGGCATGCGGAAAATGTGGCCCGCCCATTGGAGCTGGTCGAGTGTGGTCAGTGCTTCGATGCTGGGGATGTTAGCCTGGTCGAGAACACTGATGTTGGTGTGTCTATCCTCCTAGGGGATTTGCAGGATCTTGTGGAGACATCGCTGGTGGTAATTCTCCAGCGATTTGAAGTATATGGTCCACATCTCTGAGCCATACAGGAGGGCGGGTATCACTGCAAGAGCATATAGACAGGCTAAGTGAATGGGTAAGAACATGGCAAATATAATATAATGTGGAGAAATGTGAAGTTATCTACTTTTAAAAATAGAAAAGCATAGTATTTTTTAAATGGTGAGAGATTAGGAAATGTTGGTGTTCAGAGGGACCTGGGTGTCCTTGTACATGAATCACTGAAAGTTAACATGAAGGTACAGCAAGCAATTAAGAAAGTAAATGGTAGTTGGCCTTTATTACAAGAGAATTTGAGTATAAGAGTAAAGACATCTTATTGCAATTATATAGGGCACTGTTGAGACCACGCCTGGAGTATTGTGTACAGTTTTGGTCTCCTTACCTAAGGAAGGATATACTTGCCATAGAGGGAGTTCAACGAAGGTTCACCAGACTGATTCCTGGGATGGGGGGATTGTCCTATTGTCCTATGAGGAGAGATTGAGTAGACTAGGCCTATGTTCTCTAGAGTTTAGAAGAATGAGAGGTGATCTCATTGAAACATACAAAATTCTTAGAGGGCTAGACAGGGTAGATGCAGGGAGGATGCTTCCTCTGGGGAGTCTAGAACCAAGGGTCACAGTCTCAGAATAAGGGGTCGGCCATTTAGGACAGAGATGAGGAGAAACTTCTTCACTGAGAGAGTGGTGAATCTTTGGAATTCTCTACCCCAAAGGGCTGTGGTGGATCAGTCTTTGAGTATATTCAAGACAGAGATCAATAGATTTTTGAATATTAAGGGAATCAAGGGATATGGGAATAGTACAGGAAAGTGGAGTTGAGGTAGAAGATCAGCCATGATCTTATTGAATGGCAGAGCAGGCTCGAGGGGCTGAATGGTCTATTCCTGCTCCTAATTCTTATGTTCTTATCTGTCAACAGAATTTTTGACAGATCGCAAGTGCCGGGTTTAGACGTATGCGGGGAACCCATGGGCGTGTGCGCACCTTGCATGTGCCTGTGGGGAGTGCAATTTCAGGCCCATTATATTTATACAGCAATGGAAAGCACTCAGTTTAATTGCAGGATGAGAAGCATGTTGCTTGCCTCAAATGTCTAATCAGTAGAAACTTAACAATCAAAATGACTAATTGCAAAAATAAAATCAATATTTTCATAAATTTCATAAACATTTTACTGTAAGTATTTTCCATTAATTAAAAAGGAACTAATGAATAACCAGGAACTACCATAAAAGCAGCCAACCGAATCCCAGAAGGTTTTCCCACAAGTCCTTTGAGAAGCCTTGTTAGGTTTCCACTTATCTGACTAAAACCACCCGAAAATAAAATTTATAATCTAATAAACACAACAAAAAATTAATAATATTCAAAAAAAAATCAGAACTATCTGTAAAGTTACCCATCCCATCTGGAACACATTCCTCTGCATTTCCTCGCCGATCTCAAGCTTGCCTTCTGCTCCCAGTGTTAACCTGGGCCTTCAATGGCAATCCTTTCTGGGGTGTGTGTGTCTCGCTTTTCAAGGCCTCCACAAGCTGTGATCTCCGTCTACCTCACTGCTGCTTATATACATTACTGTTCCTTGATAACCTGGTAAAGTTTTTTTTTCAAATCCTTGGCCCACGCCTCTCACCTTTCCACGGGATTTAATTACTTCCTGATTCTTTTGTTGGACGTTTTTTTTTGCAATTTTTTGGTTCATATTTAATATTTATTCCCAGCCAATCCAATGAGGGCCGCTGCCATTTTGCATTCAACATTTTGTAACTTATTCCAGTGTGATCAAAATTACGTTTGTTTTAGCTTACTTTGATTCAAGAAGAACTGAAAAATAGAACATATTGTAAATCAGTGCTAAAGATTACATGATGGTCAATGCTTAGTAAGATGCACAGAAAGAAATGACTTGTGGGGCCAAAATTGCCCCTTTTTATAAGTCCCGCCGAGTCTCCACGGAGGGGCGCCATTTTATAAATTGCCCTTCCTCAGTTTGTAGGGTACTGCTTCGCCCATTTTCCCGCAGTGGTGTGCATGTGCCGGCCCCTTACCGACCAGCGGTGACCCATTCCCGAAATTGCCCCTTTTGAAAATTGCCCAATGGGAGCGGTACCGCCACTGGTCGGTGCCCCCAACAGTTTTTGCTGTCGGTACACTCTCTGTGGTTTGGCGGCATGGCCCCCCTTAAAGGAGAGGTGGCGCTGCCGGCGACTCCATGTTTTTTTTTGTCAGCCGACTGCCAAGTCAGGCCGACAATTATGGCCGTAAGTTCGGCCGGGCCGCCAACAGCCTGCCTGATACCCCCTGGCCAAAACCCTCCTTGGTGGTCCAGTGTTTGCCACTAAAGTGGCTGCAGAACTGAAGGGGAGGGATGTTGTGACGTGCCAGCGCAATGAGGTCATCAGCATGGCGTTGATTACTTGTAGCGTCGGACACTCCGACCCGCCCCCACTTCTGCCCCGCTAGTGATGGCCACTCCGCCACCCCCCACAAAGGCAGCCCGCACCACACCACGGAGCCTCAAGATAGGCTGAACGATGAGTTGGCCAAAACAAGTGCATGGCAACAAGCGATCCTCTTCTTTAACTACCGCCTCGCGAGCGAATGTCGTCCCGGATCACGACCTGCGAAAGGAGTTGCCGCTCATGGCAATGACAATGGCACGGTGGCCTTTGCCGCCATTAGCCAGACACTGCGCTACCGTGTCAGCGCCTCTACCAACTCCTGCGCAATTTTGCGGGAGCCGGTAGCCCCCCCTCTCCCCCCACTTCCCGGGCAAAAACAAGTTTGCGCCCGGTTAGCGCCACGGGAGTCGCACAACAGGGGAATTTCGCCCCCAAAAAATCTATGTTTAACCAAATGGAAGTATGATGTTTTCCATCTGCGGTTCTCTCAAATTTATTTTATTGTTGCAGCCGTAAGTTACTTGTTCCAACTTTACAAAATGAAAATGAGAAGAAAAAATGATGACAAAATGTTCCAGTAAATTAGCTATAAATTCTATGTTAAAGGTGCTTAATGAATCAGACCCCAGCTCCCAGAACCAGCCATACTCCAGTACTTTGGGTCTGGAGTGCTCCTTGCCTCCAGATCCCTGAGTGATTAAACCTCCTCACCTGACCTCTGACCTCATAATTGCTGCCTCGTCAATGAGTGTCCTGGCCACTTCACCTACTTTGTTCCAAGACCGCGCCCTAGTTCTGCCAGATTGCAGCTTCCCTTACGCACAGACTCCATTTTTATTCCTCTCCCCAGAAGAATCCCCAAGCCTAACTCACCAGTACCATACCCCATTTATGAGTGGTCCCAAGGATAAGATTCCAGCAGCTCCCACATCTCTTCCAGACCCCCATAACCCCTGAGTAGGCAGGGCCGCCTCTCCAATACCTCAATGAACGTGTGGGCCTGTAACATGATGTTGACATGTTATTCAACCGTGAGGATCAGCAGGGATAGCTGAGTAGCAATTAAATATGAGTAAATGTCTTGGACTAATTTTCCCTTCCATATCCAGGGGACACCGAGATTAGGTCAACAACTCCACGCCCACTGTAGCTGATTTTGACTAAGTTACCACAGAGCAGGAATTAAGTCTGATGCCAAATACCTTAGTCTGCTCTTTCGTGACAAACATTATGCCTCAACCCACCCTCGCAACAGCTCTTAACTCTCTATGAAGTCCAAGTCCATCCGAGATTTGAATATTGCGCCTAAATCTGGGAAGGCACCTCGAACACCTTTCATCTGCCCTCAGCCAGAAGATAAGAAAATATTTGCCACTGTATTCATCAATCCCCCTCTCACCTCTAGCCTCCAACCTCTCTGTGTCTGGCACAACTTTTTCCATCTACCTCGATTTTACCAGTTCTGTTGTGGTCAGTGGTTCTCAGAACTTTCCTCTTGTCTACCTTCCCAGTAAATAATATATAAAGTTCAATGTATAGTGCAGGTTGAGCGTTCGAAATCCGGAGTTCCGAAATTCAGAATGTTCCGGAATCCGGACACCGGGCCGATCCGTGGCAGGGTCATCCGGAATCCGGAAAATGTTCCAGAATCCGGACCCGCCGCTGCCACCCCTCCGCTCCACAGCTGGACTCCCTCGCCTCGGGCCACTCCGACCTCTCCCCCGCCGACCTCGCCCCAGCCTCGGGCCGACCTCGCCCCCGCCTCGGGCCGACCTCGCCTCGGGCCGCTGCCTACCTCTCCCCAGCCGACCTCGCCCCAGCCTCGGACCTCTGCCTCGGGCCGACCTCGCCCCCGCCTCGGGCTGACGCCAACCTCTCTCCTGGTGACCTCGCCCCCGCCTTGGACCTCTGCTTCGTGCCGACCTCGCTCCCGATGCCGACCTCTCCCCCGCCAACCTTGCCCCCGCCTCGGGCCTCTGCCTTGGGCCGACCTCGTACCCCCCCTGCTCAGCTGCCCGACCCCCCCCTCCCCTCCCTCCCCTCCCTTACCTACCTACCTTGGCCCAGGCGTTTCCAGACTCGGACATTGGAAAGACGTTCCAAAGTCTGGAAATACTCAGAATCCGGAGCCACCACGGTCCCGAGGCTTCCGGATTTCCGGCATTGTACCTGTATGTACAATTTTTATATCAAGTATATTGTATTTTCTGTCTTTTAGATATGTTTTGCTGTGCCATTCTATTCAAATGAGAAGATTTCCGATTGACTAACTTTGATTATGTGACTCTACTTTTAATGATAACGCTGTATAGATCCTGAAATTTTGATTGTTTGGATCCCAAGATGATATATTAATATGTTAAGACATGGGATTTGTTTCAAGTCATTAAATTTATTAATGAAAGCCAGTGTTTAAAAAAAAAATTAAGCAATAGCTAAAATGTTGAAAAACATCAGCTGGTCAGTGCAGAGTGTATTCTACCCTACGCCACTTCCTTCCCTGTATTAATTGCTGACTCACATTCCATCTCATGTTGTATGACCTCACTCCTGACTGCACTATAAGTTACTGACCTGCATTTCACTGATTACCATTGGCACCATTGAGGCACTATGAAGGAGAAGGGTGATTGCTGGGGTCAAAATTAATATTTGGGAGAGCATGGTTACTGCTGAGGACTGGTAATGGCTAATTTACCCAAAAGTATTCAATACAGATATGATATCTTGGACACAATTGTCAAAAAATCAGGGCTCCCTAAACAATTCCATGTAGTTACTCTATCTCAGGAAACTAATTCCATCATAAAAGCCTTTTCTTGTTTGCTGTTACTATTTGGTCTTTTCGCCCATTCTCTCCTGAAGGTGCTGACCCTCCTCCGAATTTCGCATCACCCTGAGGATGGGGGGAGTGTTGGGAGGGCACCACCTGGTACACCTGGTCAGAAGCAGGGCACTACACAGGAGAAGGAGAACATCTGCCATGCATTTGCCCACTCACCTAACCTGTCCAAGTCACCCTGCAGCCTCTTGTCATCCTCCTCACAGCTCACACTGCCACCCAGCTTAGTGTCATCTGCAAACTTGGAGATATTACACTCAATTCCTTCGTCTAAATCACTAATGTATATTGTAAATAGCTGGGGTCCCAGCACTGAACCTTGCGGTACCCCACTAGTCACTGCCTGCCATTCTGAAAAGGACCCGTTTATTCCCACTCTTTGCTTCCTGTCTGCCAACCAGTCAATACATTACCCCCAATACCATGTGCCTTAACTTTGTACAATAATCTCTTGTGTGGGACCTTGTCAAAAGCCTTTTGAAAGTCTAAATGCACCGCATCCACTGGTTCTCCCTTGTCCTCTCGACTAGCTACATCCTCAAAAAACTCTAGAAGATTTGTTATTCATAAATCCATGCTGACTTGGACTGATCCTGTCACTGCTTTCCAAATGCGCTGCTATTACATCTTTAATAAGTGATTCCAGCATTTTCCTCACTACCGATGTCAGGCTAACCGGTCGATAATTCCCTGTTTTCTCTCTCCCTCCTTTTTTAAAAAGTGGGGTTACATTAGCTACCCTCCAATCCATAGGAACTGATTCAGAGTCCATGGAACTTTGGAAAATGACCACCAATGCATCTACTATTTCTAGGGCCACTTCCTTAAGTACTCTGAGATGCAGACTATCAGGCCCTGGGGATTTATCGGCCTTCAGTCCCTTCAATTTCCCTAACACCATTTCCTGACTAATAAGGATTACCCTCAGTTCCTCCTTCCCGCTAGACCCTCGGTCCCCTAGTATTTTCAGGAGGTTATTCGTGTCTTCCTTAGTGAAGACAGAACCAAAGTATTTGTTCAATTGGTCTGCCATTTCCTTGTTCCCCATTATGCATTCACCTGATTCTGACTGCAAGGGACCTACATTAGTCTTCACTAATCTTTTTCTCTTCACATATCTATAGAAGCTTTTGTGGCATGAAAGGCAGTGGTGAGGTCTCTTGTGCCCCGTCACGATCCTCCGATCGGGTTTCGCGGCAGAGGTGAGCAACACTGCCGGGAAGAGCTGCACCCGGTGTGCAACGCACCTGGTTGCAACACCGGCACGAGTTTGGGCTCCTGCCTGATCCGTCTGCCCGGAAGTGCACCCGCAATGACCGTCGATGAAATCAGAGCGGTCGAGCCATGGTGGTGGCAGAGAGGAAGGTCAAGTAAGTGCGAGTGTTGTTTTATTTAATTTTTTGCGCGATTTGTGTTGCAGTGGCGTGGGCAATGTTTTAGGAATATTTTTGTGGGTTTTGTATAGGTATCCCCGCCCCTAGGCCTCTCATGGAGCGCTCACGGCCCAGCTCTTTAGTTCGGGAGTTTCCCATCCTTGCACCGAGAGGTGTACAACGCCTCCCTTAGTGCTGTGCCCTCTGACGCAGGGCCCAGATGCACAAACTTAAATACTAAAACGCAAACTATTCCCGGCCGCTAACTTTCCCACCCCGCCGCCAGTATCACCCCGAAAACCGAAAAACAGAAAATCCAGCCCATGGACTTTCAAATGGCATTTGATATAAAGTACCACATAAAAGACTTATTCGGAATATAGAAGCACATGGGATTAAAGGGATGGTGGTAACTTGGATACGTAACTGGCTAAGAGATAGGAGGCAGAGAGTAGTGGTGAATGGACTTTTTTTCTGACTGGAGAGAAGTATTGAGCCAGGCCCCAGGGGTCAGTACTTTTTGTTTTTATATAAATAAGCTAGACTTGGGTATAGGGAGGACATTGACAGATTGGTAAAATATTCAGTGGGGCCCCCCAGGGGTCAGTATATTCAGTGGGCCCCCCAGGGGTCAGTATATTCAGTGGGCCCCCCAGGGGTCAGTATGGTTTGTTTATATATAAATGACCTACATCGGATATAGGGAGGACATTTGACAGATTGGTGAAACGGGAAGACACAAGATGGATGCAACATAATGCAGATAAGTGCGAAGTGATGCATTTTGGGAGAAAGAACTTGGAGAAACAAAATGGTACTATTTTGAGGGGGCGCAAGAGCAGATGGACCTGGGGGTGCATATTCATAAATATTTGAAGGTGACATGGAAAAGGCGATTAAGAAAGCATATGGGATACTTGGCTTTGTAAACAGGGGCATTGAATACAAAAGCTAAGAAGTCATGCTAAATCTTTATAAATCACTGGTTAGGCCTCAGCTGCAGTACTGTGGACAATTCTGGGCACCTCACTTCAGGAAGAACATCATGGACTTGGAGAGAATACAGAGGAAGTTTACCAGGATAATGCCAGGGATGAGAGACTTCAGTTATGTGGAGAGATTGGAGAAGCTAGGGTTGTTCTCCTTAAAGCAGAGAAGGTTAAGCAGAGACCTAATAGAGGCATTCAAAATTATGAAGGGTTTTGATAGTCAAGTAGGGAGAAACTATTTCCTCTGGGAAGGGACCGGTAAACAGTAGTCAGAGATTTAAAATAATTGGCAAAAGAACAAGAGGGGAAATGAGGAGAAATGTTTCCACACACACAGTTGTTATGATCTGGAACTCATTATCTGAAACATTGGTGGAATCAGTTTTCATAGCAACCTTTAAAAGGCAATTGGACATATGCTTGAAGAGGACTAATTTGCAGTGTTATTGGGAGAAACTGTACCATGGGACTAAATTGGATTCTCTTTCAAAAAGCCAGCAAAAGCACAATAAACCGAATGGCCTAATTCTGTCATATATGGTCCTATGATTCTATGGTTCGCTGGTTAGTCATTTTAGACTGCTTGTGGACTTTTTGTGGCTATGTTGGCTGCTCTAACTGAATTCAAAAATAGTATTTTTTGGAGTTACAGGACAATCTCTGTGCAGGGGCCTGTGCACAAGGTTGTGCTGCTCGGTCTGTCATTCATGCTGTAGAAGTAGGAAGAGCAGAAAGTCAGAGTGCAGAGACCAGCAGCTTCTGGGAGAACTTCTCCGAGCCGCCATCTTCACTTTACAGCATTTGCTGAGAGCTATGGTTCAAAATTGCCAAAGTGCACCTCCCATTAAGAAGTGCATGCTGCCTTTATGTGGCATTTCTGATGCTCATTTTCCCGCCTCCCCTCAATTGGAGAGCTGGCACTAAACAGCACGAGTAATGCTGCTAGCTAGCACATCACAATCAAATGAGGCACGGGCACAAATTTATTGAACGTGCGTTTTAGCCATTATGCCCATTTTGCATCCATTTTCGGCACAAGATTAATTTCTACTCCCCCCCGCCCCCTTACCCCCACCCACTTTAGAGCAGGGGCCACTGAACAGCAGTTAGAAAGAGGATATTTTTCCTCTTCCCTGAGGGCTCTTAGGCCAATTGTGTTGTCCGATGCGTGAGTCCCACACATTTCCAGTGGAAATTCAGAAAATGGAGCCTTCAGTTAATGGTACTTCATGCACAGAAGATTTGCACCATCAGTGACATTCTTGCACATTTTCATTGAATCATAGACTAATTCAACACAAAAGGAGGCATTGGGCCCATCGTGCCTGTGCTGGCTCTTTGAAAGAGCTATCCCATTATATTATATTCAAAAAGGAGTTAGGTGTAGTCCTTACTACTAGGGGGATCAAGGGGTATGGTGAGAAAGCAGGAATGGGGTACTGAAGTTGCATGTTCAGCCATGAACTCATTGAATGGCGGTGCAGGCTCGAAGGGCCGAATGGCCTACTCCTGCAACTATTTTCTATGTTTCTATGTTTCTATGTCCCATTCAACTTCCACTGCCCTTTCCCCATAGCTCTGCATACTTTTCCCCTTCAAAGATGCCATTTAAAGGCCAAGGTGAATATCTGCACCGGACTCCGCCCCAACCCCTCTTGCGCATGCGCAGACTCCTTGAACCCGAATCTGGAGGGAGACCTATAAAGGCCCAGCGGCATCGTCGAGAGGCAGTCAGAGGAGGAGGGAGTCGGGGAGAGTTGGCAGGAGACCTATAAAGGCCCAGTGGCAGCATCGACAGGCAGTGGGAGGAGGAGGAAGTCGGGGAGAGTCGTCAGGGGACTTATAAAGGCCCAGCGGCAGCGTCGAGAGGCAGTTGGAGGAGGATGGAGTCGGAAAGAGTCGTCGGGAGGCCAGCTGGTGCAGCTACAAGGGCAGAAGGTAAACAAAGAAGTAGAAAGAAATCGAAAGGTGACGTCACAGCCAAGGGGTAAGTGATTGGCTGGTGTTTGGTAAGTAGCATTTCTTTTTCTTTTCTTTATCAGTAAATAACCTTTCGCATTATTGTTGCCAAATTAAGTTAATCGAAGGGTTAAGTCATGGCAGGAGAGCTCAGACACGTGTTATGCTCCTCCTGTGCTATGTGTGAAATCAAGGACTCTTCCAGTGTCCCTGATGACTACATAAACGGGAAGTGCATCCGCCTGCAGCACCTGAAAGACCGCATTGCGGCACTGGAGCTGCGAGTGGATTTACTCTGGAGCATCCACGATGCTGAGGATGACGTGAATAGTACGTTTAATGAGTTGGTCTTACCACAGGTAAAGGTTACACAGCCAGATAGGGGATGGTGACCAACAGGAAGAGCAGTGGAAGGAAGGTAGTGCAGGGTTCCCCTGCGGTCATCCCCCTGCAAAACAGATACACCGCTTTGGGTACTGTTGAGGGGGATGACTCATCAGGGGAGAGCAGCAGCAGCCAAGTTCATGGCACTGTGGGTGGCTCTGCTGCACAGGAGGGCAGGAAAAAGAGTGGGAGAGCTATAGTGATAGGGGATTCAATTGCAAGGGGAATAGATAGACATTTCTGCATCCACAACCGAGACTCCTCCCTGATGCAAGTGTCAAGGATGTCTCGGAGTGGGTGCAGGACATTTTGAAGGGGAAGGGTAAACAGCCAGTTGTCGTGGTGCATATAGGTGCCAATGATATAGGTAAAAAACGGGATGAGGTCCTACAAGACAAATTTAGGGAGCTAGGAGCTAAATTAAAAAGTAGGACCTCAAAAGTAGTAATCTCAGGATTGCTACCAGTGCCATGTGCCAGTCAGAGTAGGAATCGCAGGATAGCTAAGATGAATACGTGGCTTGAGGAGTGGTGCAGAAGGGAGGGATTCAAATTCCTGGGACATTGGAAACGATTCTGGGGGAGATGGGACGGTCTACACCTGGGCAGGACTGGAACCAATGTCCTAGGGGGAGTGTTTGCTAGTGCTGTTGGGGAGGGGTTAAACTAATATGGCAGGGGGATGGGAACCTATGCACAGAGACAGAGGAAAGTAGAATGGGGGCAGAAGCAAAAGATAGAAAGAGGAAAAGTAAAAGTGGAGGGCAGAGAAACCCAAGGCAAAAAGCAAAAAGGGCCACATTACAGCAAAATTCTAAAGAGGCAAAGGGTATTAAAAAGACAAGCTTGAAGGCTCTATGCCTCAATGTGAGGAATATTTGGAATAAGGTGGACAAATTAACTACGCAGATAGCAGTTAATGGATATGATGTAATTGGCATCACGGAGACATGGCTCCAGGGTGACCAAGGCTGTGAACTCAACATCCAGGGGTATTCAACATTTAGGAAGGATAGACAGAAAGGAAAAGGAGATGGGGTGGCATTGCTGGTTAAATAGGAAATTAATGCAATAGTAAGGAAGGACCTTAGCTTGGATGATGTGGAATAGGTATGGGTGGAGCTATGGAATACCAAAGGGCAGAAAATGCAAGTGGGAGTTGTGTACAGGCCACCAAACAGTAGTAGTGAGGTTGGAGACAGCATCAAACAAGAAATTAGGGATGCGTGCAATAAAGGTACAGCAGTTATCATGGGCGACTTTAATCTACATATTGACTGGGCTAACCAAACTGGCAGCAATGCGGTGGAGGAGGATGTCTTGGAGTCTATTAGGGCTGATTTTCTAGAGCAATATGTCGAGGAGCCAACTAGACAGCTGGCCATCCTAGACTGGGTGATGTGTAATGAGAAAGGACTATTTAGCAATCTTGTTGTGCGAGGCCCCTTGGGGAAGAGTGACCATAATATTGTAGAATTCTTTATTATGATGGAGAGTGACACAGTTAATTCAGAGACTAGGGTCCTGAACTTAATGAAAGGTAACTTTGATGGTATGAGACGTGAATTGGCTAGAATAGACTGGCGAATGATACTTAAAGGGTTGACAGTGGATAGGCAATGGCAAACATTTAAAGATCATATGGATGAACTTCAACAATTGTACATCCCTGTCTGGAGTAAAAATAAAATGGGGAAGGTGACTCAACCGTGGCTAACAAATGAAAAATTAAGGCTAGTGTTAAATCCAAGGAAGAGGCATATAAATTGGCCAGAAAAAGCAGCAAACCTGAGGACTGGGAGAATTTTATAATACAGCAGAGGATGCCAAAGGGTTTAATTAGGAGGGGGAAAATAGAGTATGAGAGTGAGCTTGCTGGGCCATAAAAACTGACTGCAAAGCTTCTATAGATATGTGAAGAGAAAAGGATTAGTGAAGACAAACGTAGGTCCCTTGCAGTCAGATTCAGGTGAATTTATAATGAGGAACAAAGAAATGGCAGAACAGTTAAACAAATACTTTGGTTCTGTCTTCACGAAAGAAGACAGAAATAACCTTCTGGAAATACTAAGGGACCGAGGGTCTAGTGAGAAGGAGGAACTGAAGGAAATTCTTTTTAGGCGGGAAATTGAGTTAGGGAAATTGATGGGATTGAGGGCTGATAAATCCCCGGTGCCTGATAGTCTGCATCCCAGAGTACTTAAGGAAGTAGCCCTAGAAATATTGGATTAATTGATGATCATTTTCCAACAGTCTATCGACTCTGGATCGGTTCCTATGGACTGGAGGGTAGCAACTGTAACACCACTTTTTGAGAAGGGAGGGAGAGAGAAGGCGGGTAATTATAGACCAGTTAGCCTGACATCAGTAGTGGGGAAAATGTTGGAATCAATTATTAAAGATGAAATATCAGCACATTTGGAAAGCAGTGATGGGATTGTTCCAAGCCAGCATGGATTTATGAAAGGGAAATCCTGCTTGACAAATCTTCTAGAATCTTTTGTGGATGTAACTGATTGAGTGGACAAGGGAGAACCAGTGGATGTGGTGTATTTGGACTTTCAAAAGGCTTTTGACAAGGTCCCACACAAGAGATTGGTGTGCAAAATTAAAGCACCTGGTATTGGGGGTAATGTACTGACGTGGATAGAGAACTGGTTGGCAGACAGGAAGCAGAGAGTCGGGATAAACGGGTCCTTTTCAGAATGGCAGACAGTGACTAGTGGAGTGCCGCAGGGCTCAGGGCTGGGACCCCAACTATTTACAATATACATTAATGATTTGGATGAGGGAATTGAGAGTAATATCTCCAAGTTTGCAGATGACACTAAGCTGGGTGGCGGTGTAAGCTGTGAGGAGGACGCTAAAAGGCTGCAGGGTGACTTGGACAGATTAGCTGAGTGGGCAAACGAGAGGCAGATGCAGTATAATGTGGGTAAATGTGAGGTTATCCACTTTGGTGGCAAAAACACGAAGGTAGAATATTATCTCAATGGCGGCAGATTAGGAAAAGGGGAGGTACAACGAGACCTGGGTGTCATGGTACATCAGTCATTGAAAGTTGGCATGCAGGTACGGCAGACGGTGAAGAAGGCAAATGGTATGTTGGCCTTCATAGCTCGGGGATTTGAGTATAGGAGCAGGGAGATCTTACTGCAGTTGTACAGGGCCTTAGTGAGGCCTCACCTGGAATATTGTGTTCAATTTTTTTCTCATAATCTGAGGAAGGACGTTCTTGCTATTGAGGGAGTGCAACGAAGGTTCACCAGACTGATTCCTGGGATGGCAGGACTGACATATGAGGAGAGACTGGATCGACTGGGCCTGTATTCACTGGAGTTTAGAAGAATAAGAGGGGATCTCATAGAAACATATAAAATTCTGATGGGACTGGACAGGTTAGATGCAGGAAGAATGTTCCCGATGTTGGGTAAGTCCAGAACCAGGGGACATAGTCTAAGAATAAGGGGTAAGCCATTTAGGACTGAGATGAGAAGAAACTTCTTCACTCAGAGAGTTGTTAACCTGTGGAATTCCCTGCCGCAGAGAGTTGTTGATGCCAGTTCATTGGGTATATTCAAGAGGGAGTTAGATATGGCCCTTATGGCTAAAGGGATCAAGGGGTATGGAGAGAAAGCAGGAAATGGGTACTGAGGTGAATGATCAGCCATGATCTCATTGAATGGTGGTGCAGGCTCGATGGGCCGAATGGCCTACTCCTGCACCTATTGTCTGTGTTTCTCTGTTTCTATGGAACCGGGATCGGGTTGTTCTGACTGCGTTGACCAAACTGGGAGCTGTGCTGCTGATCTTCCGACCCTTCTGACCGTGTTGTTCCAACAGTGTTTATCCGTCCCATATGACCGTGTTAGGGGTCCCCTTTAAAGGCAGCATGCAACTCTTAATGGGGAGGTACACTTTGGCAGTTATACGCTGATTGAATTCACCATGTCGCTATATTTTTTCAACATGTCGTTGCCAGTTACTGCTACGGAATGGCGCTATGGGCACGAATTTCTAGCCCTAGGACTAGGGGGCATAGTCCAAAAGTTAGAGCCAGACCTTACAGGAGTGAAATTAGGAAACACTTTTATACACAAAGGGGCCGAAATTGGAGGACTTACCGTCTGCTGCTGCCGAGTTTTCTGGGCGGTCTCCCCTCCGAGCGAGTTTGGTGGAGGCCTCCCGCCGGAGGGAAGACCACTGGGGACCGCCCGCTGACGTCTGCTGGCGCGCAATGCATGTAAGTGTCCTCCCACCCGCCGAGCTGCCAGTTTGGTCCGGGCGGGAGTCAGCTGCAGCAGGGGAAAGGACCGCCACGTGGAGGTAGGTCTAACCGCAACGGTAAGTAAGAAGACCTGCAAAAAATGGTTAGTAAACTTCTTTTCTTTATTTTTTTTTGCAGTGATTCAGGTGGATGGGGTCCCCTGAAGGTTTTCGAGTATTTTGGGGTTTTTTTTTTGTTGAAATTTTAAATTTTATCTGCTTCCCCCCCTCCCAGGGCCCGACTCAATCCTCTGCGGTACTTTGCCGAGGATCGCATTTGCCACCGAGAATGGAAGTTCCTATCTGCTGCCATCCAGATTTGAGGCGTAAGTCTTTTTTTTGCCACCAGGTGGCCTTTCCAGTACTTTTTCAAGAAACTTCTGCTCAAAGTACCGTTAGGATCTCAGCAGTCCTTTGGGTGGCACTTGGGAGGAACTTAGCTTCCACCAAGTTCGGGGCCAAAGAGTGGTAAAGGTTTGAAACTCTCTTCCACAAATGGCAATTGAAGCGAGATCAATTGTTAAATTTAAATCTGAGATTGATAGCTTTTTGTTGACCAAAGGTATTAAGGGATATGGGCCAAAGGAGGATATATGGAGTTAGGTCGCAGATCAGCCATGATCTCATTGAATGGCGGAACAGGTTCGAGGGGCTGATGACCTACTCCTGTTCCTATGTTCCTAAATGTAGGATAATGTATTTGGGGAGGGCTATAATAAGGCAAGGGAATTGACAATAAATGGTAGGATACTGAGAAGAGGAACAAAGGGACCCTGGAGTGCACTTCTACAGATCCCTGAAAGTAGCAGGACAGGTAGATAAGATTGTTAAGAGGAGATACTTTCATTTATGGAACGAGATATAGAATATAAGAACAGGGAGGTTATGCTTGAACTGTATAAAACACTAGTTCAGCCACAGCTTAGAGTACTGCGTACATTTCTGGTCACTACATTACAGGAAAGATCTGGTTGCACTAGAGAGGGTACAGAGGAGATTTACAAGGATGTTGCCAGGACTGGAGAATTTTAGCTATGAGGAAAGATTGGATTGGGTTTGTTTTCTTTGGAACAGAGGAGGTTGAGGGGAGATTTGATTGAGTTGTATAAAATTATGAGGGGCCTAGATAGAGTGGATAGGAAGGACCTTATTCCCTTAGCAGAGGGGTCAGTAACCAGGGGGCATAGATTTAAAGTAGTTGGCAGAAGGATTATAGTGGAGTTGAGGAGAACTTTTTTCACCCTGAGTGTGAACTCACTGCCTGAAAGGGTGATAGAGGCAGAAACCCTCATTGCATTTAAAAAGTACTTGGAAGTGCGCTTGAAGTTCTGTAACCCACAAAGCTGCAGACCAAGAGCTGGATGGTGAGATTATGCTGGATAGCTCTTTGCTGGCCAGCACATACACAATGGGCCGAATGGGCTCCTTCTGTGCCATAAATTTCTATGATTTCTAAGATTAAAATGAGACAGAAAAAGGAGGCTTATGACAATTGTATGTTTCATAATGCAGTCGAGAACCAAGCTGAATATAGAAAGTACAGAGGAGATCTAAAAAAGGGAATAAAAGGCAAAGAGAGAATATGAGAATATATTAGCAGCTAACATAATAGGGAACCCAAAAGTCTTTTAAAAACATAGAAATAGTAATAGGTTAGTCAAAGGAAGGGTGGGTGACCAAAAAGGAGATCTTCTTGTGGAGGCAGAGGCCATGGCTGTGGTATTAAATGAATACTTTGCCTCTATCTTCAGTCGAGATGAAGATGCTGCCAAAATAACAGTAAAGGAGGAGGCAGTAGTGGTATTGAATTGGATGAAAATTGATAAAGATGAGGTACTGAAATGGTTTCTAGGTTACTGAGGAAAGTAAGGATGGAAATTGCGGAGGTTCATACCACAATCTTTCAATCCTCCTTGCATATAGGGGCGGTGGGACTGGAGGATTGCAAATGTTATACCCTTGTTTAAAAAAGAGGAGAGGGATAAACCCAGCAACTACAGGCTAATCAGTTTAACATTGTTGGTGGGGAAAGTTTCAGAGAAAATAATCTGGGACAAAATCAATTGCCATTTAGAAAAGAATGGGCTAATGAATGAAAGTCAGCATGGATTTGTTAAAGCAAATTGTATTTGACTAACTTGATTAATATCTTTGATGCAGTAACGGAGAGAGTTGATGAGGTTAGTGCAGATGATGCTATGTAGATGGACTTCCAAAGGTCGGTTGATAAAATACCACATGATAGACTTGTTAGCAAAAATAAAAGCCATGGGATTAAAGGGAGAGTGTTAGTATGGATACAAAATTGGTTAAGGGACAGATTGCAGAGAGTAGTGTTGAAAATGTGTTTTTCAGAATAAAGGGAAGTATACAGTGGTGTTCCTCAGAGGTCATATTATGCTCTTTTTGATATATGTTAATGACCTGTACTTGGGCATATAGGGTATAATATCAAAGTTTGCAGAGGATATGAAACTCAGAAATGTAGTAAACAATGAGGAGGATAGTAACAGACTTCAGGAGGACATAAACAGACTGGTGAAATGGGCAGACACATAAACAGAGCTAACCAATGTCACAATCAAAGGATCTGATCAAATCTCTGCAGTCCTGCCACATCCAGTTGTGAATGGTGGTGGACATAAATACTGTAGCAACAAGAGCAGGTCAGAGGCTGGGTATTCTGCAGTGGCTGTCTCATTGCCTGACTCCTCAAAGCCTTTCCACCGTCTCCAAGGCACAAGTCAGGAGTGTGGTGGAATACTCTCCACTTGCCTGGATGAGTGGAGCTCCAACAACACTCAAGGACAAAACAGCAAGCTTGATTGGCAGCCTATCCACCACCTTAAATATTCACTCCCTCCATGATCGCGCACCTTGCCTGCAGTATGTACCATCTATAAGATGCACTGCAGCAACTCACCAAGGCTTCTTCGGCAGCACCTTCTAAACCCGCGACCTCGACCACCTAGATGGACAAGGGCAGCAGGCACATGAGAGCACTATCACCTGCAGGTTTCCCTCCAAGTCACGCACCATTCTGACTTGGAAATATATCGCCGTTCCTTCATCGTCGCTCGGTCAAAATCCTGGAACTTCCTAACAGCACTGTGGGAATACCTTCATCACAAGGACTGCAGCGGTTCAAGAAGACGGCTGACCACCACCTTCTCAAACAATTAGGGATGGGCAATAAATGCTGGCCTTGCCAGCGATGCCCACCTCCCAGAACAAATTAAAAATACCATGTGACGGATGAAATTTAATGCAGAGAATTGTAAAGTAATACATTTTTGTAGGGAGACTGAGGATAGGAAATATAAAATAAATTATATATTTTTGAAGGGGTGCATGAACAGAGAGACCTAGGGTCTATGTACACAAATCCTTGAAGTTGGTAGGACAAGTTCAGAAGGCTGTTAGAAAACCATATGGGATCCTTGGCTTTATTACTAGAGGAATAGAGTGCAAAAGCAAGGAAGTTATGCTAAATTTTTATAAAGCACTGGTTATGCTGGAGTATTGGGCCCAAGTTTCCACAAGAAAAAAAACGGGCGCCCCTCCGAGCTGGGCGCCCGTTTTTTGCGCCTAAAACGGCGCCTAAAAAAATCCTCGGTATTCTCCACCGATTTACAGGTCCTGTGGCACTCGGCGCAGCCGGCACGAGCTGTGGGGGGGCGGAGCCAGGTCCCTGCGCTGAAAACAGTGCCGGGACCTCTGCACATGCGCGCTACAGTCGGCACGCAAGTGCAGTAGCTCCAGGCGCTGAACTGTGTGGGAGGGGCCCGAAGCACGCAGCCCCTAGCCCTGGCTGAATGGCCTCACTGGGGCTGCGTGAATGAGGCTCCTCCCACGGCCAGCTCCTGCTCCCTGCCCGACCAGACCCGACACTCGCTCCCCCCCCCCGCCCCGACCCGACACCCGAGACCCGCTCCTCCCCGCCCTGACCGAGACCCGAGACCCGCTCTCCCCCCTCCCTCCCCGCCCCAACACCCGCTCCCCGCCCCGACCCGAGGCCCGCTCCCCCCCCCCCAACCCGACACCCGCTCCTGTTCCCCGACGCCCCCCCCTCTCTTCCCTCCCCCCTCTCCCCTCCCCTCCCTCCCTCTCTCTCTCCCCTCCCTCTCTCTCTCTCTCCCCTCCCTCCCTCTCTCCCCTCCCTCCCTCTCTCCCTCTCTCTCTCTCTCTCTCTCTCTCTCCCCCCCTCCCTCCCTCCCTCTCTCTCTCCCCTCCCTCTCTCCTCTCTCCCTCTCCCTCTCCTCTCTCCCTCCCTCTCTCCCTCCCCTCTCTCCCTCCCTCTCTTGCTCAGCGGCACGAACAGCTGCAGAATTCTCCCTGGCTGAAGCACTTTCACACAGGTAGGAAGATGGTTTATTTAATCTTTTCCTGGCTTATAAATGTTTATTCAGGTTGGATTTATTTGTATAATATTTGTAGAAGTATAAATAAGGATTTATTGTCGAATTTAATGAGTTCCCTTCCCCCCCACCTCGTTCTGGACGCCTAATTTGTAACCTGCGCCTGATTTTTTAATGTGTAGAACAGGTTTTTTCAGTTCTCCAAAAATCTTCACTGGCGCCATTCTACTTTAGTTTGGAGTACATTTTCACTGTGGAAACTTTCAAATCAGACGTCAGTGGCCGGACACGCCCCCTTTTGAAGAAAAAATTCTGTTCTAAACTAGAACTGTTCTACCTGACTAGAACTGCAGAAAAAAAAATGTGGAGAGTTGCGATTTCTAAAATAGTCCGTTCTCCACCAGTTGCTCCTAAAAATCAGGCGCGAATCATGTGGAAACTTGGGCCCATTGTGTCTAATTCTGGGCACCACACTTTAGGAAGGACGTCAAGGCCTTAGAGAGGGTGCAGAAGAGATTTACTAAAATGTTACTAGTGATGAGGAACTTCAATTATGTGGAGAAGCTGGGGTTGTTCTCATTAGAGCAGAGAAGGTGAAGAGGCAATTTGATGGAGGTGTTCAAAATCATAAAGCGTTTTGATAGAGTACTTAAGGAAAAATAGTTTCCAGTGGCACAATGCATCACTTCACAATTCTCTGTGCTAAATTGCATTTTTTGTCGGAAAACTTTCAGTTGTCCTGAAATTCTGTCTGGTTTCAGTCTGGTGGGGTCCCGCCAAAAGGATTCCCTGCCTAATTCCCAGTGAGTTGGCAGAACTAGTTGTGCAGGCTGGAAAATCTACCATTAAGGGGGGAGAATCTTCCAAGCTACTGCAATTATGACTCTGGTTCCCAGCATCAAAGATAAACCTGGATGGCTGGCAGCATGATTTTGATATTTCACCTCATCAATATCAACTGCTTTTATAAGTGTACTGTATTTGCTCCATGGGTTCTTTGCTTAAAAATTCATAGCAACACATTGCTATTAAGAATGAGTTGGTTTATTAACGAAGTTTTACCAATCAAACTGCATACTATCAGTTCATCCACTAGGCTCACAACTGCATACCTCACTGTGTATGACCTAGACTCAACTGACTGGGGTTTTATTGAGTCTTGTGAACATCACATGACTGGCTAAGCCACTCACAATGCAACAGCTCTACAAACCTGTGAGCATACTCACAGGTGCATACATTACAATAAGAATATAACAATATGCAACTTAAAATAGTTGTAACAATATGCAGCATTTTTAATTTAGGTGCACACCATATTTTCCATCTCTGAGTCCAAAAAGTGCTGTAGGTTGAAGCCTTACTCCAGAGATTTGAGCACATAATCTAGGCTGACACTCCAGTGTGCGCTGTACTGTCAGAGGTGCCATTGTGTAGATGAATCATTAAACTGAGGCCCCATCTGCCTGTTCAGGTGCATGTAAAAGATCCCATGGCAATATTCGAAGAAGAGCAAGGGAGCTCTCCCGGCCTCCTGTCCAATAATTAGCACAACGTGAAAAAAAGATTAACTGGTCATTTTCTGTGAGTGGGATCTTGCTGAATGTGAACTGACAGCTGCGTTTGCCTACATAATGACAGTGGCCGCACTTCAAAAGTAATCCATTGGTTGTAAAGTGCTTTGAGATGTCCTGGAGGCACTCCATAAATACAAGTTCTTTTATTCTGCAGTTTCATTAATATTTTATTATTACATTTTGATGCAGTATTTTATTTCCCAATTTCTGAACTCTAATTGTTGACATGCAGAAGATTATAGGATTTATATGTAGGATTTCACAGCAGTCTGACGAGAATCAGAACTGTACTGGTGGCAAACCTGAGCTGCTAATCTTCATCACTTAAAGTTGTAATGTAATTGTCCACTTCTCTTAAAATGCAATACTCAGCCAATCCTGCCCTCTAGAGGTGAAATTAATTATATAGTAAATTTATCATGTCACAATGTTGAAGAATGGACAGCGGTGAACAGATTTCTACGTATTTACTCCTCTCTGTTTTTAAGTAATATCAGGAAATACGTTAAAAACCCAAAGGACATTTGCGTCCATTGCATTCATGCGTGATCAGCACCTTATGTGTAAATTCTGGTTCAATGTTTAAGGTGCTGCATTTCATTTGACCAGAACAAGGAGCAGGTATCTCAGGGTGTAGGTGTTAAAAAGGAGGCTTCTCTCCTTCAAGATGGACTAACTGATATAGTTAATCGACACCTCACCCTTCTTCCACTGTATAACAACCACGGAAGTGTACACACGAAATCCCAGGTTCAACCGGCTTTTACTACGAGCAATTGCAAGGGAATGTTCAGTTGTGGAACCTCCGAAATACAAGAGTCTTCAAGCATAATTTATACAGGTTTTGGAGAGGAGCTATCCTCCTCCAAAATCATCGATAGGTCTATTGTTATCAGCGAAGTTACATTAATTTGTCCACTCTTATCAGGTGGGCTCTGAGTGGTACATGCAACTGTCCATCTCTCATCATTGTTTTGTTCCATTTTGTCCTCTATCCCAGTCTATCCAACGCCTAGGGTGGTTTGTACTGGTTTCTTTATCTCTTCCTCAGTGACTTTTAAACAAGCTGCTGACTTTGGCTGTTTAAGTGTTACTAAGGTTAAGCTATAGTTTAATGCGTATAAGTGTGCTATACCTATATAAGCAAGTGTTACATACATAGGCAATTTATAAGTTCACTACCTCCAGCATAATTCTGACCCCCTATTTGCAACCTTACAATTTATCCCTTACATAGGGCAACTTGGGATGGGCAATAAATACGGCCTTGCCACGATGCTCACATTCCAAGAACAAATAAGAAATAATGTCCTCCGTGAGCATTTTTTCTATATTGGTAAACAAGTGAAAGTGAAATTTGTGTCACTTTATTATGGGCTGGATTTTCAGCTTTTTGCGATTTCTCCCGTTTTCGGGCGCAAATCGTGGCGAAATCAAAATTTTAGTGCTGGGTTGGCGTTAGCGCTAGAGCACGCAACTTCGGCCAAATGAAAGTTAACGATGGGCGTAAGCGCTAACTCCGGTGTTGCACAATAGAATTTGTGCGTTTTGCCGCGCTTCTGGTCTGCTGTCCGATCGCAAACGCTAATGCAGGGCGCAGCCACCGCACACATGCACAGTACACCCGGGGCTGAATCAGCCATTTTATCATTCGATTTTCATGATGGAGGAGGAGGACAGCAGGCAGTGTGCCAGAAGATTCACACAGGAGGCTAACGAAGCTCTTGTAAGGGCTGTGGAGAGGAGATGGCAGGAACTCCACAGGAGGGGTGGATCAAGACCCCTTTCAGTGATTTTTAACAGGATCTGGAGGGAAATAGCTGAGGAGGTCTCTGCCTCAGTAATAAGGACTGCAACACAGTGTCAAAAAAAGTTCAACGCTCTTTCGAGGGTTGTTAGAGTGAGTACAATTTTTTATTCATGCACTCCTTTATTACTTAAATTATAAATCTGAAACACTATTCATTCTCATGCTGTTGTTCTCTCTGAGCACTCTGTGGGTTGCCTCCTAAAATGCATGACACACAAGTAGGCTTAGTGTGGCACCCTATTTGCTATGAATGATCTTTACACATTATTAAGATTGTTTTCTGAGACCTCATAAGATGTTTCCACAATTCGATGTCCTCTTGATGAACCACGTGCAACTTCCAAGGTCATTAAACAGAGGACTGTATTACTTTCACAAGTGCTTTGGTGGCTATCTGTATGTGTGACACAAGAGCAGATGGACCCTCTGGTAACCATTCTCATTTAAATCTTTGCGGGCAAAGAAGTCACACAACCACCGCAAACAGGTGCAGACAGGCAGCGGTCCACCTCAGACCCTGCCACTTACAGACCTGGAGGAGCGAGTGGCAGGCCTCATCGACATCTCAGGTCGGGCAACTGTTACTGGTGGTGCTGACCTTCGCTTGCGTCCTGAGGGCAAGTCCTGCACACTCCCTGGGCTGGGTTGGGCCAATGTGAGGCGGTGTCTGTGGATTAGGGTGGGGCAATGTCAGGCAGTGTCTGTGGACTAGATATAATTGAGTAGCAGCAGTCCTTCAAATGAACCTGTGCTATGTGACCTTCCTCATGTCGCCCTGCCCCTCACGTCAGCCCAACATGTGGAGGAGGAGAAGGAATTTGAGGAAGAGGAGTTGACGGAGCAGCTGACTCTAGTGGGGGGGGGGGGGCGGCGGGGGGTCGGGAGGCGGTGGCAGATGCAGTCTGCACCTCTTTTACCACAGGCAAACGCCTCGTCCAACGATGAAGCTACATTCCCGGGTTTTGAGATCTCTGAGGCTCCTGGGACTAGTAGTGTGCATCAATGCAGTTCTGGGGTCGAATCCCTTACGCCATCTCTCCAGAGGATGAGTCAGCAAAGCCGGTCTACTGACAGACAAGCAAACGCGGAACTGGGCATGGTAGGACTGTCCAGGGAGAGCATCAGGCTCGCCCGTCAGCTCCTTGATATTCCCGTGAGCATTGACAGTCTGAAAGCGACCATAATGGATGTAAGGTCGCAGATTGTTGGTGCAAGCCACGAAACCTGCAAGGCCTTCGCTGCCCACATGAGACTGGTGGCCTCCACCAGTCACACTGGAGTCCCGGAAAGTGTGGCGAGCAGTCTTTCCGAATTCCCCAGTGTGACACCCAGACACACCCCCACACCACCTGAGACTGGCGACACCGATGAAGAGGCTCGCTACTCACAAGCCGGGCCTTCCACATCACGAGCTGGTCCAGTGTCTCCCCAGGAGGCGTCTCCAATGTCTCTCCCCCCAACACAGCAGCGCTCTGACAATGTTGCTGCATGCTATCGTAGTGCCACTTTGGGTACGAGGAGCAGGCGAGGGAGGGAGGTTAAGGGTAAGGGGGAGGGGGGGCGAAAAGCCGGTGGTAAAAGACCATGGGGCAGGGGTGTTGGTTATCATGTTGTTGTAGTAGTATAATCACAGTTTAATCACAAGTTATGTTATTTTATTAAAGTTTCAACATTTTCAAATTATGTTTACAAAGTTATCAAATTTTATATTGTTTGATAAATTCTTTTGTTCATCTTAACCATTCCTGTGAAGTGTCTCATTTGCAGAATAAGAGGGGGAATAGTCAACATGGTGGGATAGAGTGGCCAGGCAATGGTTCACTCTTCAAGCAAAGCTTTTAATTATGAGCTGCTGACGTAAGGCTTTTGCAGCAGTGAAATTTCTACGAGGCCTCCGCTGTGGATGTGGTGGGAGTGGTGGTGGTATGGGTTCCTCGCCAGGCTCCTCTTCTTTGTCCTCGTCCTCGTCCTCATCCTCCTCCTCCTCCTCCTCCTCCTCCCCCCTCTCCTGAGGTTCTCCTGCAATCCCTATTGGCAAATCCTACCCTTCATGATGGCTAAGTTGAGTAGCATGCAACACACCACAATGAACTCAGAGGGGAGTATTGCAGGCAGTCTCCAGAGTTGTCCAGGCATCGGAAGCACTGCTTGAGCACTCCAATTGTCTGTTCAACGATGTTACGTGTGGCTATATGGCTCTCATTATAGCTATGCTCGGCTTCTGCCTGAGGGGTCCAGTGGGGGGTCATCAACCAGGTGGCGAGGCCGTAACCTTTGTCCCCGAGCATCCAGCTCTGGCCTTGTGGTTGACATTGCAACAGGCCTGAGATACTGCTCTCATGTAAGATGAAAGCATCATGGATGCTCCTTGGATATTGGGCATTGACTGCCATGATGCGCTGCGTATGGGTGCAGACGATCTATATGTTCTTGGTGGAATTCCTTTTGGTTTCAGTAATCCTCTGAATGATGTAAAGGTGTTTGCAGGGCGATGTGCGTACAGTCAAACGTACCCTAAACCTTGGGGAAGCTGGCAAATCACCCAAAGCCTACAGACCTCTCACTTTGGACCTCCTTGGTCATTGGGAAGTTTATGTAGTCACCTGGCGAATGCAGCAATGTGTAATGTGCTGCGAGATGGAGCATATATCCCCCGCTGATCTTTGAAAGGAACCGGCTGCATAGAAGGCAAGTGCCGCAGTCACCTTCACCTTGACGGGCAGTGCAGTCCTGATGCCACTGGTAGGCTGTAGATCTGCCTCTACGAGCTGGCATATCTCTGTCAGCACTTCTTTTCGGAAGCAAAACTTTCTAATGCGCTGCGCCTCAGAGAGTTGCAGGTCTGAGTGATGTTCCCTGTAAAGTCGTTGGGGGGGATGGCCTTCTCCCCATATGACCGCAACTTCTTCGATTACGTTCAAAATGATCATCAATAAGCCTTTTTGCAGCTCGATACCATATAAATATATCAGCCAGAAATAATGGCTGACATAGTATAGCCCCCATCTTTTAAAATGTCCTTAAATGTCCTTTAAAACGAACTATTAACTCACATAAAACTTCACTATGAAAAACGCAGCCTTCTTCTCCCAATCCTTTTATGCTTTCAACTTCTGCTCCGTTTTCAAGATGGCGGCGTTCGCGCCGGGTGCGCCCTGGGTGCGACTGCTTTTTGATGGCGGCTTCCTGGGCGGACGGTAAATCGAGTGATAAGCTAGTAAGTTGCACGCCGATTGACGTCATCCAAATGGTGAAAACATTGGGCGGACGCTAAGTTTTAGTGCCGCCGTAAAACCCCCACTGAAAGTTCCGCTCGGGCACAAAATGTTGTGTGAATTAGCTGCAAATCCAGCCCTTTGTTTCCTTATTTCTTGATTAAATTCTATCCAAACTCTGGAGTAGTTACTGAGGAATATTGAATGAAGGGTGCCTTTGGGATCCTGCTGATGAGGCGGGGTTGGTTTTGGCTTCCTTCCTGTGGCCCTGCTCCATCAATGATTTGATTTGGGTGTGTTCTTTTGTCCATGCCTTGAAGGAGAAGGCACGCATCAGCTCTGATTTCCAGCTGCGTTTCTACTCTTGGCTCGTCTTCAACCTCAGTTAGGGGAACTAAAGTAGGCACATATGGCGCTGCTCTTCCATCAGGCACCGTGGTGTGATATTGTGGTTTTTTTCACAAATATTGCATTACTATGCCCATGTTAAAAAATCTAATTATGCTCTGGTTGCATGCTTACCAGTATTTTGTGAGTGTGTAGTGTTCATTGTGCTTGCACTGGTTTAGTTAAATAAATTGTAGGGTAAATTCAGAATTTCTAGCTTGGAGGGTGTTATGTCTTGAATAAAGAACCTGACCAGATACTGTAATCTCAAAGTAATGTGTGACCGTAGTCCTTTATTACAGGTCTCCAGAATGCCTCTCCAGCCTGTGAGGCCTCCTTATGTACAATAGTGTAACAATTTACAATGTGAGTCGATCTGGGGCCTTCCTTTCTCTGGTTGATCGTCTTGGTGCAAATGCTGGTTTTGGTGAGTCGTTTGCTGGCCTTGCCGGGCTGCTGGGTGTGGTGAGTCCTGCTGGGTTCTGCTTCGTGGTCAACCGTTGGGTCGGTTGCCACTTGTGTGTGTGTTGGAGGGTTGAAAAAGGTAGCGTCTATTGTGGGTTGTTCTGCAGAGTCCGTAAATCTGAGTTTGGTTTGGTCCAAGTGTTTCCTGCAGGTGAGTCCATTTGAGAGTTTGACCTGAAACACCCTACTCCACTCTTTGGCCATGACAGTGCCGGGAAGCCACTTGGGACCTTGTCCATAGTTTAACACAAATATAGTATCATTAATCTCGATTTTGCGTGACACATTTGCGCGATCATGATATTTATTCTGTTGAAGCCGCCTGCTCTCTACCTGTTCGTGTAGATCAGGGTGGACTAACGAGAGTCTTGTCTTAAGTGCCCTTTTCATGAGCAGTTCAGCGGGGGGGACCCCAGTGAGCGAGTGGGGTCTTGTTCGGTAACTAAGCAGGACTCGGGATAGACGAGTCTGCAGTGAGCCGTCAGTTACCCTCTTCAAGCTCTGCTTGATTGTTTGCACTGCTCGCTCTGCCTGACCATTGAACACTGGTTTGAACGGGGCAGATGTGACATGTTTGATCCCATTGTGGGTCATGAACTCCTTGAACTCGGCACTGGTAAAGCATGGCCCATTGTCACTCACAAGGACATCAGGCAGGCCGTGCGTGGCAAACATTGCCCGCAGGCTTTCAGTGGTGGCAGCGGACGTGCTTGCCGACATTATCTCACATTCAATCCATTTGGAGTACGCATCTACAACCACAAGGAACATTTTTACCAAGAATGGGCCTGCATAGTTGACATGGACCCTGGACCACGGTTTGGAGGGCCAGGACCATAAACCTAGTGGCGCCTTCCTGGGTGCATTGCTTAACTGTGAATATGTGTTACATTTGTGCATGCAGCACTCTAAGTCTGCATCGATACCGGGCCACCACACGTGGGATCTGGCTATAACTTTCATCATTACAATACCTGGGTGGGTGCTGTGGAGATCACTAATGAAAGTGTCCCTGCCCTTTTTTGGCACCACTACCCGATTACCCCTGAGGAGACAGTCTGCCTGTATGGACATTTCATCTTTGCGCCGCTGGTATGGCTTTATTTCTTCCTGCATTTCTAACGGGACACTAGACCAACTCTCGTGGAGCACACAGATTTTTACTAAGGACAGTAAGGGGTTCTGGCTCGTCCAGGTTCTAATCTGTTGGCCGATAACAGGTGATTGCTCACTCTCGAATGCTTCCATTACCATAACTAAATCTGCGGGCTGTGCCATCTCCACCCCTGTGGCAGCCTATTGAGAGCATCAGCACAGTTTTCTGTGGTGGATGGCGTAGTTGTATGCGGACAACGTGAGCACCCATCTCTGGATGCAGGCCGATGCATTCGTATTTATCCCCTTACTTTCAGAAAAGAGGGTTATATGGCTTATGGTCGGTGTACAATTCGAAGTTTTCTCAAAATTCAAAGATTCCCTCTCTGTGTGAAGAAACCCTAAGGAAGGATCATTTTGGATTTGCTTACGATGAACTTTGGTATTTTAAAAGATGCATGGGTCTGCAAAGGAAAAGGGCTGCAAAACCAGGGGACTACGAACATCTGAAAAAGCCAGTCTTTGGGTATTGGCGCTGTCTGGGATATTAGAACTAAACAAATTGTCTGGGGGACTGTGTAAACTCAAAAACTCTGCTCCCTAGGAGACAGTAACATTTCAACAATTGACCCAGAGATGGCCAGCTATCGCTCTAAGCATGAAACCCACCCAGCACATGCATAATGTTATTCATTTTTCCGGTCTGCATGGAAAACCCAGGCCTAGGCAGACAACGTAAACACCAAAACTAATTTTTACAATCGCAACTCGAATCCAACAGGAGTCAGAAACAGATGGTAGAAAGGTAAAAAGCAATAGTGGAAGGCCGAGTAAACAAAGACAAGAAACAAAAAGGGCCAACTATATCATAATTCTAAAAGGACAAAGGGTGTTAAAAAAACAAGTCTGAAGGCTTTGTGTCTTAATGCAAGGAGTATCCGTAATAAGGTGGGTGAATTAACTGTGCAAATAGATGTTAACAGATATGATGTGATTGGGATTACGGAGACGTGGCTCCAGAATGATCAGGGCTGGGAACTCAACATCCAAGGGTATTCAACATTCAGGAAGGACAGAATAAAAGGAAAAGGAGGTGGGGTAGCATTGCTGGTTAAAGAGGAGATTAATGCAATAGTTAGGAAGGACATTAGCTTGGATGATGTGGAATCTATATGGGTAGAGCTGCAGAACACCAAAGGGCAAAAAACATTAGTTGGAGTTGTGTACAGACCTCCAAATAGTAGTAGTGATGTTGGGGAGGGCATCAAACAGGAAATTAGGGGTGCATGCAATAAAGGTGCAGCAGTTATCATGGGTGACTTTAATATGCATATAGATTGGGCTAACCAAACTGGAAGCAATACGGTGGAGGAGGATTTCCTGGAGTACAAAAGGGATGGTTTTCTAGACCAATATGTCGAGGAGCCAACTAGGGGGGAGGCCATCTTAGACTGGGTGTTGTGTAATGAGAGAGGATTAATTAGCAATCTCATTGTGCGACACCCCTTGGGGAAGAGTGACCAGAATATGGTGGAATTCTACATTAGGATGGAGAATGAAACAGTTAATTCAGAGACCATGGTCCAGAACTTAAAGAAGGGTAACTTTGAAGGTATGAGGCGTGAATTGGCTAGGATTGATTGGCGAATGATACTTAAGGGGTTGACAGTGGATGGGCAATGGCAGACATTTAGAGACTGCATGGATGAACTACAACAATTGTACATTCCTGTCTGTCGTAAAAATAAAAAAGGGAAGGTGGCTCAACCGTGGCTATCAAGGGAAATCAGGGATAGTATTAAAGCTAAGGAAGTGGCATACAAATTGGCCAGAAATAGCAATGAACCCGGGGACTGGGAGAAATTTAGAACTCAGCAGAAGAGGACAAAGGGTTTGATTAGGGCAGGGAAAATAGAGTACAAGAGGAAGCTTGCAGGGAACATTAAAACAGACTGCAAAAGCTTCCATAGATATGTAAAGAGAAAAAAGTTAGGAAAGACAAACGTAGGTCCCCTGCAGTCAGAATCAGGGGAAGTCATAATGGGGAACAAAGAAATGGCAGACCAATTGAACAAGTACTTTGGTTCGGTATTCACTAAGGAGGACACAAACAACCGTCCGGATATAAAAGGGGTCAGAGGGTCTAGTAAGAAGGAGGAACTGAGGGAAATCCTTATTAGTCGGGAAATTGTGTTGGGGAAATTAATGGGAGGATGCTATGAGGCTGCAGAGCGACTTGGATAGGTTAGGTGAGTGGGCAAATGCATGGCAGATGAAGTATAATGTGGATAAATGTGAGGTTATCCACTTTGGTGGTAAAAACAGAGAGACAGACTATTATCTGAATGGTGACAGATTAGGAAAAGGGGAGGTGCACTGAGACCTGGGTGTCATGGTACATCAGTCATTGAAGGTTGGCATGCAGGTACAGCAGGCGGTTAAGAAAGCAAATGACATGTTGGCCTTCATAGCGAGGCATTTTGAGTACAGGGACAGGAAGGTGTTACTACAGTTGTACAGGGCCTTGGTGAGGCCACACCTGGAGTATTGTATACAGTTTTGGTCTCCTAACTTGAGGGAAGGACATTTTTGCTATTGAGGGAGTGCAACAAAGATTCACCAGAATGATTCCCAGGATGGCGGGACTGACATATCAAGAAAGATTGGATCAACTGGGCTTGTATTCACTGGAGTTCAGAAGAATGAGAGGGGATCTCATAGAAATGTTTAAAATTCTGACAGGTTTAGACAGGTTAGATGCAGGAAGAATGTTCCCAATGTTGGGGAAGTCCAGAACCAGGTGACACAGTCTAAGGATAAAGGGTAAGCCATTTAGGACCGAGATGAGGAGAAACTTCTTCACCCAGAGAGTGGTGAACCTGTGGAATTCTCTACCACAGAAAGTTGTTGAGGCCAATTCAGTAAATATATTCAAGAAGGAGTTAGATGTTGTCCTTACTACTAGGAGAATCAAGGGGTATGGTGAGAAAGCAGGAATGGGGTACTGAAGTTGCATGTTCAGCCATGAACTCATTGAAGGGCCGAATGGCCTATTCCTGCACCTATTTTCTATGTTTCTATGTTTCTATGACACATCCTAAACAAGTTATCATTAACGAGCCCGCCAAAATTTAACAAAGAATTATCAAGCCAGCTAAAACTAAGGCAAAGAATTGGGTTTGATTTGGCGTGCAGATTAGAAAGGCTCTCAAAGTATAATTGAGGCCCTGTTTTACGGGCTAATCAGTCTTCTGACCAACTAAGAATCTCCACTGCACTATCGGGCTCTTGAGCGACCACCGCTCCATCAACGTATTCGGCCTCGACGGCATTCCCGGGTTACACTGCTCTGCTACCGAAGAAGAAGGAAGAATATCACCAAGGCAGAGAAAAGCAGTTCCCAGTGACTTCGGACATCATCATCGCGGCCACAACTGACCACAGCCAACGTGGTAACATCGAACCACCGTGATCGACAAATTCTAAGAACGAAACTCCTCAAGAAGAAACCGAAGATTCGAAAGTTTCCACTCTACAATCTGTTGCTAGCTACCAACAGGTGAAACATTACCTAAAAGAACTTTGAAACCTACTGCTGACGGAAGAAAGTGGGTACTCACCCCATAAATCCAATACACGCCCTATCGCTTCAGTGGACACCACCCAACTAAAGACTACACAGTAAGACGTCTTCCACGACGTTCGGGGTACGGCAAGCAGAACCTACAGAGTCCAGCGAACCCCGAAACCGCGATCCACCGCTAACTGACAATAAAAGGATTGGTGAGCATAATCCCTGTTTGCCCTGGAGTTCAACCGAGTCAGAGTTAGGCATTGGGAGGTGGGAGGTGTATTATTTTCTGTAACCTCTTTTGTCGTGTAATAAAGTGTCCTTAGTCTAGAGATTGTAAGTTTTGACATTGTACTTTTCTTTCTTGAATAAAATCAAAGATTCTTGCACTAAAACCAGTTGTCTGCTGCACTTTGTCACATCCCCAAATAAATCCAAAGTCTAGAACCCAGGGAGTGGAAGTGATTTGAACTGCTCAGAAAGTCAGAAGTGAACCTGACCGCCCCCCACCCCCCCCAGACCACCCCCTACAGAATGGCAGGACTTTGGTACAAAGGATGTGATGCAGAGAATACTGTTTTGGAGGAAAAAACTAAGATGGAAGAAAGGATTTCCTCTTATGTGTATAAGAAAGTAAATATCACTAAGAAATGGGTGCTTGGTCTGTTGCGTGCTGAGCGTCCGGGAGACACTGCAGCCCAGTGGACTGCAAGCAACGAATTAAGGAATCAATAGAGAAAGCAATCTGGTTGATCTGCTTGTAGCGACAGGTCCAGCTCCTAGATAGAAGCATTGAGGCACTGCAGCCAGAACTGTGGGAATGTGCGGAAACATCACATGCAAGGGCTATGGCAGGAGAAAGGTTATGGGGAGAACTACGCCAGCTGAAACAAGGAAAGACAGCAACTAATGGAGAGGTACAGGAACAGCCAGGATTACTTTCAGTGTCAGGTCACTGAGGCTAAGAATAATGAACTGGTACTGTGGGAAGAGAATGCTCGCCTTACCCTTCAAGAAAAAGAGCAGGAGAAGCGGTTAAGAGACGTACAGGCAGCTTACAAAGTCGCCAGCACTGGTGGGTTTGAGTCAGGAGACCATGGTCCCTACCAGCAACAAATCAAAAGTTTAACCCTTGCTCTGTCCAAGGCCAAAGGCATGGTATGTCTAATAAGCCCGGGTGCGGCTCGGGTGGACCTGGAAGAGAAGGGGGAAACTGTTCAACCTCCACCTGTGGCGCCGTAGTTGATACCGGTTCGGCAGCAGGAGGGGCGAACGAGTTGTGAACAAGGATTGCGGACCACCAACACCTGAGGCGCTGAGTTTCAGCTCGGTTTGGCAGCAGGGAGAGGTGGGCGAGCCAGAGCCAGAAGGGCCAGAGCCGGGGCTGATGTGCCCGGTCCGGGAACAAAATTTTGGCCTCACCGGCGGTGGTGGGGGTCAGGGGCCCCTAGCATGTCATTTCGTAGTTCCCCACACTACCCAGCAGCTTAGGGCTATGATAAGTCACCTGGGTAAGCTCACTCAGAAGGGAGACCCCACGGTCCACTTTACGGAAGTGGAACAGGCAGAGTATATTAACGGATGCGATGATGCCGAGATAGCAAAGATGCTCCTCCTCTCACTGGATGGCAAGCTGTATCAGTCCCTCTCTGCCGAGAGCAAAAGGGGGCAGAGTACATATGCATTTTGGAAGCCATGAGTTGTAATGACGGGTGTCCCTTCTCCTGAGTGGAGAAGACAGTGCAGCTCACGGGAAACCCCCAAGGCTTTCGCATACAGACTGTGGCCTGTGTACCAGACCGCCTGCGGTGGGGCTCTCAACCGGGATCACCTGACCCGGGACGAGAGAGCCCGCTGGCTCCAAAGTCTGGTGGCAAACAGCTCACCATGGATCAAAGCAAAGGCCGAGGCCTGGTTTGACCCGAGAGATCCCCGTGCTCCCGAGGATCACCGGAATGGCAGAGGAACGGAAGAGCACCCACCCAAAGGAAAGGGCCACGAAATCAGCCCTAGTCAGGATAAGAAGGAATGGCACCAGGAAGGGGGCAACCCCTCCGATACAAAGCATAACTGCTTCGGGTGCGGGAAGAGTGGGCACTGAAGAAAGGATTGTCGGAATCCATGGAAGAGTAGTGCAGGGAAGAATTCTCCAGCCCCTGCCCAAAAGACCGAGATTGAAAAACCAGTCGCTCCCCACACGTTCAACACATTTGTGACTGCGCTCCGTACTGTACTAGATGGCCCTGGGAGGGTAGCCATCACCACTGGTACTGTAATCCCATCTGCCCCATCCCATCCTGGACAGTGACTAGAACAGGCGCAGCCTGTTCACCTGTGTTCCCTCGAGTACGATACATGGATGATGTCATGTATGTAACCTTCATGTAACTGTAACCTTCATGTAACAACGCTGCATACTATATAACCTAAGAAATGCATACCTTGACCACAGGGGGTGAATTTGTGGGAGACACTCCTCGCCTGCTCTTTCGGGTATAAAAGGGAAAGCTCCACCCACCTTCATCACTTCTTGGTCCGGTGATTAGAGGTCAGGTCACAGAGTGACTTTGTCTGCAGAATGTGCCTCATGTGAATTTATAGTAGTGTGTAAGGACACAACAGAGGAGACCGTGCGTTCAGATGGAGGTGGAGAAGGTGAAGGGGACTTATCTGCTGGTTACCGGTGCATCAAGCAACCTCGTTTATGTTTGGAGAGCCGCAGCGGATTCACGGCTTCATTTTATTTCTTCCTCTGAGCCCCTCAACTTAATCTGGCAGCGTAATGTTGGCCAGTGGTGATTGATTGTCCTGGGAACCAACAGGAAGAAAGCTCGGTGTCTGGTGAGCTCGGGGATCAGCATGTTCTGAAACCAATCGTGGTGCTAGAGCATTGGATCCTGAGTCGGCCTGTCCGAATTTTGCTTCCCTGGAGTTTCTATTTTGAGTCCGGGGTCGGAGGCCTATAAAAGGCCTAGCGGCAGCGAGAGGCGGCGGCAGTTTGTGAGGCGCGAGTCCGGGGTCGGAGGCCAGGGCCCAGCGTCGAGGAGGTGCGTGGAGAGGCGTACTTGTGCAGCTACAGGGAGAAGGCAAAAAAGAAGTAGAAAGAAACAGAAAGGTGATGTCACAGCCAAGAGGGTAAGTGATTGGCTGGTGATTGGTGAGTAGTTTTTCTTTCTTCTCTTCTATAACAGTGAATAAACTTTAGCATTTTTGTTGCCTATCTAAGGGTTAAGTCATGACAGGGCAGCTCGGTCGCGTGTTATGCTCCTCCTGTACCATGTGGGAACTCAGGGGCGACTCCAGTATTCCTGACAACTACGTGTGCAGGAAGCGTGTCCACCTCCAGCTCCTGACGGACCGCGTTGCGGAGTTGGAGCTGAGGGTGGATTCACTCTGGAGCATCCACGATGCTGAGAATGACGTGAGTAGCACGTGTAGCGAGTTGGTCTTACCACAGGTGAAGGGTCCATAGTCAGATAGGGAATGGAAGACCAGCAGGAAGAACAGTGCAAGGAAGGTAGTGCAGGGGTCCCCTGTGGTCATCCCCCTGCAAAACAGATACACTGCTTTGAGTACTGTTGAGGGGGATGACTCATCAGGGGAGGGCAGCAGCAGCCAAGTTCATGGCACCGTGGCTGGCTCTGTTGAACAGGAGGGGAGGAAAAAGAGTGGGAGAGCGATAGTGATAGGGGATTCATTTGTGGGAATTATCATGCTTGACAAATCTTCTGGAATTTTTTGAGGATGTTTCCAGTAAAGTGGACAAAGGAGAACCAGTTGATGTGGTATATTTGGACTTTCAGAAGGCTTTCGACAAGGTCCCACACAAGAGATTAATGTGCAAAGTTAAAGCACATGGGATTGGGGGTAGTGTGCTGACGTGGATTGAGAACTGGTTGTCAGACAGGAAGCAAAGAGTAGGAGTAAACGGGTACTTTTCAGAATGGCAGGCAGTGACTAGTGGAGTGCCGCAAGGTTCTGTGCTGGGGCCCCAGCTGTTTACATTGTACATTAATGGTTTAGACGAGGGGATTAAATGCAGTATCTCCAAATTTGCGGATGATACTAAGTTGGGTGGCAGTGTGAGCTGCGAGGAGGATGCTATGAGGCTGCAGAGTGACTTGGATAGGTTAGGTGAGTGGGCAAATGCATGGCAGATGAAGTATAATGTGGATAAATGTGAGGTTATCCATTTTGGTGGTAAAAACAGAGAGACAGACTATTATCTGAATGGTGACAGATTAGGAAAAGGGAAGGTGCAACGAGACCTGGGTGTCATGGTACATCAGTCATTGAAGGTGAGCATGCAGGTACAGCAGGCGGTTAAGAAAGCAAATGGCATGTTGGCCTTCATAGCGAGGGGATTTGAATACAGGGGCAGGGAGGTGTTGCTACAGTTGTACAGGGCCTTGGTGAGGCCACACCTGGAGTATTGTGTACAGTTTTGGTCTCCTAACTTGAGGAAGGACATTCTTGCTATTGAGAGAGTGCAGCGAAGGTTCACCAGACTGATTCCCGGGATGGCGGGACTGACATATCAAGAAAGATTGGATCAACTGGGCTTGTATTCACTGGAGTTCAGAAGAATGAGAGGGGACCTCATAGAAACGTTTAAAATTCTGACGGGTTTAGACAGGTTAGATGCAGAAAGAATGTTCCCAATGTTGGGGAAGTCCAGAACCAGGGGTCACAGTCTGAGGATAAGGGGTAAGCCATTTAGGACCGAGATGAGGAGAAACTTCTTCACCCAGAGAGTGGTGAACCTGTTGAATTCTCTACCACAGAAAGTAGTTGAGGCCAATTCACTAAATATATTCAAAAGGGAGTTAGATGAAGTCCTTACTACTCGGGGGATCAAGGGTTATGGCGAGAAAGCAGGAAGGGGGTACTGAAGTTTCATGTTCAGCCATCAACTCATTGAATGGCGGTGCAGGCTAGAAGGGCTGAATGGCCTGCTCCTGCACCTATTTTCTATGTTTCTATGTTTCTATGTTTCTATGTAAGGGGAATAGATAGGCGTTTCTGCGGCTGCAACCGAGACTCCAGCATGGTATGTTGCGGCCGCAGAAACGCCTATCTATTTCCCTTACAATTGAATCCCCTATCACTATCGCAAGGGTCAAGGATGTCTCTGAGCAGGTGCAGGACATTCTAAAAAAGGAGGGAGAACAGCCAATTGTCGTGGTGCACATTGGTACCAACGACATAGGTAAAAAAAGGGATGAGGTCCTACAAAACGAATTTAAGGAGCTAGGAGCTAAATTAAAAAGTAGGACCTCAAAAGTAGTAATCTCGGGATTGCTACCAGTGCCATGTGCTAGTCAGAGTAGGAATCGCAGGATAGCGCAGATGAATACATGGCTTGAGCAGTGGTGCAGCAGGGAGGGATTCAAATTCCTGGGGCATTGGAACCGGTTCTGGGGGAGGTGGGACCAGTACAAAGCGGACAGTCTGCACCTGGGCATGACCGGAACCAATGTCCTAGGGGGAGTTTTTGCTAGTGCTGTTGGGGAGGAGTTAAACTAATATGGCAGGGGGATGGGAATCAATGCAGGGAGACAGAGGGAAACAAAAAGGAGACAAAAGCAAAAGACAGAAAGGAGATGAGGAAAAGTGGAGGACAGAGAAACCCAAGACAAAAAACAAAAAGGGCCACTGTACAGCAAAATTCTAAAAGGACAAAGGGTGTTAAAAAAACAAGCCTTAATGCTTTGTGTCTTAATGCAAGGAGTATCCGTAATAAGGTGGATGAATTAACTGTGCAAATAGATGTTAACAAATATGATGTGATTGGGATTACGGCGACGTGGCTCCAGGATGATCAGGGCTGGGAACTCAACATCCAGGGGTATTCAACATTCAGGAAGGATAGAATAAAAGGAAAAGGAGGTGGGGTAGCATTGCTGGTTAAAGAAGAGATTAATACAATAGTTAGAATGGACATTAGCTTAGATGATGTGGAATCTATATGGGTAGAACTGCAGAACACCAAAGGGCAAAAAACGTTAGTGGGAGTTGTGTACAGACCTCCAAACAGTAGTAGTAATGTTGGGGAGGGCATCAAACAGGAAATTAGGGGTGCATGCATTAAGGGTGCAGCAGTTATAATGGGTGACTTTAATATGCACATAGATTGGGCTAACCAAACTGGAAGCAATACGGTGGAGGAGGATTTCCTGGAATGCATAAGGGAAGATTTTCTAGACCAATATGTCGAGGAACCAACTAGAGGGGAGGCCATCTTAGACTGGGTGTTGTGTAATGAGAGAGGATTAATTAGCAATACCGTTGTGTGAGGCCCCTTGGGGAAGAGTGACCATAATATGGTGGAATTCTGCATTAGGATGGAGAATGAAACAGTTAATTCAGAGACCATGGTCCAGAACTTAAAGAAAGGTAACTTTGAAGGTGTGAGGCGTGAATTAGCTAGGATTGATTGGCGAATGATACTTAAGGGGTTGACTGTGGATGGGCAATGACAGACATTTAGAGATCGGATGAATGAACTACAACAATTGTACATTCCTGTCTGGCGTAAAAATAAAAAAGGGAAGGTGGATCAACCGTGGCTATCAAGGAAAATCAGAGATAGTATTAAAGCCAAGGAAGTGGCATACAAATTGGCCAGAAATAGCAGTGAACCCGGAGACTGGGAGAAATTTTAATACCTCAGCAGAGGAGGACAAAGGGTTTGATTAGGGCAGGGAAAATGGAGTACGAGAAGAAGCTTGCAGGGAACATTAAGATGGATTGCAAAAGTTTCTATAGATATGTAAAGAGAAAAAGGTTAGTAAAGACAAACGTAGGTCCCCTGCAGTCAGAATCAGGGGAAGTCATAACGGGGAACAAAGAAATGGTGGACCAATTGAACAAGTACTTTGGTTCGGTATTCACTAAGGAGGACACTAACAACCTTCTGGATATAAGAGGGGTCAAAGGGTCTAGTAAGGAGGAGGAACCTAGGGAAATCCTTATTAGTCGGGAAATTGTGTTGGGGAAATTAATGGGATTGAAGGCCGATAAATCCCCAGGACCTGATGGACTGCATCCCAGAGTACTGAAGGAGGTGGCCTTGGAAATAACAGATGCATTGACAGTCATTTTCCAACATTCCATTGACTCTGGATCAGTTCCCATCGAGTGGAGGGTAGCCAATGTAACCCCACTTTTTAAAAAAGGAGGGAGAGAGAAAACAGGGAATTATAGACCGGTAAGCCTGACATCGGTAGGGGTAAGATGGTGGAATCAATTATTAAGGATGTCATAGCAGCGCATTTGGAAAGAGGTGACATGATAGGTCCAAGTCAACATGGATTTATGAAAGGGAAATCATGCTTGACAAATCTTCTAGAATTTTTTGAGGATGTTTCCAGTAGAGTGGACAAGGGAGAACCAGTTGATGTTTGGACTTTCAGAAGGCTTTCGACAAGGTCCCACACAAAAGACTAATGTGCAAAGTTAAAGCAAATGGGATTGGGGGTAGTGTGCTGACATGGATTGAGAACTGGTTGTCAGACAGGAAGCAAAGAGTAGGAGTAAATGGGTACTTTTCAGAATGGCAGTCCGTGACTAGTGGGTACCGCAATGTTCTGTGCTGGGGCCCCAGCTGTTTACACTGTACATTAATGATTTAGACGAGGGGATTAAATGTAGTATCTCCAAATTTGCAGATGACACTAAGTTGGGTGGCAGTGTGAGCTGCGAGGAGGATGCTATGAGGCTGCAGAGCGACTTGGATAGGTTAGGTGAGTGGGCAAATGCATGGCAGATGAAGTATAATGTGGATAAATGTGAGGTTATCCACTTTGGTGGTAAAAACAGAGAGACAGACTATTATCTGAATGGTGACAGATTAGGAAAAGGGGAGGTGCAACGAGACCTAGGTGTCATGGTACATCAGTCATTGAAGGTTGGCATGCAGGTACAGCAGGCGGTTAAGAAAGCAAATGGCATGTTGGCCTTCATAGCGAGGGGAATTGAGTACAGGGGCAGGGAGGTGTTGCTACAGTTGTACAGGGCCTTGGTGAGGCCACACCTGGAGTATTGTGTACAGTTTTGGTCTCCTAACCTGAGGAAGGACATTCTTGCTATTGAGCGAGTGCAGCGAAGGTTCACCAGACTGATTCCTGGGATGGCGGGACTGACCTATCAAGAAAGACTGTATCAACTGGGTTTGTATTCGCTGGAGTTCAGAAGAATGAGAGGGGACCACATAGAAACGTTTAAAATTCTGATGGGTTTAGACAGGTTCGATGCAGGAAGAATGTTCCCGATGTTGGGGAAGTCCAGAACCAGGGGTCACAGTCTAAGGATAAGGGGTAAGCCATTTAGGACCGAGATGAGGAGGAACCTCTTCACCCAGAGAGTGGTGAACCTGTGGAATTCTCTACCACAGAAAGTTGTTGAGGCCAATTCACTAAATATATTCAAAAAAGAGTTAGATGTAGTCCTTACTACTAAGGGGATCAAGGGGTATGGTGAGAAAGCAGGAATGGGGTACTGAAGTTGCATGTTCAGCCATGAACTCATTGAATGGTGGTGCAGGCTAGAAGGGCCGAATGACCTACTCCTGCACCTATTTTCTATGTTTCTATGTTTCTATGATAACCCCACCGCCTCACCTCTGTCTAATGGGGTCCCATACAGCTTAGTGGGTTTCACAGGCACCAAGCAGGCTGGCTCATTCTCCGTTCCGCTCTCTATTCATTTGGGAACACTCCACACCAAGTGGACTTGTGTCTTAATGAAGTGGGAGCAGGAAAGGAAGGTGATCCTGGGGGCCGATTTTATAATAGGCCACGGGATTCTAGTGGATTTAATGAACCACTGTCTTTGAGGGTTGTATGTATGGGACAGGAGAGTGAGGTGATGGTTATCTCAGGAAAACAGGGTAAAGAGACGGTGTGTACCATGAAGCCAAAGGAGGGTTACGACCTCGAATTGCTGGTCATTAACACTCCGATGGAATACCAAGTGTATGTGAGGGCAAACCTTGCAGCTTTCACCACTCACAAACACGACTGTGGAAGGGTAAACGGGGTTGAGGTTAGCATAGATGGGGACCCCATGACCTGACCACAAAAGCAGTACAATTTCCCCAGGGAGGCGGAGGCAGACATGGAAACAGCCTTGGGTTCTTTGGTTAAGCAGAGGGTATTGAGACCAATAGCCACCCATGTGAACTCTCCATTGTGGCCGGTTAAGAAACCGGACAACTCCTGGAGAGCCACAGTGGACTATCGAGTACTCAACCGTAACATCCCCGCCTGTGCACCCACGGCTGCTGCCGTCGCCGACCTTATTGGAAGTATTCCAGCCGCCGCGACCACCTTCACGATGCTGGATATTTCCAACGGGTTTTGGTCCATCCCTGTACGAAGAGAAGACCAGTACAAGTTTGCTTTTACCTTTAAAGGCCAGCAATACACTTGGAACTGTCTCCCCCAGGGCTTCCACAACAGCCCTAGCATTTTTCACCAATGTATGGCCAACTGTTTGAAGAGCTTTAGCAGACCCCAGCAGCTGGTACAGTATGTGGACGAGCTGCTCCTATTCACCGATGAGGGGGAGGAGCATGGCCCACTGCTGGCTGAGCTGCTGAAGCTGCTGAAGGAGGAAGGGTTTAAAGTTAATCCCAAGAAGGCACAGATCGGCCAGAAGGAAGTAAAATTCCTGGGACTGGTTGTGCGCGCTGGGGAAAGAGCCATTGACAAAGCTAGAAGGGAAGCAGTGCAGAAGTTACCCGCCCCCAGCACAGTAACAGGAGTAAGATCTTTTCTAGGGCTGACCGGGTACTGCAGAGATTTCATTGAGGATTATCCAGCCACAGCAGCTGCTCTGCTCCGACTCCTACACAAGGGAGTGGAGTGGGATTGGGACGAAGGTTGCAAGGCAGCATTTATCCAACACAAGAAAGACTTGCAGACCTGCAGGGGCTATTGATGGAGTAAAGAGTTTTTCCTGGAGGTAGCAGCCAGCGGGGACAGTCTGAGCGCAGTACTGCTCCAGGAGTGGCACGGCCGGCTGAGACCAGTGCTTTACTCCTCCAGGATACTCATTGTGGAGAAGGGGTACTTCAACTGTGAGAGGCACCTCCTAGCCACTCAGTGGGCAGTGAAAAGATCATTGATCTTCACAGGGGGGGTCCCCTATCACACTCCTTACCCATCACATCACACGCCCTGGATGGGAGAATCAAGGACGGGACAGTGAACAGTGCCTGCATTGCTCGCTGGACCCTACTCCTCTCCCAGATGGACCTAAGGGTAAAAGGTCTCTGCGAGCCAATATGATCTATCCAGGGACAGCCCACCAGTGTTCCGTAGAAGGGGTATGGGAAATTAACATAGGCTTTCGAGCCGGGTTACACCCCACAGGCCGAGACATCTATGTAGATGGTTCAAGCACTGTATCTGAGGGTGAACGACTCACAGGCTGCGGAGTTTATGACCCAGAGGCAGGCATTGTCCTGGCGATTAAACTCCCTCCCTCCCAGTACCATGAGTGCCCAGCATGCTGAACTGTCGACGGTGGTGTACGTGGTCACACACCCCGAGGAATTCCCTACCCCGTACACGATTTGCTCGGATAGTATGTTCGCATGCAATTCGTGTACGGAATACCTGGCTATCTGGTCCCGTCGCGGATACACATCTGCAGACGGGAGACCCCTGGCAATTAAGCCTTTACTGGAGAAGATCATGTCAGCCATAGGGGAGGAAGGGAAGGTCTATATACACAAAGTGAAGGCACATTCAACCACTGAAACCCGTAGCGAGGGAAACCAGCAAGGTGCTCGGGCAAGCTCTGGGACCCGTACAACCCAAGCCCCATTGCAGCGGTTAAGGGCGGGATTGGGACGACAGGGAGGGCAGAGGTAGCATTGAAAATGGTTCAGACCCAAGGCCCCGTCCTCAAAACTGTCCTGAACACGCTAGCTAAAGGGGAAAAGGTAGCCGGCCCGTACGGCACCACAGATACTGACATTAAAGAAGGCATGTTGTTCAGGGGGGAGCAATGGGTAGTACCGCAACAATACTGGAGAGAGTTCCTCCAGCTGGCACACAAGGGTCCAGGAGCAGGACACCCCAGACTTGAAACCACCTGGCAACGGGTGGAACAGGCAGGGTGGTGTCTGGGACTCAGGGAAGATGTCTGCGAGTTCTGCGCCAGCTGTCTGGTGTGTGCTGCCAACAACCCTGACCCCCAGAAAAGGAAGGTGTCTATGGGACATATCAGGAGGGTAGAGGCAACCTGGCAATCGATCCAGGTCGATTACATCGGGCCCCTACCCACTACCCAGGGAGGCTACAAGTACTGCCAATTGTTGATGGATGTGTTCACTAAGTGGGTGGAAACCTTCCCATGCCGTACAGCTACTGCATTGGGAACAGCTAGGATCCTGGTCAGGAAAGTGTTCTCCTGATGGGGACTAACCCAGCAAGTGGAGTCTGACCAAGGGAGTCACTTCACCGGGCAGGTGATGCAGGAAACCCTTAAGGTGCTCGGCATCGAGGGGAAAGGGCATGTCGCCCACAACCGGCAGTCATCCGGGCCTGTGGAGCGTTTAAACTGCACTATCAAAGAAAGGTTATGAAAAGAGATGGGGGACTCACCCAAGAAATGGGTGGAGGTCTTGGCACTGGTCCTCATGGGGATCATGGCCAGCCAGTCAAAGAGCATGGGGTACGCTCCATACGAGCTCATGACCGGCAAAGCCTTGCGTACCCCCACCCATGTGCTAGCCCCGGGGCTCACGGAAGGTCAGCTCTGGGAAGCGAGCCAGGACAGCTTTGTCAGGAATCTGAACACCTTAAACAGATTCACTGGCAGGCTGCTAGCAACATTGGAAAACAGCACTGGATCAACCGCAAACACCACGAATGGGAGATAGGGGATCAGGTTAAAGTACGGAACTACGCTCGAGTCGGGGCTTTTGAGGCACTGAACATGGGGCCATACCACATGGTCTATGCCGTAAAGATGCCCCGCTGTACCAAGTGTTTCCACATAAACCAGTGTAAACTGCTTCACCCTGGGATAGCTGCTAAGCGCAAGGAGCAGCCAGGAACAGTGAACTGTTCTAGGGACAGGGATCCTCAGCCAGCAGCCTCCGACTGTGGAAAGCCCACAGGGGACGTTGCAGAGTCACAGATTGTACCGATAGGGGCAGTAAACTGTATTACTGGAGGAGCTATCCCCCCAATCATTTGGGACTCGGACGCACCCCCAGTAGCCAGAGCCTTAAGGACTCCCCGCACACCACGGCCTAAGACACCATGGTCACCAACACCCCAGTTTCAGTGGTTCAGCCCCGGGAGGTTTGCCATCTGTAAAAGAATACCCAAGATCAGGGATCAGTCTATGGACAGAGACCCTCAGCCAGCAGCCTTCGGCGGTGAGGGACTTACGGGAGAGGTAATGGTGGACCAGCCACCAATTGAGAGTCTCCTGCCTGCAGCCTCTGGCTGCGCAGAACCCACAGAAAACAAAATGAACTCAGCAACTACACCTAAAGGGGCAGTGTGCTGTAGTATCGGAGGGGCCTTTCCCCCGATAATGTGGGACTCAGACATACCTCCGGTTAGAACACTTCGGGTCCTGCGGTACAGACCGCCTTACCGCCAGCCATTCAGGCAGCCCAGAGGCTGCAAAGAGAAGGAGAAGAACAAGGATTAACCTGGCCACCCGTCTCCGGGTGGCAGATGTATACAATGGTACAATATGAGTTTAAGAATGTTTCAAGTTTGTTTATCTTTAAGAGTTTTCGATTAAGTTAAGATTTTAGGAATTTCAGGTCACCACGACCTCAAGAAGAAACCATGTGTAAAGAAGTAGTGAGACGAATAAAAATCGGTTATGAAGGAGTTTTGGCCGGCAGCTGATGTTCAACTAGTGACATACACCTGGTAGTATTTGGGGTATGAAAGAACCCATCTTTGCAGCCAGTAGAGGAGGCACTACGAAGACGAAAAATTGCTATGCCATACTCTATTAAAATTCTGGACAAAGCTACAGTGCCGATTATGAAGCTAACTGACCAAGAGACAGAAGTTAAAACAGACATCAGTTCCAATGTAGAAACTGGGATGAAGACAGCTCAGTTTATTAAAGACTTTATTAAGTTTCCATGAAGAAATCATGGGCCTTTTATGAAATAAGCTTAAGTTGGAACTCAATCACCTTGCGTTAAGCCGGAGAGCTTTTCTCAGGGCTGGGCTATCTGTTTTATGTGTCCCTACAGGAAGAAGATCGACAAGAAAGGGGTCCTGCTCCTGCTCGCCATGATGGGGATGAGCATCGGTGACCGAGGAGACATGGAAGAATCCCTCATTTATGGGTGCTCGGGAGAGAGAGCACCGATCGTAACTGCAGGGGGTGGCACACCGGGTGTGGAAGACCTCGCCATTTATTTCCACAAAGGAAAGGTGGCCAGGGTGGCTGGGGTCTAACTCCACTCGATACTCCAGCTAGGCGAGGTTTGCCTACAGAGAAGCTTCCATCCCAAGCCCCAGGATGCGGATCGTTGCTGCGCGGGTCAGTGTTACGGAAGGAAAATGTGTGTGTTTGACTTGTAAAGGACAGATTCCCCTGGATAGATGGTGGTGGCTCAGGAAGCTGAGCAAGGACACGGGGGACCAGGGAACTGACTGGGAATGACTCGGTAACGATACTTACTGGACCATCACGGGAACACAGGGAGGAGGGAGTGTGTGTTGGAACAAGTGGTGGGAGTCTGAACAGGGGATTTACGTATGCATCAGGGAGGGTCTGTCCCGCAGGCATTTCGATCGCCTTCGCCAGGCAATGGCAAGATGTCGGGAAGGGGATGGGGTGGGATTCCAGCCTACACGTGTCCAGTCCCACATTCCCCATTCCTAGTCAACGCCACTGAACTTGTAGCATGCATTAAGAAACCCCTGCCCACGACCCTGACAGTACGGACAGTAATAGAGAGGTGTCCTACCACCACCAAGGGACCAGGGAATGGATTAGTATTGATACCGACCGAAAAGGTGTTATACCGGGGTACACTATGCAGTAGCTTCGGTTATTTTAAACCTTACCGAGGTGCACTTACCTGACTGGTGCCCGAAGGAAACAGAGCAGCTATACCAGGCCCTACTCAGAAAATTTTCAAGAAATTTTACGAGTTAGATTTCGGCAACGCAGACAAAGCAGATTTATACACCCGATACGCTGGGAACACTATGGGCACAGGAAGACAAAGAAGGGGAACCTGGAACGACATTTTTATTGCATATAATACAAGATCCTCTGTGATAAACAGTATGGACGATATAGAACTGCAAATGCAAATAAATGGACTAAAGAACCAACTACGAAAGATCCTAAAAGAGGAAAACACAGTGGTGGGCTCAGAGCTACACGAGGACCAGGCTATGACGGTCCATTTAAAAGAGATTGTTGCTGAGCTGGAAAGGCACGTACAAACAGTGAATGCACTCATACGGGAGGATAGGAATGCTTCAGACCAGGCTGCACAGAATGAGGTGTGTGTGCCGTACAGGGCATGGTTGTTGGGCGAGAGCTGCAACAACCTGGAGGATGTAAAACAAGGTTTAGTCCCCTCCTGGATCAGCAACAAGCACCTCGCAGCCCTCCACCTGTACAGTAATTCACTAAGCCCGTGTCAGCTCCGTCTAGCTCCGTGTCTGTCCCACTGGATTGCGGGCGTTCTAATCACACAATCATGGGGATAGTACTAAGGATGCCGGTCATGGGTGAGACAGCCCGACCCGCACCGGTATACAGGGTGGAGAACATTGGAGTCATTCAAGGAGGTGCACATGTTCGTTTCACAGTGGTCCCACCGTATGTCATAAAGTGGGAGCACGCTGTGACGGGTACTGACCTCTCCGGGTGCCGGAGCCGGGGTGCATACATAATACTGTGTCCCCAGCACTTGAACACCTATTCTATACCACAGTGCGGGTTTAAAGCTGCTGGCACACAGCCTATTAACTGTACCATGGAGGTAAATGCACAAGACCATGTTCATCCACAGGTAGTATACATAGGGGGTGGGACATATTGTATCACCACCAGTGCGCCCCTGGTGTCCGGTGAGTGACAGCAGTTTCTGTTTTAAACCCGAGGCAGAAGTTCAAGTGGCCCAGGAACGGATTGTCCCCATTCCTGAACCCTCCACTGTTCACCTCACTGTAAGTGAAAACATCACAAACCTGCAGGATTATGTTGCACATTTTGGCTACGAAATCTCCCCTCTACCCGAACATCTTACTTTTCTACTGGACGCTGTAGTAATCTCACAGAAACATTTCTATACTCTAGAACAGAAAACAATTGAGATAGGGAGGAAAATTCTGGAGATCACAATTCCACCTTGGTGGGACATTTTCAGAAACACAGAAGTCCCAGCTGCGGTTAGAATAGCGTCCCATGTTTTAGTTTTCTGTCAACTCGTGATTATTCTTTACTTGTGGTGTATCACTTGCCGAGTGGAGGAGAGGTCGTCAATCCCGGCACCAAAGGGTGCTGAACGCTCCCTAGCTAAACTTGGGGATCGTATTAGGAAAGGAAACACCATATTGTAATGTCTGTTTTTTTTTGTGATTTTACCTGCTGTAAAAACACAGAGGTCAAGTGTTGTAAAAGTTTTTACTTGTGTGTTTGACTGTGTATTTTATTTTCTGTAAAACCGGAGTAATGGAGGGTTGTCGGACCCCCTCTATGCTGTAATGTAATCGGAATGACTGTATTTGCCTGTAAACTGCATTACATTTCAAAAAGGGTATGTAGGTTTAAGCTTTAGTTAGGTAAATACATGGGAAGGTTGGCTCTCGGGAATCAAGAATTTTGCTCACTTGGCATAGCACTCTAACATGTAGAGTATCAAAGGGGAGGACTGTAAAACTCAAAGTTTTTTCAAAATTCAAAGATTCCCCCTCTGTGTGAAGAAACCCTAAGGAAGGGTCATTTTGGACTCGCTTACGCTGAACTTTGGGATTTTAAAAGGTGCATGGGTCTGCAAGGGAAAAGGGCTGCAAAACCAGGAGACAACTAACCTCTGAAAAAGCCAGTCTTTGGGTATTGGCGCTGTCTGGGATATTAGAGCTAAACAAATTGTCTGGGGGACTGTGTAAACTCAAAAACTCTGCTCGCTAGGAGACATTAGCATTTCAACAATTGACCCAGAGATAGCCAGCCATAGCTCTAAGCATGAAACCCATCCAGCACATGCATAATGTTGATCACTTTTCCGGCCTGCATAGAAAACCCAGGCCTAGGCAGACAACGTAAACACCGAAACTAATTTTTACAATCGCAACTCGAATCCAACAGATCGACACATCCTAAACAAGTTGTCGTTAACGAGCCCACCAAAATTTAACAAAGAATTATCAAGCCCGCTAAAACTAAGGCAAAGATTTGGGTTTGATTTAGTGCGCAGATTAGAAAGGCTCTCAAAGTATAATTGAGGCCCTGTTTTATGGACTAATCAGCCTTCTGAGCAACTAAGAACCTTCACTGCACTATCGGACTTTTGAGCGACGACCGCTCCATTATTGACTTCGGCCTCGATGGCATTCCTGGGTTACATTGCTCTGCTACCAAAGAAGAAGGAAGAACATCATCAAAAAGGCAGAGGAAAGCAGTTCCCAGTTACTTTGGTCATCACCAACTCATCGCAGCAACAACTGACCACAGCCAACGTGGTAACATCGAACCACCGCGATCGACGAATCCTAAGAAAGAAACTACTCGAGAAGAAACCGAAAATTCAAAAGTTTTCCACTCTACGATCTATTCCTGGCTTACAATGGGTGAAACATTACCTAAAGTAACACAAAGCCCTACTCCTACAAGAAGAAAGTGGGTACTCACCCCATAAATCCACCCGCGCCTTACCGCATCAGCGGACTCAACCTAACTGAAGACTATGCAGCAAGAAGTCTCCCACGATGTTCGGGGTACGGCAAGCAGAACCAGCGAATCCCGAAACCGCGAACCGCCGCTAAATGGCAATAGGAGGATTGGTGAGCATTATCCCTGTTGCCCTAGAGTTTAACCTAGTCAGATTTAGGCATTGGGAGGTGGGAGGTGTATTATTTTCTGTAACCCCTTTTGTATGTGTAATAAAGTGTTCCTTATTCGAGAGATTGTAAGTTTTTACATTGTACTTTCTTTCCTGAATAAAATCAAAGTATCTTGCACTAAAACCAGTTGTCTGCTGCACTTTGTCACATCCCCAAATAAATCCAAAGTCTAGAACCCAAGGAGTGGGAGCGATTTGAACTGCTCAGAAAGTCAGAAGTGAACCTGACCCCCAAGACCACCCCCTACATCGGTTTCCAATTCAAATTTGAGTCCAAACAGATATTGATGCATTTTCTTTACCCCATAAACACACGCTAACACTGCTTTTTCGATCATGCTGTAGGCCCTCTCAGCTTTTGACAGACTTCAGGATTCATAACCAACCGGTTGCAATTTCCCAGATTCATTAGCTTGTTGCAATACACACCCAACCCCGTATGATGACGCATCACATGCTGGTACCAAACACTTACATGGATCATACAACACAAGCAATTTGTTTGAGCGTAACAGCTTCCTAGCTTTCTCAAAGGCATTTTCTCGGCTTCTACCTCATACCCATTCATCTCCTTTACGCAGTAAGACGTGCAGTGGTTCTAACAGTGTGCTAAGACCTGGTAAGAAGTTACCAAAGTGGTTCAGGAGTCCTAGGAACGACCGCAGCTCCATCACGTTCTGTGGTCTCGGTGCGTTTTTGATTGCCTTCGTCTTCGAATCGGTGAGCCTGATGCCATCCGCCGCGATTCTTCTCCCCAGGAACTCCACTTCAGGCACCAGGAAAACGCACTTCGAGCATTTTAACCTGAGCCCCACGCGATTAATTCGACTACAAACCTCCTCCACGTTCTGCAGGTGCTCGACGGGGTCCCGACCTGTAACCAAGATGTCGTCCTGGAAGAGCATGGTGTGGGGGACCCGACTTCAGCAAGCTTTCCATGTTCCTCTGGAATATCACCGTGGTTGATCGAATCCTAAACGGGCATCTGTTGTAAATGAAGAGACCTTTGTGCGTGTTGATGCAGGTGAGGCCTTTCGATGATTCCTCCAGCTCCTGCGTCATGTAGACCGAGGTCAAGTCCAGCTTCATGAACGTTTTTCCTCCCACCAGCATCGCAAATAGGTCGTCTGCTTTTGGTAGTGGGTATTGATCCTGCAAGGAGAAGTGATTGATAGTTACTTTGTAATCACCACAGATTCTGACGGTGCCTCTTCCTTGAGGATTGGAACAATCGGACTGGCCCACTCGTTGAATTCGATCGGTGAAATGATGCCCTCTCGTTGCAACCAGTCCAGCTCGATCTCCACCCTCTCACCATGTACGGTACCTCTCTCGCCTTGTGATGGATGGATCGTGCCCCCGGAATCAGGTGGATCTGCATTTTTGCTCCTTGGAACTTCACGATGCCTGGTTCAAACAGCGAGGGGAACACGTTTAGGACCTGGGCACATGAAGTGTCGTCGACGGACGAGAGCACTTGGACGTCATCCCAGTTCCAGCGTATCTTTCCCAGCCAGCTCCTGCCATACAGCGTGGGGCCATCACCCGGTACCACCCAGAGTGGGAACTCGTGCACCACTCCATTGTAGAAGACCTTGCCGATTTCGGGAATCAGTTCCTTTGTGTAAGTTCTCAGTTTAGTACGAATGGGGGTCAGGACTGGCCTTGAGGCCTTGCTGCACCACAATTTATCGAAAGTGTTTTTTCTCATTATGGACTGGCTCACGCCCGTGTCCAGCTCCATTGACACCGGGAGTCCATTTGATTCAACCTTCAGCATTATCGGGGGACACTTTGTGGTAAATGTGTGCGCCCCATATACCTCTGCCTCCTCAGTCTGAGGCTGTGGTACATTGTGATCCACCATGGATCTGTCCTCTGCAACATGGTGGTTTGCAGGATTAGTAGGGTTTGCAGCTCGCCTGCACATACGTTGGAGGTCTCCCATTGTTCCACAGTCCTTGCAAACGTAACCTTTGAAGTGGCATGAATGGAAGCGATGATTACCTCCGCAGCGCCAACAAGGTGTTAATAGCTTTGCATTCACCACCCTTGATGGTGGACTCTGAGACATCTGCGGATGTACAGCTGCAGGCATGTGAGTCCTGCCCTGTATGTTACAATTCGAAAACAACATTACTTTGTTCACAGTGCTTGCAGCAGCACTCGTGTGCTGAGAGATTTGTTTGGTATTGTCACTGGTGGCGATGAACGCCTGGGCTATCACTATGGCTTTACTCAAGGGTGGGGTCTCTACAATCAAAAGTTTGCGAAGTATTACTACATGGCCAATGTGCTCCAAGTGTCCTTCAAATTCACAATGTCCTGCAAGGCGCCTTAGCTCGGTGACATAGCTCACCACTTCCTGGCCTTCAAACCTCTTGTACATGTAGAACCAATACTTCACCATCAGAACACTTTCCTTCGGGTTTAGGTGCTCCCGGACCAGTGTGCACAAATCATCATACGACTTCTCTGTGGGTTTCACTGGAGCCATGCTGAGGCCATGCGTTGGTGCCCTGCAAACGATGAGGAAGATCGCCCTTCATTTGGCAGCGTTAGCTTCTCCTTCCAGCTTGTTGGCCATGAAGTATTGGTCGAGTTGCTCCACGAAGGTTTCCCAATCACCTCCATCCGAAAATTTCTCCAGGAGGCCCACAGTTCTCTGCATTGCTACAGTGGGATTCATCATCTGTATCTCGTCGCCAGTTGTTATGTCTTGAATAAAGAATCTGACCAGATACTGTAAGCTCAAAGTAATGTACCTTTGTCCTTTATTACAGGTCTCCAGAGTGCCTCTCCAGCCTCTGAGGCCTCCTTATGTACAGGTGCTCCCAAGGCATTGTGGGATCCCTTGGGACTCCAGGGTATGAGCCCTCTGGTGGTCAAACAAGGTATTTATAGGTTTACATATGTGACAGAGGGAGTGAAGCTCATCGATGGAGCTGATTCTCTGACTCAGTGCTCCCTTGTATTGTGTCTCCCAGCTGGAAGCACTGATTTTATCCTTATTTTCCTTCTTGGCATTTTGATGGAAGTTTCATTACAGACTGTCAGCCATTCCATTGGGAAAGGTCTCCATTAACTTGTGTGATGTATACTCTGCACACGAAGAACCTACTTGGGACCTGGACCACCAGGGAGCAGAGTGCCGGGCTGAGCGATCCTGCACCGACCCCACGGCCAAAGCTCCACCTGTGTGGGAAGTGAAAGGAGAGGTTGTTGTCATCAGCAGTTGGACACTTCCCCTTTAAATTTTGCCCTGCTCGCTGTCACTGTCAGCTTCAGGGGGCGAAACCCAATTTAAGTGCCGGGGCGCTAACAGGGCGATGGCACGACAATGACGTCACGATCTGCAGGCACCGCGCTCACTCACAGTCAATTGCGCTCCATTAGCGCCCCCCCAGGGGACTCTAACTGGAGGCTCAAATGTACCCAATTTCTCCCCCTCTATTTAAGTGCACTCCATTTAATGCTGCTCTGTGTAGACCACCACAGTCTTAGAGTAAAAAAAGGCACATGAAAGACAGACATTAAGGGAATGCATAAGGGTGATTGTGGCTCAGATGGCAGCACTCTCGCCTGAGTCAGAAGGTTTTAGGTTCTAGTACCACTCTAGAAACTTGAGCACAAAAATCTAGGCTGACTTTCCAGTGCAGTACTGAGGGAGTGCTACACTGTCTTTTGGATGAGATGTAAAACCAAGTCTCTGTCTGCTTTCTCTGGTGGAAGTAAAAGATCCCATGGCACTACTTACTGCACAAGATAAAAGTTCACGGGGTTGGGGGTAATATATTAGCATGGATAGAGGATTGGCTAACTAACAGAAAACAGAGAGTCGGGATAAATGGTTCAGTCTCTGGTTGGCAATCAGTAACTAGTGGGGTGCCGCAGAGATCTGTGCTGGGACCCCAACTATTTACAATTTATATTAACGACTTTGAAGAAGGAACTGAGTGTAATGTAGCTAAGTTTGCTGACGATACAAAGATGGGAGGAAAAGCAATGTGTGAGGAGAACACAAAATATCTGCAAAAGGACATAGACAGGCTAAGTGAGTGGGCAAAAATTTGGAAATGGAGTATAATGTTGGAAAGTGTGAGGTCATGCACTTTGGCAGAAAAAAATCAAAGAGCAAGTTATTATTTAAATGGAGAAAGATTGCAAAGTGCCGCAGTACAGCGGGACCTGGGGGTTCTTGTGCATGAAACACAAAAGGATAGTATGCAGGTACAGCAAGTGATCAGGAAGGCCAATGGTATCTTGACCTTTATTGCAAAGGGGATGGAGGATAAAAGCAAGGAAGTCTTACTACAGGTATATAAGGTATTGGTGAGGCCACACCTGAAATACTGCGTGCAGTTTTGGTTTCCATATTTACGAAAGGATATACTTGATTTGGAGGCATTTTGAGAAAGTTCACTAGGTTGATTCCGGGGATGAGAGGGTTGACTTATGAGGAAAGGTTGAGTAGATTGGGCCTCTACTCATTGGAATTCAGAAGAATGAGAGGTAATCTTATTGAAATGTATAAGATTATGAGGGGGATGCAGAGAGGATGTTTCCACTGATGGGAGAGACTAGAACTAGAGGGCACAATCTTAGAATAAGGGGCCACCCATTTAAAACAGAGATGAGGAGAAATTTCTTCTCTCAGAGGGTTGTAAATCTGTGGAATTTGCTGCCTCAGAGAGCTGTGAAAGCTGGGACATTGAATAAATTTAAGACAGAAATAGACAGTTTCTTAAATGATAAGGGGATAAGGGGTTATGGGGAGCGGTCGGAGAAGTGGAGCTGAGTCCATGATCAGATCAGCCATGATATTGAATGGCGGAGCAGGCTCGAGGGACCGTATGGCCTACTCCTGTTCCTATTTCTTATGTTCTTATGTTTTTATGTTCTTACTTCGAAGAACATCAGAGGAATTGTCCCTGGTGTCCTGGCTGATATTTATCCCTCACTGAAACAGATTATCCGATCATTAATACATTACTGTTTGTGGGAGCTTTCTGTGCACTAATTGGCCATGTTGCCTACATTACAACAGTGACTACACTTCAAAAGTACTTCATTGGCTGTAATGCACTTTGACATGTTTTGACGGCATGAAAGACTGTATATAAATGTAAGTCTTTCTTTATTTCCTTCTTTATTAGTTGCTTTTTTCTTCTGATTTGAATTTAATAAATTTACAAATTATGTTTGGAATGTGTGTTTTGTGGTGGATCTCATTTCAGGTTTGTTCCCAGGAGGATGCTGTGATATTTCACGACAGAGTAATGGCAGGATGGGCACGTGGTGAGCAACGGGGATCTTTTTTATATTTGTTCCTGGGATGTGGGCATCCTGGGATGACGAACTGGGAGATGTTTGCTATATCACCTGCTCCAGATGGGAAGGATCTGGTGGTGAAAATTGTTGTATATGCAGACTATGGATGTACTCTCTGTGTAGTCACTGTGTGGTTGCATAAGATGGAGACTTGTTTACCTGATGTACTAACAATAAGGTTTACACTGTTTGTACACATGCTGGCACCACTAGAGGGTGCAACTGGTGGAGACAGGGGCAGGTGGCAGGGCCCAGTATAAAAGGCTGCACACCATGTTTGTGCCTCACTCTGGAGTTTGGAATAAAGGACCAAGGTCACTACAGTTTGAGTACAACACATTGCCTCATGGAATCATTCATAAGTACATCACAGACATAATAAAAATCTTGAGGGCCACTGTGAGCGCTGTCATTGTGCTGCTCTGATGCTGCAGATCTGATTGCAGGAGGTGGCAGAGTTCTGTGATCACTTCCTTGTTGCGGCGGAGCGTCCTAAGTGCAGGTAGGGCAAGTGCTCCTTGAACACCCTTGGTGGTTAAGGCCTCCTGCTGAGATCTCTACTGCCCCTTCTCCTCCCTCTGCAAGCATCTTGTCCTCTTTTTCACTGCTTCTGCTCCATCACCCTATCTTACTTGAGCATGAGGGGGAACTGCAAGTAGAGCCCCCATGACTGGGAGCAAGTGTTGTAAGCAGAACCCTTTAAATGAGAAGCAAGGCATTGTCCACTTTCAGCAACACTCCCTACCACCTCAGCAACTTTAAACAACTTTGGAAAGCTCCAAGCAGTTCCACAAACTTAGACAGGGCTAGTAGAACTGAAAAAGTAAGTCAGATGCAAGTTGTTGATGATCCCTTTAAATATCACTTCTGGGGTGTCCTTCCTGCTGCTGAACGTATGGTCAGCTGGGCATGATTAAGAGAGGACGTTAAATGGAGCAATGACGTCAAAAATGGGAGATCGTGCATCAAATCAGTGTTGAACCCTTACTGATGTCACGATCTGCCTCATCTAAATATCTGGAGTGAGCGCAGGCAACGGGATTGCTACCGACCTGTCGAAAATGACAGCCGTCACGCGACGTGATGGAAGCTTGGCGGCTGTCATTTTTTCATCAAAATTGGCATTAACAGCCGCCAATGGACTTCTGAATATGTGGTAAATAACACTGGATTGATGTGCTAATTTGCCAAATCCAAGTTTCCATTGAAAACAGCAAACACATGTTGCATTTGAAATTGCAGCTGTCTGAGTCCCATATTTAAATCAGCAATTTACAGACAAATTTTTGTTTATTTTTAATTTGGTTTCATTTCATCTCGTATTATAGTGAAGTTCACTATACCTTGATGTACACATGGTTTGCACTACAGGAACATTTTTAATGAACTTTTACACAGTTATTTCACTAAATAGTTTTCCTGATATCACTTCAATATCCAATATCTTCCTTTCTCCTCTGTGCTAATTTTTTGTTCTTATTTCAAACTGGTAGATCTCCTGTGACATTTCTCACAAGTAGTCCATTGCCTTGACTCCAGTTTCTGATGTTTATCGATCCTACTGCAGCATAAACGAGACAGCGGCTCACCAATCACTATAACACAATAAATTAACTGAAATAATGGCAACAATTTTCCTCTGTCCAATGCCTCATGTAACCTTAGTTCTGAAGTATTCGATAAAGGAAAGAGGAGTGGATACCTGTTCTACCAAGCCTCCACCCCTTTTGTGTTTGATATGCATTTTCTCGGGCAGCCCCCTGCTCAGCCCTCATCTGAAACCATGTTGTGTTAATGATGTGTGAATGGCATCAGTATGTCTCCCGTGTCATTTTGCTGAGTCTCCAGCTGGCCAAAGCCCAAATGGTAGAGAGCCCAGAGAAAGTGGGCCTTAGAGGTTGTGGGCAATCTTTTCAGATTGGTGGCTTTAAAAATGCACAGGAGCACATAACGAGAAATGGGGAACAGATTCGACGCGCTCTGCATGATTTCCATTAAAATTAGTTGATAGAATAGCATACAGAGCCTCTACACCTGGATTCCCAATATTTACTCCCATTACGCAAAGCTCTGCATCAGCACCACTAGTTTGTAGGATTTACCCAGAAGGTACAACTTGGATCTGGGAGTTATGAAAATATGTTGCTTTCAAATCACTGTATTTAATATATAGAACACCTATTTGCATAGATCCCACCGCTAATTTATTTTGACATTATAAACAATTTTGAAAGTGAAAGTTTTTATCTTGATGAGAACTGTTTGGAGATCATGACCAGCCTTTTGTCACCAGGTAATAGTTTCACTTTGCTCTCTGATATGGTTAAAAATACTCTTCAAAAGTACTAATGCCAGCATCCAAGAGCATGCTTAATTAGGACATCTAATGACATGGTTTTTTGTTTGCCCTTAAAGGGCGGCAGAATTTTTCTCTGTCTTAATGGCAATCTCACACTCCACTGAAATAAATTAATTAATTTAAGCACATTAGTCCTGGAGCTATATATAACTTCAGCTATTTGAACACAGTATGATATCATCGTCATTCGGTGTCAATCTATCCAAGAATGCAAACAACTGCTCTCAGTAGCTGGAAAACACTCGAGGGCTAGAATTTCCATTCTTCCCGCCGGATTACCATTTTTGCCAGAAATGCAAATTACTGCCTGTTACCGCCTGTTTGCTGCCCGTTTTAGTCTTGAATATCGCCAGCGGTAATTTCGGCCTACGATTACCACCAGCATTGCTGCATATTGCCCGCTCAAATTTCACACCCAAAAAGTGAAGAAAATTCCCCATCAACGCTAATTTCCCTAATTATGTCATTTTTACCACACAAGGTATAACCTGAGGATATGTACCGCCCATTTCTTAGGTACTTATCATGCCTTATCCCAGAGTTATGCCTCCATTTAGTTTTTTTTCTCTCTGTCGGGGAAAAGGCTGTGTAAAGTTACCAACAGGCTGCAATGTCTTTTTGAGTGATTTTCATTGATTTGATTTTGAGTGATTTCTGGAGTAGTTATTAAGGGATTTTGAATATATTGTGGATAATTGACTTTAATTCTCTTGTGGACATCCCTGAACATATTTGTGTGCTTTAAAATAAATGGGTCCTGTAGTTTCACTGCGAATATTGCTGACCCTTACCATGATTGTTGTTACTCCTAATTTTCCAGAAGTGAATGAGACACAGGACAAGAATGGTTTAGTTGAATACATTTTTTTAATAATTTGAATTTGAATTAAACTTTAACAATGTAATAAGAAGAAATAAATAAAATAATAACTAATTGTTCTGAGTGAAAATTTTACAAAACAAATATTATCAACAACAACCAACAACAACCACAACATCAACAATAACAGTAAAAACAACCCTAACCCTAACAGTAACCGCACCCCCCACCGCCACCCTCCGAGGATTCCCAATGCTTTTTCTCCCCAATCCCTCCCTGATCCTTTCCCTACCCCCCTCTTCCTCCCGCTATCAATACCCCTGGCCCTGCCCATGTCGGGACCAATATGTCATGCAGCAGAGCACCTCGAGTGTGACTGCTGAGGCGGCGGGGTGGGGGCGGGGGGGGCGCGATATGGCAGTGCTGTGTTTGGGGGTTTTGGAGGTGCTGAGGGCCTCTCTTCAAAGTCGGAAGAAACTAGTTCCTCCCGATGATCAGGTGCTGTCACCATTGGTGGAATGGCACCTTGGGGTGCAGTGCCATATCCCACGACCGTCGATTGCCGCATAGCATTGGCATTGATGGTCTGGGTCTTCTCCCTCATCGCCGCAATCAGCTCCACCATGTCCTCGGATTGATGGACTGCTGAAGCGGTGATGTTTGCCGGTAGGAGCTCTCGACTTCAGTAATGGCCTGGAGGAGCTCTCGACTTAAGTCGATGCTCATCCTGGACAGTACCACCATGTCAAGGTTCGCATTTGCCTGTCTCACAGCATTCCCACCTTGCCGGTGTGCGCCACTGCATGCCGCTTGATCCCACTTCCTCGGACCGTAATCCAGGAAAGTTGGATTCCGGCATGGAACCCGTGGCCGCAGGTACAATGGACCCTTCAAGTCCTGCCACCTCTCCCTCTTCCTCCACCACCACCGTCACAAAGTTTTCAGGAGTGTTCTCCTCCTCCTCAACCATCTCTTCCACCACTGTCTCTTCCTCCACCGTCTCTTCCATCCTCATTTCCTCCAATGACTCCTCTCTGGGAGGGGCAGGCGGCTCCACCTGTGCCAATGGTTGCCGACAGGGAAGGGGAGGGGATAGAGGTAGAATGAGAGCAATTCATTTTAGCATGGATAGAGGATTGGCTAACTAACAGAGAACAGAGAGTTGGGATAAATGGTTCATTCTCTGGTTGGCAACCAGTAACTAGTGGGGTGCCGCAGGGATCAGTACTGGGACCCCAACTATTTACAATCTACATTAATGACTTGGAAGAAGGGACTGAGTGTAACGTAGCCAAGTTTGCTGATGATACAAAGATGGGAGGAAAAGCAATGTGTGAGGAGGACACAAAAAATCTGCAAAAGGACATAGACTGGCTAAGTGAATGGGCAAAAATTTGTCAGATGGAGTATAATGTTGGAAAGTGTGAGGTCATGCACTTTGGCAGAAAGATTGCAAAGTGCCGCAGTACAGCGGGACCTGGGGGTACTTGTGCATGAAACACAAAAGGATAGTATGCAGGTACAGCAAGTGAACAGGAAAGCCATTGCAAAGGGGATGGAGTATAAAAGCAGGGAAGTCTTGCTACAGCTATACAAGGTATTGGTGAGGCCACACCTGGAATACTGCGTGCAGTTTTGGTTTCCATATTTACGAAAGGATATACTTGCTTTGGAGGCAGTTCAGAGAAGATTCACTAGGTTGATTCCAGGGATGAGGGTGTTGACTTATGAGGAAAGGTTGAGTAGGTTGGGCCTCTACTGATTGGAATTCAGAAGAATGAGAGGTGATCTTATCGAAATGTATAAGATTATGAGGGGGCTTGACAAGGTGGATGCAGAGAGGATGTTTCCACTGATGGGGGATACTAGAACTAGAGGGCATGATCTTAGAATAAGGGGCCACCCATTTAAAACAGAGATGAGGAGAAATTTCTTCTCTCAGAGGGTTGTAAATCTGTGGAATTTGCTGCCTCAGGGAGCTGTGAAAGCTGGGACATTGAACAAATTTAAGACAGAAATAGACAGTTTCTTAAACGATAAGGGGATAAGGGATTAAGGTGAGCGGGCGGGGAAGTGGAGCTGGGTCCATGATCAGATCAACTATGATCTTATTGAATGGCGGAGCAGGCTCGAGGGACCATATGGCCTATTCCTGTTCCTATTTTTTATGTTCTTATGTGGAGAACAAACATATATTACCGAGAATCATAACATGAAACTATCATAAGTAATGTAGACAGAATTTGCATGATATAACAAAACTTGTGTCCCAAACAGTATATTGCTTTCCAAGTTGCAAAGTTACAGCATCGCTTCCACCCCTACCAACCCCTCCACCCTTACCACCCCCTCCACCCCCAGCACCCCCTCAACTCCCTCTACCCCCACCACGCCCACCATCACCTTCACCCCCTCCATCCCCTCCACCTTCACCACCTCCATCACTCCCTCCACCCCCAGCACCCCCAGTACCCCCTCCACCTCCATCACCTCCATCACCCCCTCCACCCCCGAGCCCCAGCACCCCCAGTAACCCCTTCACCCCCTCCACATCCAGCACCTCCTCCACCCCCATCAACAACACCGCCCCCCCTTGCTACAGCTTCCTGTAGAGGGACTTCAGCGCACCCCTCATTTTCCTTTTTGACCCACACACGATGGGCTGAGGTGGAGGCTTGCAATGGACAACGTGGTGCCTCAGCATCCTCATCTCCAGAATAGAAAACAACAGACGAATGGTTATCAGCAGGGGAGGGGGCAGGGTGACATGAGTAAGGTCACATAGCACAGGCTTATTTGAAGGACCACCACTACTGCATTATGTGTCATCGAGAGACACTGCATCACATTGCCCAAACCCGAGTCCACAGACACTACATGTCATGACCCCAACCCAGTCCGGAGATTTTGCAGGACTTACCCTGAGTTCCGAACATGGGCTCCGCACCCACATGGCTAGTTGATCTCCCGTGGGTGCCACACGTTCCTCCAGGTTAGTCAAGAGAAGTGTATTGGGTGGACCACTGCCTGTCCATCGCTGCTCGCGCTGATTGTGTGACAGCTTTTTCTGCAAAAATGACAATAGCAATGGTTACCAGAGTGCCTTTCTGCTCTTGTGGCACACACAGATAGCCATCAAAGCACTTATACCATACTGTATGCATTTAATACCGTCCTCTGTTTAATGGTCCTGGAGGCTGCACGTTATTAATGTGTAAAGATCATTCATGGCAAATAAGGTGTAACACTAAGCCTACCTACAGCAGCATGTGTCAGATTTACAATTTAAGTAACCAAGGAGTGCATGAATAAAAGTATTACTTACTTTCATGACCCCACAAGGGTCATTCCACCTCTTCCTGCATTGTTGGTAGTCCCTGGGAATGTCATCCGCTGAGGACACTTTCTCAGCAACAGCGGTCAAAAATCCTTTTACAACATGTGGGGGTGGGGGGGTGGGGACGTTGGGGGGGGGTGGAGGTTTATCTCGACCCCTCCTGTTAAACTCCCCCTATCTACTCTCAATAGCTGTTATAAGTGCCTCATTTACATCACAAATACATGTTCTGGCCCAATGCCTGCTCTGATCAATATCATGCATCTTCTCCTGTGTCTGAAAAATTGATGATTGAGAGCTGGGTGTACAGTGCATGCATGGGTGCAGCTTGACAGCTGACCAGTATCGCAGGAAAAAAAAAAAATCGGAAAAAAATATTTGGTGAAAAAAGAATGTGCGCATGCGCAGAAGGTCCATTTTTTCCCCACAACTTTGAATTTGGTTCCAGGGCACAAATTTCATCGTGCAAAACCGGATTTTATTGCTACCGCTACCACCGGTCACCGTTTGGCAAATTCTGCAAACTTCCGTCATAGCGGTATTCCAGCGGTAAAAAAAAAATTAAATCTTCAAATACCACCGAAAAACCAGTCACAGCAGTATTTTCCGAACTTCTAGCCCAAATTGTTTGAAGTATGGTCTTTATCCATAACCTTCTGACTCAGAGACAAGACTGCTACCACTGAGCTAACGCTGACACCTACTTGAGTGGGTTAGTTGAGTTGGATAGGGATGGGAAACCAGGGAGCACAAGTATAAAATATGGAGACAGAGATGACTGGATGAAGTATTTTTGTCATTACCCTAAGTGACAGATTGCTTAAATGTGAATTAACAACAACAACTTGCATTTATATAGCATCCTTTCCATAGTAAAAAGTCCCAAGGCGCTTAAGTATGGATTCCTTGCAGTCCGACAAAAGGGAGGAGAGTATTTAAAATTTTAGAGGGTAAGTTGTGGGGACAACTGAGATTCATGACTTACTGTGGTCTGCTGGAGCCTGCCTCCTTGGCTTAAGGAGCTGGAGAGGAATTTCCCAGAATCATAGAATCATAGAAATTTACAGCACAGAAGGAGGCCATTTCGGCCCATCCTGTCCACGCTGGCCAACAAAGAGCTATCCAGCCTAATCCCACCTTCCAGCTCTTGGTCCGTAGCCCTGTAGGTTACGGCACTTCAAGCGCACTTCCAAGTACTTTTTAAATGTGGTGAGGGTTTCTGCCTCTACCACCCTATCAGGCAGAGAGTTCCATTCCCCCCACCACCCTCTGGGTGAAGAAAGTTATTCTCAAATCCCTTCTAAACCTCCTACCAATTACTTTAAACCTATGTCCCCTGGTTGTTGACCCCTCTGCTTAAGGAAATAGGTCCTTCCTATCCATTCTATCTAGGCACCTCATAATTTTATACACCTCAATAAGGTCTTCCCTCAGCCTCCTCTGTTCCAAAGAAAACAAACCCAGCCTATCCAATCTTTCCTCAGAGCTAAAATTCTCCAGTCCAGGCAACATCCTCATAAATCTCCTCTGTACCCTCTCTAGTGCAATCACATCTTTCCTGTACTGTGGTGACCAGAAGCAATACTCCAGCTGTGGCCTAACTAGTGTTTAATACAGTTCAGCATAACCTCCCTGCTCTTGTTTTCTATGCCTCGGCTAATAAAGGCAAGTATTCCGTATGCCTTCTTAACCATCTTATCTACCTGGCCTGCTACCTTCAGGGATTTGTGGACATGCACTCCGAGGTCCCTTTGTTCCTCTACACTGCTCAGTGTCCTACCATTTAATGTGTATTCCCTTGCCTTGTTAACCCTCCCCAAATGCAATACCTCACACTTCTCTGGATTGAATTCCATTTGCCACTGTTCTGCCCACCTGCTCAGTTCATTGATATGTCTACAGCTTTCATCTTCATTATCAACCACACAGCTGATTTTAGTATCATTTACAAACTTCTTAATCATACGCCCTACATTCAAGTCTAAATCATTGATATATTCCACAAAAAGCAAGGGACTTAGTACCGAGCCTGCGGAACCCCACTGGAAACAGCCTTCCAATCACAAAAACACCCATCGGCCACTACCCTTTGCTTCCTGACTCTGAGCCAATTTTGGATCCAACTTGCCACTTTGCCTTGGATCCCATGGGCTTTTTCATTCGTGACCAATCTGCCATGTGGGACCTTATCAAAAACCTTGCTAAAATCCATAGACACTACATCAAATGCCCTACCCTCATCGACCCTCCTTGTTATCTCCTCAAAAACTTCAATAAAGTTAGTCAGACACGATCTTCCCTTAACAAATCCATACTGACTGTCCTTGATTAATCCGTTTCTTTCTAAATGAAGATTTATCCTGTTCCTCAGAATTTTTTCAAATAATTTTCCCACCACCAAGATTAGGCTGACTGGCCTGCAATTACTGGGTCTATCTCTTTCTCCCTTTTTATACAAAGGTACCACCTTAGCAGTCCTCCAGTCCTCTGTCACCACACCTGTAGCCAGAGAGGCTTGGAAAATGATGGTCAGAGCCTCTGCTATTTCCTCTTTTGCTTCCCTTAACAAGCCTGGGATACATTTCATCTGGGCCTGGGGATTTATCCACTTTCAAAGCTGCTAAACCCCTTAATTGTTCCTCTCTAACTATGGTTAAACATAGAAACATTGAAACATAGAAAATAGGTGCAGGAGTAGGCCATTCTGCCCTTCGAGCCTGCACCATCATTCAATATGATCATGGCTGATCATGCAACTTCAGTACCCCATTCCTGCTTTCTCTCCATACCCCTTGATCCCTTTAGCCGTAAGGGCCACATCTAACTCCCTTTTGAATATATCTAACAAACTGGCTTCAACAACTTTCTGTGGTAGAGAATTCCACAGGTTCACAATTCTCGGAGTGAAGAAGTTTCTCCTCATCTCAGTCCTAAATGGCTTATCCCTTATCCTTAGACTGTGACCCTGGTTCAGGACTTCCTCAATATTGGGAACATTCTTTCTGCATCTAACCTGTCCAATCCCGTCAGAATTTTATATGTTTCTATGAGATCCCCTGTCATTCTTCTAAATTCCAGTGAATATAAGCCTAGTCGATCCAGTCTTTCTTCATATGTCAGTACCGCCATCCCGGGAATCAGTCTGGTGAATCTTCGCTGCACTCCCTCAACAGCAAGAATGTCCTTCCTCAGATTAGGAGACCAAAACTGTACACAATATTCAAGGTCTGGCCTCACCAATGCCCTGTACAACTGCAGTAAGACCTCCCTGCTCCTATACTCAAATCTTCTTGTTATGAAGGCCAACATGCCATTTGCCTTCTTCACTGCCTGCTGTACCTGCATGCCAACTTTCAATGACTGATGTACCATGACACCCAGGTCTTGTTGCACCTCCCCTTTTCCTAATCTTCCGCCATTCAGATAATATTTTGCCTTTTTGCCATCAAAGTGGATAACCTCACATTTATCCACATTATACTGCATCTGCCATGCATTTGCCCACTCACCTAACCTGTCCAAGTCACCCTGCAGCCTCTTAGCATCCTCCTCACAGCTCACACTGCCACCCAGCTTAGTATCATCTGCAAACTTGGAGATATTACATTCAATTCCTTTGTCTAAATCATTAATGTATATTGTAAATAGCTAGATTAAAGTCACCCATGATAACTGCTGTACCTTTATTGCATGCATCCCTAATTTCCTGTTTGATGCCATCCCCAGCCTCACTACTACTGTTTGGTGGTCTGTACACAACTCCCACTAACGTTTTCTGCCCTTTGGTGTTCCGCAGCTCTACCCATACAGATTCCACATCAACCAAGCTAATATTCTTCCTTACTATTGCGTTAATCTCCTCTTTAACCAGCAACGCTACCCCACCTCCATTTCCTTTCTGTCGATCCTGCCTGAATATTGAATACCCCTGGATGTTGAGTTCCCAGCCTTAGTCACCCTGGAGCCATGTCTCCGTAATCCCAATTACATCATATCCATTAACAGCTATCTGCGCAGTTAATTCATCCACCTTATTAAGAATGCTCCGCGCATTGAGACACAGAGCATTCAGGCTTATTTTTTTTAACACTCTTTGTCCTTTTAGAATTATGTTGTAATGTGGCTCTTTTTGATTTTTGCCTTTGATTTCTCTGCCCTCCACTTTTCCTTATCTCTGTTCTACCTTTTGCTTCTGCCCCCATTTTACTTCCCTTTGTCTCCCTGCATAGATTCCCATCCCCCTGCCATATTAGTTTAAACCCTCCCCAACAGCACTAGCAAACACTCCCCCTAGGACATCGGTTCCGGTCCTGCCCAGGTGCAGACCGTCTGGTTTGTACTGATCCCACCTCCCCCAGAACCGGCTCCAATGTCCCAGGAATTTGAATCCCTCCCTCTTGCACCATTCCTCAGGCCACGTATTCATCTTAACTATCCTGCTATTTCTACTCTGACTAGCACGTGGCACTGGTAGCAATCCTGAGATTACTACCTTTGAAGTCCTACTTTGTAACTTAACCCCAAGCTCCCTAAATTCAACTTGTAGAACCTCGTCCCATTTTTTTACCTATATCGTTGGAATCTATATGCACCACGACAACTGCATGTTCACCCTCCCCCTCCAGAATGATGCCCTTCATCTAATATTTCACACGCCTCCTCTCTGATTGCAATGTCTGCATCGCCCTTCTCTTTTGTGAAAACAGACGCAAAGTTTTCATTAAGAACCATACCCATGTCTTCCACCTCCATGTACAGTCTACCTGTATGGTCTCTAATTGTCCCTACTTTTTCTTTTGCTATTCTTTTGCTCTTAATGTATTTATAAAACATTTTTGGGTTTTCCTTGATCTTACTTGCCAAAATTTTTGGATACACTCTCTTTGCTTTCCTAATTTCCTTTTTAATTGCACCCTAAGTTTTCCTAAATTCGCCTCAAGTATTTTCCTCTGACTTTTTGCTTTCAGAAGAATAAAGTGTGGGTCAATGGTGCATGTGGTTGCACCATGTGTGGATTAGATGGGCTTGAAGAACCACATAGTTTTTCCCTGTTCTTTTTGTATATTTGTATTTAATTATTGACACAAGGGAAGTTGTCACCTCAATTTAAACAAATCAAAGGGATGAATAGCAGTCTCTAAATTCCTGCTAATTCTCCCAATGGGGAAAAGCACACAACGTATAACATTTATACTGTGTTACCCGAACCACTGAAATTTAATTTGTTTTCTTTCACGTCCTCTTTTTACTGTGTCTTTAATTGAGGAAAAAATATAATAGCTGTATATGAGATCAGTGTTACACAAAGGCTTAAATAAATTTAACAGTTTTTGACTTTCACATCCCATTTGCTGCAGGCTTATTTTGCACAGAGCTGCCAACTTGTATTGCTGCTGATTTTCCATGGTGTTGCGTTCTCTGTGTGTGGGATGGAAGAAGGTTGGGACAGGAGGGCACTGGAAATTCAAGGGCTAAAGGTACTCAGTACTGCATGTTAGCCTAATCAGAAACAGATTGTCTGAGTGGAGTGTAAATAGTTATTGAACCTTGTTTTAATCAGTCCCATGAGCCCTGGTTTTATTTTATTGGAAAAGATTCCAAGTCCTTGTGGTCTTCATCTCTCTTGGAGCCTGCGTAGTGTCATGACCAACTGGCTCCCCGCTCATTTGCTGTGCTCTCAAACACCAAAAGGTTTTGGCAAGAAAATATACAAGTTCCTCATATTTGAAAGGATTAAGTTATTGAGTTTTGCAAAAGAAGACATAGATATAAATTGTAGAAAAGAAAGGATTTTAAATGTGTTGACAGATGACAATAGTTGGATTCTGTGTTGAACTTTACTTCAAAAAAAGAGTTCTAAAGTTCATGACCTGACTTGCTTTTAAGTCATATGAAAAACAAACAAACTCATGCGGGGGCAGGCTGTTTTGAGGTTGGGAAACCCGTTCTTCTGTTTTTATCTGCAGGATGACTTTAAGGGGGCGAAATTGCCCTGCACCCCTATTGGGGGCGGTAACCTTCTGGGGCCGGGACTTTCAGTGCGGGGCGTTGAGGGGTCGCTGTGCACACCGAATATGTCATCGCTAATCACGTGGCGAACCAGGGCGCTAACCCCGGAGTGCATCTTTGCCGTGGCAGCGCGTCCGCAACCTTCCGTGCAATTTCCCAGGAGGCAGTAGCGACCCCCCCCCCCCTCCCCGTGGCGAAAAGTGTCTTGCCCCTGGAGGCGCTAACGGGGCTATAAAAAGGGGCAATTTCACCCACTAAATGTTTTTCTGCTGGTTTCCCGTCCACAGCCAGCCTGATTGACAGGCTGTCAGGCAGGGAAGCCTGCAGCACAAGGCCAAAACTGAGCGAGGCTGGGAGCAGGTATGTCTGGTGGGGGTGGGGGTGCAGGGGGGAATGTTAGAGATCATGGGTTTGGGGTGTATCGATCGCAGATGGGAAGGGAGTTCTGATCGCCAAGGGGGTCCCAATAACGGGGTTGTACAGATCACACGGGGTGGATCCCAATTGCGGAGGGGTGGAGTGGTTCTGGTTGAGGGTGGTTCTGATCATGGGGGGGGGGTCCGATGGTGATTTGAAGGGTCCGATCACAGGGGGTGGGGTGTGTGTCCAATGGTGGTTTGGGGGGTCTGATGACAGGGTGTCTGATGGTAGTCGGGCGGATCCGATTGTGGAGGGGGGATTAGCATTCAGATCGCGGGGGGTGGGGTTAGGTTTATAGGGTGGCTTGTTGGGCCTGGAGGAAGCACTCCTGTTCCTCCTGGCCCACAAGCAGTGCTGTACAGCCACTTACCTCATGGATTCAGCCCTTCTCACCTCCTTTCACCTGCCAGCTTTCCTGAAGCCTGGGAAACCCAGCCAACTTGACTTTAAAATGGCAAGCTGATTGGTCACCCTCCCCTTGTCCAACCTACGTTGAAACCGAAAGTGGTCGGGTTCAAGGTGGGTTGGGTTCCTTTTTCAGATTTTTTAAATTTTAATCTCTAACTCGACCAAAACCCACCCGTTTTTGGGAGTTAAGATTCAGCCCATGTTACTGCTATAGCCAGAGGGAAGACTCGCTTTGAGTTATTACAATGAATCATACTTATGCACACGGGAATATTCGCTACACTGCACATGGTCCTTACTACTAGGGGGATCAAAGGGTATGGCGAGAAAGCAGGAATGGGGTACTGAAGTTGCATGTTCAGCCATGAACTCATTGAATGGCGGTGCAGGCTCGAAGATCTGAATGGCCTACTCCTGCACCTATTTTCTATGTTTCTATGTTTCTAAGACTGCCGAGCCTGGAGTGATCGCCACATTTGCACCCAGGTCATCTGGGCACAAATCAATTGTGCGGTGTAAAAGATCATGAAAATTTGGGTGTAAATGAGTTTTGGGCTACAGTACACCCAAGTCTCCTCGATCTGTTACGTCTATCTATCAAACCCTTCATCCAAACGAATCTCCACCCACAAAACTGGTAACTCCCCTGACTTTCAATTTCTAGTATCCTCCAATTTTGCTTATTCAGTGAGGTCTCTCAACATTGCGACCAGATTTTCAGATGCAGCAGGAAACATGTTCACTTTTCTGGTCTTTAAATTGCCATTTTTTGAGCATTAAAAAAAAAAATCCTCGCTGTATTTTCTATTTCTTATAGTGAATGCTCATGCTATAAGCCACAATAAAAATTGAAAAGCTTCTCTGATTGCAGGTTCATAAACATCCTGTGCCTGATGTGCATAAATGATGGATAAATGAGCTAAACCTTACATTTTAAGACAAAAGAAGAAATATACAGGTGTGGGTTGGTCTTTTTTGTGGGGCCCTGATTGTTTACTGTGGTTTCTGCCAATTCGCACCCATTTTATAGTTTGGATGTGTTCTAATGAGATTGGTGGGATTCTTGGGTGCAACTTTGCATTGGCAAAATGGGCATAATATTGGGCACATTTTCGGATTGTGCCCAAGAAGGATACACCAGACCCGGCACTCTGACAGTTGTTATCTTTCTTCAGTTGACAAAATGATAGCTCTAGGATGAATATCAACACCAACCTATGGCTTTTTTGAAGCCTGTAAGTAAAAAACATTAATGAAGGCACTCAAAGACACAAAATACAATTTTAAAGACATGTTTAATCCTGTTATTGTGAAATATGTAGCTTTTTAATGTATTTTTATGTTACCTGCCCATTGCAGCTGAAAGAAGAAAAATGTGGGAAAGAAAAATATTTTGAAAAAATATTTTGAGCAGTTAGGTTTGGTCAATTTTATATTAGTACATTTTTTTCTCTGCTCAGCGTACAGGATTTTGATTTGTTGCTCTGTCATGAGTATGAAATGTGAATCTATCTGCAGGAAGAAGTTTGGATAGAAGAAAATGTTATGCCCAAAGTGTGACATCGGAAGTGTGAAGGACAAACAGGAATTGCACACAATTTTACCGTTTTTCAAAAAACAAAAATGGAGAACACAAAAGCAAAATACTGCGGATGCTGAAAATCTGAAATAAAAACAGGAAATGCTGGAAATACTCAGTGGGTCAAGCTGTGGAGAGAGAAACAAAGTTAACTTTTCAGGTCGATGACCTTTCGTCAGAACGGGAAAAAGTTAGAGATGTACAGGTTTTAAGCAAGTGCAGAGGCAGAGAAAGGGGGGAGGAAAGAACAAAAGGGAATGTCTGTGATAGGGTGCAAGGTAGAAGATGATGGTGCAAGGCAAAAAGGGATGGTATTGGGACAAGTAAAGAAACAAACAATAGCTCTAGAGGAGGTGTAAATGGCAATAGCAGAATCATTACCAATAGCTGCCGTCTCAAAAAAATGTTACCAGCTGAAGAACAACATGCAGCATGACTGAAAGAATCATATTAATGGACCATGGGATATTCTCTACAGTGCACATGCTCAGACTGCAGAATTCAGGGAATTGCAGGCATGGGATTAGTTAATAACTCCTTTCAGCTGACAGAGTAATAATTATGGCAAGAATATCAAACCCAAACCTGGGCTTTGGAGAGTAGCTGGGGCCTCCAAAAAATGTTAATAAAGTAATGCAAGGCACAAAAAAGAATTCTATAGGTTAGTTTAATCATGTTATTGTGAAATGCATGTTTTAAATATTAATTGGGCCAGAATTTATTGTCGTCAGTAAAGGAATGGCACTCGCTGTTTGTTAGATTTGCCCTTGCCCGTTTAATTTCCTTGAGATATTGCACTAGAAGATTCTGCAAGTGGGAGATCAAAATGACGCAGCGCCCACTACAGGGCATCTGGAATCTGGCATCTCCTTAACCAGTCAGATTGAAGAATCATTAATAAGCATGCAGAGTCTGAACCAGAACGTGTAAGTTTGAATCAGGTACAGAAAGAGAACTAAAGAGACAAAAATAAATATTGGGTTAAGAGAGAGAGAAAAAAAGACAGAAAGAAAAGGTTAATAAAAATCAATTAGCATTTACAAAATATTCCCCAACAACAATTAAAAGTTAAAGGAATAAGACTCCACATTTGTAATAGTTAATTTTCAGTGCCATAGAGGTGTTTGGCAGTAATTAAGACTTATAATGCAGTTAAAAAGTGTACTTAGCCTGAAATGGACAAGCCTATCTTTTTGTGGTGAGTTTGGTTTGTATCTACTATGCAGGTACAGGAACTTCACAGCATAGGGAAGCTAACAGTGGGATGCCATTTTTGGGAAGCTAATGGCAGAGTGGTGCAACTCTGAGAGCAACTTCTGGATTTGCGCTTTTAATCCCACATCTGCCCTTGCCTGAAGTTGCTGTGCGATTTGTGCATAAATGACAGTGAGCGGCATTAGCCTCACCATTATTTTGACAATAACTTCTGGGCCATTATGTAAGGCAGCTTATTTTTTAACTCTGGATATTTTAGTTTGTAAAATGGCAGACAAAAGATTTTTGTAGGAAATTGTTTAGCAATTTGATTGGTTCAGTTTCTTTCTTCATTTGGTAGATTTTCAATATTCTTTATAATTACTGAGTTCTGAAAGGACTTTTACAAAAGCAATTTGATTGATCCTCTTTGTGCTTTTTAATTGTCAGATATGTGTGATTTATTTCAGTCACTGAGTTTTGAGTTATCTCTAATTTACAAATATGAAATTTAACAAATCAGCTACAAGAAATTGACATATAATTAGTCTATGTTAATAGCTTTCATGGTTATTTGTCAGCAGCCAGCCCAAATTACCAGATTCAAAAGCAAAATACTGCGGATGCTGGAATCTGTTTCTCTCCACAGATGCTGGAAATTACCGGATTTATTGAGTTCAATTTCACATCTGGCAATGCTGAGAATTGGGGGCCGAAATTGCCCGAAATGAGTCGCAACTACTGCTCTTCAAGTGTTCCAAAGCATGGGGCAGCCAAACCAGAGAAATTCAGCACTTCGTGCTTTTTTTGGAGCAGGGCGGAAGTAGCCTCAGCATGGGGATGGGGCGGAGTGGCCGATGCTACAAGTCATCAGTGCCGTGCTGATGACATCATCGCATTGGCATGTCACAACGTCCCTCCCCTTCAGTTAAAGGCCAATTATAGAATTATAGGGCCCAATTTTGGCCATGACTTGCTCCAATTTTTTTGGAGTAAGTTGGTTTTTCTGGCGTAAGTTAAAAAACACCATTTTTTCCAATAAACTTGCTCCAGAGTAACTCAGTTAGGTACGATTTTTTTTTGTTGAGTTTTTTTTTCAAAAGGGGGCGTTCCCAGCCACTTACGCCAGTTTTGGTCATTTATGCTACTTTGGTCAGCGAAAACTTACTCCAAATCAACTTAGGTCAGCGTATGTGGCAAGCTCTGAAAAATATTGCGGGCAGTTAAGAATTCGGACTAGGTTAGTACATTTAAAGCAACAAGACTTACAAAGCACTAAACAAACCACAAAAAGTAATAAGCAATCAATCAATAACAAATAAAAAATAGAAGTCCTACCTTTATGCCAGAATCAAGTTTTTTTTTTAAAGTACCCCCCCCATCAAAACACTCTCCCCCCTGCCCCGCACCACTCTCCATCAAAACTCACACCCCTCCCAATCAAAACTCTCCTCACTAAACAAAGCACAACCATCAATAAATAAAAAATAAAACTCAAGTCCTACCTCGGTCCAGGAAGTCAGTGGGACGGCCGGCCGCTGCGGGAAACCACTCGGCCTGGGATAGGGGCTGTGAGCATCGGGTCCTGCTCACAGCCCGCAGGACACGCTGGGAGGCGAGGAGCATGCGCGCAGACTCCACTGCGTATGCGCGCAGCTGCCGGCAGTGTTTTCTGCGCTGGGCTGTTGCTCCGCCCCCCCACTTCACTATCTGTGCCACGCTGGGACACTGGAGACTCGGCAGAGTGGGCAGGATGGGGCCACTTTTTGTCGGCACCATTTCCAGCGCACAAAGTCGGCGCATTTAGGGTAAGTGCGCCGAAAAAAGGGGTTGTGGAAAATTGGGCCCATAGAAAGAGGCAATTTCGGCCCCTTGAACTCATAAACAAGTAGCTTAATCACTAAATTGCAATCCATATAAATTAGGATGGATGCTATATTGAGCCTGAAAATCCGACATCCCCGGGCCAGTACAAAGTTTCTACGGACCCGGGAAAGCATCGGAAAAGCTGATTTTCAGCTTATGCTGAAAATTTGCGATATATACGCATATCTTGCCCAGCAAATGTCCTTAAAAATCTTACGCCTGAAAAAGCAGGCACATAGTCTACTTTTACAGGTGCAAGTGTTTTAAAACACACAAAAACATATAAAAATAAAGTTATGAAAACATATGTTATTGTTAAAAACCCTCCCCACAATGGTAAGTTTCTTTTAAGGCATAATTTAAAAAACTTTTTTAAAAATCGGGGTAATATTTTTTTTTATAAGACATTAATAACTTTAATTTAAATGAATCTTAAATATGTAGTGTATATTTTCTATTTTTTTAATTAGTGTTTTGGGTGTTTGGGGGGGGGTTTCTCATTCATAGTAATAGGAGTTTCGGACTTACGAAACTCCTATTACTATGAATGAGAATATACTATACCTGATTGGCTGCTCAGAGCCATGTGACTCCAGCTCCAAGCCTGCGCATGTCCCGAGTGCATGCGCTGAGATGCGCAGCAAGAGGAGGCCTGTTCATCGGAAAGTCGAGCGGATGCAGCAACTTCAGGTGGGTGCGTATTTTTTCTCTAAAATCTAGTCGAACGTCCACGGGTAGGAGAAAGCGGAATTTCTGGGCTAATGTTACCTTTAAGGCCGAAATTCAGCCTCCAAAAAAGGCCACATACCGCCAGAAAGCGGCGGCCAGACGGCGGAGTTGAATGGCCGCCGATTTCCGGTCCAATGGCCGCCACGATTGAAATTCAACTCGGGGAATTTTCTGGCGGTCCCCACTTCCGCCACGCTGCTGAAGCGCAACATCAAATGATAAAGAGAGGGAAGATAGATTATGAAAGTAAACTAGCACGGAATATAAAAACAGATAGTAAGAGTTTCTACAGTTACATAAAAAGAAAAAGAGTGGCTAAAGTAACTGTTGGTCCTCTCGAAGATGAGACTGGGGAATTAATAATGGAGAACAGGGAAATGGCAGAGACGTTGAACAAATATTCTGTATCGGTCTTCACGGTAGAAGACACTAAAAACATCCCGATAGTGGATAATCAAGGGGCTATAGGTAGGGAGGAACTTAATACAATCACTATCACTAATGAAGTGGTACTAGGTAAAATAATGGGACTAAAGGCAGACAAGTCCCCTGGACCTGATGGCTTACATCCTAGGGTCATAAAAGAAGTGGCTGCAGAGATAGTGGATTCATTGGTTGTAATCTACCAAAATTCCCTGGATTCTGGGGCAGTCCCAGCGGATTGGAAAACTGCAAATGTCATGCCCCTATTTTAAAAAGGAGGCAGACAAAAAGCAGGAAACTATAGACCAGTTAGCCTGACATCGGTCATTGGGAAAATGCTGGAGTCCATTATTAAGGAAGTAGTAATGGGACATTTGGAAAAGCATAATTCAATCAAGCAGAGTCAGCGTGGTTTTATGAAAGGGAAATCATGTTTGACAAATTTGCTGGAATTCTTTCAGGATGTAACGAGCAAGGTGGATAAGGGGGAACCAGTTGATGTGGTGTATTGGGATTTCTAGAAGGCATGCAATAAGGTGCCACATAAAAGGTTATTGCACGGGGTTGGGGGTAATATATTAGCATGGATAGAGGATTGGTTAACGAACAGAAAACAGAGAGTCGGGATAAATGGGTCATTTTCCAGTTGGCAAACAGTGACTAGTGGGGTGCTGCAGGGATCAGTGCTGGTTCCTCAACTATTTACAATCTATATTAATGACTTGGATGAAGGGACCGAGTGTAATGTAGCCAAGTTTGCTGATGATACAAAGATGGGTGGGAAAGCAAATTGTGAGGAGGACACAGAAAATCTGCAAAGGGATATAGACAGGTTAAGTGAGTGGGCAAAAATTTGGCAGATGGAGTATAATGTGGGAAAATGTGAGTTTATCCACTTTGACAGAAAAAATAGAAAAGCAAATTATAATTTAAATGGAGAAAAATTGCAAAGTGTTGCAGTACAGAGAGACCTGGGGGTCTTTGTGCATGAAACACAAGAAGTTAGTATGCAGGTACAGCAAGTAATCAGGAAGGCAAATGGAATGTTGGCCTTTATTGCAAGGGGGATAGAGTATAAAAGCAGAGAAGTCCTGCTACAACTGTACAAGGTATTTGTGAGGCCACACCTAGAGTACTGTGTACAGTTTTGGTCTCCATATTTAAGGAAGGATATACTTGCATTGGAGGCTGTTCAGAGAAGGTTCACTAGGTTGATTCTGGAGATGAGGGGGTTAACTTACGAAGATAGGTTGAGTAGGTTGGGCCTATACACATTGGAGTTCAGAAGAATGAGAGGTGATCTTATCGAAACGTATAAAATAATGAGGGGACTCAACAAGGTGGATGCAGAACAGATATTTCCACTCATAGGGGAAATTAAAACTAGGGGACATAGTCTCAAAATAAGGGGCCACCCATTTAAAATTGAAATGAGGAGGAATTTCTTCTCTCAGAGGGATGGAAATCTGTGGAATTCTCTGGTGCAGAAAGCTGTGGAGGCTGGGTCATTCAATATATTTAAGGCAGAGATCGAGAGATTTTTGTGCGATAAGGGAATAAAGGGTTATGGGGAGCGGGCAGGGAAGTGGAGCTGAGTCCATGATCAGATCAGCCATGATCTTATTAAATGGCGGAGCAGGCTTGAGGGGCCAGGTGGCCTACTCCTGCTTCTATATCTTATGTTCTTATATTAGCTCTGCCCCTGACTGGGTGTGTAATATATGTATACCTGGGTTTGCCTACCACCAGGGGGAGCAACCGTCGGAGGTCATTGGGCCACTGACACACACGTGCAACCCTTGTATATAAAGAAAGCCTTCATGTTTAATCCTCACTTTGAGAGCTAATAAAGCAGAGTCAGGTTGCACCTGATTGAGTTCACAGTACTAAGCCTGTTGAGTTATTGCATATACAACATTTGGCGACGAGGCACATTACGAACTTTCCCACACAAAACAAAATGAGCACCATTGGAATCCTGGAGCAATTCGTGGAGGGAGAAGACAGGGAGGATTTTACAGATCGCCTCGACAAGTACTTCGTGGCCAACAAGATGGATGAAGACCCTGATGCATAGGCACAGGGTGGTTTTACTCACGGTTTGTGGTCCAAAAATCTATGGCCTTATAAAGAATCTGCTCTCACCTGCACATCCAACGGAAAAGACCTATGAGGAATTGTATGCTCTGATTCGGGACCATCTCAAACCTAAAGAAGGCATCATTATCTCAAGATAGCGCTTTTACAAGCATGTTCGTTCTGAGGGCCAGGACGTGGCGGAATTTGTTGCCGACCTGAGATGTCTCGCTGCGCTGAGTAAGTTTGGAACCGCGTTGGAAGACATGCTGCACGACATCTTTGTAATAGGCATAAACCGCGAGGTGATCCTGCGGAAGTTGCTGGCTGTAGAGATGCTGGATCTGAGCTGGGCCACCACGGTCGATAGTACAAAGCAGATATCCTCACAGAGTCGGAACTCCATGCCAAGTACTGTGCACCAGATTGTGTCATCGGTTGGCAGAGCTGCACCTGACAGGGTCTACCCGACTGTTTGCGAAACCTGTAGCTGCTCAAAGTCTGCCATTGGGCATGAATCCGAGTTCACCCTGTTCGCATTGTGGGGGTAATCATCGGCCTCATCAGTGCCGTTTCAGACAGTATATTTGTAGAGGCTGTGTGAAAATGGGGTATCTTCAGCGGTTGTGTCCGCAGCTCAGCAAGCGTGCTGCGACACACCACGTGAATAATGATGACCGATCCAGCAATGCAACCCGAGATACCCGAGCAGGAAGTGTATAGTGTACATTCGTTCCTGACAAAGAGCCAACCGATAATGATTGAAGTAAAATTGAAAGATGTGCCGGTCTCTATGGAATTAGACATGGGTGCACGTCAGTCAATTATGAGCCAGAGGTCTTTCTGTGGGACACCAAGGCCGTGAAACCCAAGCTGAGTCCAGTAAATGCAAAATTGCGAACCTACTCTAAAGAGCTCATACCAGTGATTGGTAGTGCAGCAGTCAAGGTGTCGTATGATGGAACGGTTCATGACCTATCGCTCTGGATCGTTCCAGGCAATGATCCAATGCTGTTCGGCAGGAGTTGGTTCAAAAAAATAAAGTGGAACTGGAATGATATTGAAGTTTTGTCATCGGTGGATGACACTTCATGTGCTCAAGTGCTGTGCAAATTTCCCTCACTGTTTGAACCGGGCATTGGCAACTTCACGGAAGCCAAGGTGTAGATCCACCTGGACTCGGATGCAAGACCCATCCATCACAAAGCCCGGGCGGTCCCGTACGTGATGAGGGAGAAGATTGAAATTGAATTGGACAGACTCCAACGTGAAGGGGTCATTTCACCGGTCGAATTTAATAAATGGGCTAGTTGCATTGTTCCTGTGCTGAAGAGTGATGGCACTGTCAGGATTTGTGGAGACTACAATGTTACAATCAACTGAGTTTCGAAACAGGATCAGTACCCGTTACCAAAGGCTGATGACCTGTTTGCAACGCTAGCCAGGGAAAGTCATTCATCAAATTGGATCTGAAGTCGGCCTATATGACACAGGAGCTTGTTGAATCATCGAATAAATTTACGTGCATCAATACGCATAAAGGGCTGTTCATTTACAACAGGTGTCCTTTCAGAATTCGCTCGGCTGCAGCCATATTTCAGAGAAACATGGAGAGTTTACTGAAGTCCGTCTCTAGAACCGTGGTGTTCCAAGACGACATTCTGGTCACAGGTCGTGACACTGCCGAACACCTGCACAACCTGGAAGGGGTTCTACATCGTCTGGACAAAGTGGGGCTCAGGCTGAAACATTTAAAGTGAGTCTTTATGGCACTGGAAGTCGAATTCCTGGGAAGGAAGATTGCTGCAGACGGCATCAGGTCTACGGACTCGAAAACAGAAGCCATCAAAAATGCGCCCAGACCCCAGAATGTGATGGAGCTGCGTTCGTTCCTTGGTTTTCTCAACTACTTCGGTAATTTCTTACCTAAATTGCGCACATTATTAGAGCCACCGCACATGCTGCTCAGAAAAGGCGACAACTGGGTTTGGGGTGTATCTCAAGACAGGGCCTTTGAGAAGGCTATAAATCTGCTTTGTTCCAAAAAATTGCTGGTACATTATGACCCGTGCAAGCATTTAGTATTGGCCTGTGACGCTTCATCACATGGGGCTGGTTGCGTTCTCCAACAATCCAATGAGTCGGGCAAACTACAGCCTGTTGCATACGCGTCGAGAAGCATGTCTAAAGCGGAAAGAGCCTGCGGCATGGTAGAGGAAGAAGCTTTAGCCTGCGTATATGGGGTTAAAAAGATGCACCAGTATATGTTTGGGTTTCGTTTCAAGCTTGAAACCGATCACAAGCCGCTTATATCATTGTTTTCAGAGCATAGAGGTATCGATACCAACACGTTGCCCCGCATCCATTGAGCTGTTTACAATTGCCCACGTAGGAGGTGAAAACACCACAGTCCGCAGACCTACTGTTGGTTATGGATGCCTTTGAGAGTGAAGGGCCGCCTGTCACTGCTCAACAAGTTAGGACCTGGACCAGCCAGGATCCGATCTTATCGGTTGTAAAATGTTGTGTCCTTAGTGGTGATTGGTTGGCCATTCCCAGGGAAGTGTGTGATGAGACCAAATGTTACAGCCATCGCAAAGACGAACTATCCATTCAATCTGATTGTTTGCTATGGGGTAATCGTGTTGTTATGCCCAAGAAAGGCAGGGAGAGATTTATACGGGATTTACACCATACCCATCCCGGTATTGTGATGATGAAGGCCATTGCCAGGTCTCATGTTTGGTGGCCTTGCATTGGCTCTGATTTGGAGTCATGTGTGCATCAGTGCAACACTTGCATGCAGTTAAGCAATGCACCAGTGGAATCTCCGCTAAGTCTGTGGTCGTGGCCATCCAAACCATGACTATGCGGGTCCTTTCCTGGGCAAAATGTTTTTGATGGTGGTGGATGTGTATTCCAAATGGACAGAATGTGTAATCATGTCATCCAGCACATCCACAGCCACCATTGAGAGCCTTCGTGCCATGTTCACCACTCATGGTCTGCCCGACATCGTTGTAAGAGACAACGGATCGTGCTTCACGAGTTTGGAGCTTCAAGAGTTTATGAGACTCAATGGTATCAAGCGCGTAAGGTCAGCACCATTCAAACCTGCGTCCAATAGTCAAGCGGTGTGGGCCATCCAATCCATCAAGCAGAGCTTGAAACGCGTAACTCACGGTTCTTTGCAGACTCGCTTGTCACGCATACTGCTTAGTTACAGGACGAGACCCCACACACTTACCGGGGTCCCCCCTGCTGAACTGTTGATGAAGAGAGGTCTCAAGACCAGGCTCTCGCTTGTCCACCCTGATCTTAACGATCATGTCGAAAACAGACATCAACATCAGCAGTGGTATCATGATCGCACTGCCGTGTCATGTGACATTTCTATTAATGATCCTGTGTATGTGCTAAATTATGGTCAAGGCCCACTGGCACTGTTACAACCAAGGAGGATAATGGGGTGCTTATTGTCAGGCTCACTAATGGGCAAACATGCAGGAGACACATTGATCAGACGAAATTGCAGCACAGACGAACCGGAACAGCTTGAAAAAGACACCAACAATGACCAACCGATTCATATTCAGCCATCAGAAGATCCTGCTGTTGTCAATGAATCTGGACCTTCAATCCCTGACATGGACACTGCCAATCCCATTAGATCGGCTACCCAGCCTCAGGTCATAAATGACTCAGAGAGCTCACCCAGATCTGGAATTGAACTGAGACGATCGACTAGGGAGCGGAAAGCCCTGCACTGTCTCAATTTTAAATAGGACTGATGTCAAGATCTTGGGGGGGGAATGATGTAATGTATGTATGCCTGGGTTTACCTGCCACCAGGGGGAGCGACCGTCGGAGGCCTTTGGGCCGCCGACACACATGTGCAGCCCTTGTTGTCATGTATGTAACCACAATGTAACACCACTGTATTACTGTATACACTCAACCTAGATGCACACCTTGACCACAAGGGGTGAACTTGTGGGAAACACTCCTTACCTGATCACACAGGTATAAAAAGGGAGGTCCCACACAGAGTCATCGTCTTTGGAGTCCTGTGAATAAAGAGTTAAGGTCACAGAGTGACCTTGTCCCCAGAATGTGCCTCGTGTGGTTTCATACTGTAGAGTAAGGACGTTACATTGGCGAGGAAAAACGGGAATTCACGACCCACGAGAATGGCCACCGGTAGCACAGAGGAATGGTACTGTGTTGGAAAAGACTGGGACGATTTTGTTGAGAGGCTTCAGCAAAGCTTCGTTACGAAAGAATGGCTGGGGGATGCAGCGGCCGACAAGCGAAGGGTTCATCTTTTGACCAGCTGCGGACCAAAGACTTACGTGCTTATGAAGGACTTACTAGCACCCGAAAAGCCGGTGGACAAAATCTTTGAAGAACTTAGCAAATTGATCGGGGAGCACCTCAAACCGGCGAGTAGCATACATATAGCCCGACACAGATCCTACACCCACCGACGTCGTGAAGGACCTCTGGCGTTTGACCAGCCTCTGTAAGTTCACAGATGCCTACAGGGGGGAGATGCTAAGGGACTTCTTTATCGAGGGCATCGCTCATGTGGGAATTTTCTGCAAATTAATTGAGACCAAGGATTTGACCTTGGAAGCGGCGGCGTTGATAGCTCAAACTTTCATGGCGGGGGAGGAAGAGACGAAAATAATATACACACGCAATTCTGTCTCTAACGCGGCGATGGATCAGGGAATCAACATCATCAATGCGACTCAGAGCCCTGCAGGCAGGCAGGGGCAGTCCAACACTCCCCAGGCAGCAATAGACCCCAGAGTAGGACTTCAACAGAGACAATGGCAGGCTGAACAGACTTTCACGCCATCACAGTGGACAATGCGACCCGGGATGGGGCCATTGACACCCACTAATAGGATACTTAAGAGCAGTCAAAGGGATAGTCAGCGTAGAATGCCTGGCCATAGTCCCTTTGTCCCCAACAATGGAAACTTTAACACATGCTGGAGGTGTGGGGAAAAACACTCAGCTAGATCTTGCAGATTTCAACAGATTGTCTGCAGGATCTGCAATCTCAGTGGCCACTGAGCTCGAATGTGCAGACCAGACTAATATATCAGGTGGATGGACCAGAAGAGGGTTCTTTGAGGCATGATGACTTTTGGGGTAAATCGATGGATGCCGAGGTTCAGCGGGTCCATGTGACCAATTTTCACAGTTCATACACCAAAACGCCACCAATGATGATCAGGGTTTTATTAAATGATATCCAGTACGCATGGAGTTGGACCCTGGGACCAGCCAGTCACTCATGGGCGTTCAGCAATTTGAGAAGCTATGGCCACTTAAAGCCAGTAGACCCAAATTAGCACATATTGAGATACAATTACGGACTTACACTAAAGAAATCATTCCGGTGCTAGGCAGTGCAATGATGGCTGTCACACACAATAGGTTAGTGAATTGGCTGCCGCTCTGGATTGTCCTGGGCAATGGTCCCGCACTGTTGGGGAGGAGCTGGTTAGCCGAGATGAACTGGAAATGGGGAGATGTTCATGCAATGCCATCTGTGGAGCGAAGATCGTGCTCACAAGTCGTACAACAATTTGATTCACTATTCCAACCTGGCATCGGGACTTTCAAAGGCACTAAAGTAGTGATACACATCACCCCAGACACCAGGCCAGTGCACCACAAAGCCAGAGCGGTGCCATATGTGATGCGGGAGAAAATCGAGAGCGAATTGGACCAGCTGTTGAGAGAGGGCATCATCTCGCCTGTTGAATTCAGCGACTGGGCAAGCCCCATCGTTCCCATCCTAAAAGCGGATGGCTCTGTCAGGATCTGTGGCGACTACAAGGCCACCATCAATCGGGTGTCCCTACAAGATCAATACCTGCTCCCGAGAGCGGAGGACCTCTTCGCCACGCTGGCAGGCGGCAAGCTGTTCACCAAGTTGGAGCTCACTTCAGCCTATATGACCCCAGGGACTGGCCGAGGAATCTAAACTACTGACCACCATCACCACGCACAAGGGACTGTTCGTTTATAACAGGTGCTCGTTTGGCATTCGATCAGCGGCCGCGATTTTTCAAAGAAACATGGAAAGCCTGCTCAAATCCATACCTGGAACAATCGTATTCCAGGACGACTTCCTCATCACGGGTCGAGACACCGAGGAACACCTCCACAACCTGGAGGAGGTGCTACGCCAAATGGACCAGGTAGGCCTGCGACTCAAGAAGTCTAAATGTGTGTTTTTAGCTCCTGAGGTTGAGTTTCTGGGCAGGAGGGTTGCTGCAGATGGGATTCGGCCTACTGAATCCAAAACAGAGGCGATTCGACGAGCACCCAGGCCCTGCAACACATCGGAGTTGCGTTCATTCCTGGGACTGTTGAACTTTTTCGGGAACTTTCTGCTGAACTTGAGCACGTTGTTGGAGCCGTTACATGTGCTCCTGCGTAAGGGTTGTGATTGGTTTTGGGGGGGCTGTCAGGAATGGGCTTTTGATCGGGCGCGAAACCTACTTTGTTCAAACAAGTTGTTGACCCTGTACGACCCCTGCAAAAAATGTGGTTCTGACATGTGATGCATCATCCTATGGGGTTGGGTGCGTGTTGCAGCAGGGCAATGCTGAGAGTCAACTGCAAGCTGTGGCTTATGCCTCCAGGTCGCTCTCTCAAGCAGAACGGGGATATGGGATGGTCGAAAAGGAAGCGCTTGCATGTGTCTATGGTGTAAAAAAAATGCATCAGTACCTCTTTGGTAGGAAGTTTGAATTAGAGACGGAACACAAGCCATTAACATCCCTGCTGTCAGACAGCAAGGCTGTCAATGCTAACGTATCAGCTCGCATACAGCGATGGGCTCTCACGCTGGCTGCTTATGACAACTCCATCCGGCACCGGCCCGGCACTGAAAATTGCGCTGACGCGCTCATCAGGCTTCCACTGGCCACCATTGAGGGGGCAACGGAGCAAAGCGCTGAGGTGGTTAAGCCTGTCGATGCCTTTGACAGCGCAGGCTCCCCGATCACAGCCCGCCAGATCAAAATCTGGACAAACAGAGATCTCCTCTTATCCCTGATTAAGAAATGTGTCCTGACTGGGGATTGGGCGCCCGAACATGAAGCATGTCCTGGGGAGGTCAGACCATTCCACAGACGGATGGATGAGCTCTCCATCCAAGCTGACTGCCTACTATGGGGCAGCCGGGTGGTTATGCCCCAGAAGGGCAGGGAGGCATTCATCAGGGAACTCCACAGTGAGAACCCAGGCATTGTGCTGATGAAGGCCATTGCCTGGTCACACGTTTGGTGGCCTGGAATTGATTCAGACCTGGAACACTGTTCGCAGGTGCACGACGTGTGCCCAGCTGGGCAATGCTCCCAGGGAGGCCCCGCTCAGCCCGTGGCCCTGGCCCACCAGGCCATGGTCACGCATTCATGTTGACTACGCGGGCCCGTTCATGAGAAAGATGTTCCTTATTGTGGTAGATGCGTACTCGAAATGGATCGAGTGCCTCATTCTGAATTCATGCATGTCATCCACCACCGTGGAAAGCCTACGTGCGATCTTTGCAACCCATGTCTTGCCAGACATCCTGGTTAGTGATAATGGCCCGTGTTTCACAAGCTACGAAATCCGAGAGTTTATGTCGGGCAATGGCATCAACCAATTCAGGACTGCGCCGTTCAAGCCGGCCTCCAATGGCCAGGCGGAACGTGTGGTCTAAATCATTAAGCAAGGTATGCTCAGGATTCAAGAACCCTCCCTACAATGCCGCCTATCGCGTGTCCTGCTGGCCTATAGATCCTGACCACACTTGCTCACGCAGAGCTACTAATGAAACGGACACTCAAAACTCAGTTATCCCTCATTCACCCAGTCCTGACCGACATAGTTGAGGGCAAGCGCAAGTCACAAAATGAGTACCATGACCGTAATTCGAGGGGGAGATGTATAGAAATAAATGATCCTGTATTCGTCCTCAATCACGCCATGGGGCCCAAATGGCTTGAGGGCACTATAATTGACAAAGAGGGGAATAGGGTCATCGTGGTAAAACTCAACAATGGTCAGATATGCCGTAAGCATCTGGACCAAGTAAAAAAAAAGATTCAGCATCGACACAGAGGAACCTGAAGAAGACCATGAGATGGAGCTCACAACACCACCAGTGAACGAGCAACAAAAGCAATGAGAAGAATGCATAGTCCCTGCGGTCAGCCCGGACAGGCTGGAATCACCACAGGTGACAGACACTCATGTCAGTGTCCAACAACCAGAGCCCCAACTGCGGCGCTCCACGAGGGAGCGTAGACCACCTGAAAGACTAAACCTATGATCCCAATAAGACTTTGGGGGGGGGGGGGGAGGAGGTGATGTCATGTATGTAACCACAATGTAACACCACTGTATTACTGTATACGCTCAACCTAGATGCACACCTTGACCACAAGGGGTAAACTTGTGGGAGACACTCCTTACCTGATCACACAGGTATAAAAAGGGAGGTCCCTCACAGGGTCATCGCCTTTGGAGTCCTGTGAATAAAGAGTTATGATCACAGAGTAACCTTGTCCCCAGAATGTGCCTCGTGTGGTTTCATACTGTAGAGTAAGGACTTTACACTTGTATATAAAGAAAGCCTCCATGTTTAATCCTCGCTTTGAGAGCTGATAAAGTAGAGTCAGGTCGCACCTGATTGAATTCATGGTACTAAGCCTATTGAGTTATTGCATACGCAACATTCCTACCGCACAGGGCTGGAGGCAATCAAAATGGAGTGGATAATAGTCATGGCAGAGTAACTCTGGGGCGGTATCAGAGATTTCAAGAGTCATCTCATTATAGATATTTGGTACAAGTCAGTCAGGCTATATCATCCTGCAGGCAGACAAAAAGGGCCCCAATTAAGCAATGACCAGAACAGCATTTAAATTCCAGCCTGGCCGTGAGCCAGCAGCAATACGTTTTCATGGCTTCACCATCTGCATACGGGCAACCTCGACTGGCTACAGACGGCCCTTTGCTATCATTAAGCTGATTCCCACTGAGCTGCTGCTTTGGCTGTGCTGCTGTCAACTCTCCTGCTCTGGTATGATGGACATTTACTGTACATTACAGTCTCAAAAGTGTGTGTGAGATGCCTTTCCGATTATAGCTAATCTTGCAGCTGAACAGTTTCACAATTTATCTATAATGAGAATTAGCTGTTTTTAGCAGATTGTTTCACTTTACTTTATGCTCCTCCTGCAAAATAGCTATTTACAACAACAACAACTGACATTTATATAGCACCTTTCACATAGCAAAATGATCCAAAGCACTTTATAGGAAATGCGGTGGACACTGAGCGGGAAGTTAAAGAGAAGCTGGGGAGGGGAACGTAGATGCAGTTAAAGTGGTAGGTTTTGATGGGGACTTTTGAAGGTGGAGAGAGATATCAAGACAAGCCACAAATCCCAAAATGCAGGGATGTGATGACAGGGCGATCAATCATGATGGTAGAGCAGGGAAGGAGGTGAATGAACAGTGAGCCAGAAAAGTAGATGGTGTGAACTGTAATATATGATTTAAAGAGGCCCAGGCACAGGGTCAAGCAAAGCCAGAGAGGGATTTATAAACTAGTGTAAGGATTTTGAAATCAATATGCTGGGGGTTGGGGAGCCAAACGTCAGCTTGGCCCAGTTCGTGGCACTCTTGTCTCCGAGTTCGGTCATAATTTAAACTCCACTACAGATTTGAACACATAATTTAGGCTGACACTTCAGTATTGTAGTGTAGAAGTTCTGCATTGTTGAAAGTGATGTATTTTTGATGAGACTAAACCCGTCTGCCCTCTCAGTTTGATGCAAAAATCCCATGGCACTACTTAAAGAAGAGCATGGAGTTCTCCCAGTCCTGACCAACACTTATCCCTCTACCAATGCTGCTAAAAAACAGATTAATTAGTCATTGAATGAACGTCAATGGAAATAAAAATCGGTAAAAGGGGCTGCTGATTTGCTAATACCTATTTTACACTATTACACGTCAAAATTGTCCCCAATGAATCCGATAAAGCCCAGGGGTTGATGGGGAAGAAACTACGGAATGTTGTGGGACTGGAAGTGATGGCGTATAGCTGGGCACTTTGACCATAAGAGGCAGTACCAAACAGGCACACATTCTTAATTTTGGAGATGAAGAATATCATAAACTTCTCACGCTGGTTGATAGGGGTGGAGAAATGAGGTTGGTCGATGAGATATGTGGTAGAGAAGAGAATTTTGGGATTGTCATTGCGTTCCAAGACAATCTTAAAGTGATAGGATATACTGGCTTCATAAAATTGAGGAGATATTGCGCTACTTCACCACCACCTCTCTCAACCCCTCCACTGCCTTGTATTTGTCACACTGCTTGTCTGTCATTCGGTGCTGGATGAGCAGAAATTTCCTCCAATTAAACATTGTGAAGACTGAAGACATTCAGGCCAAAATTGCCCCCCAACGGAAAAGTGGTGCACTCACCGGTTTTGCAGTATTTTTCTCCGCCCCAATCCATGGGGCAGAATCAAGGGACATTCAGCTGTTGGTTTATTTTCAGTTGGGGTGGTGTTGCTGTTGGCTGCAGGGCGGAAGTGCGCCTGCATTGGAGCGACCGTCGCTCCAAGTCTTCAGCGCCACACTGATGATGTCGACGCTTCGCTGACGTGTCACAACGTCTCTCTCCTTCAGTTAAAGGGGAGAGCCGCTGTGAGCTCTGCATGTAGTTTAGTTAGGCCTACTGGGCCATCAAGGAGATTTTCGGCCGGGCCACTGGCCCAGTACCCAAGAGGGGGTGCCTGGCTGCCTGTTGGCTGCCCAGCCGAACCCTTGGCCACCGTTGTCGGGCCTACCTCGGAGACGGCCGACAATTAAAATAAAATGGAGGCGCCAGCAGTGCGCCCTCCCCTTTAAGTACGGACGCGCCCTCCAGGCACACAAAGCTTCCCGCAGGGGGAAAGCTGTTGGGGGCACCGACTGGCAGTGGCGCCGCTCCCTCGGGGCAATTTCCCACAGGGCATTTGCCCGTTGGGCAATTTTCCGTGGGTGTCGGAAAGGGAGTTGCCACTGGTCAGAAGGAGATTGGTGCGTGCCCGACGGGTGGCAGCACGGGTGGCATGGAAACCCATTCCCGTTGCTCCCGGCCTGGGGGCAATTTAGGATGGGCAAGCCCACCCGTCTGCACCCAGTCGGTAAGGACTATCTGCTCTATTACCGCCTCTTAGAGGTAATGGGCCTTAAAGAGGGGGGCAATTTTGGCCCCATTGCCTTTGATCCCCGCCACGAACTCTGTTCCCTAGCCACCAACTCCATCCCCCTCTCTGGCTATTGTCTCAGCCTGAATCACACAGTTCACAACCTTGGCATCCTATTTGACTTTTTCTGACCTTCCGACCCCATATCCTCTTCATCACCAAGGCCGCATCCTTCTACATCTGTAATATCACCTGTCTGAGCTCCTGCCTCAGCTCATCTGCTGCTTAAGCTCTCAGCCATGCTTTTTTTTACTTCCAGACACCACTATTCCAAGGCTCTCCTGGCTGACTTCCCATCTTCCACCCTCTGTAAACTTGAACTCATCCCAAACTCTGCTGCCCGGATTCCGACTTGCACCAAGTCCTGTTCATCCCTCATCACTGTGCATGTTAAAAGAAAAAAAAAGAAAGGCTTGCATTTATATAGTGCTTTTCACCACCATCGGATGCCCCAAAGTGCTTTACAGCCAATTAAGTACTTTTTACATAGAAACATAGAAAATAGGTGCAGGAGTAGGCCATTCAGCCCTTCTAGCCTGCACCGCCATTCAATGAGTTCATGGCTGAACATGCAACTTCAGTACCCCATTCCTGCTTTCTCGCCATACCCCTTGATCCCCCTAGTAGTAAGGACTTCATCTAACTCCTTTTTGAATATATTTAGTGAATTGGCCTCAACTACTTTCTGTGGTAGAGAATTCCACAGGTTCACCACTCTCTGGGTGAAGAAGTTTCTCCTCATCTCGGTCCTAAATGGCTTACCCCTTATCCTTAGACTGTGACCCCTGGTTCTGGACTTCCCCAACATTGGGAACATTCTTCCTGCATCTAACCTGTCTAAACCCGTCAGAATTTTAAACGTTTCTATGAGGTCCCCTCTCATTCTTCTGAACTCCAGTGAATACAAGCCAGTGAAGTGTAGTCACTGTTGTAATGTAGGTGTAGGAGGGAGGGCTTTCATTTCCTGAACAATTGGGACTGCTTCTGGGGTAGGTGGGACCTGTACAAGTCGGACAGGTTACACCTCAACAGAGACGGGACCAATGTTCTCGCGGGTGGTTTTGATAGTACGGTTGGGAGGGCTTTAAACTAGCTTGGCAGGGGGATGGGAACCCAGGAGAGGGCTCTAAGCTAGTTAGAGTGGGTGAGAGCTCAGATGAACAGAACCCCAAGAAAGAATGCAAAAGGCAGGAGGCAACAAAGCAGAGTAGCACTGGGGTAAGTGTAAACCACAAGGTGATAGGAAGGGACAATATGTATGAATATAAAAGGGCTGCAGGAGGGGTCAAAACTAAAAATCATGGTTTAAAAACTAGTACTAAAACACTCTACCTAAATGCACACAGCATTCGAAACAAAGTAAATGAGTTGACGGCACAAATCATTACAAATGGGTATGATTTGGTGGCCATTACAGAAACGTGGTTGCAGGGTGGCCAAGACTGGGAATTAAACATACAGGGGTATCTGACAATACGGAAAGATAGACAAGAAGGGAAATGAGGTGGGGTAGCTCTGTTAATAAAGGATGATATCAGGGCAATTGTGAGAGACGATATTGGCTCTAATGAACAAAATGTTGAATCATTGTGGGTGGAGATTAGAGATAGTAAGGGGAAAAAGTCACTGGTGGGCGTAGTTTATAGGCCCCCAACTAATAACTTCACGGTGGGGCGGACAATAATCAAGGGAATAATGAAGGCATGTGAAAAAGGAACGGCAGTAATCATGGGGGATTTTAACTTACATATCGATTGGTCAAATCAAATCGCACGGGGTAGCCTGGAGGAGGAATTCATAGAATGCTTACGGGATTGTTTCTTAGAACAGTATGTTACAGAACCTACAAGGGAGCAAGCGATCTTAGATCTGTTCCTGTGTAATGAGACAGGAATAATAAACGATCTCCTTGTAAAAGATCCTCTCGGAATGAGTGATTACAGTATGGTTGAATTTGTAATACAGATTGAGGGTGAGGAAGTAGTATCTCAAATGAGCGTACTATGCTTAAACAAAGGGGACTACGTGGGATGAGGGCAGAGTTGGCTAATGTAGACTGGAAACACAGACTAAACCGTGGCACAATTGAGGAACAGTGGAGGACTTTTAAGGAGCTCTTTCATAGTGCTCAACAAAAATATATTCCAGTGAAAAAGAAGGGCGATAAGAGAAGGGATAACCAGCCGTGGATAACCAAGGAAATAAAGGAGAGTATCAAATTAAAAAACCAATGCGTATAAGGTGGCCAAGGTTAGTGGGAAACTAGAAGATTGGGAAAATTTTAAACGACAGCAAAGAATGACTAAGAAAGCAATAAAGAAAGGAAAGATAGATTACGAAAGTAAACTTGCGCAAAACATAAAAACAGATAGTAAAGGCTTTTACCGATATATAAAACGGAAAAGAGTGACTAAAGTAAATGTTGGTCCCTTAGAAGATGAGAAGGGGGATTTAATAATGGGAATTGTGGAAATGGCTGAGACCTTAAACAATTATTTTGCTTCGGTCTTCACAGTGGAAGACACAAAAACCATGCCAAAAATTGCTGGTCACGGGAATGTGGGAAGGGAGGACCTTGAGACAATCATTATCACTAGGGAGGTAGTACTGGACAGGCTAATGGGACTCAAGGTAGACAAGTCCCCTGGTCCTGATGAAATGCATCCCAGGGTATTAAAAGAGATGGCGGAAGTTATAGCAGATGCATTCGTTATAATCTACAAAAATTCTCTGGACTCTGGGGAGGTACCATCGGATTGGAAAGCAGCTAATGTAACGCCTCTATTTAAAAAAGGGGGCAGACAAAAGGCAGGTAACTATAGGCCGGTTAGTTTAACATCTGTAGTGGGGAAAATGCTTGAAGCTATCATTAAGGAAGAAATAGCGGGACATCTAGATAGGAACAGTGCAATCAAGCAGACGCAACATGGATTCATGAAGGGGAAATCATGTTTAACTAATTTACTGGAATTCTTTGAGGATATAACGAGCATGGTGAATAGAGGTGTACCGATGGATGTGGTGTATTTAGATTTCCAAAAGGCATTCGATAAGGTGCCACACAAAAGGTTACTGCAGAAGATAAAGGTACGCGGAGTCAGAGGAAATGTATTAGCATGGATAGAGAATTGGCTGGCGAACAGAAAGCAGAGAGTCGGGATAAATGGGTCCTTTTCCGGTTGGAAATCGGTGGTCAGTGGTGTGCCACAGGGATCGGTGCTGGGACCACAACTGTTTACAATATACATAGTTGACCTGGAAGAGGGGCCAGAGTGCAGTGTAACAAAATTTGCAGATGACACAAAGATTAGTGGGAAAGCGGGTTGTGTAGAGGACACAGAGAGGCTGCAAAGAGATTTAGATAGGTTAAGCGAATGGGCTAAGGTTTGGCAGATGGAATACAATGTCGGAAAATGTGAGGTCATCCACCTTGGAAAAAAAAACAGTAAAGGGGAATATTATTTGAATGGGGAGAAATTACAACATGCTGCGGTGCAGAGGGACCTGGGGGTCCTTGTGCATGAATCCCAAAAAGTTAGTTTGCAGGTGCAGCAGGTAATCAGGAAGGCGAATGGAATGTTGGCCTTCATTGCGAGAGGGATGGAGTACAAAAGCATGGAAGTCCTGCTGCAACTGTACAGGGTATTGGTGAGGCCGCACCTGGAGTACGGTGTGCAGTTTTGGTCACCTTACTTAAGGAAGGATATACTAGCTTTGGAGGGGGTACAGAGATGATTCACTAGGCTGATTCCGGAGATGAGGGGGTTACCTTATGATGATAGATTGAGTAGACTGGGCCTTTACTCGTTGGAATTCAGAAGGATGAGGGGTGATCTTATAGAAAAATTAAAAATAATGAAAGGGATAGACAAGATAGAGGCAGAGAGGTTGTTTCCACTGGTCGGGGAGACTAGAACTAGGGGGCACAGCCTCAAAATAAGGGGGAGCCAATTTAAAACTGAGTTGAGAAGGAATTTCTTCTCCCAGAGGGTTGTGAATCTGTGGAATTCTCTGCCCAAGGAAGCAGTTGAGGCTAGCTCATTGAATGTATTCAATCACAGATAGATAGATTTTTAACCAATAAGGGAATTAAGGGTTACGGGGAGCGGGCAAGTAAGTGGAGCTGAGTCCACGACCAGATCAGCCATGATCTTGTTGAATGGCGGAGCAGGCTCGAGGGGCTAGATGGCCTACTCCTGTTCCTAATTCTTATGTTCTTATTATGTTCTTACGGCTAAGGGGATCAAGAGCCATGGAGAGAAAGCAGGAAAGGGGTACTGAGGGAATGATCAGCCATGATCTTGTTGAATGGCGGTGCAGGCTCGAAGGGCCGAATGGCCTACTCCTGCACCTATTTTCTATGTTTCTATGTTTCAATGAAATGCGGAAGCCATTTGCACACCGCAAGCTCCCACAAACAGCAATATGTTAATGACCAGATCATCTGTTTTAGTGAGGGATAAATATTGGCCAGGATACCGAGGATAACTCCCCTGCTCTTCGAAATAGTGCCATGGGATCTTTTACGTCCGCCTGAGAGTAGACGTGGCCTCGGTTTAACGTTTCATCTGAAAGATGGCACCTCTGACAGTGCAGCACTCCCTTAGTACTGCACTGGAGTGTGAGCCTAGATTTTTGTTCTCAAGTCCCTGGAGTGGGATTTGAACCCACAACTTTCTGATCTACATTGGCACCCGGACTGGCAACACCTTGATTTTAAAATTCTCATCCTGATGTGCAAATCACTCCATGGCATCACCCCTCACTAGCTCTGTCATCTCTTCCAGCCCTACAACTCCCCGAGACCTCAGCATTCGTCCAATTCTGGCTGCTTGCATTTCCTCGATGTACATCGCTGCACCATTGGTGGCTGTGACTTAAGCTGCTGGGCCTCAAGCTCTGGAATTACCTTCCTAAAATTCTCTGCCCCACTATCTCTCTCTCCTGTTTCCCACATTGCAACAGTGACTACACTTTAAAAGTACTTCATTGGCTGTAAAGTACTTTGAGATGTCTGGTGACCTTGAAGGGCGCTATATAAATGAAAGTCTTTCTTTCTTTCTCCTCCTTTAAGTCGCTCCTTAAAACTTACCTCTTTGACTAACTTTTTGGTCACCCATCCTAATATCTCTTTATCATCTGTCCGAATGTCTGCTTCTGTGGCTCAGTGTCAAATTGTGATTGTCAACGCTCTTGTGAAGCTCTTGTTTGCTGCGTTAAAGGGGCTATATAAATGCAAGTTGTTGTTATGTGGCTTGGTGTCAAGTTTTGTCTGATAATGCTCCTGAGAAATATCGTGGAAAATTTTTACTACATTGAAGGCTCTATATGAATTCAAGTTTTTCATATAATCATAGAAATTTGCAGCACGGAAGGAGGCTATTTCAGCCCATCGTGTCCGCGCCGGCCCATCATGTTACTGTTGAGGTGGTTAAGCCATGTCTGGTAGAGGACAAACAGGCTAGTTATGAACCATGAACACACAGGCCAGCACACTTGGATTTGTCATAATAAAGGTATTGTCACAGGTTTTATGTATTTAACCCTTTGCAACTTGCATTACACCTGACCACCAGAGGACCCACCTGTTGGAGTCCAAAGAGATCCCAGCATCCCTTGGGAGCACATTATATAAGCAGGCCACCCACGAGGTACCTGCACTCTGGAACCGTAATAAAGGAGCTAAGGTCACACTTGCTCATTACACAAAGTACTCAGTCTTACCATTTATTATGAGTGTAACAATTGGCGATGAGGTAAAGAACAACCGCGCGAAAATGCAAAGAACAGTCGGCATCCTGGAAAAGTTCTCAGAAGGGGACGATTGGGAAGCCTTCGTGGAGAGACTCGACCAATACTTTGTGGCCAACGAGCTGGAAGGGGATGAGAATGCTACCAAACGAAGGGCGATCCTCCTAACTGTCTGTGGGGCAACAACCAATGCCCTCATGAAGAATCTCTTGGCCCCGGCAAAACCAACAGAGAAATCCTACGAAGAATTGTGTACGCTGGTCCGGGAGCACCTAAATCCTAAGGAAAGCGTTTTGATGGCGAGATATCGGTTCTACACATGTCAACGATCAGAGGGCCAGGAAGTGGTGAGCTACCTCGCCGAACTAAGGCGCCTCGCAGGACATTGTGAGTTTGAGGGAATCTTAGAACGAATGCTCAGAGACTTTTTTGTACTGGGCATCGGACATGAGACAATCCTTCGCAAACTGTTGACTGTAGAAACTCCGAATCTGAGTAAAGCCATAACGATAGCCCAGGCATTTATGTCCACCAGCGACAACACCAAGCAGATTTCGCAGAACAAAGACGTTTCGGCCAGTACTGTGCATAAAGTAACGTCAGTTTTGAGCAGAAATGTACATGGCAGAATGTACATGCCGGCTGCTGTGGCTCGACCTCAATTGACCCAGAGTCCGCCATCATCTGTTAATGCGGGGCAGTTAACACCCTGTTGGCACTGCGGAGGTGATCATTGGCCCCATTAATGCCGCTTTAAGCACTATGCGTGAAATGGTTGCAGAGCAATGGGACACCTCCATCCAATGTAGAGGTGAGCTGCAAACCCTGCAAACCACCACGTTGCAGAGGAAGATTGATCCACAGTATATCAGACTGAGTTGGAAACTCGTACGGAGGAGGCAGAAGTGTACAGGGAACACACGTTCACGACAAAATGCCCACCAATAATGTTGAAAGTTGAACTGAACGGCATTCCAGTATCTATGGAGCTGGACCCGGGGGCAAGTCAGTCCATAATGAGTAAAAATGCCTTCGAGGCTGTGGGGAAAGAAGGCACACAGGCCCAAGCTCAGCCCCATTCACACTAAACTAAGGACTTACACCAAGGAACTAATCCCTGTAATTGGCAGCGCAGAAGTCAAATAATAACTTCACGGTGGGGCGGACAATAATCAAGGGAATAATGGAGGCATGTGAAAAAGGAACGGCAGTAATCATGGGGGATTTTAACCTACATATTGATTGGTCAAATTAAATCGCACAGGGTAGCCTTGAGGAGGAATTCATAGAATGCATACGGGATTGTTTCTTAGAACAGTATGTTACAGAACCTAAAAGGGAGCAATATATCTTAGATCTGGTCCTGTGTAATGAGTCAGGAATAATAAATGATCTCCTAGTAAAAGATCCTCTCGGAATGAGTGATCACAGTATGGTTGAATTTGCAATACAGATTGAGGGTGAAGAAGTAGTGTCTCAAACGAGCGTACTATGCTTAAACAAAGGGGACTACAGTGGGATGAGGGCAAAGTTGGCTAAAGTAGACTGGGAACACAGACTAAACGGTGGCACAATTGAGGAACAGTGGAGGACTTTTAAGGAGCTCTTTCATAGTGCTCAACAAAAATATATTCCAGTGAAAAAGAAGGGCGATAAGAGAAGGGATAACCAGCCGTGGATAACCAAGGAGAGTACCAAATTAAAAGGAGAGTGGATAACCAAGAAATAAAGGAGAGTATCAGAGAAAATAGAAAATAGAAAATAGGTGCAGGAGTAGGCCATTCGGCCCTTTGAGCCTGCACCACCATTCAACAAGATCAAGGCTGATCACCCACCCCAGCACCTCCCCTGCACACCCCCCTGACCGCCCCAGCCGCAAGGACCACATCCAACTCCCACCCGAACACATCCAATTAACTGGCATCAACAACTCTCCGCTGCAGGGAACGCCACAGGCCAACAACTCCCTGAGTGAAAAAGTCTCTCCCAATCCCAGCCCCAAACAGCCCACCCCCCATCCCAAGAGCGTGCCCCCGCCCCCCCGGCTCCGGACCCACCCAACACCGGGAACATTCCCCCCGCACCCAACCCGCCCCGTCCCATCAGAATCCTTCCCAAATGCCGAACACCCCCGGATGTCGAGCCCCCAGCCCCTGCCAACCTGGAGCCACGCCCCCGCGACGCCAACCACACCACATCCACCAACCGCCATCTGCGCCGTCAACCCGTCCACCCCACTCTGAACACTCCCCGCACCGAGGCACAGAGCCCTCAGGCCCGCCCCTCCAACACACTTCGCTCCCCCCAGACCTTCGCTGCAATGTGGTCCCTCCTGTCCCCCGCCCTGGGTTTCTCCACCCCCCACCTCCACCACTCTCCCCTCCATCCCCCGCACCCATCTCCTCTCATCTTCCCTCTGCCTCCCCGCACAGACTCCCATCCTGCGGGCGGTAACCTTCTGGGGCAGGGAATTTTAGCCCCCAGCGTGGAAGTCCTGCTCCTGCTGCAGAATTGGCCTTACCACCCCTCAATGGAAGCGGAGTGCAATTTCCCACACTCCACTTCCTTTGGGGGCACTTACCGGGGCACGACTGGATCAAATTAAAAACCAATGCGTATAAGGTGGCCAAGGTTAGTGGGAAACTAGAAGATTGGGAAAATTTTAAACGACAGCAAAGAATGACTAAGAAAGCAATAAAGAAAGGAAAGATAGATTACGAAAGTAAACTTGCGCAAAACATAAAAACGGATAGTAAAAGCTTTTACCGATATATAAAACGGAAAAGAGCAACTAAAGTAAATGTTGGTCCCTTAGAAGATGAGAAGGGGGATTTAATAATGGGAATTGTGGAAATGGCTGCGACCTTAAACAATTATTTTGCTTCGGTCTTCACAGTGGAAGACACAAAAACCATGCCAAAAATTGCTGGTCACGGGAATGTGGGAAGGGAGGACCTTGAGACAATCACCATCACTAGGGAGGTAGTGCTGGACAGGCTAATGGGATTCAAGGTAGATAAGTCCCCTGGTCCTGTTGAAATACATCCCAGGGTATTAAAAGAGATGGCGGAAGTTATAGCAGATGCATTCGTTATAATCTACCAAAATTCTCTGGACTCTGGGGAGGTACCATCGGATTGGAAAGCAGCTAATGTAACGCCTCTGTTTAAAAAAGGGGGCAAACAAAAGGCAGGTAACTATAAGCCGGTTAGTTTAACATCTGTAGTGGGGAAAATGCTTGAAGCTATCACTAAGGAAGAAATAGCGGGACATCTAGATAAGAATAGTGCAATCAAGCAGACGCAATATGGATTCACAAAGGGGAAATCATGTTTAACTAATTTACTGGAATTCTTTGAGGATATAACGAGCATGGTGGATAGAGGTGTACCGATGGATGTGGTGTATTTAGATTTCCAAAAAGCATTCGATAAGGTGCCACACAAAAAGTTGCTGCAGAAGATAAAGGTACGCGGAGTCAGAGGAAATGTATTAGCATGGATAGAGAATTGGCTAACTAACAGAAAGCAGAGAGTCGGGATAAATGGATCCTTTTCAGGTTGGCAATCGGTGTTTAGTGGTGTGCCAGAGGGATCGGTGCTGGGACCACAACTGTTTACAATATACATAGATGACCTGGAAGAGGGGACAGAGTGTAGTGTAACAAAATTTGCAGATGACACAAAGATTAGTGGGAAAGCGGGTTGTGTAGAGGACACAGAAGAGAGGCTGCAAAGAGATTTAGATAGGTTGAGTGAATGGGCTAAGGTTTGGCAGATGGAATACAATGTCGGAAAATGTGAGGTCATCCATCTTGAAAAAAACAGTAAAAGGGAATATTATTTGAATGGGGAGAAATTACAACATGCTGCGGTGCAGAGGAACCTGGGGGTCCTTGTGCATGAATCCCAAAAAGTTAGTTTGCAGGTGCAGCAGGTAATCAGGAAGGCAAATGGAATGTTAGCCTTCATTGGAAGAGGGATGGAATACAAAAGCAGGGAGGTCCTGCTGCAACTGTACAGGGTATTGGTGAGGTCGCACCTGGAATACTGCGTGCAGTTTTGGTCACCCTACTTAAGGAAGGATATACTAGCTTTGGAGAGGGTACAGAGACGATTTACTAGGCTGATTCCGGAGATGAGGGGGTTACCTTATGATGATAGATTGAGTAGACTAGGTCTTTACTCGTTGGAGTTCAGAAGGATGAGGGGTGATTTTATAGCAACATTTAAAATAATGAAAGGGATAGACAAGATAGAGGCAGAGAGGTTGTTTCCACTGGTCGGGGAGACTAGAAATAGGGGGCACAGCCTCAAAATACGAGGGAGCCAATTTAAAGCTGAGTTGAGAAGGAATTTCTTCTCCCAGAGGGTTGTGAATCTGTGGAATTCTCTGCCCAAGGAAGCAGTTGAGGCTAGCTCATTGAATGTATTCAAATCACAGATAGATAGATTTTTAACCAATAAGGGAATTAAGGGTTATGGGGAGAGGGCGGGTAAGTGGAGCTGAGTCCACGGCCAGATCAGCCATGATCTTGTTGAATGGTGGAGCAGGCTCGAGGGGCTAGATGGCCTACTCCTGTTCCTAATTCTTGTGTTCTTATGTTCTTATGTTCTTAAAGTCTTCTATCATGGAGCAGTACATGAACTCCCGCTGTGGATTGTGTCAGGGGATGGCCCCATGTTGTTTGGCAGAAGCTGGCTGGGGAAAATCCGCTGGAACTGTGACGACATCCGAGCGCTGTCATCCGTCGATGACGCCTCATGTACCCAGGTTCTAAGCATATTCCCATCGCTATTCGAGCCAGGCATTGGAAGCTTCTTGGGGGTGAAAGTGCAGATCCATTTGATTCCCGGTACATGACCCATCTACCACAAGGCTCGGGCGGTACCGTACATGATGCGTGAAAAAGTGGAAATTGAGCTGGACAGGCTGCAACGTGAAGGCATCATCACGCCGGTGGAATTCAACGACTGAGCCAGTACGATTGTTCCGGTACTGAAGGAGGGCAGTACGGTTAGAATTTGTGCAGACTATAAAGTAACGATTAACCGTTTTTCGCTGCAGGACCAGTACCCGCTACCCAAGGCAGACGACCTATTTGCAACCCTGGCTGGAGGGAAAACGTTCACTAAGCTGGACCTGACCTCGGCCTATATGACGCAGGAGCTGGTGGAATCTTCGAAAGGCCTCAACACGCACAAAGGTCTGTTCATCTACAACCGGTGCACGTTCGGGATTCAGTCGGCTGCAGCGATCTTCCAGCGGAACATGGAGAGCCTGCTAAAGTCGGTTCCTTGCACAGTGGTCTACCAGGACGACATATTGGTTACAAATCGGGACACCTTGGAGCACTTGAAGAATCTGGAGGAGGTTATTAGTCGGTTGGATCGCGTGGGGCTCGGGTTCAAACGCTCGAAGTATGCTTTCTTGGTACAGGACGTTGAATTCTTCGGAAGGAGAATCGCAGCAGACGGCATCAGAGACGGCATCAGACCCACCGACGCCAAGACGGAGGCCATCAAAAACGCGCCGCTACCACAGAATGTGACGGAGCTGCAGTCATTCCTGGGACTCCTTAACTATTTCGGTAATTTCCTACCTGGGTTAAGCACCCTGCTAGAACCCCTATGTGACTGCTGCACAAGGGAGACGACTGGGTATGGGGGAATTCACAAGAGGCTGCCTTTAAGAAAGCCAGAAATTTATTGTGTTCTAACAAACTGCTTGTCCTATATAATCCATGTAAAAGATTAGTGTTAGCTTGCGATGCGTTGTCATAGGGGGTCGGGTGTGTGTTATAACAGGCTAATGATTCGGGGATTTTGCAACCGGTTGCGTATGCATCCAGGAGTTTGTCCAAGGCTGAAAGGGCCTACAGCATGGTTGAAAAAGAGGCTCTGGCATGCACTTACGGGGTTAAAAAAATGCACCAGTACTTATTTGGCCTCAAGTTCAAGCTTGAAACTGACCACAAGCCATTCATATCGCTGTTCTCTGAGAACAAAGGGATTAATACCAATGCCTCTGCCCATATCCAAAGATGGGCGCTCATGCTGTCGGCATACAACTATGTAATCCGCCACAGACCGAGCACAGAGAACTGTGCAGATGCTCTCAGTCGGCTACCATTGTCCACCACCGGGGTGGAAATGACACAGCCAGCGGACTTGCTCATGGTTATGGAGGCATTTGATAATGAGAAGTCCCCCGTACGGCCCGCCAGATCAGGACCTGGACCAGCCAGGATCCTTTACTGTCCTTGGTAAAAAAACTGTGTCCTCCATGGGAGCTGGTCCAGTGTCCCAGTGGAGATGCAGGAAGTGATTCAGCTGTTCCACAGATGCAAAGACGAGTTGTACCTGCAGGCAGACTGTCTTTTGTGCGTCAATTGTGTGGTCTAGCCCAAGAAATGCAGAGACACATTTATTTGCGAACTACACAACGCCCACCCAGGCATCGTAATGGTGAAATTCAAAGCCAGATCCCATGTGTGGTGGCCTGGCATCGACTCAGATTTAGAGTCATGCGTGTGCCAGTGCAACACTTGCTCTCAGTTGAGCAACGCATCCAGAGAGGCACCGCTAAGTTTGTGGTCGTGGCCATCCAAACCCTGGTCGAGGATCCATGTAGACTATGAGGGCCCATTCCGAGGCAAAATGTTTTTGGTTGTCATGGACGCTTACTCAAAATGGATTGAATGTACAATAATGTCTGTAAGCACATCCACAGCCACCATTGAAAGCCTACGAGCCATGTTTGCCATGCACGGCTTGCCTGATGTCCTAGTCAGCGACAATGGTCCGTGCTTCACAAGTGCTGAATTCAAGGAATTCATGACCTGTAATGGGATCAAACATGTCACATCTTCCCCGTGCAAGCCTGTATCCCAATGGCCAGGCAGAATGGGCAGTTCAGACCATCAAGCAAAGCTTGAAACGTGTGTCGGAAGGCTCCCTGCAGACCCAGTTGTCCCTAGTGCTACTCAGCTACCGCACCAGACCCCACTCACTTACCGGGATTCCCTCAGCCGAGCTGCTCATGAAAAGGGCGCTTAAAACAAGACTCTCTCTTGTCCACCCTGATCTCCATGATCACGTGGAGGGCAAGTGGCATCAAGAAAGTATGTACCATGACCGCGCAAATTTGTCACACAATATTGAGATCAATGATCCTGTGTTTGTGCTCAATTATGGACATGGTCCCAAAATGGCTCGCTGGCACGGTCACAGCCAAAGGGGGAGTAGGGTGTTTCAGGTCAAACTGACCAATGGACAAACGCACAGAAAACATTTGGACCCAATCAAATTGCGGTTCACCAACAGCTACAAACAACCCGAAGAGGACACCACCAACTTTGACCCTCCAACACACACACAAGTGGCAACTGACTTCATAGTTGACCGTGAAACCAAACTCATCATCCCCAGCATCCCGGCAAGGCCGGCTGCCCAATAGCCAGTGAAGAACTGACCAATCCATCCACACCAGCATTTGTACCGATTCGATCGACAAGGGAGCGCAAAGCCCCAGATCGTCTCACCTTGTAAATAAGTGTACTGTTGACTTCACGGCGGAGTGATGTTATGTATTTAACCCTTTGTAAGTTGCATTACACCTGACCACCAGAGGGCCCACCTGTTGGAGTCCCAAGGGATCCCAGCATTCCTTGGGAGCATAGTATATAAGCAGGCTACCCACGAGGTACCTGCACTCTGGAACCTTAATAAAGGAGCTAAGGTCACACTTGCTCATTACACACAGTACTCAGTCTCGCCATTTATTATGAGTGTAACAACAGGGAATTGTGAAGTTAGGAGATAACTTGTGAACTAGTGGGTTTGAAAGCATTGATGATGGCAGTTGTTGAACCGGTCAATGATGGAGCTGATATCATGGTGGGTGAAAACTAGAATAAAGGAAGTATGGAGTTAGAGATTGTGCTGGTGAGGCAGCTAAGAGGTAACTTTTCTACAGCTGGAGCATGAAGGTAGAAAGGCTGGAGGTGGACAAGAAGTGAAAAGAAATGGCCTTGCAAGTGATCATGATGTTGGAAATGGAAAGGCCTTGGGGCCTGAAAGAGGTGGCCACAGGTCGGTGCAGACTGACCGCCCAGTCGGCGCGGCCCATGTCAGGTTTTTGGGACGGAGCACAGTGTGTATTATGCATGTAATAACTCGATAGACTTAATACTGTAAACTCACTCAGGTACAAACCTGGCTCAACTTTATTCAGATCCAAAGTGCCCACATTACATGGTGGCTTGCTTTATATACCTGGCCCGCACACATGTGGCTAGTAACCCCAAGCATGACAACATCCCCCTTCAAGATCTTAGTATTAGTCTTTTTACAAGTTAAGATGGTCCGGGGCTTTCCGCTCATGAATTGATCATCTTAGTTCAACTCCAGTTCTGGGTGAACGTTCTGAGTCAGTTATGACTGGGGGCTGGGTAGCCGATCTGATGGGAGTGGCAATGACCATGTCAGAGATTGAAAGTCCAGATTTATTGATGATGATGGAGTCCTCTGATGAATGAATATAGGTTGGTTGGTCATTTGACCGTATCTTCCTCAACTTGTTCCAGTTCACCCGTGTGTCGCAGCTTTATCTGATCAACATGTTTCCTGCATGTTTGCCCATTCTTGAGCATGACAATAAACACTTTGTTACCTCTTGGTCATAACAGTACCGGTGACCCACTTGTGACCTTGACCATAATTTAGCACATACACAGGATCATTTACAGAGATGTCGCGTGACACAGCAGCACGATCATGATACCACTGCTGATTTTGACGTCTGTTTTCAACACGATTGTTCAAGTCAGGATGGACGAGAGAGAGTTTGGTTTTGAAACCTCTCTTCATCAATAATTCAGCAGGGGAGACATCGGTAAGTGTGTGGGGTCTTGTCCTGTAACTAAGCAATATGCATGACAAGGGAGTCTGCAGTGCACCCTGAGTTACACATTTCATACTTCGCTTGATTGGACAGCACGCTCTGCTTGACCATTAGAAGCATGTTTGAATGGTGCTGACCTCACATGTTTAATACCATTGAGTTTCATTGACTTTTGAAAGTCTAGACTTGTGAAGCAAGATTCGTTGTCGCTCACAATGTCAGGCAGACCATGAGTAGCAAACACGACACGAAGACTCTCAATGGTATCTGTGGATGTACTGGATGACATGATTATACATTCTATCCACTTGGAACATGCATCCACCACAACAAAAAACATTTTACCCAGGAAAGGAACCTGCAAAGTCGATGTGGATCCTTGACCATGGTTTGGATGGCCACTGTCATGTATGTAGACCATGTATACTAACTGTATAGTCACATAAGGTGTGCCACCAGAGGGCACTGCGGTGGGAGACCTGAGGGTCACTTGCATAGGTGTGCAGGGCCCAGTATAAAAGGCTGCCCACCATGCTTGTGCCTCACTCTGGAGTTACAATAAATGGGATTAAGGTCACAACAGCTCAAGTACAATACTAAACCTTGTGGAGTCATTCATAAGAGTATTAAAGACATAACAACTGGTGACGAGATTATGAACTTTCATGCAAAAATGACTAACGTTGGTGCATTAGAAAAGTTCTCAGAGGGTGAAGATTGGGAAGCCTTTACGGAGCGGCTCGACCAATATTTCGTAACAAACGACCCGGTAGGCGATGATCCGGCCACGCTGGCAGATAAATGCAGAGCTATCCTGTTGGCCAGTTGTGGGCCCGTGGTCTACGGCCTCATCAGGGACTTGCTTGAACCAGAGAAAACAACGACTAAGTCATACGAGGAGCTGAAAGTGCTAATTCGGGACCAACTCAAACCGAAGGAGAGCATCCTCACAGCCAGGCATCGATTTTATACACACCATTGCCCCAAGGGCCAGGAAATTGCGAAGTACGCTACCGACCTCAGGAGGCTGGCAGGACCATGTGAATTCGGCGCATCCCTCGCCGATACGTTGCGGGATGTCTTCGTAATTGGCATCGGTCATGAGGCCCTTCTTCACAGGCTACTGTCTGCCGAAACCACCGTCACTCTGCAGAAGCCCATCAGCATCAGCCATGCATTCATGACCTCAAGCTGCAGCTTCAAGCAGATGATGACTCACTTTCAGGACTCAAATCTGGCAAGTGCTCTAAATAGAATGGCGCCTTTCACTGGCAGAACTGCTGAACATGAATCTGCCCAGGGCAGAGCGTGCAGGCCCCCCCAGTCCTTTCATTCAGAGTCCGCCGAGGGGTGCAAACGTAAGTCGAGTAGTACCATGCTGGTGTTGCAGAGGTAATCACAGGTCTCATCAGAGTCGGTTCAGAGACTATGTGTACAAAGGCTGTAGCACAAAGGGCCACCTCCAGCGAATGTGCAAAAGAGCTGTGACTCACCATGTGGAAGAGGAGTCAGCAGATGGCTGTGAATCCAGCGCGGATTATGAAGAGATTTCTGGAGAGGCAGCTCAGTCCCAGGACGAAGTGTATGGAGTATTATACCTGCACCACAGATTGTCCTCCAGTGATAATGGAAGTCGAAATAAATGGCGTTCCAGTTTTCATGGAAGTGGACACGGGGGCGAGTCAGTTAGTAATGAGCCAGGAAGCCTTTGAGAGGCTATGGAACGATCAAGCTGGACGATCCAAGCTGGTCCCGGTTCAGGCAAAACTGCGCACCTACACCAAGGAACTGATATCAGTTGTTGGTAGTGCGGATGTAAGTGTATCCCATGATGGTGCGGTGCACAATTTACCATTGTGGATTGTTTCAGGTGATGGACCAATGCTACTTGGAAGAAGATGGATGGAGAAGATTCATTGGAACTGGGAAGACTTCATCCCCCCAGAGATCGATGCCCCCCGTGCTCAGAGGCAGAGCAAGTCCCCACCTTCAGTTGGACCAGGCACCGGAGAGCAGATTCGCGCAGCCCCTGAGGCACAGACCGCTCATCACGACTGCGTGGCGATGATCCGGCCAAGATGACCCGAACGCACCTTCCCGGTTTCAATAGCAGGACTCCTAGGGAGGAAGATTGGGTCTGAGGTCGCCTTCCCAGCTTCAGTGGCAGAATCTCTGGGAAAGAAGATCGCGGCAGGGACAGGGAAAAGATGGCGTCCAAACCATGAGCTGCAGCGCTAATGGAGCAACGACATGTGGTTCCATGCAAGGAAGGCGATTGGGGTAAAAGTAGTAAGGCCATTTTAAAAGAGGCCAGCAACCCGCCATTGTTGAATGAACTGCTTGAAATTGGTAACCAATGTAAAAGTCCAGCTGTACCGAGCAAAATGTTGTTGAGCGATGTCAGGTGCAAATTGCAATCAGCAAATGTAGCAGGCGATCACATAACGGTCATATTTAGGTCCAGCGGGTTACCCAATGCTGTAGCCTGTGTCCCCGGGACCAGAATGATGTATCATAAAGTGTCCCCACAGCTGACAGAAGTAGACAAGCCGCAGTGTAAACGATCCCCGGAGGGCAGAGGCACTGGTAGCGATACCCTGCCTCAGATCGGTTTACCATTGCAGGCCCGATGGCATGAACCGCCACGGGCCAGAAACAGTAAACTGCACCTAGTCGGCTACAGTCGCTCACCACCCGGGTGGAAAAGGCACAGCCCACAAACCTACTCACCATCACGGTGAGTGCCCAAGAGCGAAGGGTCACCCACAACGGCTCCTCCGAACAGGATCTGGACCAGCCAGGATCCCAAACTAGAGAGTGCTCACAATGGTGCCCTCAAGGAAAGTGAGTCAGTAGTCTCCTGCGAACTGCTAGACAAGACGAGGCAGCCCCACCGTCGCTTAGACGAAACGCTCACTCGCTCAGACCGCTTCCTAGAGAGCAGCAGCGACATTGTGCAAACGAAAAGGACAGGGAGGTCACAGATACATCAGCTGTCTTTGGGCCTGCCCGACACTAGGAGTTATGGCAAGAGCCCTGAGCTCCAGCAACTTGAGTAAAATGAGCTCACCTCGCCCACAGACCCACTAGCATGGGGCGCTGCACCACCACCAGATGATCCGGATCTCATCCGGCCGTGCTGGAATTAGACTGTCCTTGTGTACCTGTACTGATATACCTGTACTGATCATGTAAGTGTACCACACAAAAAGAAACACAACTGTAATCCACCCAACAAATGTACCAAGATGTAAATGTAAAACCCATGTGATGAACATGAATGCAACTTGCATGTAATGGGCCATTAGCATGATCTCTGTGTAGGGGGGAGAATGGAGCAGTCATGGACTCACAGCCAGAAACCACTGGGAACTCCACTGGCAACAAATCTCACGACCAACCCACCCAAGCTAGAAGCGACTCTCCAATGATCAACCAGGAAGAGCAAAGCCCAGGTCACCATCAATGTACGAGTCAATTTGCATTAAAGACTTGGGGGGAAGTGATGTCATGAATGTAGACCATGTGTACTAACTGTATAGTCACATAAGGTGTGCCACCAGAGGGCACTGCAGTGGGAGACCTGAGGGTCACCTGCATCGGTGTGCAGGGTCCAGTATAAAAGGCTGCCCACCATGCTTGTGCCTCACTCTGGAGTTACAATAAATGGGACTAAGGTCACAACAGCTCAAGTACAATACTAGACCTCGTGGAGTCATTCATAAGAGTATTAAAGACATAACAGCCATCACCACAGACTCAGTGGAGATTCCGCTGGTACTTTGCTTAGCTGTATGCAAGTGTTGCACTGATGCACACATGATTCCAGATCAGAGTCAATTCCAGGTCAGCAAACATGAGCCCTGACAATGGCTGTCATCATGACAATGCCAGGATGAGTGCTGTGTAGATCACGTACAAATTTCTCTTTGCCTTTCTTAGGCATAACAACACGATTACCCCACAGTAAACAATGTGATTGAATGGATAGTTCGTCTTTGCAATGGTTGTAAGGTTTGGTCTCATCACACATTTGCATAGGTACAGCAGACCAATCACCATTAAGGACACAACGTTTTACAACTGATAAAATCGGGTCCTCTTTGGTCCTGGTCTTAACGTTGAGCAGTGACAGGGGTTCCTTCATTCTCAAAAGCATCTATAACTAACAGTAGATCTGCCGGTTGTGGCGTCTCCAACTCCAGTGTGGGAAAAGGTAGATGGCTCAATGTATCGGCACAATTCTCAGTGCCAGATCTATGGTGAATGACATAATCATAGGCAGATAATGTCAGCACCCACCTCTGGATGCAGGACGATGCATTGGTATTGATACCTTTGTTTTCCGTAAACAATGAAATGAGTGGTTTGTGATCCGTTTCGAGTTCAAAACGAAGACCAAGCAGGTACTGATGCATCTTTTTAACCCCATACAAGCAGGCTAAAGCTTCATTTTCTACCATGCTACAGGTTCTTTCCGCCTTTGACAAACTCTTCGAAGCATAGGCAACAGGTTGTAGTTTACCCGACTCATTAGCTTGTTGGAGGACGCAGCCAACCCCATATGATGAAGCATCACAGGCCAATACTAGACGCTTACACGGATCATAAAGTACCAGCAACTTGTTAGAGCAAAGCAGATTTGTAGCTTTTTCGAAAGCTCTATTTTGAGACACACCCCAAACCTAGTTGTCACCTTTTCTGAGCAGCATGTACAGTGGCTCTAATAAAGTGCTCAATCTAGGTAAGAAATTACCTAAGTAGTTGAGTAGAACAAGGAACGAACGCAGCTCCGTCACATTCTGAGGCCTGGGTGCATTTTTGATGGCCTTGGTTTTCGAGTCCGTAGGCCTGATGCCATCAGCAGCAATCTTCCTCCCCAGAAATTCGACTTCCGGTGCCATGAAGACACACTTCGAATGTTTCAGCCTGAGTCCCACTTTGTCCAGACGATGTAGAACCTCTTCAAGGTTGTTCAGGTGTTCGGCAGTGTCACGACCTGTGACCAGAATGTAATCTTGAAACACGACGGTTCTCAGGACGGACTTCAGTAGACTCTCCATGTTCCTCTGAAATATGGCTGCAGGCGAGCGAATTCCAAAAGGACACCTGTTATTGATGAACAGTCCTTTATGAGTGTTGATGCACGTAAGTTTCTTCGATGTGTCGACGAGCTCCTGTGTCATATAAGCTGACGTTAGATCCAGTTTAGTGAATGACTTCCCACCGACTAGTGTTGCAAATAGGTCATCAGCCTTCCGTAATGGATACTGATCCTGTTTCGAAAATCGGTTGATCGTAACCTTGTAGTTTCCACAAATCCCGACAGTGCCATCACTCTTCAACACAGGAACAATGGGACTGGCCCATTTGTTAAATTTGAACGGTGATATGACCCCTTGGCGTCTGTCCAGCTCAATTTCGATCTTCTCCCTCATCATGTACGGCACAGCCCGAGCTTTGTGATATGCGGGTCTTGCACCCGAATCCAGGTGAGTCGCAGCACGCTTGCTCAGTTGTGGACACATTCGCTGAAGCTGCCCCACTTTCGAACAGCCTTCACAGATGTATTGTTTAAAACAACACTGATGATGCCGATGATTGCCCCCACAACGCCAACAGGGTGAAATCGGATTCGTACCCATTGGTGGACTTTGAGCAGCTACAGGTTTCGCATACGCAATCGAGTAGGCCCTGCCATAAGCAGCTCTGCCATACGATGACACAATCTTATTTACAGTACTTGCCGTGGAGCTCCGACTCTTTGATGATATCTGCCTTAAATTATCATCTGTCGTCATGCATGCCTGGGCAATTGCGATGGCCTTGCTCAAATCCAGCGTCTCTACAGCCAATAACTTTCGGAGGATCACCTCATGATTGATTCCTATTATGAAGAAATCTCGCAGCATGTCTCCCAATGCATTTTTGAATTTACATGGCCCAGCAAGACGTCTTAAGTTGGCAACGAATTCCAACACATCCTGGCCCTTAGAACGAACATGCGTGTAGAATCGATAGCGTGACATGATAATGCCTTCTTTTGGTTTGAGATGGTCATGTACCAGAGCACACAATTCGTCATAGTCCTTGTCCATTGGACGTGCAGGCAAGAGGAGATTCTTTATGAGGCTAGATTTTTGGAGCGCCAACAGTGAGGAAAACTGCCTTGCGCCTAACTGCATCAGTAGCTTCCTCCATTTTGTTGGCCATGAAGTACTGGTCCAGGCGATCGATAAAATCCGACCAGCCCTCGCCCTCCACGAATATCTCCAGAATTCCAATGGTGCTCATTTTGCATGTGAAGGTTTTTGAGTTACCTCGTCGCCAAATGTTATGTATAATAACTCGGCAGACTGAATACTATAAACTCACCTCAGTTGCAAAACTGGCTCAACTTTATTCGGGCCCAAAGTGCCCACATTACATGGTGGCTTGCTTTATATACCTGGCCCGCTCACACGTACATACAGCCCAATGACCTCCGACAGTGGCGCCCCTGGTGGCTAGTAACCCCAAGCATACATACATGACAGTGTGGGATGAAGACCGCCAGTGGGATTTAAAGGCATGGTGTGGCTCCCATCATTATTGTCAGCCAAATTTATTTTGACGGTTTCAAATATCAAAAGTTGGGTCATTGAGAACAGATATGTGCATTATTGGGCCAGCCTTTTCATAGTCAGCAAGAGAAAACGCTGCTTGAGGAGGTTGTGTTGTTGTGTTTGAACAAGTTTAAATAAATGGGTTCAGTGCTGGCAGCAGAACACCTCCTCCACATTGTGCGTGGCAGGGAGGCATGCAGAAGAAGGCAGTGCCGGCTACAATGGATAGGGAGGCAGCGGCCAAGGTACCCAGCTGACATGGGTCAGCAAGATGTAGGAGGCCATGGAGATGGCGTCAGACCACAAAACAGAGAGGTGCACCGGGAAGGAACTCAAGAAGGGCATGCCGTCAGGAGGAGGGTCAGTGACGCAGACCCCCAGCACCAGAGAGTGAGGGAGATGGAGAGGAGAAGGCAGGATCAATAGGAGCCACATATTTGCAAGAACCAGGCTGCAGAGGATAAGGACCAATATGAGCAGGAGGAATAAGGCAATGAGGAAGCTCTCAGAGGAAGATGCCTACACAGACGTGGTGGATGAAGACCCTATCGTTTCAGGGTCTTCCAACAACAGTTCTCCTACATGGACCTCACTGATGACCAGTGTCTCCTGAGATTGCGATTCTGCAAAGACGTGGTATCGGAGCTGTGCAATCTCTTGCTGCCAGGCCTGCAGCCTCAAACAAGGTTGAGGGCAGCTCTATCAGTGGCATCAAAGGTTACCATCGCCCTGAATTTCTATGCCACTGGATCTTTTCAAGCTGCAACAACAGACATCTCTAACATCTCACAATTTGCCGTACATTGCTCCATCTGTCAGGTGACAGATGCTCTTTATAAGAGGAGGAGGGACCACATATCTTTTCCAATGACCAGGGAGAAGCAGTTGGAGCGGCACACCGTATTCTTCGGGATTGCGGGCTTCGCCAGGGTTCAAAGCGCCACAGACTGCACCCACGTGCCATTGAGGGTGCCGCAGAACAATCCCCAGATGTTCTGTAACCGCAAGGGATTCATTCCCTCAATGTTCACAACTGCAAAATCATGGCATTGATGCTCGGTATCCTGGCAGCAGCCACGATGTTTTCACCCTGTGCCAGAGCAGTGTGCCAGGTGTGCTTACTGCCCCAAACCAAGATTGCGGCTGGCTCCTAGGAGACAAGGGATACCCACTGTGCACTTGGCTGCTGACTCCCCTTCACCACCCCAGGACTGCTGCGCAGCAATCGTACGATGACTCTCATTCCGCCACCAGGTGCATCACTGAGCAGACCATTGGAATCCTTAAACAGAGGTTTTGATGCCTGGATCGCTCAGGAGGAGTATTGCAGTACTCGCCTGAGTGGGTCTCCCGATTCATGGTCATCTACCGCATGTTTCACAACTTGGCAATCATGAGGGCACAACCATTGGAGGACGAGGATGCAGTAGCAGCTAAGGAGGAGAACCAGGAGGAGGAGGCGCAGGAGCAGCAAGCGCAGGAGGAGGAGCAGGAGGTGGCTCGGCGGCCACGCAGGAGGCAGTGTTTCTATGCGGACCCTGCAAGTTGAAGTCTGAGGCTGTCTCATTGCTGCTCGTTCCGCTGAGTTCATCCACTCTTTGACCTTGATCTTTGCATCTCCATGGGCAAACCAATGAGCCCTTTCACACACCATTCCCTGAAATGAGAGACCTGCACAGATGTTCAAAAGAAAAAAAAAGATTTATAACACAATAATGCTGCAAAAATATATGAACATTATCAATTCTCACCCTTGTGCAGTTCCTAAAAAAAAAACCCTACGCCTATCTATTCTACAACTACGCCACAGTGTCTCCCTGTGGCTGCATCATGGCTGTGAGAAGCCTGCTCTGTTTGAACTGTAGAAACTACAGATGTCCTTCTAGGTTGCCCTTGACCTTCTCTTGCCCTGGAAGGGCTGACTGCAGACTGGGCCGCATCAGCCTCTATGTCATCTGTCGGAATTGGCTATGGTGAAGCTATGGTTGGCAGCAATGGCGGAGTGGGAGAGCTTGGCTCAGGACTGCTGTGACCATGAGAGAGCACATCAGGATGCTGGTCCAATGAGCCTGTGCCATGCCTGCTGGAGCACAGTTGGGTGGGGTGCAGTAGTACCGGAAGATCCCCGATGGACTATGGTGGACCCAGCACCTATGGCAGCAGTCAGAGCTCGCGTGAGAGCAGACACAGTCTCGACGCCAGCAGACACGACAGCAGTAAGATGCTCCGTGGCCTGTTGCTGAGAGTACATGAGAGCATTCTGAGCATCTAAGCCAGCGGCCATCCTCTCCAATAAAGCACTGAAACGTTGTTTTCCCTTCCACCTGTGCTGTAATGGCAGCTGTCACATCGCCCACGACACACAGCATCATATCTGGATCCATACGGTCACTCTGGGAGTGCACCATCGCCTGCACACTGGCAATGATGGGCTCCATGGTGCGCGCAGAGCTGTCCACTAAGCAAGAGGCAGACTCCTCTATGCGCCTGACCACATGCGACAGGCTCTCGGGCACCCTTGCCATTGCCCCAACATCTGTGAATGCATGGCCTGCACCCTTTTTTCAAAGGCCGCCTCACCGATGGGCTCATCTGAGTCCTGTGCAGCAGAAGTCACGTGTGAACTTGCCCCCCCCGGAGAGATGCCACCCGAGGTTTCCTTTGCCCTTCACCATGCTGCAGCCCGCTGGGCCCCAGTGCATCACCCAGTGCAGACCCCTCTCCTAAATCTATCTGCAATGAACGCATACTCTGAGCTGGCGCGTGCAAGTGTTGGAAGCAGTGACGCGGTGCTCATAGCAGTGTACCCCTCTTCATCGGACATGCCGCCAATCTCTGCACTCGGCTCAAGGGTGTGGGTCTGACTCGGGCTCACACTTGGGGTATCATCTGCAAGCATAAATGGGGCAAGGGTTCTGTGAGGGTGAGGTAGCGCATGGCATCATTCAGCAAGCAACATGCACACAATCATCACCAACTGACTGGTAGGCGCTTGGACTTTCAGGGAGAGATGGCATTAAAGGAAGGCCTTCACTTACTGCCATCAAAAGACCACGTTAGTAAATTAAAGAGGACTTACTGTGATTGAAAGGCTGCATTAGAGGGAGCAGCGTGTGGCGGCTTGGCCCGGTCCAGAAATCGGCATGGTCCCGGCCTGCAAGACCATCAGCAGGCCGGGGCCATCTGAGGGAGCAACGTGCGGCAGCATACCAGCATACCACTGCAGGAGGGCGACGGCTGCGAAGTCAGGTCGCTGATTGCAGTGCGGGCAGGCACAGTAGGAGGGACCAAGGAGCAGCAAGTGTTTGTAGATGGAAGTGACCGGGGCCCAGGAGAGGCGTGAGTCTGGGGCCCAGAAGAGGCGAGGGCCCAGGAGCAGCATGGGCGAGCCCACACTGCAATATGTGTGCGCACGAGGTCCGTGCAACAGAGCTGGTCTCCAGTTGTCTTGGTTAATTCTTGCCACTGGACCAAGACCTAGCTCTGACAAGCCCGTGTGGTGGCTGATGTGCAACGGCCACCACACGTTAAAAATATCCACGCACAGGCATCTTCCACCCTTCAATATGTAGTTCGGGATCTGGAATATTAGGTCCTTCATTGAAACACCTGTGAACTCATTCTTTTTTGGCGTGGAAGCAAGTCATCCTCGCTTCGAGGGACTGCCTATGATGATGATCACTTACCGATGCTGCCTCCAGCAGGCTCCACTCTGCCAGCAGCCACAGGGATGGCAAAATGTAGGCCCATTAGCCGATGCACCCTCTCCTCGATGTCAGTGAGCTGCTGGATATCGGCCTCGACCCCACCAGTCCTCTGTGGCTCCAAATGATTATGTGACTCCTTGGGCTGCAAAGCAAATCATCATAGGCAATCCCTCGAAATCGAGGAGGACTTGCTTCTACTCTAAAAGTGAGTTCTCAGGTGACTGTACAGTCCAATACGGGAATTACAGTCTCTGTTACAGGTGGGACAGACAGTCGTTGAAGGAAATGGTGGGTGGAGAGTCTGGTTTGCCGCACACTCCTTCCGCTGCCTGCGCTTGTTTTCTGCATGCTCTCGGCGACGAGACTCGAGGTGCTCAGCGCCCTCCCGGATGCTCCTGCTCCACTTATTTACCATCAGAAGCACCAAAGACAAACTCCCAATGCTCAGGCCCTTGCTGCAAAATCTATCCTTTAAGAAGGACAGGGAGCACCTGCCTCACCATCACTCAATGGGAATCAGCTTAATTTCTCGAGTTAATCGGTCACAAAGAGCCCATTCCCTCATTTTCTTTTGGCAAAGTGTCGAATTTCGCTATAATGGCCGCCCCTTCGATTGGGACGGTAATCACGCAAAAGATTGGCGGGTGCGCCCCGTGTCAGGCAGAGGGCAATTTTGGCTCCCTTTTCTTATGGCAAGGCTAAGGAAGTGGCCATTGCTATGTGTGAAAGAGTTACTTTTATTTGCAAACAATGGCCACTTGACTATGGCAATAAGATGTATTCAAAAGTCACAGGGGCCGAAATTGCCCCTCGCCCCGATTAAGGGCAGTAACCTTCCAGGCTGGGACTTTTATCACATAGCCTGGAAGTCCCTCCCCCGATGTGGAATTGGGCATGTGCGTCCCACAAAGGAGGCGGAGCCCTGTCTCCGGTGCTCTGCGTCCTTGGAGGAGCGCTTGCAGGGTGGGAGCGCGGCGCTACGCAGATGCTCCGTAAAGCGCTGCCGCACTACAACACCCCTCCCCTTCAATTAAAGGGGAGGGCCGCTGTGCATTCTGCAGGCCCTTTGGTGGCCTCATTTCAAGCTGTTCATTTGAGATTCAGGTACCTTTTAATGAGACCAGGATTGGCATTGGATGTGCTCATTGCTTCAAACACACCAAGTGACATTGGACTAATTTGCTCACATTAAACCACAAGCCCGCCACGAGTCTTGAGTGTTGATATTCACCGCTGGCCACAAGTCACGCACTTCATAATAGCTTTTATTAAACTAGTGTGTGAGAAATAACTGATTACTTTTGAAATTAAATTGATCAGGAAGCAACTGGCAAGAACTTTAAATGACAAACACAACATTCTCTGACAGAATGTGGGCTCATTACGTTTGGAGCTGAGACCCCGAGTCATTGTAGAAAAATCACCTCAGCCACACCTTTGTAGACCCCCCTCCCCCATTCCTCATGCTCATTTTCTTTGAAATCTTTCAAAACCTCCAAGGCAAGGGAGGATTGCAGAATTACAGACATTGATGACGAACTGCTGAGTAAAGGACATATTACACTGGTTCCAGTGAGTGACCTTTCTTAGTGACCCGATTCTTGGGTTTGCTCTGCACATTCTATGAGACTAGGAATTTTCTGAGGCAGGTCACATCTCCCACCACTTCTGAGAGGACCCCCTGAAATGGACCAACCCGACTGCCCATGTGTAATGACAAGAAGTGAAAACAATTGCCTTTTTAGCCATTTATAGTGTCCATGTTAATAGAACGGGGAGTGAGAGAGAGAGTTTGATCGAGAACAGCTGTTGAGTTGAATGAAAAGAAGGCACATCCTGCCTGTGGAAGTGTTGCCTAAGAGCAATGTTAAACCTCCAGATTGTTGCATTAATAGCATCTGAGTGAGATCACCCTACCAAATATAACAATATAGCTTTACTTGGCATCTGCCTGGGAACAGAGTTAATTACAAACACATGATTTCATCTGAAAAAATTAAAGTTCAAATTATTATTCCACAAGAGCATTGCACTTTCACTGTGCATTAACCTGATGCAAGGGTTGCTTTAAACGCCCAATGATATTTTGTTTAGCTTCTTTCGAATTCTGGAAAATAGGAAGGAAACTGTTGAATAAATGTAATTAACATTAAAATGAGAATGTGCTGCATTTCGAGTGCTGAGTTCTTGCTTATAGAGGTAAGAGGCAATTTTCCAGGGTCTGAGCGCTGGATCTCCTGAGTACAGAGAATATTAGAAAAGTGAGCGCGTCGGTGCGCCAACTGTGAAGGAACCTGCTATATTGTCCTCTATTAATGTAAATGGAGGAAAATCAGACCGTTTCCTTCACAAACCTACGCTTTGACTCATCTGCTTTTCCGATATTCACTGTGCCCAGGTGATAAAATGCAGTTGGGAGCAGATTCAGGAGATCTCTCCTATAATATAATTTTTTTTAATCAGATGTCTTCAATACATGAAACAGCCAAGAGCTGCTTGCTCCAAAAGCTTGGTTTCACAGCTATGTTTACCATGGACCTAAAGACATTTCCAAAACAGAAGGAGACCATTTGGCCCATTGTGTTTGCGTCATCTCTTTACAAGAACAATCTAACACTAATCCCGCTGCCCGTGCTCTCCTCATACCTCTGTACCTTGCTCTGCTTCAAGTGATTATTTGATCTTGCCTTAAAAGAGGGACTGAAATTGCCCATTTGGGGGCGGTAACCTTCTGGGACTTTTACCACCCGGGCTGGAAGTCCCGCCCCTGGTGTGACATTGGGCTTTGCGCCCCTCAAATAAGGTGGAGTGCTGTCTCAGGTGCTCCACCTCGTTGGAGGAGCACTCCCGAGGCATCAGCGCTACAACGCCCTTCCCCTTCAGTTAAAGGGGAGGACCGCTGTGCTCTCTGCAGGCCCTTTGCCATCCGCCACACGGTCACCAGGGACACGCTCGACTGGGCCAGCAGTCCAGCACCAAAAGGGAATGCCGGGCTGCATGATGGCGGCCCAGTCGAGGCAAGGGCCACCATTGTCGGGCCGACCGAAGTAGGCAGCCAAGTAAAATGGCGGCCCAGAGCACACATGGCCTTCCCTTGAAGGGGTGCCCTGGGCGGATATTAATGCCCCCTATGATGCTGGCGTTGACATCGGCCCGCGCCGGCCTCGTGGCCCGTGGGGCAATTTCCCCCGCATGGCGCAAAATGGTCAGCGCGGGGTACAAAGGGGTCAGCGCGCCGGCGATAACATCATCGCCATGTGAGCGCCAGCCCAGGGCACTAACCGTGGGTTGCAGTGCCACCAGCAAATCGCCCCCAAAATCTCTGGCAATTTTGCTCGAGGCGCTACTGCTGCCGTCCCCGGGCGTAAAGGTCATTGTGCCCCGTTAGTGCCTCCCGAAGGTGCTAACAGGGTGCAGAAAAGGGTCAGTTTCGGCCCCGTAATGTTCTATACTCGCTGGAAGCATACTTGCTATAGTACATTCAATTACTGCAGCAGTAAAAAATGTTGCATTGTAATATGATTTCCACAAAGATGTTTTCACTTTTATCAACAAATGTCCAAGATTTTTTACTTTACTGAGTGCAGGCACGATGAGTGATGTCATCATATTATCATTTGCATTATTGACAAAGTGGGCCAGTTGAAAACCGGCCCACATTGCTCCTGACCATCCTATTCTCCTAATATAATTGCAAAAATGCTTTGTGTGACTTTGATATTCCTTGCAATTTCCTTTTCATATTCCCTATTTTGTAGCTCTTATTATCTGTTCTGTCACTTTTTGTTCTTTGTATCTCTCCCAGTTGCCAAAATTTGTTCTATTTTTTGTATTTTTGTATGCTTTTTCTTTTAGTTTTATGCTGTTTCTTACCTCTTTTGTTTGCATGGCTGTTTTTTTGGCAAGTAGAGCTGTTGCCACTTATGGGTATAAACTGGTTTTGTATCACATTAATTTATTTTTGAACATCTTCCACAGATCTTCTGTCAATTTAACCAGCAACAGATTTGCCCACTTCACTGTGGACATTCTCTGTCTCATCCCATTGAAGTTAACCTTACGTAAGTCTAGAACCTCAGTAACTGTTTCGCGTTTCTCCCTTTCAAACACAACGTTGGACTCGATCATATTATGATCGCTTTTAGAGAAATGTTCACGCACCGTTAGGTTGTTAACCATATCTGACCCATTGCTCATTATTACATTCTAATATGGCCTTGCCCCCTTGTTGGTTCTAGGACATACTGTTGCAGGAAACTATCCTGAACACACTCAAGAAATTTGTTACCTAACTGACATGAGCTGTTCTGCTTATCCCAACGATATGAAAGTTAAAATCCTCCATTAAAAGCACTCTGTCTTTGTAACATGCTTGTTTAAACTTTGCATTAATACATTCTGCCACTTCACCGCTGCTACCAGGGAGCCTATACCCAACTCCTGCAACAGTCTTAAATCCATTTCTATTTCTTAGTTCTACCCATAAAGAAGGCAGCACCAGAGAGGGGCGCAGCTGAGAGGGGCGAGGCGGAGAGGGGAGCAGCAGAAGAGTGTTATTCGCAGGAGCCACTACCTGCAACAAAGGCTGTGCAGGCAGAGGCTGAGTTTCCTTGCTATGTCTGAACACCAGTGTTTTAGGAGGCTCAGGTTGTCGTGTCGTATGCAGCCTGCAAGGTGAGCTGCTTCCTGCTGGACCTGATGACCATGCGTTACCACTGGCTGGCAAAGTCACCAACCCCCTCAACTTTTTAACCTCCAGATCTTTCCAAGGCTCTGTCAGAAACGTATCCAGGATCTCCCAGTCGTCAGCCCATAAATGCATAAGGCAGGTGTCTGATGGGTTATTTGCCAGTGCTAGCAATTATGTAAACTTCGCTTGCGATGGTGCCAGTCAGAATGAGCAGGTGCTCGGGTTTGAGTCTCTGGCTGGCTTCCCACAGGTGCAGGCCGTCATCGATTGTGCACCCACATATCAACGAGGAGTGTTCTTCAACCACAAGGGCTTCCACTCTATCAATGTGCAGCTGGTGTGCAACCACAAAAAGATATGTCTCCAGGTATGCGTAAGATTCCCACTGCTAAGATGCATTCGTCCTGCAGCAGTCCTAACATCTTTAAACCTGCACGCACATTTAAGGGGTGGCTGCTAGGAGACAAGGGATACCCACTTCAAACTTGGCTGATGACACCCATCAGAAACCCGACAAATGAAGCCTAACAGTGCTACAATGCATGCCATATGATCACCAGATGAGTGATCAAACAAGCAATCAGTATGCTGAAGATGTGCTTTAGGGACCTAGACAGAACTGGAAGCGCTCTTCAGTACACACCAGCTAGAGTGTCCAGAATGGTTGTGGTCTGCACAACATTGTGGATTAGTGAGGTTTGGACCTGCAGGAGGAACAAGGGGCAGAGCACAGAGTCTCTCCAGATGATTCTGAGAAGGAAGAGGAAGAAGATGGGGAGGAGAAAGCTGATGAGGGCAATGCACCACCAGCTGCATCATTGCTGCCCAGAATGCCAGGGATGCCCTTATTAATGCAAGGTTTACTGAGGTTGCACCAGTGGACTGATGTCAGAACCACATGCAACGACCACTCTTCGCACCCCCCATTGCCACTGACAAAAAGCAGTCCTTCAAACAACCAACAACCCATTGCACATCCCTCCCATTTGCCCGTCAATTCATGTCTTCCCATTCAACATCAAACAATTTAACAGGCGACTTGCCACCCAGCAACCAAGAATGCGCAAGACAGGAAAGTGAAGCAAAAGAATAAAATGTGCGTGCTTTAACTAAATAACAGAAACTTAACAACATGATATTTTCATATAACACATGTGCATACCCTTGTGTAAGTATAAAGATTTACTCTTCTTTTTCCTGCCGATGCTGCGTGATGCAATCCCTGTGGCTTAAGCAGAGGTAGAGGCAGGCTGCTCAGATCCCTGCTCTGATTGCTGAGATGCTCTTGGCCGACGACCTCTGGGTTTTGGAGCCGGCGAAACTTCTCCACCTGCATCTGTGCAGGGGCTGACTCGGCCATTGAGAGAGAGGCAGCATGTCAGGGGGCAACAGTGAATGAGAAGTGAAGGCGCTTTGAGTGGAATCCTCCCTTCCATGTCCTCTTTCATCATCATCCTTCGCTCAACTGCATTTCACTGTTACCACCCTGCTGGAATACACTTTGGTGCAGATCAGTGGGGCACTATAAGGCCAAGGCTAAGATATTTGCCATCTATTTATTTAAGGTGGCAGACATGTTATCCAGAGTCTGCACGGCCATGGTAAAGGCATGCATGGACTTATTTGATTGGAGCTTTTACTGCCCTACAACACCATCCCACTCGTGCTTGAGGCAGACTCATCCATTCTCTCTGCGATTGGGGTCAGTACATCATACATTCTGTGATGCTGCTCAATGATTATCCTTTTCATCGATAGCCCCCAGGTTACAGCATCTGTGTCCAACTGAACAGAGCTTGGAGAGGGCTGTGCCTCAGATGTGAACTCTCCACTGCTGTCCCTGACTTCACATCTGCTCTTGATCACTTGTGAAGTGTGAGTCGCTAAGTGAAAACCCAACTATCTGTCTAACAGGTCCTACCGAAATGTGAGTTTCTGAGCTGGTGCGTGGTCTGATTGAGTCTTGTGACGGTTCACCCTTGGAAGGATTCAACTCCTCAGAGGAATCGTCGCTTGCGACCTCCAGCTACTACACGCAAGAAGGCCCTGCCGGAGATAAAAGATATGAATGAGTACTGGCAAGGTAAGAATGTTGCAACTTATCATTATAAGACGACCATATTTAATTTGCTGTTGAAATCAAGTCAAAATAACTGAGTGTCGTATGATATGTGCGTCGCTGCTATTTAATTGTGTTGCCAGGTAGCTATGCAGTCCCCGTGTACGCATCTCCAATGGCCAAGGATGCCGAAACCCCACCTCCTCAGCATATGTGAGCTGGGAAATCATCTCTGGATCTCTCCCCCTCCCGAGTGTCCTGTGCTTTCCTCCAGTAATGGGGAAAGGACAGATATATGAGTGATTGTAATGGCGTGTGTTCACCCAATGGATCCACTGCATTTGGTAAGAGTGACTATCAGGGAGAGGCATGAAATTGCATAATGATGAGAGTGGGTGGGAGTAGTGGATTGATAGATGGGGATTTGAGGAAGAATGATAGGTAGGCATGCGAGGTAAGTGGGTGTGAGGAGTGATATAATCAAGTCGGCTTGTCAAGGCAGATTGAGAGGTTGGGGAAATGTGCACAACAGAATGTAGGTGAATGTGAATGTAGGTGAATGTCCTGATCTGGTTAGGTCATTAAAGCACTTCCTGCACTGAATCTGGGAATATGGCACAATGCTCCTGCTGTTGACCTCCTGAGCTGAGGCAGGGCAGAGACAGGCGGTATCGCGGAGGCGGAAGTAGATTGCCTTGGCAATAGAGAGGGTTCGGAAGCTCAGCTGAGGGTGAAATAAGACACTGATGTTGCGAATTGTTTGGTTCAGCCTCATGGAGGGGAATGGAATTGGTGGCTAGAGAATAGACCTGTGGCGGGGGGCCGAAAACAATGGCTTCGGTCTTCACAATATTCAATTGGAGGAAATTTCTGCTCATCCAGTACACGGACAAGCAGCGTGACAAATCAAAGGCTGTAGAAGGGTCGAGCGAGGTGGTGGTGAGGTAGATTGGGTCTGTGGTGGATCCGTTTGTCAGGATCACAGCTTACATGTTGTTGTGGAGCCGGCAGAGGATGGCGACAAACTTTTGGGGGGCAGCCGAAACGGAGGAGGACACTCCATAGTCCCTTGTGGTTAACAGTGTCAAAGGCCTTTATGAGGTCAAAGAAGGCCATGTACAAGAGTTGGTGCTGTTCCCTGCATTTCTCTTGCAGTTGTCGCGCCGTGAAGATCATGACCGTTGTACCCCTTAGTGGATGGAATCCGCACTGTGACTCTGGGAGGAGTTCTTCAGCCACAGGGAGAAGACGGTTGAAGAGGATTCTAGCGATGACTTTCCCAATGGCCGACAACAGGGAGATTCCTCTGTAGCTGCTGCAGTCGGACTTGTTCCCCCTTTTAAAGATGGTCACGATTACGGCATCTCTGAGATCTCCAGGCAAACTCTCCTCCTTCCAGATGAGAGAGATGAGGTCATGCATTCGCACTAATAGTGCCTCTCTGCCATATTTTAGTGCCTCAGTGGGGATTCCATCTGCTCCTGATGCCTTGTTCTTGAGCTGATGGATGGCCTTTGTTACCTCCTGCAGAGCTGGGGTTTTGCTGAGATGGTGGTGGGTAACATGTTGCGGGATGCAGTCGAGGACACTCGTGCATGCCCGACACAAGACTCCCAAAGCAAGCGCTCTACTTGGAACTTCTACATGGCAAGCGATCCCCAGGTGGGCAGAGGAAATGTTTCAAGGGCGCCCTCAAAACCTCCTTGATAAAGTGCAACATCCTCACCGACACCTGGGAATCCCTGGCCAAAGAATGCCCTAAGTGGAGGAAGAGCATCCGGGAGGGTGCTGAGCACCTTGAGTCTCGTCGCCGAGAGCATGCAGAAACCAAGCGCAGGCAGCGGAAGGAGCGTGCGGCCAACCAGACTCCCCACCCACCCTTTCCTTCAACAACTGTCTGTCCCACCTGTGACAGAGACTGTAATTCCCGTATTGGACTGTACAGTCACCTGAGAACTCACTTTTAGAGTGGAAACAAGTCTTCCTCGATTTTGAGCGACTGCCTATGATGATGATAATGATGATGATGGTGAGGTAGAACTGGGTGTCATCAGTGTACATGTGGAATTTAACATATTTTCAGATGATGTCACCAAAGGGCAGCATGTAGATGAGAAATAAGAGGGGGTCAAAGATAGATCTTTGGGGGACACCAGAGGTAATGTTGCAGGAATGGATAGCGAAGCCATTGCAGGATAGATATGAATTTACTGTTTTTTAATTTACAAATATTTAGGAGTTATGCTTGGCTGTAAAGAAAATGAACATTCAATACCTTTGCATATTTCAGTGTTTACTGTTTCAATGAAGGCACTAACCAAAAATGGGCTCCAGTTCAAGCCTCCAAACAATCTGATTGGCTCTAATGGGCTCCACTTCCACCTTACAACTGGTCTAATTGGTTCATCTGACAACTTAGAATTCAAGTGGGGGAAAGTGGATATTTCTTGTGAAACATTTGGTCTTCATCTTCAAATGTAGCGGGAATTGTCACCAACCACCCAATAAAATATCCTTTCTGTAAAGTTTAGTTTTCACCTGGCAGGCCTCAGGAGAAAGCAAATGGCTTTATTACAAGGAAAGCAAATAGATTACAGAGAATGGTAAACCTAACAGATCACAGAGAATACACAGTCATGCAGAGAGATCCACTTTACCATTTTAACAAGAAGACAAGAAGACAGTGCCACTTTAACAGTTATCAGATGAAAGGTTATGGGGACGAAATTGCCCCTTTTTATAGCCCCGTTAACGCCTCCGGGGTGCAAGACACTTTTTGCCCAGTGGAGGGGAGGACGCTACCGCCTCCCGGGAAATTGCCCGGGAGTTTGCGGAGGCAATGCCATGGCCGTGACACGCACCATGGCTAGTGTCCCGGGCTGGCACGCAACCGGTGATGACATCATCGCCGTGTAAGGCGACCCCTCACCGCCCCGTGACAACCCTTTAACCCCCCGCAGGGGAAATTGTCCCGTTGGTCAAGAGGCTGGCGCGAGCGGATGTCAACGTTAGCTTCGCGGGGCATTCCTTAAAGGTGAGGCTGCCAGTGCCACAGGCCGCCATCTCTCGGGTCGGCTCAACGATGGCGGCCCCATCGTGCAGCCTGGCACTCCATCTTGGGTGCTGGGCTGTAGGCCTGGTCGCACGCTGCCCTGGTGGTCTAGTGGAGGCCATCAGAGGCCTTGCAGAGTGAGCAGCAGCGCTCCCCTTTAATCGAAGGGGAAGGGCGTTGAAGCACATCAGCGCTATACGGAGCATCCGTGTAGCACCTCCTTCAGTGCCTCAGTAGCGCTTGGTTACTGCACCCAAAGGAAGTGGAGCGCGCGAGATTGCGCTCCGCTTCCTTTGAGTGGTGGTAAGGCCCCAGAAGTTTACCACCCCCAGTCGGGGCGCATAGCAATTTCGCCCCCTATGAATATTTGTTTCAGCATACAATGAAAAGAGAGGTCGAATAAGAGTTTGATTCATTACCTTAAAATTATTCCATGCTATCACATAGTAGGTCATTCTTCAACTACTTTGTTTTGGCTCGAGAGGTTACAACAATTAGCCTAGCACAAACAAATGACAAATGACTGTAGTATATTCCTTATGACATCACAACACACTCAGACTTCAAGATGGCTCCATTCCTTTTATTCTTGTTGTAAACAACAGACGCTGCATTACCACAGCAGTCCACTAGGTGGAGCTATATATATTACACTTCTCCCTCCTTAATAAAGAAGTAATTATACAAAAACAATCAGCATACATAACTTGCATGGTTATTCATAACAAACGATGTGGGCTAGAACGTCCATTTTTGTAGTTATCGCCCAAAAATGGGCGATATTTCCGGCGTGGGCGGTAAAAAGGGGTTTTCAGATCATCGGCTTTTCACCCATCTCAAACCACCTAGTCTCCACTTTTGAAAATGGGTGTTACCGCGAGCGATATAAAATGGGAGGTAGCGTTAAAGTTTTTTGACCTTCTGCCGTAAAGTGTGGCCGTCCTTAGCAATGGCATGGCAACGCTCGATTCCCGTGATTCAGGAGGTCAAGGGTCATCATGACATGCGCAAAAGAGGAGACAGAGAGAGACGGTGCTCAGAGGGACTGAAAGCGTGGCTGGGTGTGGTGTGGCTGCTTTGGGAGGAAGGAGGGAAAGTTTAGAGCTTCACAGCAAGTAGGCAAACACAAAGTAGGTGTTACCAGCCACATATTTGACCGAATTTGTCCTATAATGGAGAGAGAGGAGGAGGCAACACAGCACACTGTGGAAACTGACGCTGGAGAGAGCAGTGAGCTGGTAGAGGAGCACATTGGAGGACACAAAAGAGCCAGGAAGTTCTCGGACGAGGCAAATGCCTCCCTCCTGCAGGGGTGATTTGACACAGGGTGGGCATGGGAAGCCTTCCCCAAAGGCCACCAGTCCCCAGCGACATCACTGACATGGAGGAGCGTGTGCTCACACTCGTGGGGAAGCACCCCCGGACTGCTGCAGACACATCTGAAGACCTTGAAGTGATGCCATGTGAGTAAAGCTTACATCTTTGCGTTATGTAAAGTCTACAGATGCCACACCCACTCATATCCGATGATTTCTAAAATGGTCATAGAAATAATGATGGCCTAATGAAAATCATTGCAATGCACAATGTGTTGGTGGTCATGAAATGTGATGTCTGTGATGATTTTGCTAGTGGTGGTGCTTTTGTTGTGCATATGCTGTGTGTAGCGCTGGACTCACCTTGTCACCCTAGCACCTCCTTCTCCTCTAATAACCTCATTTGTGTTTTGCAGCTCAGCCAGCAGCGTTGCCCCAGGCAAGGCCACAGAGGCCAGAAGGTGGGGGCGCGGGGCAGGTGTCAGCGGACGATCCTATTACATCTGGTGCTAAGGAGCTCTGATACTCGCCCGTCAATCCGCTGGGTCTGTTCTCCATGGATGAGAGCACCGTATTCAAAGAACCTGCATTGCCACGCTCCAGAAGCCATTCCACCCCAAGGCCATCTAGTGGTGCTCCGGATATTCCCGCCTCCACTCTGGAGCTACCGGCCCCAAGCAACCTGCCACAGGGCACCCCATTTGTCCCCAGGATGGCGCCGACCCCACGGAGGCCTCGTGGACATGGCAGGTCTATTCCACGAGTGCGACATGATAACGGAGAGGTGGTACAGTTGTCCAGGAGGATTGTAGACATTGGTGACCAGCTCATTGAAGCATTGGGGGACATATCCCGACAGCTGGTCACCATGACTGAGTACATTCCGCGCCTGGCGAAGGCCCTGGATGTGATAGGCAGGAACACTGCTGCCACAGGCCTCCTGGTGTTCCCAGAGCGCGGCACTCCACCCCTAGGTTCCGCACCACCACTGCGAATGACAGATGAGAGCAAGGACCAAGATCCTGCTTCTGCATCAGAGAATGTTGCCCCCTTGGCATCCCCTGCTCCCGTACCCATGCAACCACCGCACCTGCCTTCATCCCCCCGCCCAATGAGGCACTGCCTGAGGAGCTCCTCGGCCAGGCACCGTGGAGCGAGGAGGGGAAGGGGTAGAGGTGGGGAGAAAAAGGGGAGGGAGGAAGGAAAGTGAGGTGCATGTGCGCAGGTGATGGCTGTGTTATATCTCCATATGGGTGTATGCAATTTGTTGCAATGTATGGGAGCTGGGGACCACGCTCCTGCTTTGCCTTTCTATTCTGTGTTGCTGGACATGTTGAACATGTGATTTATGTCAATGGTGGATAAAGTGGTGTGTGGGTGGGGATTGGGTGCTATTGGCTGTGCTCCTTATGATTTCAGACCAATGTTAGTATTAAATTTTTGTTATTGCACATAACCTTGTTGCGCATTGTCACAGATAGCTGGACCATTACACATTGGTGATTCCTTACCATGAAAGGGTTAAATACAAATTAACATCAATCAACGTAAACTTTAGCTGGCACCAAGGTGATGGGCACCATTGATGTCTGAGCTGCACACTCACAGCAGTGTGTCAGCGTTGTCACTCACATCATTGCTCTTTCAGGCAAATCATTCAGATATCAGCTCCTCACGTAAGAGTGGGATTTAACAAAGCCAAGCCACACTGCTGACATTCGTTCAGGTTAGTTCCACTTTTGATGGGCGGTTTTTTGGGCGAGCGATATTGTGGGCGCTATGTGTGCGAGGTGGTGAAAATGACTGTGGACGATCTCATGGCCGCTAGTTTCGGTAAATATGCAATTTTTTACAATAGAAAAAAAGTGGGTGGGCATTAATATTGAATCTCGGCGTTAAATCCGCGCAGAAAGTAACGCTGGGCGATATTATGGGCGTTGAATTCACCCATTCTGCTGATTCCGCCCCCAAAAAGTGGGCGGGTGGTAATATTTTTTCCCACCGTTAAGCACATGGGGAAAGTGACACTCGTCGATAAGTTTCCGAAAAATGTCCGCCAGTTTCCATTTTGTGCCAAAATGGGCGATAAATGGGCATTATATGTCATTTCAGCGGTAAAATGGGCATTACGTGGGCATTAAGCATGCAAAAAAAGTGGAGGTTCTAGCCCATGGACTTATTTTGCCATATTTATGAATCAAACTTAACCACTGGCTTTCTGTTTCGAAGAGGATACCTTCGCTCTCGAACAGAACCTTCCAAACATGGTGTCGACCTTAGACTCATTCTAGGCTGATCCTGAGGAAAGTTTTGATCTATATTTGAACTCTCTATAACTTCAGACTGTTTGTCTGCCTGACTCAGACTTAAACTCTGACTCTCTTGAACTTGTTCCTCGTACATTTGATGTAGGATATGCTACTGATACTGTCATCATCATCATCATAGGCAGTCCCTTGGAATCGAGGAAGACTTGTTTCCACTAAAAGTGAGTTCTCAGGTGGCTGAACAATGCAGGAATTACAGTCTCTGTCACAGGTGGTTCAGATAGTGGTTGAAGGAAAGGGTGGGTGGGGAGCCTGGTTTGCCGCACACTCTTTCCGCTGCCTGCGCTTGTTTTCTGCATGCTCTCAGTGATGAGACTCGAGGTGCTCAGCGCCCTCTCGGATGTTCTTCCTCCACTTTGGGCGGTCTTGGGCTAGGGATTCCAAGGTGTCAGTGGGGATGTTGCACTTTATCAAGGAGGTTTTGAGGGTGTCCTTGAAACGTTTCCTCTGCCCACAAGAAAATACTGGTAATGTACTTGTAATAAGACTATCTGATGAGTCAGAAATAATCGAATCATTCCAAGTTTCATCTGCTAGTGAGGAGACAGCATGTTTGTTCCCACATACTATCAGGAAATCACAGATTACAAAAGGCTCAAGAGTTGTGAAATGGTTTAAAGTTGTACATCATTTTTATTGACAGGAATATATTTTTGGAATCTCCTTCTGGGGAATAATTCAACAATCCACTTTGAGGTAGTAGCTGCCTGGGAAACTAGCTGGTAGTTAAAGCCACTTATCATACCATTGTATATTAGGTATGCAAACATGCAACTATTTCCTATTCATTTAAATGTAAACTATCTTACCTAATATCATAATAGAGCCTATTTAGGGCAAAAAATTCCTGTAGACATCATTACCTCAGCTAATTATAACCCTTGCACCCAGCCTGTGTTGTGTTTACAGTGGTGAATTCAAAACTGTTAATATTGGCCAAATATCAGCTGTAAGATCTACAGTCCTGAGGCAGCCATATGCCACATCCATCTCATGGGCTGCAGGAGACAAATGGCCCAGGTTTGGCGGTCAACGACAACGAATAGCGCCAGCTGTTCATTAAACTTACACTTGCCTCAATGTCCGTCCATTCCATTCCGGGGCCGTAGATTGTTCTCATCTGTCACAGGTTGTATGTCTACTATATCTATCTTAATCATGCATTGTATCTGATTATGCTTATAACTGTCGCTCTTTAATAAAACGCCTTCCAACTCCTCAGACCCGTTTGGGTGATCTGTGTGTGACCTGTGATCCAAATCTTACAGGGCGCTGCACCAAAATATTTTTCTAATCACAGCAAGTGTTCCACTGCCAAACCCCATAGAAAATTTGAGGCAGAACGTTGGACTCAGAACAGATCCTGAGTTGGTGAAGGTATTAGGCCGAAGCCAGCATTTGGTCCACCTCAGTGGTTTGAGCTTGACCAAGGTGTTAGGCTGAAACCAGCATGAGGCCCATCTTGAGGAAACTCTCCTCAGTCTGCCTGTTTCTCTCTCTCAGTTGCCTGTTTTTATACCATATTTCATTGGACCGTTGGATACTTGGATACACCAATCATTTTTTACCCAAGGGAGAAGGAACTTATGACATCGTTTTCTTCCTTATCTCAGTCTGAATGTCTTGTTGTCCTTTCAAGAGACAGCGGGACCGAAATTGCCCTCCGCCCGAAACAGGGTGCACCTACCAATCTTAAAGTGTTCCATCTGCCCCAATGCATGTGGCGGACAATCCGGTGATTTTCAGCACTTTGTCACTTGTATCCGGTCAGAGTGGTGTTGGTGTCGGGAGAGGGGCGAAAGGGCGGGCGGGTTGAGGCGGCCGTCGTCAGTGGGGCATAAGTGTGGGCGGGTCAGAATGGCTGTCGCTCAAAGTCATCAGCATTGCGCTGACACGTCACAACATCCCTCCCCTTCAGTTAAAGGGTAGAACCGCTGTGAATTCCGCAGCCACATTAGCGGCAAACACTGAGCCACCAGGGAGGGTTTCGGTTGGTCCAGCAGCCTGGCACCCAAGAGGCGGCCCGGTCGAACCCTTGGGCATAATTGTCGGCTCGACCTGGCAGTCGGCCCACAATAAAAAATAAGATGGAGTCGCTGGCAACGTGACCTCCCCTTTCCTCCCACTGGGGAAAGCTGTCAGTGGCACCGACCGGTGGCAGGAACACGGGTGAGGTGGAAACCCGTTCCTGCCGTTCCCGGCCCGGGAGCAATTTCGGTCGGGTCGGCCCATCCGTCTGCCCCCTGTCGGTAAGGCCTCTCGCTCCATTCCCGCGGCAGTGGAGCTTATGGAAGGGCCAATTTCGGCCCCAGCTTGTTTATCTTTAAGGCTCCTTGTTAAATCCCATACTAGCATAGCTAGACCTTGACAGCCTGTTTTTCTCTCTCTGACCTCTGCAACTCAGCTCCCTGTACAACTCTTATCCTGACATGATTGGAATTCTTCTGTGTCCTCAGCTTAAGCACACTACAGGGGATCTGGGACCTGTGTGATCAGAGCAACTTGTTAATCAATCAAGTTGAAGAATTCTTAATGAGGCTTGCATTGTCTGAACCAGAAAGTGTAAGTTAGAATAATTAATTCAATGTCAAATCATGTACAGAAGGCAAAATAAAGAGAGGGAAAGAAAGTTGGGATTAAGAGAGAGAGAGAATAAAGAGAAAGAAAAGTTTTTTAATAAAATATATTTTAAAATCTCCAACTGTAATGTATTGCTTCATGGGTTCTTTGCTTAAGAATTCATAGCAACACATTGCTATTAAGAACTAGTCGGTTTATTAACAAAGGTTTAACAATCACACTGCACATTAATAGTTCATCCACGAGGCTTACAACTGCAAATTCATCGTGGATGACTTAGACCCAACTGACTGGGGTTTTATTGAGTCTTGTGAACATCACATAACTGGCTAGGCCACTTACAATGCAACAGCTCTATAACTATTTTAAGTTGAACCGTAGATACAGAGCCCCCTGATTAAAGGGGGGCACTAATACCGACACATAAAACAAATTAAACTTTGGACAGTAACTTAAATCAAATTAAAATTTGGTTGCCGGGCGTGACGATGCACTCCAGTCCCTCTGGTGCCCACCTCTCGCAAAAGGCCGCGAGCATGCCGGTGGACACCGCGTGCTCCATCTCCAGGGACACCCTGGCTCGGAAGTAACCGCGGAAGAGAGGCAGGCAGTCGGGCTGAACAACCCCCTTGATCGCTCGCTACCTGGATCGGCTGATGGCCCCCTTGGCCGTGCCCAGGAGCAGTCCTACGAGGAGGCCCTCAGACCTACCTGCTCCCCTCCGCACAGGGTGCCCAAAGATCAGGAGTGTGGGACTGAAGTGCAACCAGAATTTGAGGAGCAGCCCTACACAGCTCTACAACTCTTTTGTTGCAAAACCAAAATAACGTTAAATCAAGTGTCCCCTTATTAAAGGGAGGAGGGTGGGGGGACACTCCAAACACTTTTCAGGTGCCCTATTTTTTTGGGTTTTTTTGGGGGGAGGGGGGTTTTGTGTTTTTTTGTGTTTTTTTTAGGGCACCGAGAGGCAAATTATACAAGTGCCCCTGACTCGGGGGACACTAAAACCGGCAATAAAAACAAATTAAACTTTAAAACATGTTAAATCAAATTAAAATTTGGTTGCCGGGGGTTATGATGCACTCCAGTCCCTCCAGTGCCCACCTCTCACGGAAGGCTGCGAGCATACTGGTGGACACCACGTGCTCCATCTCTAGGGACATCCTGGCTCGGCTGTAAGCACGGAAGAGAGGCAGGCAGTCGGGCTGAACGACCCCCTCGACCGCCCGCTGCCTGGACTGGCTGATGGCCCCCTTGGCCGTGTCCAGGAGCAGTCCTATGCGGAGGCCTTCAGACCTACCCGCTCCCCTCCGCACAGGGTGCCCATAGATCAGGAGCGTGGGACTGAAGTGCAACCTGAAATAACTGCCCACCAGCACCAGGTGTCTTTTACTTGTTTGTCCCAAATTTTCTGCAGCTGGGACAACATGCATTCAGGTTCCACCGAACTTTGAACTCAGATCGCTGGATTCCTAGTCCAGAGTGCTGACCATTATACCATGGAACCAACGATGCACAGCTCTACAAATCTGTGAGCATACTCACAGGTGCATACATTACACCAACAATAATTAAAATCTGAAAGAATGAGACTCCACATTTATAAAGGACAATTTTCAATGCCAGAGAGGTTGTTTAGCAGTAATTAAGAATTTCAATGTTATTAAGAAAGTACTCACCCTGGAATGGACAAGCCATAACTTTTTCTGACGAGTTTAGTGGGTATCTATCACATAAGTACTGCAACCAAACGCCGTTCGATGTATTTCAAAGCCGGGTCTCTTGGCAAGATTCTGGAGGAACAGGGCAACTCAGACAGCAACTTCCTGATTTCCGCATTTAACTGCACCTGTGTGGTCGCTGGAAGTTGCTGTCCGACTTACTCTTTAATAATGGTGCGTGTTAATAGGTTCGCCGTTATTTTTACTGCAACATCCGGGCCATACTGTTTATCCTTTAATCCAGGCTCTCTGTCCTGTTGTTGCTGATATAATTGCTCCAGGACACTGATTTCTTTTCAGTTATCATTACATTGGTTGAGCCACATCTCTTAGCAACTATGGAAGAAATGCACTGGCAATAGGAGAGTAGTGAGTAGTATTCTGGGAATGTGTCTGAGTGCCCAGCATGGTGCTGTGCGTTACCCAACTTCATAGCAAAGTAAGCCAAACTGTAAAGACATGGCTTCTGCATGGGTCACTATGAAAATACAGCCAGTACTGCATCCTTCAGTAAAACTGGTATTACAATGGTTTCCCCCTCCTCTCTCATATTTCTCTCTCTCTCTGTAGGGAACCAGTGTGAGTGGGGGAGCTCGGCTGCTCCAGTGTTGTCTGGAGGGGAGAGGTTGTTTTTCTCTTGTACTCTCTGCTTTGAGTGGTTGTATCTGCAGCCACACAAAGCCCCCTACAGGCCCATGACTGGGTTGAGCATCACTGGTTTTTAGTTCTTATTTTTATCAGCAGCTCATTGTGTTTTTTCGTGCTATTGTTATCAGAGTAAAGTTAAAATGCATCACACATCATCCTGTCGGAGCCACTCACTGCCCAGGCTGCTGTCAGGGAGTTTCACTGTTGCCCTGGAGATTAGCTGCCTCAGTAATTGTAGAGGAAGAAAAGATGTAAATTTAAGGAATTTTTTGCTTCCATCACAGAGTGCCTCCAGTCCGGAGAGCTTATTGGCAATTTGAGCTGGAGGTCAGTGGATCCCATGGGATTTTCAGCCGCAGTTGGAAAAGCAGAGTCTGCTGACCTTCACGTCCGAATTCATGATACATGCTCCCGATAGGTGAAGCTCCGTGCTGGGAGTATAAATTCATAAAATTGCCCTTATAATGTATGAACTGCCTTTTGTCATATTACGGAAAAGGAAATTAAGTTTAACTCAGCTATTTGTTAAAGTGCAATTCGTTCAGCTCTTAGGAAAAAGAAAAAATTATTCCTTCTGATACAAATGGAAAATTGTCAGGCAGAGAGGTTCAGTGCCAGGAAATTTTGCTATTTGTGTAGAGCAGTGACATTCTGGAACAGATTACTAAATCATGCAGCGGGAATGTATTCATTGCAGTGCTTCAGGAAGGAACTAAACCAGTTTCTGAGGGAAGAGGAAATTTCCAGTTAGAGAAAGTAAGAAAGGAGAGAACTTGCATTTATATACCTGTGAAAGTACCTTTCATGTCCCCAGATTGTCAAAAAATGCTTCATAGCCTCTGAATTACTTTTGAAGTGAGGTTATGTAGGCAAACACAGCAATGAGATGAATGACATGTTAAATTATTTTTCTGGTGGTGTTAGTTCTCTCCAGCCTCTCCATCTGGCTGGCTGCGGGTGGGAAACGAGGCTTTAGATGCAAATCAGGCCCTGCTGTTAAAGTCAGCAGGGGCTGTGGGAAGCCCGTTCTCTTGGAGACACCCCCCCCCATTGCTCTCTCCCCAACCCGCCTTCCCCATTAAAATCCAGCCCATTAACTCTGTTTCTCTCTCCACAGATACTGCCTGACCTTCTGAAAGTTCCAGCATTTTCTGTTTTTATTTCAGATTTCCAGAATCTGCAGTATTTTGCTTTTGTTTTAGTGTTAAATATCTCAGAATGACACCAATATTTTTGAGTTTAGAAAGGGAAAACTGCCATGATTTCAATCCTGATTACTATCCAGTGACCCCTTTACTGATGAATGCATGTATAGGGGTATTGGGTGAGGACATTGGTTATTGTGCGTCCATGATTGAATAGCCTGTCAACACTCATTGGCCCTGAAATTACAGCCTCCCCCTGTCTGTACGAAGTTTCTACAGACCCGAGAAGGCATTGGAAAAGCCGGTTTTCGGCGCGCAATGCGCATGCGCTGAAAACCGGCTTTTTTGATCTGTCAAGTTTCTGGCTTGACAGATCCTCCGCAGATCGGGAGCGAGGACATTTGTAAGTGCAAATTTCCAATATTTATGCATACAAATGTCCTCAAAAATCTTGCGCCTGAAAAAGCAAGTGTTTTAAAAAACACAAAAACATAAAAATATGTTTTCATAACTTTATTTTTATATCATTCAAAACCCTCCCCATAACGGTAAGTTTATTTTAAAAACCTTTTTTAAAAATCGGGAAAATATATATTTTTTAAGACATTAATAACTTTAATTTAAATGAATGTAGTGTATATTTTCTATTTTTTATTAGTGTTTTGGGTGTTTGGGGCTGTTTCTCAATCAATGTAATAGGAGCTGAGGACCTTTCGGAACTCCTATTACTATGATACTTTACCTGATTGGCTGCCCAGAGCCATGTGACTCCAGCTCCAGGCCTGTGCACGTCCCGATGTGCACGTGCTGTGACTGGCAATCAGCTCAGGTCACAGCATTGGAAAGTCGAACGTGGGCAGCAGCTTAAGGTAGGTGCGTATTTTTTCCTCTAAAATGCCAGCGGGAAGGCCAAAACGGAATTTCAGGGCCAATATCTAGACTCATACTTGAAGGCTGGTGTACTGGAAAGCCACACGCCCCTGGAGACATACCCAGCATGAGCTGGGTACAGTTGCATAGAATCTTTGCCAATATTCTAAATGTCCACCCCTCCACCACTGGTGTACTGTGGCAATAGTATCTACAGGATATATTGCAGTAACTCGCCAAGGCTTCTTCGGCAGTACCTCCTAAACCCACCACCTCCATCTCCACTGTTCCTCATCATTGTCGAGTCAAACTCCTGGCAATCCCTAGCTAACAGAATTGTGGGAGTACCTTCACCATATGGATTGCAGCGGTTCAAGAAGGCAGCTCACCACCACCTTCTCAATAGCAAAGGTTGGGGCAATAAATTCCAGCCTTGGCAGCAAAGCCCACATGCCAAGATCGAATTTGTTTTAAACTCAGGAGAGTGATGGCGAAAAGAGGGGTATACTATAAAAGGAAGTTGCCTGGGTTATCAACACTACATTTTACTCAGTAAGCTCAAACCAGAAAGCTATCAACACTACATCCTGTCAGGAAGCATCTTCTTTACAGTTTCATGAGAACAACTTTGAAGATTTTTCGCCTCGACTTTTGCAAAGGAGTAATACAGAAATAAAAACACTTTAATCACCACTGCAGTATATAATTTCACCAGGGACCACAGTGTTCAAGGTTAATTAGTATGTCAAAAGCACATTTGGGCAATTGGTTTAACTTGAAATGCATATCATTGTGTAAAGTGTGAGATTATTAGGGAGCTGGTGGGTAGGATGAAGGGGGAAGGAAGACGATTCTGTGTTGTTGAAGGGAGTTGCTGGGCAAAAGTTCAGATTAAGAAATAAATCTATAAACTGTGGCCCCTGTTCTTCCCTCCCCTTAATGAAAGTGCTAAGGCCGGCATTTAAATAGTTAAAGGTCACATAGCTCTTCCATATACATCTCGTATTCAATATATCCCTACTGAAAATAAAATATTGTTTTCTGTAACTCAATGGGTCCTGAAATTCCAGAACTCCAGGATGACAGAAAGGAACAGTTCCCCTGGAATTTGGGATAGAATCAGCTTGTGTCAGGATCCTGCTCTGTTTACTCCTCCCCTTAAATTCTAGGTTGGGGGTGGAGGGGATTGGGGTGGGGGGGTGGAGGGGGAGCATGGGTGGATCATCTGCTCATGTTGCCTGTCAACGGGATGTAATTGGATGAGTTCCTGGGCTTCTTTAAAGGGTCTAAATAAAACTCACGTCAGCTAAGGCCCCAGGAGTCCTCCAAGAAAAAGGTAATTAATCCAGGAGGGGATTGATTACCCTTAAAATGCCTGAAAAAAACTGACAAGCAGCATCTCTTCAGCTCAGGGCCCCAATGCTGGAGCAACTAAGTGCTGATCTGACATAAGTTAGCGGTATTGGCAGGTGCCTTTGACGTGCCGTTGCAGGTATGTTGGGTTAGCCCATATCATTTGAATGACCCCGTCCCCACCATTAGGGATGGCGTCTACAATTTCAGCAGCAGGCGTATGGGGATTCCGATTAATGTTGAAGCCATTATCAACAATTATTTCTGAAGTCTATCAAAAATCAAGCAAATTACATAAAGTTCAGATTCACACAGCAGCTCCCAGGGGGATCAGCTACCTTCCCTACTATACCGGTATGAACAATTCTGTTGGCAAACACATTCCTGTATCAGTGGATGCTTCTATAAGTTAAACCATCTCTGAAGCCTTCTGGGATAATCAGTGTAACTTTAATAATATTGATTTACACTATGGGGCAGAGTAACTGCTCCAAGCCAGCTTTCCATAGGGATTGTATTAAATTACTCTAATGAAGGAGTATCAGTACCAGCTATATTAAAAAAAAAATCAGTTGTTAAAGTCTAGGATTAACAATCATTTATTTTCTGTCTACTTCAATTGAAATAATGAATACTGATGTCATAATTCAGGGAACTGGGTAGGAGGAATTACTGGCCCAATAATATTGGCAGAGTTACTTTCAATAGCCCAGGGGCTACAGAGATAGCAACATAATTTATATAGGCATTATGCCCGGATTGCCGATTGCACCAAAGTGGAAATTTTACCCCATGAGTTTGTCAATATGATTGTCACCTGCTCAAGAGCCAAAAGAAACTTTGTATAAAAATATGCTCAACAATTTTATTGGTACAGTAACCAAAAGAATAGGAATTGGTGGGGCCAAAATTGCCCCTTCCGATAAGGCCTCTGGCTGACTGAAATCGGCGGCCACAGGGCGGCGTGGAATGGTTGCCCACTCTCTGCAGAGGGGCTGCCATTTTGGAAATTGCCTTTCGTGAGTTTTGGAGCAGTGCCCGGGACCGCTCCGTCCATTTTCCCGCCATGGCGTGCATATGCTGACCCCTTACCGACTGGCGGGGACCCCATTGCGAAATTGCCCCTTGGGATATTGCCCCTTTCCCGGTATTGCCCCATGGGAGTAGCCCTGCCACCGATCAGCTTTTGCTGTTGGTACACACTCTGTAGCATGGCGTCCCAGCCGTCCTTAAAGAGGAGGTTGCACTGCCGCAGCCAGGTCGGTCCGACAATTATGGCCGCGGGTTCGGCCTTGCCACCAACAGGCAGTCTGGCACCCCCTCTTGGGTGCCCCACCACTGGCCCGGCTGAAACCCTCCCTGGTGGCCCAGTTTTTGCCACTAAAGTGGCTGCAGAGTTCGCAGTGGGCCTCCCCTTTAACTGAAGGGGAGAGATGTTGTGGTGTTCCAGTGTGATGATTGACAGCCTCAGCTACTCCGCCTCGCCCCCACTTCCGCCCCCATGCTGAGGCCACTTCCAACTCACTCAAAAAAAATCCCTGAAGTGCTGAATTTCGACGGTTAGGTCGCTCCAATGCATGGGGCAGCCAGAACACACCGAAAACAGTAGGTGCGCCTCGGTTCCGGCAGTGGGCAATTTCGGCCCCGGTATCTTTACAACTGTGTGTGTGTGCATCTGTCTGTATGTGTGTTTGAGTGTACGCAAGTATGTGCGCATGTACTTTGTGTGTATGTGCACTAGATTAAGCATGTGTGCACGCATGTGCGCATATGTACACTTGCATGCATGATTGTGTGTGTAAGTGTGCATATGATTGTGCAAGTGTTTTTCTGTGCATACAGGAGTGCATCCTTTTATATATGTGTGTGTGTGCGCTTGGCTGTACTTTTGTGTATATAGGTGTATGTAAGTACACACAATGTGCATGCATGCGCGCATGTGTGTATAATTCCTCCTCACCAGCTCCCTCAATGATGTCACCAGTACTTGCTATGTAAACAAAAATATTTAAAATGAAATCGATAGCAATAGAAAGAAGAAAACAGAAGTTTAAAATGAATTATAAAACTTCAGCCCTATTTGATTTTACCCATTTGATTTTAAAAGGATTTTGGCAGTTAACTCTGTCTTCAATGACCCTTGGATGTCTCTAGTAAAGAGGTGAACATTTTGATTTAACATGATGTCATGGTGTGTCAGTTGCCTCCACACAGAATTGTTATGGGAGTTTCTTCTCAAGCAACTGGAGACAGTTTTAAGTACCACTGGATGTCACTGAAACTTGCTGCTCACAGTCAGGGTGAATTCTGGGTGGAGTGCCTCATCCATTCATAGAAATCATTGATATTTACGGCACAGAAAGTGGTCATTCGGCCCCTCTTGCCTATGCCGGCCGAAAAAGAGCTGTCCAGTCTAAACCCACTTTCCAGCTCTTGGTCCGTAGCCTTGTAGGTTACAACACTTCAAGTGCATATACAAGTACTTTTCAAACGTGGTGAGGTTTTCTGCCTTTACAACTCTTTCAGGCGCTGAGTTTCAGACCCCCCGTACCCAAGGGTGAAAAAAGTTCTCAACTCCCTTCTAATCCTTCTACGAATTACTTTAAATCTATCCTCCCTGGTTATTGACCTCTCTGCTAAAGGAAATAGGTCCTTCCTATCCACTCTATCTAGACCCCTCATAATTTTATACACTTCAATTAAATCTCCCCTCGTACTTCTCTGTTCCAAAGAAAACAACCACAATCTATCCAATCTTTCCTCATAGCTAAAATTCTCCAGTCCTGGCAACATCTTAGTAAATGTCCTGTATACTCTCTCTAGTGCCAAAACATCCTTCCTGTGATGTGGTGACCAGAACTGTACGCAGTATCCTAGCTGCGGCCTAACTAGTGTTTTATACAGTTCTAACATAACCTCCCTGCACTTATATTCTGTACCTTGGCTAATAAAGCAAAGTATCCCTTCTTAACCACGTTATCTACCTGTTCTGCTACCGTCAGGGATCTATGGATATGCACTCCAAGGTTCCTCTGTTCCTCCACACTTCTTTGTGTCCTACCATTTATTAGGCATTTTCTTGCCATGTTAGCCTTCCCCAAATGCATTGCCTCACATTGTGTATCACGTAGAGCTGGGCAGAAACTCTGCAGCTGATTTTCAAAATTTGTTCAGTGTGTGTATTACTGATGCAGAAAAGCATTGAAAATCAGTTGTGCAGTTTTAGTTTACAAACTGCAGTATTTTGGTTGCTGTATAAAGTGGTTGCACAGTTACAAGGCTTTGTGGTGGTTATCAGTGGGAGTTAGTGTTGTTATTTCAGGGGCATATATATGGCATTTCCTCCTTTCAAATCCACTGAGGCCTCACAGCCCTCACAGAGGCAACAAATCAGTTCCAACCCCTCATCAGAGATGTGTCAGCAGTACAACTGCCATGCAAAGGTTTGAACTAAGCCATGTACTGGGGGGGGCGGGGGGGAGAGGGGCTCTACCTTGGAGAGACTGTCCAGACCATGATAAATCTATCCTGACAGTGCTGAGTTCTGACTTTTGTACCTCGCTGTGGTAAATTCAAAAGTCTGTGCATTTCTCAAATATGATGTGCAGGGCACAGCTTCAGCATTCCACTGTATTAACATCTCATTTGCATCCTGATGGGTCACCAGCATTTGGTTGTCACAACAATAAAGCAAATTGCTTGCAAACTGCAGGGTTTTGACATGTAGCCGATATTTTGAGCGTCCTTGCACTGCTGTAAGCATGTCTCCTGCCAGCTGATCAGATTGACACATTATTGGCTGTTGTGACAATATATATTTGGGAGTTTAAAATAAAATGTAGTTCCTTATTTTTTTTATCTTGCATAGAGTTACAAAGAATATACAGCACAGGAACAGTCCATTCGGCCCAACCAGTCCATGCCGGCGTTTATGCTCCATTCCTTTCTCCAGCCTCAACCTCCCTGGAGGCAATTTTAACCATACCTGCCCAGTGGATCTCTGCTGGTTGCACAATTAAAATCACCCAGGTTGCTTACCTACCCTCGAGCTGCTGGGAGCAGACCGTTCCCAATTTTAACCTGCTCTACTGTGCAGGCAGCAAGGAAACCGGCCCAAAGCCAGCAGGGTCATTTATTACATATGCAGGTCGGGTCCCGCTGACATCACTTGGACACGGCTGCTTTTTTAACTCGACGGCCTGAATGGCAAAGGAAAGAAATGGATTACATTTAAATAGTGTCTTTCACAAACTCAGGATGTCCCAAAGCGCTTTGCAAGCAATGAAGTTACTTGAATTGTTGTCCCTGTTGTAGGAAATGTGGCACCCATTTTGTACACCGAAAGGTCCCACGAGCAGCATTGTGATTGTGACCAGATGGTGTTGTTTGTGGTGTTGTTTGAGGTATAAATATTGGTCAGGGCACCGGGGAAAACTCTCCTGCTCTTCTTCAAATAGTGCCACGGGATCTTTTATGTTCACCTGAGGGATTGGATTTGATTTAAAGTCTCATCCGAAAGATGGCACCTCTGACAGTGCAGCACAACCTCAGTGCTAGATTAGTGTGAGCCTAGGCTACGTGTTTGGGACTCTAGAGTGGGATTTGCACCCGCAACCTTCTGGGTCTGAGGTGAGTGTGTTATCACTAAGCCAAAGCTGACACTGCAGTGGCTCCCATGCCAGACGAACATAGCGGGGAAGAGGATCGGGCCAGAAGTGGTATAAACAGATACGTTATTTACTTTCCTTGTGGAGCCAGGAGGAACATGAATGCTTCTCCATGTCTGGCAACGAAAGCTTAGCACTCAGCTGCTGTGGACTTGCTCTTCCTTCCTGATTGCGAAAATCCCACTAAATGGCTCCGGTAGCCGATCCTGCAACCTGCCTGGTGTCATCAAGCTTTCTGCTGGCTTCACAACCGGAATGGTTTAAATGAGGCCTGCGCATTAAAATAGCCTGGGCCGCATGTTCGGAGCAGTAGGTAAATTTCTAATTCACCTTGTTACCCATCTGCCCAAGACACGCCCTGAGTTAGAATCTGGGTCCCCATGCCATAGACCATCTCTCATTGAAAGAGCAGACAGGTAACCTGCTTCAAAGCCCTGATTTTAACTCCGGGTGGATTCCTCACTCAGTCCTGAGTTAAAATTACAGTCGAGTCTCAATGATGTCTTTGGGCCGTAACATGCATATGTAAAGAAGGAATCTGTTGGCTCTGGGGGCATGTCCTTGCTGCCTGCTCAGGAGAGTAGATTAAAATTGCAGATGTTGGTAGTTTTCAGACAGGTAAAAGCCAGGACAATTTTAACTGCCCACCGGGCCAAACTTCCTCTAAGGAAGCCCCCTACCCTAGTCCTGACCTCACATCTTTCTCCAATTTCTCTCCAATCTCCTCTTATGAACGTTCCGAGTTCATCCTGTCCATGAGACCCTTGACCCTATTCCCACCAAACTGCTGACCACCCAAATTCCTTTTCTGGTTCCCATGTTAACTGACATTGTTAACGGTGCTCTCTCCTCAGGTACTGTCCCCCTTTCCTTCAAATCTGTCATCATCACCCCTCTCCTCAAAAAATCAACCCTTTACCCCACCCCCCCATCTTTGCAAACCACCGCCCCATCTCCAACCTCCCTTTCCTCTCCAATGTCCTTGAACGAGTTCTCACCTCCAAAATCCGTGCTCAGCTTTCCCACAATTCCATGTTTGAATCCCGCCAATCCGGTTTCCGCCCCTGCCACAGTACCAAAGCGGCTCTCATCAAAGTCACAAATAACATCCTTTGTGACTGTGACAAAGGCAAACTATCCCTCCTCATCCTTTTTGACCTGTCTGTAGCCTTTGACACGGCTACATCCTTCTCCAAAGCCTCTCCACTGTCATCCAGCTGGGTGGGACTGCACTTGCCTGGTTCCATTATTATCTATCTAATCGTGGCCAGAGAATCACCTTCAACGGCTTCTCTTCTCTCCTCTGCATCGTTAGCTCTGGTGTCCCCCAAGGATCTATCCTTGGCTCCCTCCTATTTCTCATCTACATGTTGCCCCTTGGCGATATCATCTGAACACACAGCGTCAGTTTCCACATGTACGCTGATGACAGCCAGCTCTACCTCACTACCACTTCTCTTGGCACCTCCTAGGTCTCTAAATTGTCAGACTGCTTGTCCAATATCCAGTTCTGGATGAGCAGAAATTTTCTTCAATTGAATATTGGGAAGACCAAAGCCATTGTTTTCGATCCCTGCCACAAACTCCGTTCCCTAGCCACTGACTCCATCTCTCTTCTCAACTCCTGTCTGAGGCTGAACCACACTGTTCGCAACCTTGGTGTCATATTTGACCCCGAAGTGAGCTTTTGACCACATATCCGCAGCATAACTAAGACCGCCTATTTCCACCTCCGTAACATCACCTGTTTCCGCCCTTGCTTTTTGGTCACCTGCGCTAATTTCTCCTTATGCGGCTCGGTGTCAAATTTTTTATCTCATAATACTTCTGTAAAGCGCCTTGGGACATTTCACTACATTAAAGGCACTATTTAAATACAAGTTGTTGTTGCTGCTAGGTTTCTGTTGAGCGAGTAGGGTTAAAATCACCCTAGATGTCTGCTGATGCAGCTCTGTGTTTAGACATCAGGTGGTGCAAGAGATAGCCTGGGTTTTCTCTCCTTCCTATTTCCCCTCCTTCCTGTAGGCAATCACCTGGCCTCCACTCTCTGCCATTTCCCAGGACAATATCACCATGTGGCCAATTCCAGCTGTAAATTAATATCTTACTACTCCCTGCCACAGTGTGCTTGAATCCCAGCAGAACGTTCATGCAGTGAAAAGCGAAACCCTGTTCTGAAGTACGTTGGATTATCACTCAGATGTTGAATTTTGTGCTGGAATCTATCCTCAACCAGCTGCTCTTGTGGAATCAGAACCAGTGTATATACAATTTGCTATATATGATGAATGAGAATCTCAGGAGGGTAGATACATCAGAAATAAGTACTTTGCCTTGGCTTGATACCTGAGGGGAAACAGAGACACAGTAACGTTTCCAAATATCTATCTATTCTATGAAAATTAACTGTCATAAAGCACAGCTAGTGCAACAAGGAGTCAATCCAGTAACTAGTTGTTTAACTCCCCCTGGAGGTCACAGCCAAAACACTATGTAACACGCAACAAGCAAGGCACTGGGGCAGATCTTTTATAGACTAGTTATAATGCACATGTTAAATCAATGCAAAGTAGTTATTAGTTTCACGTTGATGCCAAATATGTATCAGGTGTATTTACTAAGCTGGCAACATGTTGCATTTATACAAGAAGTACAAAACAGCCAAAGTAAAAGCAGAAAAAACCTGAAAATGCTGGGAATTGGGAATAGTAACAGAGAATGTTGGAAACATGCAGCATGAAACATGTTACCATTTTGGATATAATCATGTTCTGCAATAAAATTCAGCATAAAATAAGCTCATACCGACTGCCTTCACACCAGCTACGGTATAACTGCTACGGTATAAAGTGTAGTTTATAAAGATCTTAGATGGTCCAACTCTTTATATGGTTTGACTTCCTCTCAGCTCTTCGATCTCATCAAAGTTTCACGGCTGTCTGGAGATCAGTGTGTCAAAATATGTGACGCAGAAAGATATGTAGCCCATAATAAGAATTTTTGACTGATGGTTCCCCAGTCCAATGACAAAGCCACATCAGAAAAGAACCGTTGTGCCAAAGTGATACACAGATACAAGCAAACTGTTTGAATCCGATCCAACCATTGAGAAGCCCAGAAGCAGGATTTTGTGCTGGAGTTACTCCAGCGGAATGTGGCGTGAATTCTTCACAAGTCTTCCATCACTTTTGGAACTTTCCAGTGGAAGCCACTGTCCAAATATGGGCAGGCATATGGTAAAGATATGCAAGTAATGGCAATACTTTGTCTGACATAATTCCCGTCAATTGTGCCCCAGTGTTCGGAACGTTGGGCATCCATAGTGCCAAGGTTTGTTATGGCTGCAGGGCAGGGTTTAATTGTTAAGGGACTGACTTAACTAATATAATCAATCAGAGGGCAATTAATCACACGGTAAGGTAGCATTTAAACACAAAGAGGGAAAAAAAACTAAGGTAGGATTTCTGTGAGAGTTCTCCAGATTGGCAGAGGATTGGTGGAAATCTTTTTATTTTACTTTATTTATGGTGGGAGATCAGAAGAACCTCCAATGGAAACCCCATTATCTTCATTTGGGCCAACCCCAAAGGCACACTCATTGTTGTCAGGCACACTCATTGCGGGAGGTTGCTGAAGATTGTTAAATACATTTCCTGCCTGCTCATCGAAGGGGTCCCAGGGAGGTTTGGGAGACCCAATCTAAAAAATAGCCTGATCCCTCAAAGATTGGTCAGTATCAGGGCAGGTCATGGGTGAGTGGGGCTGGGGGAGAACTTTCACCCTGACCAGGATGCGACAGAATGCTGCCAACATGGAGAATTCCAGGAAAAAGAAATACAACTGAGAAAAGCAATGTCTTAATACTCCTGTATAACTGGGATAAAAAATCTTATAATACTTCTGTATAATTGGGATGAGTAATGGTGAAGTGCTGCATGATAAAAGCATCATAGCAGCTATTTGGGCAGTAGGCATTAACATATTAGATAAGATGATTGGCATTACACACTGGCTGGACATTGATAGACTGAAATTGTTTCCTTTAATGAAATTGAGAAAATGTTGTAGAGGCTTTGAAGGCCACATGTTTCATTGATTGTGCATTACACCTGTGGTAATGCTCCTAGTCTGCAGAATTAGCTGCTTGCTCTTTGTTTAGGATCTTCCATTAAGAAGATAATCAACTATGAGCCATGCCGGAAAGAGCAGCAGTGACCTTCATTGTACAATGGTAAACTGCTGTCTGACTAATATGAATTAAAGATATTTGAGGCTGCATAGAAAGATACACTGGCAAATAAATTAAAGGGTGTGGTCACTTTCACTGCTACAGATAATACTGCCATTCACAAACTTATTGTGGATGATTGCATTGACACCCTGACTTTGACTGAAATGTGACTCATGTTGGGCGCAAGGTCACATCTTGCTCCTAACTGAAGCTTCCTTGCTAGGCAATACTTTCCACCACCTGCCCCACACAAACCACCATAGACCTTATCAATACTTCATACATTGGTCTCTCTCCCTACTTCTCGGGAACCCTTCCCCTCTTTCAAGTACTTCATTTGGTTTCACCCCTCTCACCTCTTTTCAAATCCTCGTTATTTACCGCTCCAGCCCAAATTCCTTTCTGAGATTTCTTACTCCATCTCTGCACTGAGGGACTCATCGTCCTCGATTTTAATCTGCAGCTCAGCAGTCAGTGCCCTCTCTCCTCTGAATTCATTGCTATCCAGTCTTCCTTAAATCTCTCCCTCTATATTAATCTTCTACCCATTTTCATGGCCATCTCCCATTTATCTTTTCTCACTGTTTGATCCTGAGCTGAACATTTGACCCCACAATCTTTCCAGCATAAAGATGGGCTAATTATATCGATGTAAGATCACCCCGCTCCAATCCTTCTGCAGCACATTTGCTGCTGAAACTCTCATCCATGCCTTTGTCACTTCCAGAGTTGACTATTCGAATGCTCCCCCTGGACTCCCCTTTTTCACCCTCAATAAACTTCAGTTAATCCAAAACTTTGCTATGTATATCCTATCCTGGACCAAGTCTGGCTCACCCACCACCCCTGCCCTCACTGACCTACTGTAAGTGGTTTTGGCCTTGGTGGTTTTGAATCACCTCTCCTTACAACAGTTCTAGACACCGGAATTATAGTAGTGAACAGAATACTCAGTTATAGACAGATCTTTTGGTCTCAACCACCAGAATGCTTTTATTCAAGCTAAAGCACACACCTACTTCCAGTAAAACACACACTGGTGGCATAAAACAAACACAGTACAACACACAACACTGGCCCATCTGAACAGGCCCTTAACGTGATGTACCCACGACTTAAACACCCCTGCTCGGTTCAATAGTGCACCACCGAATCTGTCCAACAGACTGTGCGTACGCCTATGATCTGCAGAGAACCTCCCCACTAAACTCCTAAGGCTTGGTTGGGACACACAACACCCTTTCACACTATGCAGTGGTCTAAAGGTTGTGTGGGCTGGGATAATGCTCACCAGTTACTCCTTTTGCGTACTCGCTGCTTCTCTCAATGAGGCGTATCTTCTGGCTTCGTACCAATCTGTGGTTTCCATGTCCCTGTCTCAAAGTCAGCTTCCAGTCAAAATAGTAAGGCTTTCTTTGCTCGTAGATGATGGTTTCTTCTCTCCGTCCCAGATGGAGTGATCGGTCCTTGAAAGCGTTGAACGAACCAAGCAAACATAGAAGAGGGGAGAGAGATGGCAGCAAACTGCCTTCTCTTATTCCTGAAAAAATGCTTGCTGAATCCTCACACCAAAAACCAGTCCTTTGCCTGAGGCAGTCCAACTAAAGAGTAATGAATCACTTCTTCGGCCTGTGCCTTTATTACCGGGCTCTTCCTGGGGATAAAGGCTCCAACAAGTCTGGGTGGCCAAATAACTTCCTTTGTCCTGAGGTTCCCATGCTCCGGGGCTCTCAGTCATGTCAAAAGGGTCCTCCATCTGCTTTCAGCCATCCCAGACTATCACCGCCCACCTGATGTGTATTCCTGTGGAACATGCCTTGGCCTGTCCCAGGCATGCTATTGGCTCTTCTGAAATATGAAAAAGCAATGTCCAAAACTTAAAGTCCAAAATGCTTTTATCTGTGTCGATGTTTACGCCGATGCTGACACTACATTGGCTCCCAGTCCCCACAATGTATCAAATTTATAATTCTCACCCTCTTGTTTAAACCCCTTTATGACCACTTTGCTCCCTATCGCTGTAATCACCTTTAGCGCTACAAGCTCCTTAGAACTCTCCATTCTTCTGACTTCTCCCCCTTGTGGATCCCTTCCTACCTTCACTCCACCATTGGTGGTGCATCTCGCCATAGGCAAAAAGGCTCACACAGCTGTGCCTGGTCTCCAGTCGTCTTGGACCCCCTTGCCACTGGACCAAGACCTTGCTCAGCTAAGCCCGTGTGGCAGACGGTGTGCAATGGCCACCCCACATTAATAGGCATCTTCTACTCCTTCAACATGAAGTTCGGGACCTGGAACGTCAGGACCCTCATGGACAACTCCAATAGCGAAAGGCCGGAACGCCGCACCGCCATAGTTGCCCAGGAACTTAGATGCTTCGATGTCAACATTGCCACCCTAAGCGAGACCCGGTGGGCAGGAGAAGACCAGTTCAAGGAACAAGGTGGAGGTTACACCTTCTTTTGGAATGGGAAACCAGAGGAAGAATGCCGCCTCCACGGAGTCGGTTTTGCTATCAAAAACGAGCTGGTCAACCGCCTCATAGACTCCCCCTGTGGGATTAATGAACGTCTCATGATTCTCCGACTCACCCCATCTTGGAATCAATGCGCCACAGTCATCAGTGCGTACGCCCAACACTCGATGCGACAGATGAGCCCAAAGAGGGTTTTTACTCCAGGCTCGAACAATCCCTGTCCTGCGTCCCTACGATAACAAACTGATCCTCCTCGGTGACTTCAACTCCAGGGTTGGCCAGGACACAGGCCTCTGGGGAGGTGTGATCGGCAGAGAGGGGATAGGGTAAACCAATTCCAACGGTACCCTTCTCCTGACAAAATGCCTAGAGCATGGCTTTGTCATCACCAACACCTTGTTCTGTCAGAGAGACAAATACAAGGCATCGTGGCAACACCCTCGCTCCAAGCACTGGCGCCTGCTCGACTATGTCATCATCCGAGCCAGGGAACGCAAGGATGTGCGCATCACCCGTGCCATGACAGGAGCTGATGACTGCTGGACGGACCACTGCCTAATCCATTCCATCACCAACATCGATATAGCCCCAAAGCAGCGACGGCAGCAGAAGCAGTGCTGCAAAAAAGTCAATGCTGGGGCGCTCAAAGACCCAGCTAAGAGAGCCCTATACAGCCAGCGCCTCACTGCTAAACTGATGACCCTCGATGACCCCGAGACACAGAATGCCCACAGTGCTTGGTCTGCCCTCCAGGCCTTCATAACCAGTGCCTGCGAAGAGACGCTCAGTCACTCAACCAGGAAACACCAGGACTGGTTTGATGAGAATGACCAGGAGATCCAAGAGCTAATAGATCGCAAGCGCAGGGCATTTCTGAACCTAAAACAACAACCCAACTCGGGAGCAGCAAGGCTGCATTACAGACAGCTTAAGGTCGAGGTCCAACAAAAAACCTGCGACCTAAAGAACAGATGGTGGGTGGAGAAAGCACAGGAGATTCAGCAGCTGGCCGACAGCCATGATGTGCGAGGATTCTTCACCGCAGTCAAGGCTACCTACGGCCCAAACATCCAAGGCCCCACCCCGCTGCTGGCCAAGAATGGGGAGGCACTCATCAAGGACACCGAGGCAGTCAGGACCCGCTGGAAGGAGCACTTCGAAGATCTCCTTAACCGAGACTCTGCTTTTGACTCGATTGTCCTCGATTCCATCCCGCAGCATGCTACCCACCACCACCTCAGCAAAACCCTAGGTCTGCACAAGGTAGAAAAAAGCCATAAGTCAGCTTAAGAACAACAAGGCTACGGGAGCGGATGGAATCCCCGCTGAGGCACTGAAGTATGGTGGAGAGGCACTATTGGCTCGAATGCATGACCACATCTCTCTCATCTGGAAGGAGGAGAGCATGCTGGGAGATCTCAGAGGTGCAGTGATCGTGACCATCTTTAAAAAAGGGGACAAGTCCGACTGCGGCAACTACAGAGGAATCTCCCTGTTATCAACCACTGGGAAAGTCGTCGCTAGAATCCTCCTCAACCATCTTCTCCATGTGGCTGAGGAGCTCCTCCCGAAGTCACAGTGCGGACTTCGCCCTCTATGGGGTACAACGGACATGATTTTTAAAGCGCGACGGCTGCAAGAAAAATGCAGAAAACAGCATCAACCCTTGTACATGGCTTTCTTTGACCTTACAAAGGCTTTTGACAACCGCGAGGGTCTATGGAGCATCCTCCTCCGTTTCGGCTGCCCCCAAAAGTTCGTCACCAGCCTCTGCCTGCTCCATGACGACATGCAGGCCGTGATCCTTACCAATGGATCCATTATAGACCCAATCCACATCCAGACCAGGGTCAAACAGGGCTGCGTTATCGCGCCAACCCTCTTCTCAATCTTCCTCATTGCCATGCTCCACCTCACACTCAACAAGCTCCCCGCTGGAGTGGAACTAAACTACAAAACCAGTGGGAACCTGTTCAACCTTCATTGTCTCCAGGCCTGATCCAGGAACATTCCAAATTCTGTCATCAAGCTACAGTACGCAGAAGATGCCTGCGTCTGCGCACATACAGAGGCTGAACTTCAAGTCATAGTCAACATCTTCACTGAGAGCATGCAGGAAGCAAGCGCAGGCAGCGGAAAGAGCGTGCGGCAAACCAGTCCCACCCACCCTTTCCCTCAACGACTGTCTGTCCCACCTGTGACAGGGACTGTGGTTCTTGTATTGGACTGTTCAGTCACTTAAGAACTCATTTTTAGAGTGGAAGCAAGTCTTCCTCGATTCCGAGGCACTGCCTATGATGATGATGGTGGTCTTGTCTTCAGCCAGCTTGACCCCATGCTCTGGAATTCCATTCCTAATCCATTCGCTTCCTTTAAGACCCAACTTAAAATCAACCCCTTTATATCCTTTTCTAGGAATCAATTAAAAAAAAATCTTATTACAGATCTGTAATAAGTGCCTTGAGATATCATTCTACGTAAAATGTGCTACATAAATGTAAGTTGTTGTAGTTATCCCTAGACTCATCTGAGTTTTCACTTGGAGTTGTGAATATTTATGTTAATGAGCTTGGACCAGATTCGGACGGGTCTATGAGATTGGCTTTCAGCATTTTCAAAACTCACACAATTACCTGACCAACTTAGGAGTCCTTGCCCTGGGTTAAGGTGCCAAATCTGTTGCACGCACGGATTGGCAAAGTGCAGTTGTGGTGCCCATGGATTTCTGGTCCAGGTGCACAGCAGGTGTGATACCCCACATCAAGGGTTCAGAAATCTACTATTGTGTGTGTATTAGACGTGGACCATGTACAATAGACACCTCAAATCCCTGGAGAAATACCACCAACGATGTCTCCGCAGGACCTGCAAATCCACTGGGAGGACAGACGCACCAACATTAGTGTCCTCGATCAGGCCAACATTCCTAGCATCGAAGCACTGACCACACTCGACCAGCTCTGTTGGGCGGGCCACACTGTTCGCATGCCAGACACAAGACTCTCAAAGCAAGCGCCCTACTCAGAACTCCTACATGGCAAATGAGCCCCAAATGGACAAAGGAAACATTTCAAGGATACCCTCAAAGCCTCCTTGATAAAGTGCAACATCCCCACCGACACCTTGGAGTCCCTGGCCAAAGACCGCTCTAAGTGGAGGAAGAGCATCCGAGGGGGCGCTGAGCACCTCGAGTTTCGTCGCCGAGAGCATGCAGAAATCAAGCGCAGACAGCGGAAGGAGCGTGCGGCAAACCAGTCCCACCACCACTTCCTTCAACGACTGTCTGTCCCACCTGTGACACAGACTGTAATTCCCATATTGGACTGTTCAGTCACCTAAGAACTCACTTTTAGAGTGAAAGCGGGTCTTCCTCGATTTCGAGGGACTGCCCATGAATGAATGAATGATTGAATGATACCAACATTATTGAATTCTTTTAAAAAGTAACAGAACGCGTAGGCAAGGTTAATACAGTGTTTATAATATACTTAGCTTCTCAAAGGGCCTGCAATCAGATACCGCATAGTAAGATTCATGGCTAAGGTCAGACCATGTGGAATCAGTGGACAAGTAGCAGAATGGATTGCAAGCTGGTTACAAAACAGAAAACAGAATGTAGGGCCGTGAAATTTGGTTCTGTAGCGCCCAGTATTTCGGCGCTACGGGTGCCGTTTGTGCCTAAAATGGGGATCGTGCTGCACGTGCACACTTCTGGTCTCTTATACAGGTGCTGGGAATGTGCGTCGGAAGTATGCAGAGTTCACAGATCGTGATGTCAGTCAGAGTGCAACGCTGATTTGACTCCAGAGCTGCCATTTTCAACCTCATTGATCGAGCAGACCATTGGGGTCCTTAAGCAAGGTTTTCGCTGCCTGGATCACTGAGGAGGAGCCCAACAGTACTCACCAGAACGTGTCTCAAGATTCATCATGGTCTGCTGCATGCCGCACAACTCACTGTCTTGAGAGCGCTGTCCTTACCATCAGACAAACGGTCAAGAGCTGAAGAGGAGGAAGGGATGAGTCAACCAAGACAGCCTTTTTCTGGCCAGATTGCCCATGATGAACTGATCCAACTGCAGTACCAGTGAATGCAACCCCAGTTCCACATTCAGCCACAGTCCCAAAACTTCCCTCTGTTATGGACCATCAGTGTCCTCTTGGCTGCAATGCTACAATAAAAGCTACCACAAAATAAACATTCTAAACCAACTTTATGCATCAATCTGTTCAATATTACATAACATAGCCAACTAATCACCCTTGTGCATTCCCTTATTGTCTGTCTTCCATATGTCTTTGCCTATCCTAGTGCTCCTACGCAGTGCTACCCCAGTGGCAGCAGCATGACTGGTGGAACGCTGCTCACTTTCAATAGGGGAGACTCCAGATGGCCTTGCAGGGCAACCTCAAGCAGCTCTGGGCCGAGAAAGCCCGGCTGCAGACTGCACCAATTCGACATGAGTGGCAGCTGTCTGGTCTGGCTGGTTGACAGGCAGCAGAAAGGATACTGAAAGAGTGGCAGTGGTTGGAGCATGAATGCTGATATCCTGAGAGTGGCGAGCAGGTTCCTGCCCTACACAACCATTCCCCCGGGGGCAGCGCCTCAATAATCCGAGTAATCCCTTGGAGGACAGATTTCCGGATTGCTGTGACACCCTGCAACCTTTGAACACTGGTATCCGCAGCCATGATGGCAGAAGTCTGAGCCTGCGTGACTTCAGTCTGTGTTTCCACTGTAACATTCACATAAGAACATAAGAACATAAGAAATAGGAACAGGAGTAGGCCATATGGCCCCTCGAGCCTGCTCTGCTATTCAATAAGATCATGGCTGATCTGATCATGGACTCAGCTCCACTTCCCCGCCCGTTCCCCATAAACCCTTATCCCCTTATCGTTTAAGAAACTGTCTATTTCTGTCTTAAATTTATTCAATGTCCCAGCTTCCACAGCTCTCTGAGGCAGCGAATTCCACAGATTCACAACCCTCTGAGAGAAGAAATTTCTCCTCATCTCTGTTTTAAATGGGCAGCCCCTTATTCTAAAATCATGCCCTCTAGTTCTAGTCTCCCCCATGAAAGCATCTTCTCTGCATCCACCTTGTCAAGTTTGCATGCTGCCTGCATTGGAAGGAACGGGTGTGGGATAGTCGTGCATTGCGATACACATGCCCATTTCTGTGCCTCATCCAAGTTCTAGGCCTAGGGGTTAAATGTAGTTACTCAGACTGATGGAAAGTGGGAAGTGATGTTTCACAGGGACTGGTGCTAGGACCACTGTTCATCATTTATATAAATGATTCGGACTCGGGAATCAGAAGTATAAAACAAAATTTGCGGATTACACAAAATTGTGGGTATAGTTAATACTGAGGAAGTCTGTGATAAAATAAGACATTAGCAAACTTACCGCATGTGCGTGTAAATGGCCAATGAATTTCAATACAGACAAGTGCAAGATGGTACATTTTGGTAGGAAGAATAAGGAGGCTGCCCACTCCTTGGAAAATAAGATTCTAAATGGGGTAGAGGAGAAAAAGGATCTAGGGGTACAGATTCACAAATCACTAAAAATAGTAATGCAGTTTAACAAAGCCATAAACACTGCAAACAAAGCACTGGGGTTCATTTCTAGAGGGATAGAATTCAAAAGCAAAGAAGTTATGTTAAACATAGATAGAACCTTGCTTAGAGCACAGTTAGAGTACTGTGCACAGTTCTGGTCTCCATATTAGAAAAACAATATAAAGACACTGGAGAAGGTGCAAAAAAGATTTACAAGGATGATACCAGATCTGAGAGGTTATAACTATCTGGAAAGACTGAACAGCCTGGGGCTCTTTTATCTAGAGAAAAGAAGGTGCCCTGAAAGAGGATTTAAAAATTATGAAAGGGATTGATAGAGTAGACGTAGAGAAAATGTTTCCAATTGTGGGGAAATCCAAAACTACAGGTCATTACAGGAGAATGCAGGAGAAACTTCTTTACTGAGACAGTGGTCAGGCTACCACATGGAGTAATTGAGGTGAATAGCATAGATGTATTTAAGAGAAAACTAGATGAGGGAGAAATGAATAGGAGGATATGCTGATAAGGTGAGATGAAGTAAGGTGAGAGCAGGCTCGTGTGGAGCATAAACATCGGCATAGACCTGTAGGGCTGAGTGGCCTGTTTTTGTGCTTCAAATACTATGTAATATATGTATATATATATATTATATGTACATGTTTATAGATGTGTGTTTATACTCATATTTAAAATATATACCCATACATATATAAAATATATATAGATACATATACATACAGGAAACAAAGCGTAAAGTACGGCTCATCCTCAAGGCACTCGACTCCTGAGTAGTGGAGAAATCAGAAAGGAAGTCTCACTCCGTTGTCTGTCATGGCTGGTAACAAGGGGTAATGTCATCAGTATGCCTACCTACCCACTCTGTAGTAGGAAAGTTAACTCCTCATTGATAATTCTCTTGCACTTTCCTCCTCTCTCCAATAGATGGCGAGCCACTCTAACATTTCCAAATCCAGATCTCGAGTTATTTTGTAAAGAATAATTTTTACAAGAATAGTTGGCAAAGTAACTTAGCTAAACATGTAAGACGACTTCATAAATCAGAACATTAAGTGCAAACAGTCTTTATTTCTTGTGTTCTCATTGTTAAATACTGGACAATATAAACTTTACTCAGTTAAATACTGGACTAAAAAACTTTACTCATTGTTAAAGACTGGAATATATAAACAAAAGCACATAAGAAATAGGAACAGGAGTAGGCCATACGGCCCCTCGAGCCTGCTCCGCCATTCAATAAGATCATGGCTGATCTGATCATGGACTCAGCTCCACTTCCTCGCCCACTCCCCATAACCCTTTATCCCTTTATCATTTAAGAAACTGTCTATTTCTGTCTTAAATTTATTTAATGACCCAGCTTCCACAGCTCTCTGAGACAGCGACTTCCTCAGATTTACAACCCTCTGAGAGAAGAAATTTCTCCTCATCTTTGTTTTAAATGGGCAACCCCTTAAGATTATGCCCTCTAGTTCTAGTTTTTCCCATCAGTGGAAACGTCCTCTCTGCATCCACCTTGTCAAGCCCCCTCATAATCGTATACATTTCGATAAGATCACCTCTTATTCGTCTGAATTCCAATGAGTAGAGGCCCAACCTACTCAACCTTTCCTCATAAGTCAACCCTCATCTCCGGAATCAACCCAGTGAACTTTCTCTGAACTGCCTCCAAAGCAAGTATATCCTTTCGTAAATATGGAAACCAAAACTGCACGCAGTATTCCAGGTGTGGCCTCACCAGTATGTTGTATAGCTGTAGCAAGACTTCCTTGCTTTTATACTCCATCCCATTTGCAATAAAGGCCAAGATACCATTGGCCTTCCTGATCACTTGCTGTACCTGCATACTATGCTTTTGTGTTTCATGCAGAAATACCTCCAGTCCCGCTGTACTGCAGCACTTTGCAATCTTTCTCCATTTAAATAATAACTTGCTCTTTGATTTTTTTCTGCCAAAGTGCATGACCTCACATTTTCTAACATTATACTCCATCTGCCAAATTTTTGCCCACTCACTTAGCTTCTATGTCCCTTTTGCAGATTTTTTGTGTCCTCCTCACACATTGCTTTTCCTCCCATCTTTGTATCATCAGCAAACTTGGTTACGTTACACTCAGTCCTTTCCTGCAAGTCGTTTATATAGACTGTAAATAGTTGGGGTCCCAGCACTGATCCCTGCGGCACCCCACTAGTTACTGGTTGCCAACCAGAGAATGAACCATTTATCCTGACTCTCTGTTCTCTGTTAGTTAGCCAATCCTCTATCCATGCTAATATATTATCCCCAATCCCGTGAACTTTTATCTTGTGCAGTAACTTTTTATGTGGCACCTTGTCAAATGCCTTCTGGAAGTCTAAATACACCACATCCACAGGTTCCCCTTTATCCACCCTGTTCATTACATCCTCAAAGAACTCCAGAAAATTTGTCAAACATGACTTTCCCTTCATAAATCCATGCTGACTCTGTCTGACCGAATTTTGCTTTTCCAAATATCCTGCTACTGTTTCTTTAATAATGGACTCCAACATTTTCCCAACCACAGATGTTAGGCTAACTGGTCTATAGTTTCCTGCTTTTTGTCTGCCTTCTTTTTTAAATAGGTGCGTTACATTTGCAGTTTTCCAATCTGCTGGGACTTCCCCAGAATCCAGGGAATTTTGGTAAATTTCAATCACTGCATCACAATCCCTGCCGCTACTTCTCTTAACATAGAAACATAGAAAATAGGTGCAGGAGTAGGCCATTTGGCCCTTTGAGCCTGCACCACCATTCAATAAGATCATGGTTGATCATTCCCTCAGTACCCCTTTCCTGCTTTCTCTCCATACCCCTTGATCCCTTTAGCCGTAAGGGCCATATCTAACTCCCCCTTGAATATATCCAATGAACTGGAATCAACAACTCTCTGCGGCAGGAAATTCCACAGGTTAATGACTCTCTGAGTGAAGAAGTTTCTGCTCATCTCAGTCCTAAATGGCCTACCCCTTATCCTAAGACTGTGTCCCCTGGTTCTGGACTTCCCCATCATCGGGAACATTCTTCCCTCATCTAACCTGTCCAGTCCCGTCAGAATCTTATCAGTTTCTATGAGATCCCCTCTCATTCTTCTAAACTCCAATGTGTAAAGGCTCAGTTGATCCAGTCTCTCCTCATATGTCAGTCCCACCATCCCGGGAATCAGTCTAGGATGCAAGCCATCAGGTCCAGGGGATATATTTGCCTTTAGTCCCATTGTCTTACTACTACCTCCTTAGTGATTGTGATTGTATCATTGTTTACTCATTGTGAAATACTGAACTATATAGACTTTCCTCATTGTTAAATACTGGACTATATAAACTTTACTCATTGTTAAATACTGGCATATAAAAGCGTGAAACTCAAAACCTCCAACGTTGCTGCCCGAGATGCTAATTGATGAACATTGTTGAGGATGACTGAACTGAAGCTAACTTAATCATGTTTTTCTCAGGATAGAGCACAGATAGGCCAACCTAGGCTAGGATCAGGGCCTTGAGCTGATAACTGTTGTTGCAATGTGGTAGGGGAAGGTTCTCACATCTCACGAACACCGAGAATGGAACAAGCTCTGGAGCCTTGTGTGAGATGAGAAGCTAAAGCAGAAGGCCAATCTGCCTCTATATGGCTTCATGTGTGCCAGCCATGGCTCAGTAGGTAGCACTCTCACCTCCGCATCAGAAGGTTTGGGTTCATAGTCCCACTCCAGAGACTTGAGCACAAAAATCTAGGCTGACAGTGCAGTATTGAGGGCGTGCTGCACTGTCGGAGGTATCATTTTTCAGATGAGACGTTAAACCAAGGCCCCTCGGGTGAACTTAAAAGTTTCTTTCTACACATGAAACAATGTTACTGCAAATCCAATGAAGAGAGGAGTAATTATATTTATATTTTTGGTTTATTTCCATCCATAGCTGCCACATGGCTGGGTTAGTGAGAGGTGGATGGAGCCACTGCAGTACCTGGGCACAGGCCCAGGTGTGCAGAGCTGTGAAGATCATAAGTCTGGGTGGTGGCTTTAGCCCCAGTAGCAAACTTATGATAAAGATCTCAGGGCTCTTGGCTCAGGGCTGGGCCGTACAACCTAGATACAGTGTGACCTGAAGAAATATGGGCATGCACCCTATGATCTCCCATCCATTAATGGTGATTTACAATACCATTGGCAGATAAGATGGTCCCCTGCCCAAATACTAAAGTCAACTTTTTATCTGTAAAGCAGCGACATCAGAATTTGGAGCTCCAGCTGATCTTCCAATTCTGATGCTGAGTGCACATCACCTTAAAGCAACCTCTCCCGTTCTATAGCAGTAGTTCCCTCTGCTCTTACTACCTCAGCTTGATGCCTCAGCCTGCTGCACTCCCTCTTGTTCCAGCTTTAGGCCTCATTTCGTTTGCTCTTTTCGACTTTGGTGATGCCCTGCAGTTCAGGTCTCAGCCCCTCACCTTGTTTTGTCAATAAAAGAAATGCTTACTTATTAGTGTGAGTCTGACACTTTAAGGTAAATGTCACAAATACACACTCCTAGCATGTGTCATGTATCCTACATGGTTACTGCTTGGACTATTACAAGGTATGCCACCAGGGGGCACCTCAGTGGGAGACTTGTAGGTTACCTGTACAGGTGTGCCAGGCCTAGTATAAAAGACAGGCCACCAGGTGTGATCCTCAGTCTGGAGTTTTCAATAAAGAACTAACGTCACTACAGTTCAAGTACAACACGTTGCCTCGTGGAATCATTATCAGAGCATCTAAAAACATAACAATTGGCGACGAGATTAAGGACCTTCACGTGAAAATGGCTACCCTTGGTACGTTGCAGCAGTTTGTCGATGGTGATGATTGGGACGCCTTTGTGGAGTGGCTCAACCATTTCTTTCACAGCAAATGACCTGAAAGGCGACAATCCAGCCACACTGGCTGATAAGCGCAGAGCTATCCTGCTAACGAGTTGTTGGCCCATCGTCTATGGCCTCATCAGGGACTTGTTGGCACCAGCGAAGACAACGACCAAGACGTACGAGGAGCTTGTAACGCTGAATCAAGAACATTCAAGCCCAAAGAGAGCATCCTCACAGCCAGACACTGGTTTTACACCCACCGACGGCCCGAAGGCCAGGAAATCGCGAAATATGCTGCAGACCTCAGGAGGCTGGCGGCGCTGTGTGATTTTGGCAACCACCTCACCGAAGTGCTGCGGGACATTTTTGTCATTGGAATTGGCCACGTAAGTTACTGTCTGCAGATACCACAGTCACACTGCAGAAGGCCATCTCTGTGAGCCAGGCATTCATGACCTCGATCTGTGGTTCTAGGCAGATGACTCATCCTCAGGACTCAAACCCAGCAAGTATTGTGCACAAAGTGGCACCTTTTAGAGGCTGGACTGTAGAACGTGAACCTTCTTCGGGAAGAGAGAACAGGCCCCCGAGTCCCTTAACTCAGAGTCCGCCGAGGGAGGCTAACCGAGTAGCTCCATGCTGGCATTGTGGAGGGGATCACAGGGTTCACCTGTGCCGCTTTAAAGACAATGTGTGTAAAGGCTGCAGCACAAAGGGCCACCTCCAGCGAATATGTTAAAGAAATATGACTCACTGTGTTGATGAAGAGTCTGCAGATGGCCATGAATCTAGTGCGGATTATGAAACGATAGTCAGAGAGGCAGCTCAGCCCCACGATGAGGTATATAGCATGTTTACCTGCACCACCGAGCGTTCCACGTTGAGGATGGAAGTCGAGATAAATGGCGTTCCTGTCATGTATCTCACACTACTGTATATAACCATATCTTACCATGCTATACATGACTGTAACTAGATATGACCTGTAACCACAAGCATACTTTACCACCAGGGATGCACTTGCAGGAGACACTGCATACCTGTTCCACACAGGTATATAAAGGCAGGTCTCAGACAAGTGTGGCACTCGAGAGCTGTGAAATAAAGGCGCAGGTCCAGAGTGACCTTGACTTCAGCATATGCCTCGTGTAAGTCTGTACTGCAGGGTCAGGACTTTACCCTGGCGACGAGTTACGGGATCACAGAATCCACAGAATGGCTACCAACGGCTCAGATGAGAAATACAATGCTGGAGACAATTTGGAGGACTTTATAGAAAGGCTCCAGCAAATCTTCGTAACCAAAGACTGGTTGAGCGACCGATAAGGCAGATAAGAGAAGAGCCCATCTCTTGACCAGCTGTGGCTCGAAAACATACACCTCAATGAAAGACCTGCTGGCACCCGAGAAACCAGTAAGCAAGTCATTTGAGGAGTTGAGCACAATGGTGAGAGACCACCTGAAGCCAGTGAGCAGCCTACACATGGCCAGACACAGGTTCTACAACTACAGACGCTGTGTGGGCCGGAGCATACCCGACTTTGTGGCGGAACTTCGGAGGCTGGCTAGTTTATGTGAGTTCTCCGATGAACTAAGGAAAGAAGTACTGAGAGACTTTTTTTATTGAAGGAATAGGCCACACAGGCAAATTCTGAAAGCTTATAGAGACCAAGAACTTGACCCTAGAGGCAGCAGCACTGGTCGCACAGACATTCTTAGCACCTCATCAATCCACAATGCGAGCAATCAACTACAGACTGAGAGAAGCTCAAGAAAGATCAGCCAGACACAGCTCATCTTTCGGAAACAATGGAAGTGGTCTGTGCTGGAGATGTGGGGGAAGGCACTCAACAAGGGAGTGTCGATTTCAGCGTGCTGTTTGCAGAAACTGCAACTATACAGGACATTTGGCTCGCATGTGCAGAAAAACAGCAGCTCGGCTGGTATACGAATCGGAAGGGTCGGAAAGCGGACCAGAAGATGGTGGGGACAGTGCCCGGGACACCGAGGTACAGCGGGTCAACACGATCAATGTCCACTGTTCTTACAACAAGATGCCTCAAATAATGATGAGGGTCCTACTCAACGGGATACCCGTCAGCATGAAACTAGACACGGGAGCTAGTCAATCTCTCATGAGTGTCCAACAATTTGAACAGCTGTGGCCGCACAAAAGCAACAGACCAAAACTCACAAGGATCGACACCAAACTAAGGACCTATACCAAAGAAATCATCCCAGTCCTTGGCAGCGCCATGCTCTCAGTCACACACAAAGTGACGGTGAACCGACTTCCTCTGTGGATTGTCCCCGGAGATCTCCCAGCACTGTTGGGGAGAAGCTGGCTGGCAAAACTAAATTGGAAATGGGATGATGTTCACGCCATGTCGTCAAAGGAACGGACCTCCTGCTCAACAGTTCGAAGTCGTTTTGAACATCTCTTTCAGCCAGGTGTGGGCACCTTCAAAGGGGCTAAAGTTAAAATCTACATCACACAGGATGCCAGACCGGTCCATCACAAGGCTAGAGCTGTGCCTTATGTGATGAAGGTAAAGATTGACCACGAACTGGACCGGCTTCTGCAGGAAGGCATTATCTCACCCGTGGAATTTAGCGACTGGGCAAGTCCCATCGTCCCCGTCATGAAGCCTGATGGATCCGTACGAATCTGTGGGGATTACAAGTCTACCATAAACAGAGTCACCCGACAGGACCAATACCCGCTGCCCAGAGTGGAGGACCTATTTGCCACGTTGGCTGGAGGAAAACTTTTCTCGAAACTAGATCTCACATCTGTGTATATAACGCAAGAACTGACCGAAGAGTCTAAGCTACTCACCACCATCAACACACATCGAGGCCTTTTTATGTACAATCGATGCCCATTCGGCATCAGGTCAGCAGCTGCTATATTCCAGCACAACATGGAGAGTCTGCTCAAGTCCATCCCGGGGACGGTTGTGTTTCAAGATAGCATACTCATCACGGGCAGGGACACCAACTCCCATCTCCGCAATTTGGAGGAAGTACTAAGTCGATTGGATCGAGTAGGCCTAAGAGTTAAGAAATCCAAATGTCTGTTTCTTGCGCCCGAGGTTGAATTTCTGGGCGGAAGGATTGCCGCTGATAGAATCCGCCCAACAGAATCCAAAACCGAAGCAATTCGTCTGGCACCCAGGCCCCGAAATGTCTCGGAACTGCACTCCTTTCTCGGGCTACTCAAATACTTTGGGAACTTTATGCAGAACTTGAGCACGCTGTTGGAGCCTCTCCACGTGCTACTCAGAAAGGGGTGCAATTGGTTTTGGGGGGACGCCCAAGAACGCGCCTTCAATAAGGCACGCAACCTTCTATGTTCCAACAGTGTTTTAGCCTTTTTTGACCCAGGTAAAAAGCTAGTTCTTACTTGTGATGCATCAGCGTATGGGGTCGGGTGCGTTTTACAGCATGTCAATGATGCAGGTAAATTACAACCCATTGCTTATGCCTCCAGGTCACTTTCGCGAGCGGAGCGCGGGTACGGTATGGTTGAGAAGGAGGCGCTCGCGTGCGTGTACGGTGTCAAAAAGATGCACCAATACCTTTTCGGGGCCATGTTCACATTAGAAACCGACCACAAACCCCTCACGTCCCTACTATCCGAGTGCAAGGCAATAAACGGCGACGCCTCGATGCGCATTCAGCGGTGGGCACTCATGCTAGCGTCTTACGACTACACAATAAGGCACAGACCAGGCACAGACAACTGTGCCGATGCGCTTAGCAGGCTACCCCTGGAGACCACGGAAAGGTCCGACGAACAGGACTGTGAGATGGTCATGGCAATCAATGCCTTTGAATTCACAGGTTCACCCATGACGGCTCGCCAAATCAGAGCCTGGACGACCAGTGGCCCCACGTTATCCTTAGTCAAAAGATGTGTTTTAACTGGTGACTGGGCAGAGGCTCATGATGCCTGCCCCGAGGAGATCAAACCTTTCCATAGGCGCATGCATGAACTTTCACGACAGGCAGACTGCCTGATGTGGGGCAGCCGAGTAGTTATGCCCTTGCGAGGCAGAGAGGCAGTTGTCCGGGAGCTCCACCGCGAGCACCTGGGGATCGTCCTTACGAAGGCCATAGCCAGATCCCACGTCTGGTGGCCTGGCATTGATGCGGACTTGGAGCTCTGCATCCGGCGGTGCACCATTTGTGCCCAACTCAGTAATGCCCCCAGGGAGGCCCCCCTAAGCCCCTGGCCCTGGCCCACCAAACCATGGTCACAGGTGCATGTAGACTATGCAGGCCCATTCATGGGCAAAATGTTCCTCGTAGTCGTCGATGCATTTTCAAAGTGGATCGAGTGCACCATTTTAAACTGGAGCACCTCCTCCACCACTGTGGAGAGCCTAAGAACCATGTTTGCAACGCACGGAATTCCTGACATATTGGTCAGTGATAATGGTCCATGCTTCACCAGCGCAGAATTTCAAGATTTTATAGTTGACCATGGCATAAATCACGCTAAGACGGCACCGTTCAAGCCGGCCTCCAATGGCCAGGTGGAGTGAGCAGGGCAAATCGTTAAACAAGCTAAAAATCCAAGGTCCCACGCTGCAGAGCCGCCTGTCGCGACTGCTGCTGGCATACAGATCTCGTCCGCATTCGCTGACTGGGGTTCCCCCCGCGCAACTATTGATGAAACGGACCTTAAAGACTAGGCTCTCGTTAATCTTCCCAGACAAGCATGAAATTGTTGAGACAAAACGCCGGAAGCTAACTGAGTACCATGACCGAAATTCGAGGGGGAGGTGGAATGAGATAGGGACAAAGTGTTTGTGCTAAACTATGGCCGGAGTCCCAAATGGCTTGCAGGGACAGTAACAGGCAAGGAAGGAAACAGGCTACTGGTTGTACAAATGGACAATGGCCAAACCTGCCGGAGGTATGTAGACCAAGTAAAAAGTAGATTCACCAACAACACTGCAGAACCAGAGGCAGACTACAATGTGGAACTCACACCACATCTGGTGGACAGACAGAGGGAACAACCTGAGGAAAGGGCAGTCTCAACAGACAGCCCAGGCGAGATACCAGCAATCACACTGAAAGGAAAACAGGCACCAAGGCAAACAACTGAACCACAACTAAGACGCTCCACGCAAGAGCATAGACCACCTGAAAGACTGAATCTATAAAGACAATAAGACCTTGGGGGAGGGTGATGTCATGTATTTCACACTACTGTATATAACTGTATCTTACCATGCTATACATGACTGTAACTAGATATGACCTGTAACCACAAGCATACTTTATCACCAGGGGTGCACTTGCAGGAGACACTGCATACCTGTTCCACACAGGTATATAAAGGCAGGTCTCAGACAAGTGTGGCACTCGAGAGGTGTGAAATAAAGGTGCAGGTCCAGAGTGACCTTGACTTCAGCATATGCCTCGTGTATGTCTGTACTACAGGGTCAGGACTTTACAGTTCCAGTCTTCATGGAAGTGGACACGGGGGCGAGCCACTCAGCAATGAATCAAAAAGCCTTTGAGAGGCTATGAGTCAATCAAGCTGAACAATCCAAGTTGGTCCCGGTTCAGGCAAAGCTGTGCTCCTACACCAATGAACTTATCCCAGTCATTGGTAGTGCGAATGTAAAGGTACTCCAGGATGGCGCAGTGCACAGGTTACCTCTGTGGATTGTTGCAGATGATGGACCAACGCTACTCGGAAAAAGGTGGATGTAGAAGATCCATTGGAGTTGGGAAGATTTCATCCCTCCAGCGATCAACGCCCTCCACGCGCAGAAGCAAAGCAAACCCTCACCTGAGGGTGGACCGAGCACCAGAGAGCAGACCAGCACAGCACCCGAGACACAGACTGCTCAGCACGACTGCGTGGAGATGATCCAGCTCAGACGATCCGAGCACACCTTCCAGGCTCCAGTGGCAGGACACCGGTGGAAGAAAATCGAATCCAAAGGTGACTTCCCAGCATCGGTGGCAGAACCCGGGGAGAAGAAGATTGCTGCAGTCAACATCGTGGATGGAGGAAAGATGGCGCCCAAACCATGAGATGATGCGCTGAAGAAAAAGATGGCAGCGGCCAGACCACGAAGTGCAGCGCTGATGGAGCAACACGCGGCATCAAACGAAGAAGAGAATTGGGGTAAAGATAGCAAGGCTCTCTTAAAGGAGGCCTGCAACTCACCACACTTAAAGGGACAGTTCCACACTCTCAATCAATGTAAGAGCAACTGTGAGTTAGATGTAAAATGTGCAATTGATGATCAGAGTTGTGTACATGCAATAAGCAAAGAAAAGTCTCAATATAATTGCAACTGTGAGTTGTTAAAGTCTCAAAAGTCTCAATATAATTGCAACTGTGAGTTAGATGTAAAATGTGTAATTGATGATCAGAGGTGTGTATATGCAATAAGCAAAGAAAAGTCGTGTGATCGCGATCGGAGCTACAGGTTATTTACTATGAGTAATGAAAAGTTGTGCGATGTAGGATTTCAACGGCATACAGTCAATGCAGTTGGCAGACACCCATCGGGAGCACACAGGTCTAGCGAGCTAGCCAATATAGTAGCTTGTTTCCCTGGGACCAGAGTTATGCACCATGGAGTGTGGCCATAAGCAGCCAATACATACAAGTCGTAGAGCAAG